>NW_024497629.1:8984498-9584498 GCF_017590055.1 Onychostruthus taczanowskii | reverse complement strand
GCAGCCAATTTCTAATCAAGTTTGACAAAAGAGCAGAGCAATATAAATATGAAATCCTAATGTGCTTTACAAAAATAGGTGTTTCTATAGAAGACAGTCCTCCTGTCATAGAAAGGTTGCCTTCAATCCCACTCCTTGATGCTAGTAAAATCCACAGAGGGGAGCCCTTATACTTGATCCAAGGTAAGTTTCAACTGGAGCCAGGTTTTTTTTAGATATCAAAATCAGTCAGCCTTGTGACAAAAAAAAAGATTGAGGAGCTGAGGGCAAGTAAAAGCTAATTTAATTCTATGACTCATGGAAACACTTGTTTACAAAGAAGGAAATTCTGTTGTCTTAGTGTGTGACTCCAGTGTGGCCATGATCTACACACACTTATGACTTCAAAACCACACTTTAGCTGAGACTACAGAGGGAGTTACCAACTTGCCACCTCCTCTCTTTCAATATGGCCTGGGAAAATGCCTTCCTTGGTCCTGATCCTTCACAGTCAAAAGTTATCTTCATTCAGACTCATTCAAGGCAAGAAACTGAAGAACAAATTATCACCCCCTAACTTCATGCACACCTTTGATGCCTGAGGTTTTAGCTTTTATATTTTCCAGATTCTGTGCTTCTTTAGTGTGTGGGTCTGGGCTTCATATTAGGGGATGGTAAGCTCTCTTCACAGAGTAGGGAGACAAAACAATTCCTTCTCTAACTGGGGACCAAGGACAGCCAACCCAGATCTCAGGCCTGAGAGCATAAACAGCGGTGGACTGAAGAGAAAAAAACAAGAAGGGACTTAATGGGCTAAAGCTGTAATTGGAAAATTAACTCCAATATGCTAATGGACCAGAACTTATAAAAGTGTGAGACCCCGTGCCCGGTCGTTCATTTGTGTGACCATTTTGGGTTCATCTTGGGTGTAGCCCTGGCTGGGCTCTTGTGCTGCCCAGGGTGTAACCACTGAGGCCTCCTTATAAATACCTACTTCATTCTTTAGCTCTGTCTAGCCTCTGTTCTAGGCCAGCCTTCACAAGGCATCACCTTCTCTTCCTCATAATTTCCTTTTCAAATCTTCTCCTTGGTTCTGTAGCAACAACTTTTATGCTGATAAAGGTACTGAATAAAAAATGTGGAAGAAGCATTTTGAAAGATTCTGTAACCTGTAAGGCCATAATATTACAGGTCCCAGGTAGTGAATCTCTGAATTTAATACAAACAGAAATTTAACACAAAGACACCTGTGGATGGATGTAGATCCCACTGCATAGCTAGTGAATTGTCTCATACAGAGCCTTCAGTCTCTCACAGCCCACACAATGTAAACTGCCTGGAGCAGGAGCCTCCTTTGCCATTATATTCCACAAAAGTATTCTACCCTGAAGTCAGAAAGAGGAAGCGATCCAAATGAACTTGCATAAAGCCAGATTAGTCATTAAATAAAAGTAATTAGTCAAATGAAATATTTCATATTGCAAACATGTGACGAAAAAGGAGGAAAGAACCTCAAACCTGAAAGAGATTAATCTAACCACTGAAATATGATCCATGGTTTTGGAGAGGTAGAAGGAAAGAAATGGTCTATTTAAAACAGGTTTTAGTTATATACATACATACGAAGTTATTTAAGGTCCAAATAACTTTGTGAGCAATGCACTTGCTGTCTAAAATATACTGCATCCAAGTGCACCTCCACTAATTTTTCATTTCCCTATCTCACAAAGGTTTCCCTCCAGCCAGCAGATTCTTTGAGGTCAGGTTAGTGGATTTCCCGTTTTGTTGGGTTTTGTTTTTTTTTTTAATGCCTTCTGAGTGCCTTGAAGGCCCATTTATCATCTTAGCACAGCCTGCAAGAACATGATCATCTCTGTCATATTCTTGAAAGCTTTCAGGAAGCTACCATTAAGATTTTTTGAATCACAGAAAATAAACATGGAAAAGGTGCTCTTACATAGCTGCTTATTCAATATAAGATGAATTAATGAATACACAATGACTACTTCCCAGGCCCATGGGAACACAGACCTGATAAACCACAGCTGTTCTCTACCTACTACACCTGGAGATGAAGAACTCCCACTTCAGCAGCACACTGCTGCTAGGGAACTCATGAGGTTTTGTAGCCTTCCTCTGGGGATTTTAAGAATTCTTTCTTCTGTCCTAAAGCAAGGTACTACCACAACAACTGCAACTCCTTCTTACTACCAAATCACACAGCAGAGATTAGAGAAAATGGGTTTTATTGAACATCTGTTAGACAGGTGAAGCAATTTAGTCACTCAGCAACTGTAACTCCATCTACTCATCTGTAAAGCAGGAAATACTCCTATGTTCCTTCCTTGGTAAAAGGATTATGTAAATCATCAGTAAAAAAAAATTTCCCAAGTGGCTTACATCATGAGGAAGTTGAGTCTTTACATTCCTTCTCAAGAGCCCATATGCTAATGGTAACAAACCCTTAGGCACACACCACTGTCCTGCCACACAGACTTTATTACAGGATATCATGACTGCTTCTGAGCTCTCACTACAACAGTGTTTACAAATACATCACCCCAGCTTTGTGGTTAAACTTACCCACTTTTGTATTTCTATGGAAATCTGGCTAATCAGTAACTAAAAATGCCTAGACATAGGATTATATATTAATAATAAACATAGATCCTATCACAGGCTCTGTTGCAATTATAGTACATTTTTGTAGTTCTGAAATGAATCACCAGCTGAGCCCAAATTCTTGTTGTTATTAAAACATTTTAAGATCCAAAGACAGACAATAACAGTTTTAGTTGTTATTGCCACACTGGCAGCAACAAAGGCAAATAGGTAGAATGCTCACTGAGTAAAATTGAAAAAACCTACAAAGAAAGCAAGAATATTTACAAGTCTTCATATCCAGAGAGCCATACAAGCAAAACACAGGCACAAAACTATACCTGAAAATTTCGAAGGGGAAAAATACAATATAACTTTAACTGCTAAGGACACTTATTATAAAAAAAATGTTTGGTAAGTGATACTGAAACAATCACCATATTGTCACTATCATAACAGAGAGCACATTAAAAAAATAAATGAAAATCAAGAGGTAGATGGAGACAGAGCATTAAAAGGAAATCCTAACCATAATAAGAAAGCAACAAGTTACCAAATAAAAACCCCAAAACAGCACCACACCATGGCAGTTTCGCTGATATAATTAACAGAAATATTAGAAAGCAATGTTTTTTGTTAAACAGCTGCAAATTTTTTATTCTAATAAAAATAAAATTCCTTTTTCTCCCTTAACTCTGTTACTTGCCTGAAGTGTTGCATAAATAAATCTAAATCTTGCCATAAGGAATTAATATGGACATCAGCAGTTTCCAAATTACATAAAAAACATTTCTGCCTTTAGAATATACACATGAGATGCCAGGGGTAATCAGCAAAAAATGCAAAGCAAATGTTAACACACTGACTACTCATTTTTGGCATTGCTCATTTGAGTGACAAGGAACTGCAAGGTAAGAACTATCAAAGGTTGAAGTTCAAAACGTAAATCAGAATACATGAAAGGCATACTCCAAATCTCTTCAGGTGTAAGTTTGTGATCCATGGAAACTTCTGGAATGTTTGTATTATACAGCAAGCTTAAAGTACAGTACCACAGAATAGGCTGAATTGGAAGGGACCCCCAAGGATCATCAAGTCCAAATTGCATGCAATTTGCATTTTATTTCCCTGCTTAAAAAAATTCCTCACAGTAAGAGCAAAGGGTCTAACAGTTATAGGGGTAGCTGTTCTTTGTGTTTGGGATTCCGTACTAGTTTTCAGCTTGGAATCAAGCATATCCACTTAGCTAGACAGACACTTGAATATGCAGCACAAATGAGTGGTCTTTGTGGCTACACTCACTTCACTCCAGGACCTTCAAATGAAACCAGCTGAAGACAACAAACTGGCTGCCATGGAAAGATCAAGTCCAGAAGACTGGCCTTTACCAAAAACCAACCGAGCTACCACTGGAATCTTGAAGTTTACCAGCAACTTCCAACACAGCAACATTTTTTTCTGGCTGTTTATTTTCATTACACTCCTTGAATGTACTGGTAAAAAAATAAGTGAAGAAAATAAAGTAACTGGTGTTGAATATAGCCAAGCTGATGTGACTAGAGGCTCAGAGTGCCATTAATCACTTAAAATTATTTGCAACATTATCTCCTCTCCTGTCCCTATATCTCTAAGTAATTTCCAGTGGAAGCATGTACTTTTGTACAGTGAACAAAAGCCCACTGACAGCAGGGCTTGTTTCATTAATTTTTCATGAAGGACCCCTTTTAGGTTGTCTAAGATTTAAAAATTTTGCTTGAATGCAGTCTTAAGTCTCCCCTGCACATATTTTCTTATCATCTCATGACACCAGACTATCAGCTGCTTCTGAACTCACACTGGTCACATCAACTTTTGAAAGTCATGTTCACAACTGCAACTGTGATCATCCAACTCAAGGAATCTGCTAAACTGCAGACACAACAGAGAAATTTTTCCAATATACTGTTAGTTACTACTCAAGGGCCTACAAAGAATTTAGAGGTCAATGAGCAACAAAATGTCAAGACTTACACTAAAAAATCAGTGCAAAAAGAAATCCAGAAGAAAATACAAATTACCTGAATTAATTTAAGTAGGAAAAAAATCTAGTCTAGTTCATGATGAAAGTTAAGAATAGAGCTGACTAAATGAAACATGTCTCAAGATTGCCAGGAACACTCACATGCTTGTTCCACACCACCACTCCACTATTTGTGCATGATGTCAGCAAATTCAGAATAGCTCTTTCCCCTAGCAAAATAATAGTAAGAGGAAGCATTCATGCTTGATACTAGAACTATTACTTCCTTATAATAACCTGCTTCCACTAACTTGTGTTCTCTGTACTTCAGCTGATTATAGATTGCAAAATTACTACTTCTCAATATATTTTCTCTGGAAGGTGAACATCAATGTCATTGACCAACTAAATAAGCCCAGCATTATTTATTTTCATTCATACAAAAATACTTTATAAAGGTCTTTTCCCAACTTTTCATATTCCTGAAAGTTTTTGCCCACAGGCTTCTCTAGACAGTGCCACTTAACAGGAAGAGAAAAAAAAACTAAACACCAAGAGCACTAAAGCCAGGATGCATTTGAGACAGAAACACATTGAACTTCATGCACGATGTTAGTAAGCAATATCAGAACAGCAGGTGGCTTCATCCAGGTGTCTACACTCCCAAATCTTCAGCTGACATCTGCAGCTCCAAGTGATTCAAGCTAATTGGACGGATTTATGAGATGACATTTTCAAACTTGAAAATGAAAATTACTCCTTTGAATTTCGAGGTAACTAAAAACCCAGTATCCTACCCATGAAAGCCAACATTAGGATTCATTGTCACAACTAGGGCCTACTTATCTGATAGATACGTCTGACAGAAGACATAAACATAATTAGATAATCTCTACAGCAATCTGTTAACTGTGAGTGTAATTATGATACTAAACAAAATTAAACACACAAAGGTTTCATAAAAATCAGCATATATGGCACAAACAAGGGAAGTGCTCAAGAATTAGCATTTTAAAACAAAAGGTGCTCAACAACTGAAATGACATGTGCTTTTTCTATCCATCTGTCAGCAACAGAGGTCTCTAATCTGGAAGTTCTTTAGTTAACTCTCACAGTCAATACCTCAACCCAAAAGAATATCATTGTTCTTTACACACTGACTCCAGAAGTGTCACTGGTCTTCTGATAAGTCATATCTTCTGCGTTTTTAGAGCTTCTGTAGAGTCCAAGCAACATTTCTCAGGCCTTTCATTAATAAGCATCAGTGAAACAACTCAGACACAGAAATTTATTTTGCCTTGAAACACAAAATTGGTCCAAAGTAATTGACTGACTCACAATGAACTTTGGTAAAATTTATTTTGTATGTAAAATTAAACACAGTAAAGAAATCTTACCATCATGAATCTCAAATGCCAAACTAGTGATCTTCTGTGTAATTATCATCATTGGACTGTCAAGAAAGAAAAAGGGAAGAAGAACAATTCAGATACAAATTCAGGATTTTCTTTCACTTATAAATACCAGGGGAAGTTTATGTTAGGAGTCCAGGTTAACTACTCTAAGCTGGAACATCTCCAATGCAAGAACAAAGTGTTTAGTTTATTCACTCAAACCATTGCAGTTTTCAATGCAATGAGAAGAATTCAAGCCTTAAATGCAGTATTTGATAACGCCTGTTTTTTATTGCTGCATTAGTTCCACAAATACAGCTGCAGTGTTTCTTATCTATTTTTTACTAACATAATTTATTTTTTTTACAGGGAAAAGAGTAAAGAAGAAAGGACAAAGCAAGTATATTCATTAAAAGATACAGCAGCAGTAAGCAAAGGATAAGAAAATTATAACAAAGTTGAATATTAAACTTTTTGAAAATTAAAATAAGTTATTTAGCTATGCAGACCACTTCCATGGTTTCTACTAACACCTGATTCTATCTTTGATTTTTCCATCAAGAGTTATAATTTGCTCCAAGTAAACATACCTGGCAAAACAAAAACCCATCATAATTATGCTGGCTCAAACAGAGTTCACTTTGTTCTGAATTTAGAACACTTGAGTGAATCTTCAGCTGTCCAAGAAATATTCTGCCCTGGCTAGCCAAGTCTGTTTTTGTACCGGGAAATTGTACCATTTTCATAGTATCAAAGAGTTTTGCCTGATGTGAATCTCAACATTATGAACCACCTCCCTGGGGTAGGGAAGCAATGGGGAATGCATAAAGTAAACTACTACAATTTAGAAATTTAATTTGGAAATCAGATCTCAAAAAACACATCAGGGGTTGAATTTACCTAGAAGTATCTGAGCTGGACACAAAAAAAACCCAAACCAAAAACAACCAACAAAAACCAAAAAACCCTCACAATAAAATAATAATGCTGTACAATGGACACTTAGTTTTGTTCACATCTTGAGTGCACTTGGCATTTTTATAATATATTAAATTGGCACAGAAACACAAATCCAAAAGCCATCAAGTCCTCCTTCTTTAACAGGGCTACACCAGTATTTTGCCATATGGTTCAGTCCATCAAATTGATTTTCCTTTTAGGGAATGACTAAAATGGTTTCAAAGCACACAATTATTTCCAGTCCTCAAAATGCAATCAGGGGGAAAAAAATCTGTGGTACTACCAGTGCCCCAAAATCCTGATATCAAGACTAGAGTGACACATATGACTAAAATGGTTTCAAAGCACACAATTATTTCCAGTCCTCAAATGCAATCAGGGGAAAAAAATTCTGTGGTACTACCAGTGCCCCAAAGTCCTGATATCAAGACTAGAGTGACACGAGGGTCATAAAGGAAGAAGACTAAACAGGAACAGATAGTCTGGTAAATCCCTCATACCTTTTTCTAGCATTTAATCTGTAGGCCTGCCTGGTGCTGGCAGAAATCCCCAACTGACTCTAAACATAATGGGTTTTGCTTCTGTAAGCAGACATGTGACAGCATGGGTCCTGCCTGGTGGAAGGATGGAGTCCAGGAGGAACTCAGTCAGCCCTTACATTAATTCCAGCTGATAAATCTGTCATTGTTATCATAGCAGACCCTGGTATTCTTTTTTTTTTTTTTCTCCTGAAGTGGCTATTCCAGTATCATCAAATATTTGGCCGAAAACCAAAAATCTAGACACTAAAAGAGGAAGAGTCTTTCCTGGCACAGTGAGGCTGTGAAGCAGGATTTTAACAATCCCTTTTAGGTGCTGGCAGAAAGGCAAAGGAGGCAGCTGGGATCTGTTAGTACTGCAGCCAGGACCACACAGCTCTGCACAAGTGATTGCATTAGCTCTAGCATGAGGTGTCCCCATCTTCCTCCACTGTCAGTGCACTGAGACCTTCCTTCACATTTTGAGCAGATTTTCTCAGCTTGGCCACCTCAGGCAAGCACTGCATGCTAGGAGAAGTATCTAGGTAAACACACATTAAAGCTCTTTTGGGGCTAACCACTATACAAATTCATGCTAACATCTTTAGAAGAACTTGCTCATACTAAAGCTCAGCAGCTAGTTAGACAACTTTAGGGTTTTTTTGAGCTTACTCTCTTCTCCCAGAACCAGAGAAAGTTTTCTTTCTCTCCTGTTTTGGAAGTAATCTCTGTCTCGCATCAAGGGAACATATCCAGTGTATGCCAAAGATTTAATGTGATACGCATACATCAAGCTCCCAAACTGGCACATGAAAGAGTGGTTTAAATCTACCACCTCAAACATACAGAGAGTTGGATCTAGGCTTCAGAACAGTTCTGTCCAGAGCACAGAGCTCATAAATCATAGAATGGTTTGGGTTGGAAGGGACCTTGAAAATCATCTCTCTCCATCATCCCTGCCCTGAGCAGACACCTTCAATTAGATCAGGTTGCTTCATCCAATCTGGCCTTAAACTTCTCCAGGGATGGGATGTGGGAATATTCGGATGTGTTCAGACCTAACAGAAATCTCTGAGCTACCACCAAACCATCAGAGCCACATCTGAAAGCAGTACAGTCCCATCTGAGCAATGGCGTGCTCAAGCTCTACTAATTGTTTTGAGAATGAGAACAATGAAGTGCAATTGCACAGTCAGTTTAGAACTTTGATCACTGCCAGGGTTGTACGCTCTGGCCCTACAGTGAACTGGAAGGGACAGCATCCGGATTACAGTTTCACTAGTAATGGTGAAATTAAGTTCAACATCAGTAAATCCAGTGTCTTTATGCATATGACTGTGCTGCAAGCTCTCATTACAGCCAGTGGAGATGGATTCCAGAGTCAGGGGCATCTGATGAGTGACCCAGTTCACGCTCAGGTACACACTTAGTGGTGGGTCAGCTGAAACGCCCTCCAGCCTCCACTGTCCACACCGATCACATCTCTGCTGACTACAATTGGAACTTGGATATCTGGCTTGAAGGCAGACACTTGGATGTAAGACAAATGTAGAAAGATGTTTTAGAAGGTAAGAAGATAAAGATGACAGAAAAGATGAACTCAACCATAAAAGCTTTTGGCTTCAGCCTACGAGTTAATTTTCTGGACTACAGGCCTGTTACCAATAAAGACTGAGAAGTAACAAGGCTAACAAGCACAATTTCATCAAATGTTATGTTAAACTACAGAGACCACTGCCACTCACAGCATCCCTGGAAAGAACTTAATGCGTTATTTTAAGCAGACTAGCAAATACTCCTCATCTCTTTTTTTTCCCGTCCAGAATACATACTCTCCTTTAAATTAACAAAAGCACTATCACAGCAACAAACTTGTTTTTAAGAAATGCTGTACTTCACTTCTCTGTGTCTGCAGCAGAAAGAAGAATTACCAATATGGTGGGTTTTTTGGTTTTTTTTTTTTGCCCATTTAATTCTGTTTTGCTCCTATACAGTTCAAGTCAAATATAGGTATAAGTTCATGAGATAATGAGGGCACACAGAGACAAAACCTTTCTGTTTCCAAGCTCTCTGTGACTACCTCAACACCCAGGGGCCTGTCTCCTTAGCTTTCTCCTTCTGGAACATCTAACATAAAAAGAAAAAAAGAAAGAAACTAAAAGTTAAATTCCATAAAACGTTCAGATTTTTCTCAAAAAGTGGTATTAGACTGTGCCAGGCAACCAAGTACACCAGACACAATTCAAAGTTCATCATGTCTCAAGGATGGTAGCAGACACTTTAATGGAAAAATCAAAGAGAAAAAATTCCCATAGCCACCAAATCCTTTATGCCACTCAGACAGGAACAAGAGGCAATAGACAACACATTGGTGGTTCTAACAAGAACAATTGTTCACAAAAATTCTCAGTTTGTATGATTAAAGCACAGTTACTCATATAATTGCATGTGTGACAATATGCACATACATGCTCAGCTTTCTCCCAGAGTTTTAAAGGTTGACACAATTAATATTGGGCAACCAATAAAAAATCCCCAACAACAACAGATACAGTACCACTTAGGAGGAAAAGATAGGAAGATTATTTTTCTCCTTACCCAGAAAAATCAGCAGAATACTGTCCATAATCAAAGATATACACCCTAGTAATTTGGCACACAGTGAGGTATCCTAGAGCAAAAACAAAGCAATACCTGGAAAGAAAATGGGAAAAAAAAAATTCAATTAAAAATTATAAGCATTTCTCCACTGAATAAAGTACCATTTCAATAGAGTTTAATCTCCAATTATTTCTACAAAATATTACATAACAGGAATCTGTAATTACACTTTTATTCTGCCTGAGGGTTTTTTTGCAATGTTTATTCTATGCAAACACATACTTTTTTTATTTCAAAGTGTGCAGTTCAACCATATAAATTCTACTGTCAGTAGCCAGAATACTTGTTCACATAAATAAAGCCTAGAATTTACAATTGCAAACACCACTGTAAAAACTGCAAGTCCTATTAAGAGAAAATTAATCTGCTAAGGTTGATTTTTTTTTTCTCTTTTTTGTTTTGTAGTTCTGAGCTAATTTTTGTCTTTATGAACACAGAAGTTTGGAAAATGATACATCAAATACTTTCCATTGCATGTACTGCTATGTATTCAAAATTCAGTACCAACAATTGTATTGCTGCTGTTTTCAAAGGAAGTGAAAAAGGCAAGTAATTTTCAAATACACATATTAAAACATAGCTGAGTGTAAAAGGAACAGGACACCTTTTGTCCACTATTAAGCTGATCCGAGCAAAGGTAAGAAAAAACACATACACAAACTATAAAAGTGTTCTAACATTATAACTAGATGAACTATGAAAGTGTTATAGGTATGATAAAACTAGTTTTACATACCATTTTCACAACAACACACTAGTGAAAATTGATTTGCCAATACACCTCACAAAATCTGCCAGATATTCTTTGAAGTCCAAATGGACAGTGAATGCCAGCAGGAACTTAACTAATCATTTAGAAGTTTAATGTAGGAACTGTACCATCTTTATTTCATGTTCGCAAGACTGATGTGCAATCCCTGTTGCAGACTGCATAAAGCATCCAAAACTCAATTAGAATGAAAATATTCATTCAACAAACTGAAAATCACAGCCAGGACTGGATGTAGGTGAACTAGTGAGAGACACTGCAAGACAATTTTGCAATATGACTTTCTTTTCCAGATAAATATTTTGCAAGAATTTGTTAAGAAAAATCTAAGGTCTTAGAAATTATTCTTCAATCTGACATTTGCAGTTTAACCTTTAACTGAAAAATGTGCTATATATAAACCATTGAATATTTTAAAGCATCCAACTTTGAAATTACAGATTACCTTACAAACCATTAAATTACATGTGTTTTGGTGAAAAAAAAAATTAGAGGGTCTGTTTTAGTGATAGTTTATTTTGTATTTTCATTAACATTCATAATCCAGAAACAGTATTATACTGGTAGATGAAGTGGTACAAAGGTGCTTATAGGAAGAATACGCTGGCACAGGCTGCCCAGAGAGGTGACAGATGCCCCATCCCTGGAAACATTCATGGTCAGGTTGAACAGCGCTCTGAACAACCTGATCTAGTTGAAGATGTTCTTTGCAGGGTGGACTAGATATCCTTTAAAATTCAATTCAAACTAATCCACAATTCTATGAAATAAACAACAGTCATCATGACCAACATGGTAGGGGTTTCTCACAACATTCAGTTAATACCCACACTGAAGTTACGTACAGAAATGGAAGAAAGAAAAACAAAACTCCTTAAGTTTCTTGATTTGATTCCAAATTTCAGTCTAAAACAAAAGCTGTCTTCTGACAGAGCAGTGAAATTTGCTGCTGTTGCACTCAAACACAACTACGAATCATAACCATCTTCCGGCTATGTCAGCTACAGCTCCAAGTTACACACAGATTGGAAGACTGAAAATTTTTAATTGATGAGTAAAACATAGGAACTTGCAACCCATACAATGCTTTTCAACTTCCAACTTCATCTCTGCACATTAGTCATGCCACATCACATCCCTAGTTCATGAGAAATGTCATTTCACCAGGCAAAGTACAGCAATATGTTCTCCCCTAAAGAAACTTAAAAAGACTTATGACAGCTTGCATCATTCCTATTGTTTCTTCTGCAGGTTTGTCGTGCAACTTGCTGATCATCCTAATTCTTATGTAAATCCATCTTTTGTTAAAAAAAATCAGATAAGATCTGAAAATGTTTTGAGAACTTTCTAGAGCACTCTTACTACATGTTTCTTACTCTCTTCAATGATTCACTCACCAAGCCTTAGATCAGAAAATTGAGTGAAGTTTTGCAGAGCTCAACCACATCAAGTTTTACCCAACTATAAAGCTAATCACAAGCTTCACACAAATGCAACAGTTTTACCCAAGTTTCTCCACCAGGAGAAAAGCAATTGGTCTTAAAAGCCAATGTTGCTCTATACTTGCTTCTCACTGTATAATGTTCTTGTGAGCAGAAAGATGAAAGTATTTCACACTGAACATGAACAGCTACAAGCAAGTCACAACATGGTTATTATTACAAGTAACTTTTAGACAAACTGACCTGCAATGAATACTGTATTACCTAACAGAAAGACACAAAGACATGAATTTAAAATATGTCTGAGACTAATTCCCAGGATCTTTGTCAATACAACCTTACTTTATCTATCAACAGATGCACCAAATTCAGACATATCTGGGAGACACTGTAGCACATACCACAAAGTAGAACACAGTGATATTTTTAACTCCCGATTAAAAGTTAAAAAAAAAAAGAAGAAAAAAATTAAGCAAACAATACTGGATAGCCTATTATACATAAGGGCTTTTCTTGTACAGGTATTTAATATAATATTTCAATTCCTTGCAATTTTTAGCATCTCAGAACACTAAAAACAGTATGCAATATGTTTTACCCATAAAATTGTATCTTTCCTTTAAAAATAAATGTATCAAGTAAACTACCCAATGTTTTTAGAAGTATATTCTAGCATATCATAAATGAAGTACCTTATCTATACACATAAATATTACAATATATAGAAAATTCTAAGTAAGCAGCCTCTCCATGTACTTCTTTACAGAAGATGCTCATCAAGAGAACATCTGTTTAATTCTATTTTTTTAAAAAAGGCAAATTGATCTCTTATTAGCAAATAAAATACATTGTCCTATTCATTATTTTTTGTCTAGTCATGCTTTGACAACTAACACTAAGCAACATACATACCAGGAATTTTCACCTGCATGTATACATATAAAACCAAAAAGCATCATTCTATCTATATGTGTGTGTACATATACAGATAGATAGATATAGATACCAACATATCTATATATATCTACATATATAGGGATATAGATATGTATACACACACACACACACACAGATATACAGGGTTTGGTTCCTTCCCATTACATGAACTTTCTTCTAGGCTGTAAACATCCTGATGGAATTTGATATACATTTCCTATTACTCTTTCTGCTGCTAACATTACATAGAATGACTCCTTAAACACCATTTCTGCTAATGCAGAAAACTTCAATCTCCTCCCTGTACCCCTCTTTTTTACTGTCCCCACAAGTTTAGCACAGCCAATGCAACATTCACAACAGCATTGCTCACTTCAGTGGAAAGTGGTTGGATTTTGTTTGAGCAGTTGGTTTTTTTTTTCCTACAGGTAAAGCATTTTTATCCATTGTCACCTTACAATTTCACTCCACATGACACAGCATCGTGGTCTAACTGCAGCTGGCAGCCACTCCCTCACTGCTTCCACCATGCACCCACCACCCACTGGGAAAGGGAGGAGTAGAAAGAAAAGGTGAACCTCATGGGCTGAGATAAGCACAGTTTAATAAGTGCAACTAGATAGCATAATAATAAATATACTATTACTGATAATAATAATTGAAATTACAAGGAGAGGAAAAACAAGTAATAGAACCCAAGAGAAAAGAGATGCACAGCACAATTTCTCATCACCTCTTACTGAGGAGCAGATCAGGCCCCTTCCAGGTAACTCCCCCCCAGTTTATACAGTGATCATGTCACTCTATGGCACGGAATATCCCTTTAGCCAGCTCAGGTCAGCTGTCCTGGCCATGCTTCCTCACAGCTTCTTGTGCACCTCCTCACTGGCAGAGCATGGGAAACTGGCATGCATCTGACTTACAGCAAGCATTACCTAGCCACAACCAACATGTCAGTGCGTTATCAACACTATTCTCATACCAAATCCCAAGCACAGCAACGCACCAGCTACTAGGAAGAAAATAACATTGTCCCAGTCAAAAGCAGGACATCCAGCAGCCATCCTGCCCAGCACACCCCATGTAACAGGAGGACATAAGGCTCAGACAAAGTGTCTATCTAGCCCAGGATCCAGAACTGTGTCCTCCCCACAGGAGGAGCTCACAGATGCCCAGGAATGCAGATGGGCAGAACAAGCACAGAAGTTGCTTCCCAGTGTTCTCCCACACTCAAACCATCAGCACACACCCAGATTCAAACACACGACCCACGTGTTTAATAACGCTCAGCATACTACACCTCTATCAACTTCTGGCTCCAAAGCACATCCTCATCTTTATCACTCTCTGTTGCTCCAAATACACTTGAGAAAAAGTTCTTAATCTCAACATATTCAGCATAACCACACACAAATTTGGTAGAACTGAATGAGCCAGCAGAACCCACTTATATAAAGCTTCCACACATTTAAGAATATAAATATTACATATGTGGTTTAAAGGCAGAACCCCCATCTTTTACCTGTGTTCCTCAAAAATTTTGGGTTGCTAGTCAAGAAAGAACATGCACAGGTTAATTCTAGAGCTTTGTCTCTGCCGATGAGCAAGCTGAGCAGCACACAGATCCAGGCTAACAATCAGCCAATGTATATTATGTTTTTGCATAACAAAGTGTGGGAGGTGCATTTTCATTTTACACTTTTGGGGGACTCAGCATCTTAGTTATAAAATGTACATTCCTACTGTACCTATCTCTGTTTGCACAAAATGCAGCAAAAATAGAACTGTGACCTTGACAAAGGCAGGCTTTGAGAGATGTCATAACAGCTTCTGTTATTTCAGGCTCTTCTCATGCAGTAGAAGGACAACAGCACAATATGCTATTTTGCTGGAAGAAAGTTAAATAAACCAATCAACACAGGGTGCTTTTTCACCAGCTAGTTGGCACATACTACAGATTTAGCCTTGAAATAAAGGCTTCATGTCCAGTCAAGATCTACTTCTTCCACTATGCTAAGAAAAAGTACTTTTTTTTTCTTTAAATGTGTAATTATTCCATTTCAAAAGGCAGGCCTAGACACCACATAACACTATACTGCATTGATTTTTAGAAAAGGTGACAGAATAGCCTCTGAGTTTTCCCAAGCCCTGTGCTGAAAGCTGCTGCATGGGTTTGCTTGTTTGTTTTTCTACAGATTATCAACATGTTAAAAAACAAACAAACAAACAAACAAAAAAACACCCAAAAAACAAACAAACAAAAAAACACCAAACAACCCAAAAAAATTTAAATTCTTTCCACTAGGGTCAGAACTAAATTCTTATTAAAATCCAGCCATATTAATTTTTAAATTCTAATGATCATAATTGGTTTGCATTGTTCACATAGATAAATTCAATTCTGTGCAATTAGAATATACAATATTTGCTTAAAAAACTTCAAAGGGAAAAATGTACACCGATAAAAAGTCCAAAGTGTCAAAGCTAAACATCTAATTCTGCAGTCATCCATCACAAGCCAACAGAAACACTGATTAGAATTAGCTTAGTCAACTTAGTTTTGACTATGTGAGAGCCTCAAGGTAAGCTACTCTGCTCAATCTGCTTTTTTTACACCAAAAAGAGTTGCCTATTTATAATTTCTTAATGTATGCGTTATTGACATACATAATTGGTATTTCTTAGGAAACAGATCGGTTTTATGATGTAAACAATAACAGCCTCAGAGTGTGTGTGCCTCCAAAATACAAGCAATAATAATCCTTTTGCCCACTCAGAAGCTTCTGATTCACACACTAATCTGTCCCTTCTGATTACTTCAAGTGGAGATCCAAAATGTATTGAAATAAACAACAAATAAAAAGACAAAAGCAGGCTGCCTATGAGCCCATTTCCAGAAAAGCATCCATACCATCATGCTTCAGTAATAAGCAATCTATCACATTCTGCCCATTTCCAACCCATCTTCATCCCAAGATGAAGATTTTTGGGTCTGACAGCCATTTTAAAGCAAATTTAACAAGTGGACAGAGTTGTCCAACATTCAGATCCAACAGCAGCCCGACACCACCCGGGCAGGAGAGCTGCCCCAGCCCAGCAGCCTGGCCTGGCCTGCCTGTCCCAGGGCCCACGGCGGGTTTTGCTCAGCCACAGGGCAAACCCATCCAGCCCTCATCCAAACAGACACACAAGGCTGGGCACACGAGGATTCATCAGCTCAATTCCCCCAGAGCAACTGGTGGTGGCTTGGCTGTTTGTTTACTGCAGATCTGCTGGTGACATTATCACTTGACTAATATATTTTGATGTTGTGCTACATAATGGCAACATAATGGTTTGGGAAAGTAAATCTTTACCAAGCTAAATTAAATGATCATTCCAGTAATAGCTGCAGGCCATAATCCAAATGCAACATTAATACATGACAAATGCAACACAGATATTGTCAAAAATGCATGCAAAACCACTTCAGATCTTCCACGTGCTCCCTAACGTTACATTCTCTTGCTCTCCCCCTGCTCCCTTCAATTCTGGAACATCTCAAGGACAAGGAGACCAGCTCCAGACTCTCATAAATGAGAGAAATATCATCTAAAAGAGAAGACAGGCAGAAGGGAGGGTGCTTTCATGTCTTCCGTGGAATGGAAGACACATATTGTGTGATTCATTCTTCCTGTAAGACTCCAAAAGGAACACAGAACTAGGAAAGTGAGAAAAAAAAATATTTGTCCCCCTAAAAAACTCAAAGCTAAGAGCTGAAATTGACTATGTCCAAAATTTAATGTTAAACTGAGATGAGATATGAGGGGTCACCTAAGTTCTCTCTCACTTGAAAAACCATATTGTGTCATATCAACCCCTATTTCTGCAATCACTTGAAAGTATAACAGTAAACAATGCAGATAAGAGCACCAAGTCTGACCTTTGCATTTCAAAAAGTTGACAATAGTATAGTGCACTTAAAAACAAAAATAAGAAAGCCTAACAGCTTCACAACACAAAATCTGTAAAGGCAGAACTCCATGATGCTGGAATCTGCCTTACAAAACCCTGATGAAGGAAGTAGAATCTTGAGATCTTCTGACAAAAATGAGTACTCATAATTCAGAAAACAAATAGCTGACATGCTGTGAATTTTCATCTGTTCTCTCATTTTTCCACACAATATTTGCCTAGCTTTAGAATGTTTCAGCATCACAGCATGCAAGTAATTTTATGCTTCCTCTTTCTTCTATGTGATACGCAAGTAATTTTTCTGCAAACACCAGAACTGCTCCCAGTATCATCAATTTCGCAAACCAGCAGGAACCCATAGAGCACAGTGTCAGAAAACAGTCTCCTATTAGGAGTGTGCTAGCAAAAAAACTTCGTTGATTATTTTTAAGGAAATAAAAATGTCATTACAGAACACTGACAATAACGGGACTACTGCAAGTGCTATTTTAAAGAACAAGCCTAATAGTCACAATGGTTTAGAAATGGTGAACTAAAACTGCTAAGTACAAAATATTTTATAATAATTCTATTTAATTGAACCAATAAGCTTTATACAAGAACTCAGAAGTAGTTTAACAGACCAAGTTTTCTGATGGCAAAACAATAGCAAGGTCAATCATTAAACCCATCACTGCTGTTAACTCGGCACTTGGCAAGTATCATCTTGGATGAAGATAAGAGGGAGCTGTCATTTCCATTCACCCACTCACCACCCTGCTCCAGGCACACACCCCCTCGTGCCCCACGCTCACGTTCTGTGGGGAAGGAGCAGAACCCCCACGGCCTCAGCCCTCCATTCTCTGCTGCAGCCCCACACCTTGTTGTTGAGACACAACAACTGAGGCACACAACTGGTGCGGCTGCAACACTGCCAGGAGAGAGAGGCCAGGTTTGCTCAGCCAGGAGGTGATGCCAACTGGAATTTGTGTTCAGCCAGCCAGGAGACATTTTCTGCATGTGTTAAGGATGGCAGCAGCTGGGGAACACACGGGATACGATTTGCTGAGAAGGTGGTTGTGCAGCCAGAATCAGTGCACAGGGCAGTCAGCAGATTAATAAACAACCCAACTCCCTGCAAGCAGCGTGCAAAACGAAAGGCCACAGGAATGAGATTTAGTTACAAAAACCAAGTATTTTAATGATTCCAAGACCAAAGGAAAGCCAGGAGTTTGTGCTAACAACCTAACACAGCTACATTTTCTTTTAAAATATTTCTCAAAACAAAATGCCCTACAGAGGTATTTTATCAGAGGGGATGATGGTATTTATATTTCCCATCCTATTTCTTGCTTTGCCTATAGGAAGGAATCAAACAATTCTGTTTTCAACAGGGTACTGAATCAAGTGTAAGCCCCACAGCAGGTCAGACCTGCACCAACAGTGTAGCTTATACCTTGCTGAGCTATTGACACCATCTTGCAATCAGACACATCTCAAACAGCATAATGGCTGCAATAAATCACTTCTGAAACAAATAAAACCATTTCTGAAAGATACAGTTTGCTTAAAACATAGCATAAATGAAATGCCTGCTTTTCTCCAATGTTTAACATTCTTCTAACCTGGAAAGACCTATCCCTTCAGATGACTTGTTTCATTTCTGTCCAATCCCCATCCCCCAGCTAAGTTAAAGCACTGCTACAATGTCCTATCTTCGGCATCCTTTAATCAATGCATGCCGATGTATATAACATCCACATGATGCATCAACGTCACCGTTGTCACAGTGTTTGTCATATGGTCCTACAGAAACATGCAGAGCCCTAAATCAGCTGTTTCCTGCTCTCAGACAGAAGAAAACCTGTGGGTAGCTCCATTTTCTTTGCTCAGTGATGAAGCCTGACACAGGAATAGATGATGGCAACTTCTATTTTCGTGTAGATTTTTCTCCCGCATGTGAGAAACACTAATGACTATTTCCAGGGATGAATCTGAGATACGCCACAAAAAACAATGATACACAAGGAACCCATTATGAAAAAGCCTAGCATTTATTTTTGCCTTTGCATTTATTTATTTTATTAAAAGCCTTTGCATTTATTTATTTTTCATGCTTACAGTTAGTAATGGAAAACCAAAACAAACAAAAACCCCCCAACAAACAAACACCACTCACAAAAAAACCCCACAGCAAAATAAACTCCTACTCTATGACAGTCCAAGTCATGGCACAATCACTTATGACCTACTTCAACCCCAGGCAAACAACATTACACAAATATGTATTTATTAGATTTAAATTAGAAAGTAACTACGTTGCCCAAGTATGTATGTACCTATTACACATATTTGTATTTATATAACCCATACCTTTTTATATTTTTGATTTATTGGAATAATGTCTTGATCCTATTTCATGCATATCTAAACTTGGCAGCACTTTTGGCCTACCATAGCCACTGAACTGCTTGCACTCTGATTTGTCACCTCCCTGCTCTTCAGTGGAGACAAACAAATCACTCACATTCATCATTTTCTAATACGCTTCAAAATTTTCCCTTTAAATGCTCAGTGCAATCAAATTATCTCGCAATTTATTTTTAATAAGAGAAATTTAAAAATTAGAATGGCTCAGGTTATTCCAGACAAGTTAATCATATGACCTGGCCTTCACAGTAAGTTGTATGAAGTCAACTAATAGATACTTTTGGGTAGATTTCATCACAGTATATGCTAGCAGAATAGGCTACATTTCTGTAAAAATGCAGTCTTCATGTCAATGCTAATAAGGAACTTCAGGTTGTTAGTCAATTATCCTTTGAGATATGGGATTAACACCATGAATTGTTCACCTATATGTATACCCATATTACTGCCATTTGTCTATCACTCCTCATCAAGGTGTTCCATTACCTTCCTGAGTTATTTTCTCTCATATATCCTAATGTAAGAATTCACTACAGACCTCAACTTTCAATTCACCTAATAGAGAAATTTACATAATAGAGAAAAGCCATTTAAGATTATGTGAAGAAATAATCATCAACTTTACTTCAACAATTTCTTTCTCCCAGCATTCAAACACTTTGCATACTCACTATCTGGAAATTTCTCATACTACTGGTTTCTTCTGTTTTGTATAAGCAGGGATATGACCAAACACAATGAGCCATTCTTTATGCAGGTTAAGACCTTTCTTTCTTCATCACAAACAGGGTGCCCAAACAAACGAACTTCTCACTCCCAAATCTTTTGCAACACTGATTTACCAATGAAAAAAATCTTCCGCTGCTAGCAGTACTGTCTAGAGACAGCAAGTTACACACAAAGACGGCATCTGCAATCGTTTTGCCAGCTCAAAGCGTCCTTTGTGAAAATTTTTATTACCCGAGTTCTTTAATCTACAGGTAACACAAAAGTCACAAGAGAATTCTAAAGAGACATGTATGAATTTTAAACCTGAACTATAAAAAAGAGACTAAGAAGGGAGTAAATCTTGAGTTGCACTTTTCATAACTGGTACTATTCAGCATTAGGAAATATGCTCAAATTTTTTCATCATTATTTGGAGCCATTATACAGTGAAAAACGTAGTATTTATTAAAAGCCAAATACTATCAATTCAAGTTTGTTAAACTCAGAACAATAGTTAAAAGAGTAGTTTATAAGAAATAGCTTACACCTTTTTGTTCATAGCAAGAAATATATGTTATATAGATATAGAAGAAGTTTACTATGATTACAATTGCAAAGGTCCCACTGCACATCAGACAATTCACCATAACACCACTGAACAGCCAGCACAGACAGGCAGAATCAAGGGAGATAAATGGACTCCAGCAGCCAGGGAAACCTATCACAGACTCATGATTACAAACAGGTGGTTTAAACCAAGATCCACAAATGTAGTGGTCCTCTTTATACAGCTGTTCTCTAGGCATTCAAATTCCCTTTGTATGAATCCACAGAACCTTGATATTTACTTGCTAAATTTACAGAGCTACTTCAATCCCTCTGACTGCCCCATCTACATAGCACCTACAGAAACACCTGGTGCACAAGAGCATTGTGAGCAAGGGTGTTATAGATTACAATTCACTGAACTGAATTACAGGATCACAGAATACCAGATTAGAACTACCTGATCCAACCTTTTCTGGAAAAAGCACAGTCTAGATGAATAGCCCAGCACCCTGTCCAGATGAATCTTGAAAGTGTCCAATATTGGGGAATCCACCACTACACTGGAGAGATTATTCTAATGCTTGATTGTTTTCACTGTGAAAAATTTTCTTCTTATGTCTAATTGGAATCTTCCCAGGAGTAACTTGTACCCATTACAAGTCATTTTTTCCCTTTTTTTTTTCCAAAAGGAATCATATGAAGTCTCCATTTTCTCTATATCCACACTTTAGGTATTGGAATACAGTAGTAAGGTTTCCCCTGAACTTTCTTTTCTCAAGACTGAACAAACCCTTCTCTCAGCCTTTCCTCGTATGGCAGGCTGCCCGGTCCTTTTACCTTTTCTGTGCCCCTCTCTGGATCCCCTCCAGCCTGTCCACATCCTTTTCTGCAGAGCAGGGACCAAAACTGAACCAGTGTTCCAGATGAGGCCTGACAATCACCGAATAGATGATTAGTTCTCTCTGCTGATGATGTCCCTGACCAGCATCCTGTTGGTTTCCTTTGCTGCAGCAGCACAATGTTCACCCTTGAGCTGTTGTCCCTCAGGTCCCTTTCCCAGAGCTGCTCCCCAGACAGGCAGATCCCAGCCTGTGCTGCACTCCTGGACTTTGCTCTCACAGGACCTTACACGTGCCCTTGATGAACTTCACAAGGTTCTTGTCAGCCCACTCTTCCAGCCTCTCCAGGTCTTTCTGCAGGAAGACAGTCTCTTCCAAAGCGTCCACTTCTCTACTTTGTTTCATCCCATCTTGCCGATTACATTTGAAGATACTGAAGTGCAGTGGGCCCAATATCAAGCCCTGGGGGAATCAATCTGGGACAGGATGCCAGTTTGAAGAGGAGGCACTATCACCATCTGGCTGAGAGCGCAGTTTCTCAGCCACTTCCCACCCACTGCACAATCGCTTGTCTAGGCCATCACACATCAGTTTCTCTAGGAAAAGGCCACAGAAAATGGTAATGAAAGCCTTGGAGAAATCCAGGTAGATAACATCCACCCTTCACTCCCCATCAACCAAGCAGGCTGTTTTGTCATAGAAGGCAATCACGTTTGTCAAGCACCATGCTGGCTTTTCCCAACCATATGCTTCATCTGACTTGTGATAATTTGCAGCGGGAAGAGATGTTTTGCTTTCCTAACTGCATCTCTGCACACCCTGGCAACGTCCTTGTATTTTTCTACGGGTGTGCAATCACTTTTCCATCTCTGTTACAGTTCTCTTTTGGTTTTGAACATACTCAGAAGCTCACAGTTAAGCCAAGGGGACCTTTTCCTCTGTTTACTCCCCTCACCTTTGAAGGGGATGAACTGCTTTTGTGCTTCCAGGAAAACATCCTTGAAAAACTCCCAGCACTCACTAGCTCCTTTATCCTCCATAGATCTCTCCCAGCTGAGCTCTGAGTGAGCTGAAGTGTGCTTTTCTAAACTCCAAAGTTTTTGTCTCAGTACTGCCTTCAGCATGCTCAGCCAGATCCCAAACACCACAATATTGTGATCACTGCCACCGAGGCTACCACTAACTGGGCTATTACAAAACAGGTTTTGTGCATTTTTGAGCAGTCCCTCACTCCTGGCTAGCACATCTAACATTTGTATGAGGAAGCAGTTCCCCGTGCATTCCAGAAACTTGATGGATGACACATTAACTGCTTCCAACAAATGTCTGGGTAGTTGAATTCGCCCATAAGAACCAGGTTCTGTTGACCTGAAGTTTGCTTAAGTGACCCAAATATTGCTTCACCCTATCATCTTGGTTTGGAGGTCAATGGCAGATGTCTACTGTGAGACTCCGGTGGGGACAACTACTCTGAGCTTGGCCCAGAAGCATTCCAAAGGGCCTCCATGATCACCACAGATGGCTATTACACATTCAAGATTCTCCTTAAGATAGAACACAACTCCTCCTCCTCTTCTTCCCTACCTATCTTTATAAAACACCTTACAGCCTCACAGCTCTCCAGACACATGACCTGGGGTCCTCCATGTTTCAGTTATTTCTATGATATAGCAACTTTGTGGCTGCACAAGGAGCTCCAGTTCCTCCTGTTCCCCAGCTGGATGTGATGATGTGAGCATTGCCACTTAGCACCCAGCCCCTCAAGTCCTTCACTTTAAAACTACCCTCACCAAATTGGTCAGCCTGCTGTCAAAGACCCCCTCACCTCTTCCACACTGGTGGATCCCACCCCTCCATAACAGACTATAGTTATCAAAGAACACCCCATTGTCATAAAGCCCAAACCCTCATGATGGCATCAGCCACAAAGTCAGAAGTTAACTCACATCATACATCTATTTCTGGCTGCACCCTTTCCTCTAACTGTCAAAATAGAAGAAAAAGACACCAATACTTTTCATTTGGACTCCCAGGGCTCTGTAGTTTTCCCTGATTTTAGTTTATGCTGAACTGCTTTATGGTCACTATTATAAGAACACCTAAACACTAAACTTGTCTACTCTCCAAAACAAGTTTTTAATTAAAAGGGTGTAACATATTTATAAATTGTGTTCACATTAATCAAAATCACTAATTCTCAGAACTTTTAATTTTATTCTAAGCATGTGAAACTCTACACTGCAAGCCTTCAAGACTAAAAATAGTGTGATTGCCAGTCAGCCAGAAATTTAGAATGCATCCAGAAGCTCCTACGCTGCACTTGCCAGGAATGTCAAGACTTTGAAAAATCACATACATTATAACAGTCAAGACAAACTAATCTGTAACAGAAGCACACAGAACACACTCTGATTTTTCATTATTGTGAAGCCTGGCAGTATCACTGCCATTCAGCATCCTTCTGTATTTTCATTATAAACCAAATTTGAAGAAATGTTTCAGCTAAATGTGCATGTCCTGGTCTACATGCCTTAAAAAAACACACTTTAACATGTTTGGAGATTATGACACTTAGTAGTGACTTGAGAATATGAAAGGAAATCGACAGTATCTTTTAAGTAAACAATTTCATACTGTTTTGGTGACTGAAATCTAGAGGTACCCACGAAGTCTCAGACACAGTAATGAGAACTCCTCCATGAGGGGTTTGGATCAGCTGTATTCTATTTATGTCCAACAAAACACGGTGAGTTTATACACCTATGTTTTGTCACTAGCTGTTTAATTAAATATGTTTTCACAATGTGAAAAAATCTCATTGGTTGATCTTTAGACCACCAGGTATCCATCCAGCCACAGCTAAATTTCAATTGCTATTGAATACGTGGAGTGCTAGCCCTCAAATATCTTAGAATGCTCTTGTGCTACTAGTAATCACTCTCCTCCCATTTGTAGCTGTTGGAAGAGCTGAGAAAAGATTCTGTAAAGACATTACTAGTCTGAAAGCACATTCTATCTAGGCCTTCCTGTTACTTGGAAAACTTCAGTCACAGAATGGGTCAGACTACAGTGGGTCATTTGGTCAAATCTCCCTGCCCAAGCAGGGTCATCCTAGAACACAGGGCACAGGATAGTGCCCAGATGGCTCCTGAATATCTCCAGTGAGGGATACTCCACAGCCTCTCTGGGAAACCTGTTTCTGTGCATGGTCACTCACACAGTAAAGTAGTTTTTCCTCATGTTCAGGTGGAACTCCCTGTGCATCAGTTTCTGCACATTGCCTCTTGCTCTGCTGGTTGGCACCACCTGGCTCCATCCTCTTCACAGCCATCCTGTAGATATTTATACACATTGATGAGGTCCCCTCTCAACTGCCTCTTCTCGAGGCTGAACAGGTCCAGCTCCCTCAGCCTTGCTTCATTTGAGAGATTCTCCAGACCAATTTAGTAGCTCTTTGCGCGACAAAGGCATAAATTGGGACAAAATTTAAAGATGGAATGCTTTTCAAACTTCTGGGTCTTCTTCCAGGGACAAGTGTTTGCTGTAACACCATTTCACATACAGTCTTATGCCAGCACACACATTCAAATTAGAAAGAGGCAGCAGGAAGAAAAAGGTTGGTGGCAGTCTTGTGAGAAGACAACAGAACTAAAACCAAGCAAACAGACTGTAAGATTCATATCTTGTTTTACTGATTTCAGCTGAATGCCAGAACCTTGTCATACTTCATCTCTGGAGATGCAAAGATAACAAGTGGTGACTGAGAAAGGACAGGAAAAAAGAAACAACAGAAGCCATCATGAGAAAAAACTTTCTACTTGAAGCAGCATCAAGTGTAAAGGACACCTACAAAAGAGAGATGCAGTCCTGTCACAATTCATAGAGAATTATATAATTAATAACTACCCACAGTAGTCTTAAACCTTTCAGTTGACAGTTTGCTGAAGTAATTTCAGTCTTTATGAAGTTCTGCCATACAGATCAGGTATTTCGATTATAGTTGAAAGCAGTACAGAGGTTAGCCTTCAGCTGTTAGTAAATTAAGATCAGTGACACAGACAAAAAATCAGCAATGCACCCTTAAGTTATTTGTACCTTTGCCAGAGAAGGTATTCTAGGAGACTACAAACATATTAGCACATCTCTAGTCTAAACTGATTATTTTAACACGAAAAAGACGTGCTGCATTTCTGCAATGACTGAATTAATTTCTCAAATTATTTCAACAGTGAACCAATAAAGCCTATGAAAGTAATGATGCGAAAAAAAAGTGAAGACTCACGTCTCCTATAAAATCTACAACTGCAAGAATAAAGGGACAAATATTTTAATCCAAAGGCATAGTTATTCATCATGGCCCAATCACACTGGATCACTACAAAACCATGAGACCAGGTTTACAAGGCAGAGAGGGAAACTTCACACAATCAGAACTGCTGTTAAGCAGCACACAGCTTAGTCTTGTTTGGCCCCAGAGATGTTTTATGAAGTTTTAATGCAGGTAATTTTAATTCAATGTGTATGATGAGGCATTGGGTAAGTTTTTGTTATCAAGGTCCACCTCAACCTTACATAGATCTACTCCTAGCTGATGATCAGCTTGAAGGAGAAAGTAAAGGATGGCAATGGTTATCCAGATCCAACAGGACAAAGTCGTGACTAAACTCATCTGCTCCCACCACTGACCCTGCTTTGAGCAGGAGGCTGAGTCAGAGACCTTGATGTCCCTCATTCTATGAAT
The DNA here is from genome assembly GCF_017590055.1 of Onychostruthus taczanowskii. Taxonomy (NCBI): domain Eukaryota; kingdom Metazoa; phylum Chordata; class Aves; order Passeriformes; family Passeridae; genus Onychostruthus; species Onychostruthus taczanowskii. The sequence continues at coordinate 9,558,039 of NW_024497629.1, read as the reverse complement.
TTATTCAGTCTATTTAACTATTAATAGTTTATTAATTGTTAATTAAGATAAAATGAGAAAGAAAATAAGCAATTTCTTTTATTAAAGCTTGCTATCACATCATAATATATGTGCATTCCAAATATAAACCAATAATGTTTAACAGCTCTTTGTCCCAAAACAAGTTAATTTTCCTCAAATAATCCTAATCCTTCCTAGGACTTGCAATAGGGGAGAGTTGCACAGAAGAATGCCACAAATGCAGGGTGAAGCAAATGCTACTGAAAGAAACTACACTGCAGCAATGAATACTGGAGCACAACTGAGATGGGGCCACATGGGATAAATGTAATAATTATATTTTTGCACAGTTTCGTCTGTACAGTACCTATTTATGTCCATAAGGCAAGTCATAAAATATTGCTGCATTTATGGAATTGTACTAAAAGCCTCTTACTCTAAAATCCCAATATTTTAACTTAATAGTAAGAACAAGTACCTCCTACACAAACTTGCAATTCCTAAAATGTTAATTTAAATAGCAGATTCTGTTGCACTGTAAGCATCACAGTTAAGTCGGATTTCTCTTACCACTTAGCTACAAAACTATTTACTCCCAAATACACATTCTGAAGTTACAGAGGCCTGTAACTATGAGAGCAAATGTGTCATCTCAACTTTTAGTACAGGTGGCAGAGACTATAGAAAAAATAAGCATTTTGATCAAAGACACCAACTATTTGTAAAGATAATTTGAAACAAATAACTGGAAAATGGCAGGGGAGCATCTGAGAAGAAAGGTATTAGAAGAAAAATTTACTTTAATAACCATAAGCTTTTACATCACTCACTACAATTTGCCGTGGGAAAACTTCAGTAAGAAAGCCTTCACATGTGAATGACCCAAACTGCTCAGTCAAAGGACAGGATTTATGCAAAGCACCCGGAGTTAGCCACAGTTTTAAAATTATGTGTCTGGATTCTCACACCCCTCTCCTCTTTATGCAGTTTTTGAGGATTGTTTTAAAGGTTTTTAAATTTTCTTTTTGGGGGGTGTGGGGAGAACAGACACAAAAGGGGGGAAACATGATACACAATAAAACAAAACAACATACACTTTACTAGAACAAGAACGAGAAGCTTAAATTCCTAACAGAAAAATCTGAGAGCAAGTAGGGCAGCCAGAACACAAAGCACATCCCTCCCTTTGTTCATTGTGTCCTTGGCAGACAGACCCACACTTCCAGCCAAGTCTAGTATTTTCTGAACAGTGCTCAACTACCCCAGTCCCTCAGAAGCTTTCCTTGTCCCCTCTGAGAACTGGCTGCCTGTTCCCAGCTCCTCACCTCAGCCCTGCAGCCCCTCAATGAGCCCTGGGCATCTGCAGCTTCCCCTGCCACTCTCCTTTTGCCACACTTCTCAGTCCCTTAACCCCTAAGCAAGCTCTCACGGGAAGAAACAGTTTCTACTTCCACCTATCCTTGTCTTCAAAAGAAGAAACTAGGCACGATGCCTTTTGTTCACTGCTATTGATTTTGACACTTCTTAGGCAATTTTTAGGTTTCACATACAGGATCAAACCCATGTCTTGCTTAGCACACTACCCTTGTCAGAACAGACACATCAGAACCAGTTGTGAGAACTACACAGCACAGTAGCTCAAACTAGAAAATATCTGGTTAGAAGACAAATCTTCACTTTAATAGAGAAAGAATGAGAGCTCCATTAGGACACTTAGTAAAAAGGCAAAAACCAGGTAGGCATAAAATGAAATAATGCCAGGAATACAGCTCAAAACCACTCAGAATCAGTAAAAGTGATTACCAGAATCCAGTTTAATGGAAAACATTTTCTGACTCTTGGAGTCTTACACAAAAGTATCCAATCTTGATTTTGAAATACATTTAATTAAACAACCTACTGGTCTAACCATGGAAATATTATGTCTGTGCTACATCAGAAGCCAAGGTGAACTAAAAAAAAAAATCTCCCTTTAAAAGTCTATCTCCAGAAGAATTTATTTATCTTTGCTCTTCACAGTAGGAAACCTTTTTAGATCCTGACACCTGGCATTTACAAACCTTCCAGAATACTTTCTCTTTAGAAAGGATACTGGGGCTCTTCTTGGCATTTTTCTAGTTTTAGCCCCAGCAACATCTGAGAAAATTAAAACCTGTATTTCCACTATGAACTGAGACAGAAGGAAATGCCTGCCCCTTTTGAAAGGGGAATTTTAAAAGCAATTTGGATTTACATTCTTCCTGAGGGAAAAATTAATAAGCTGACTTTTCTATGATGTTCACATGCATCTCCATTCATAGCTACAACTGGGTATATCATTAGAAGTAGGTACATGCTCAGGGCAAGAGACTATCATGAACAAAAATACTTATTTTTTAGAAATTAGTAGTCCTGTTGAACAGGGCAATCATAACTCCTGCTTTTCTCAGCAACAGGAAGATGACATCCAGGTTTCCATCCCAGATCCCTTCCCAGTCTCCCCCCTACTGTGGTACAAGAGAAATGCAGACAAACAGCTTTAGGCAGGTTACAATGTTGCATCTCTTTTAATTAACTTCCTCTGCAAGATCGCCAACTCGGACATCCACAATACCTCATCTGAATTTTCCACACCTATTGCTCTTTTGTTAATTTATCTTCTCCAAACGCGCAATAAATGTGCAGTACTCTATGTGAAAAAGCCCTTGACACCAGGCTCAGAATTACACCACATCCTTTATCCATGTAACAACGCTATGTCCTCCTGTTATTCTCCACTTCACATAGTTTGCTTTACAAAGCTTCTCTTGGAGCTTATCCTCTGGGAGATGTATGTCCATGACATACATCTCCCACTCCTAAATTCAAGCCACCATGTTGCACGCACAATTGAACAGCCTCCACTGAAGTACGTACTGTTGGCTTTTTCAGTGTTGAACCAAGCCTGTCTTTTTTTTTGTCCATTTATTCTTTGCTGTTCTGAAATTCTTCAGAACACTACTACTTGCCTCATTCAGTCAAACCTTGCAAAATGTTGCCATTAATTCAAGGGAGGTGGCACCTACTCCCCACACAGCACTGCACAATGAGGCCACACCTGGAGTCGCAGGTGCAGCTCTGGCCTCCTCAGCAAGAGGGACACATGGACATACTGGAGAGAGTCCCCAGGGCCACAAGGATAATAAAGGGACTGGACATTCTCTCCTGTGGGGAAAGGTTGAGAGAGCTGGGACTGTTCAGCCTGGAGACAAGAAGGCTCAGGAGTTCTCATCAATGCATGCAAATTCCTGAAGGGAGAGTATAAAGAGGATGCAGCCAGGCTCTTCACAGTTGCTCCAAGTGACAGGACCAGAGGAAATGAACACAAACTGAAACACACAAGGTGCTGTACCAACAGCAGGAAATATTTTTCTTATTTAAGAATGATTGAGCCCTAGCTCAGGTTGTCCAGAGAGGCTGTGGAGTCTTCCCACCTCTGAGATACTCAAAAGCCATCTGGGCATGGACCAGGGCATTATGCTCTGGTTGGCCTGGCTTGAAGAGTTTATTTATCTTTGTGACTGGACCAGGCAGCTTCCACAGTCTCCTTCTAACTTCAATCATTCTGTGATTCCATGGTTATTAGTGTCTTTCAGATCATTAATAACCATAATTGAGTTGTGTGGTTACTACACTTTCACCCAGAAACACCCTGTTTCTACTAGCTTCCTAACAGGTGACAACTGACAGCAGCCCCTTCTCTCTACCAAAGCTTAAACCTTAAGTGCAATTCCCAAGCTGCTTTTGAGACGTCTTTCTTTTTAACAGTCACAATGCATTCAAAAGCACAAATCAAATAGCCTGTAAATCATAAAGGCAGTATGGACAATTTCAGAAAGCAAATGGAAGATAAAGTTCAGAAACAATATGGAGAAGTAAGAGCTGACAAATCAAAATACAAGTAAAATCCCTAAGATATTAAGCTAAATGATACTTAGTCATATTTAATAATTATCCACTGAGAAAAAAATTGCATGGGTAAGACTTCCTTGAAACTGAAAAAAAGGGCTACATCTCTTTAGAACATTGTCTTTAAAAGTAGAAAGGGAATTTAAAAAATGATAGACCCATGAACTGGAAATTAAATACTGTAAAGGGTTTTGCTGGCTTTTTACACAGTACATATTTATAAACACCTAGAAGGTAAACAGTACAACACAACTGAATCAAAAGCTTGTCCAGAACGTACAACTTGATTATATGAGTGCAACTAACAGATGTGGCCTGAGCATGACCACCATCCATCATCAAACCTATCCTTGGCACAGCCAGGGTGAGGAACAGCTGGGACAAAGTTAATTTGCTTCCTAGTAACGTTGATAACACACTGAAGTTTTAGTTGCTGCTGAGCAGTGCTTGCACCAAGGCCAGGACTTTGCAGTGTCTCATGCTCTGCCAGCAAAGAGGTACACAAGAAGCTGGGAGAGAACATAGCCTGAGCAGGTGACAAACTAGTCAAAATATTCCATACCACAGGGCACTATGCTCAGGATAGAAGCTGGGGGGAACTAGCCCCAGGGACCAATCTTTGCTAAGGGACAGGCTGGGCATCAGTCAGAGGTATGATGATGTGCAATTGTACTGTGCATCACTTGTTCCTCTGCAATTTTATTTCTTTGTCTCCCTTTTTATTAGTTTATTACTTCATGGTACTTAGTTGCTGGCTATGGTTTAAGTTATGCCTAGAGCCAGTCAGTCTAAATCCTAACATTTGGGCTGCTGGAGAGTACCAACCCAAATCCAAATTGTACCAAAAAAAACTGATAAAATACATCCAAATCATAAAGATCTATCAGCTATCACTCCACTAATCAAACCTATGAAAACAACAGGAAACATTTAAATAATTTGGTAACAGTAAGCACACTAATTAAATCTTCAAGTAGACATTACATTAAAAAAATTGCAAACACTCAGTTGATCAGAAAATCTTGGGGGGAAAAAAAAAGAAAAATTATAAAAGGTTTAAGAGCCTCAAATGGAGCTGAATTAAGTTACATGCAAAGCACAGTTTTGCTTGGTAAATAATCAACCATAAAAATCTGTAATGGAAACCAACTATTAGGCAGCATTAGAGCAGGAAAGGATCCATGCAAAGTAACAGCATTGCTAAACAAACAGAATAAGCCTTTTACTCTGCTTAGCATTACAAATACCTCAACCTGTTTTGAGAAGCACATCTCCAAATGACATAGAACAACTGGAAGAATTCCAAAAGCAGCTACACAAAAAAAAAAAAAGGAAAGAGGCCTTGAAAACACAACCTAAGTAGAGATTTAAATAGACTTTTTCAGGCTTTACTGGACTGAAAGAAGACAATATAAATAGAAGATTCCTATTCTTTACTGGACTGAAAGAAGACAATATAAATAGAAGATTCCTGCAAACACAAGGGAAATACACTTCCCTACGCAGATGAAAGGGGCTCAAACTGTAGATGATTTAGGCTAAACTTGGGCTAATTGCTAGGGCAACCTAACTGCAAGCACAGTTAGGCAGCTGTACAGATTGCCAAACAAGACCAAAAACTTTGCAGAATTTTACAGTTATTTTTAAAGATTTCAAACTGACTTTGATCAGAGGTCCAGATAAACTCTCAAATCCCTTTCAGCCTCCATTTCCAGAATTCTATATAGGAATTTGTTTACTAAAGAAATATTTTTCAAAATAGAGAAAAGGAATCTGATTAAAAATTTTTCTAGTACATAGATGAAGAGACATCTCTATTTAAAATATTTATAATTTAAAGTCTGCTAAGAGATCAGATGGAATAGGCAGAAAAAACAGCTGTGGGAGCCACTGATACTGATGATCTGGCAAGACAAACTCAAGTACAGGAACAAGTCACACCCACAGGAGCTGGTTTTGTGTCATACCATTCTAGTACTACTCAAATTTCTTTTAAATGCTTCCAATCTTGTCAAACCAAGGTTACATTTGCTGAAAAGATTTCACATTATAGTCATGTACTTGGTTTTGAACACATTCCATATGTTAAACTTGGATTAGGAGTTCAGCTATGCTGTGAGGGCAGGCAGTCTACACCTCCCTTATCTCTTGATCAATGCAAACAAATATTTTCAAGTGAGGATGAGCCTTTAGCACCAGTAAATTCAGAAACCTTTGCTTGCTAAGAGAGGTAACCTACAACATCTATCTTCCAATTCACAGATTGTTCAAATATTTTGTGTGTTAAACTTGTTTACAATCAGTCACAGAACACATCATTGAATGCAAAAAAAAAAAAAAAAGCAGTGCAAAAAATTGAGCTGAAGTTCTCACCCACACTTTTTCCCTTCTATATGTACTGCCTTTACTCTACATACTTGTCTCCTTGAAAAGCCAGATGTAGCATTTCTTACTAATTCCTTTGGGAAAGCAGGGACTGCAAGAAAGTAGACAGAACCTCTGAAGAAATGCAGAAATCCAAAGACTGTGCTTGGAATAACAGATTTCTTAACTTCCATAAAAGGGGGAAAATGAGCAAGAAGCAAACCTAGTAACAGAACTCTAATTTGATTCAGCACCATCCCAAATGGGGGTACAAAGCTCATGGCCAAAACCTACGTAGACAGCAATCCACTGTAAGACAAGCTATTTCTAAAATTTTCATTAAAAAAAACCCCAATTGTGCATATATACCTCAGGAACAGGTGTAGAGAAGTTGTGGATTAAGAACACCGAGTTACATTCCATGAGAAGCTTTGTCCCTCCTCCTCAGGCAGAGATCTTGGACTCTGCAGCAGAACTGCACCCACACATTGATTCTCACAAGGCATGCCCTGATGAGCACAAGTAAGAAACAGGAAGACAGACAAGCATGAAAACAAATGAAGGTTTCTTCCTTCAGAGAGGCACTTCCAGAAGTGCTGATCTGTTGACAGAAGTCTTATTGTTTTGTCCTTTCCAACGACTCAGAGAAGACAGTGTAGAAAGACGTGGAATACTGTTTCTAATCTACTCTTTATTTCTGCTGGTTTCTTCAGTTTACCTAGTCTACCAAAAGGTATGAAAATCAAAACCGTAGTAAAACACTTAAATACAGAAACTTCCTTTGCTTTTAAGGAGAAAAGAGAACAAAAAAAACACAAACAATCCCTACATATTAACTTGAAAATACTTTTGATTGTGTCCAGTTCAGAAAAAAAGCCTTCAACTTTTAATTAACATTTTCACACCAACAGATCCTGAAGAATCAATTATCAATCTATCTCTTTCTAAAAGTCCAAGCCTGTCTAAAAGGAAGGTGTATATTTATTTCATTTAAATGGTGACTTTTGCATTAGTAGTTGGTCAGTAGACTTTCTGCATACTGTATTTTGGACAGCTTTGTGTTCCAGTGGAACAGAAATGCCCTCTTACTATCTAGAAATGCTTCCTATGGATTTGGAGCTCTATTCATGCAATCTCTGGAAATGACATTTCATTGTATTTATCTAGTTTAAACAGTAAGAATTGATACTTCACAAATAACACAACATCCTTCATTACTGCAGCCAAATAATCTCCAAAACAACCTATGATGTTTAAAGGGTAAAGCTACTAGTTCCCTTTGAGAAATTAAATCATCCCTTCCCCAAAGACTGAGTCAGAAAGCAAGATGTAAATATGTAAAAAAACCCAAAACCACCACAACTATATTAGTGGAAAACAGTAACACCTACCAAAGTCCCTGTGTACACTAATTAAGTCAGAAATCCTGTTATCAGCTTGGTTTTCAACCTTTTTTGCTGTCCTTTCCTCCTCTTAGAATTTGGAATACTGAACTATGTCAGGCTATAAAACAAAAATAAATGCCCAGGATTTGTATTTTGTCATTTGTTTGGGGACGTTTGGGGCTTAATTCTAGGGTGAGGCTTTTTGGTTTTCATTTGCTTTTGGCTATTAGTTTGTTTGTGTTTTTTCACAATCAAGATACTCTAGCAAAAAGGATTATCTCAAAATGATCTTTTAAAAGATCCCAAAAGGAAATGAGATTCTGATAGATGCAGTGACAGCATCCTGTATTTGAATGAGTAGTTAATCCCTTGGAAAAGAACAGGAACATTAAATTAATGTGGAAGTAGCAGGCTCTCTAATTAATATCATCCAACACGAAGTCCTGGAAGAGACATAGAGAAAATTCTTTCCTATCTGAAGCTGAAAAGGCCTTCCTCTGCCCAGACTTGAGCAGATACAGAAAAATATTAGAGCATGCAGTACAAAACAGCCAGATAAATATCGCCAATTCAAATTAAAAAAAAAATAAAATTAAAAAGCACACCCTTCAAACTGAAAAGCATGGAAAGGTATGGCAGTTCACACACAAAAGGTCATGGCACCACATGGTTTCACCATAGAGGAAAGAAGAGCAGGCAGAAGGAAAACAGCAAGGAGTTGCACCAGTTCACAATAATGCAACCATTAGCAGGTACTCAGAATGGAAATACAAGGTCCAGCTACCAAAAGGGAATCCTGAGTGTACAAAAGAATGGCAAAGTTTGGTCTGCAGGATACATCAAGTTCACAAGAGATGGGCAAAGGCTTTGAAAACATCACAGATTTAGAATGATAGCACTCTCTTCACTCAGCTTCCCATTTTCATGACATGCAAAGAAAATTATCTTTAAAAAAGTCAAATTTACGCCCAAGCTGATTGAACCAGTCAGCCAATTTCAAATGCACAAGCACAGCATTAACTTCTATTCATTAAGGGATTGAAAAAAATAAGATTAAACCAATCACATACAGCCCATCATGCTCTGCCATTTTTAGGAATCAAAAGGAACCAGAAAGGGACTGAACTGTGGAAGAACAATTCATAGGATCACAGAACGGCTTAGATCAGAAGGGACCATAAGGATTATCTAGTTTCAACCCCCCTGCCCAAGGGCACTTTTCACTAGACCAGGTTGCTCAGGGCTCCATCCACCCCTGGGCTTGAACACTTTTGGGGATGAGGCATCCACAACTTCTCTGGGCAACTGCTCTGGTTCCAGCACCTCATCACCCTTAGAGGGAAGTATTTCTTTCTTATATCTAAACTAAACTTCTGCTGTTCCAGTTTAAAGCCATTCCTTCATGCCCCTGTGAACAATTCCTCTCCTGCTCTTTTGCTGGCCCCCTTTAGGTACTGGAAGGTGCTCCAAAGCCTTTCCTTCTCCAGGCTGAACAGCTTAATCTCTCTCAGCCTGTCTCCACAGAAGTCCTCCAGCCTTATGATCATCTTCACGGTCCTCCTCTGGGCTAGCTCCAACAGTCTGATGTCCTTATGTTGGGGACCCCAGATCTGAACACAGCCCTCCAGGTAGGATCCCACAGGAGCAGAATTGGCTCCTTGACCTGCTGGCTTCTGCTTGATCTGCATCACTTCATGTGATGCAGCCCAGGATCCAATTGGCTTTCTGGGCTGATGCACATTGCCAGCTCATGCTGAGCATCTAATCGCACAACACCCAAGTCCTCCTCAAGGCTGCTCTCGATCTGCTCTCTACCCAGCCTGTACTTGCTTGGGATTGCCCCAACCCAGGAGCATTGTCCCCCTGCATTTGTCCTTGTTGAATCTCATGAGGTCTGCACATGCCCACCTCTCAGCCTGTCCAGGTCCCTCTGGATGGCACCCCTTCCCTGCAGTGGTGTTGGCTACACTGCAGTTTGATGTCATTGGAAAACCTGCTGAGGGTGCACTCATTCCTTTAGCATTGATCTCAGTACAAACTGCTGAGGGACACCACCCATCACAGGTCTCTGCTAGGACATTGAGCCACTGACCACAACTCTTTAACCCCATTAATACTAAAACAGAGACCTGATCTTTAGAAATATGTAAATGTCTTCAGTTATTGCTTTGTAATTAAAAAGATAAAAGCAAAAAACTAACTAAAATAACCCATTATAGCTTCAGATACAGAAATCAGGCAAATCAGCAACACGGCTAGAAACACTTTTACAAAAGCAAATGCAGATTTTTTGAAGCTGGTAGACTTAAGTAGTTAAATAGCTTTTCTTAAAGAAAAAACACCCTCAGAACAGAAGAAATGTTCCTTGTACTTAGGAAACAGCCTACTTCATACAGCAGCCAGCTGCATGCTCTTACCACAAAGACTAATGGCATTCCAGGCTGCATTAGGCAAAGTGTTGCCAGCAGGTCAAGGGTGGCAACCCATCTTCTCTACTGGGCATTGGGTGAGGCCACAAGGAATGTTGGGTCCAGTGCTGTGTTTTCCAATACAAGGGAGGCAAGGACATACCAGAGAGAGTCTAAAAAGGGCCTCCTAAGACAAGGGACTTTCCTTACAGAAAGGCTGAGAGAGCTGGGAGTGTTCAGCCTGGGGAAGGCTCAGGGAGATCTCACCAATGTGTGCAAATACCTGAAGGGAGGCTACACGGAGGGTGGAGCCAAGCTCTTTTCCATGGTGCCCAATGGCAGGAGTGTGCCCAGAGGCATTGTGCACAAACTCATACAAAACAGAAGGTGCTTTCCAAATAGGGGGAAAGACTGGCAGAAGTTCCCTGGGGCAGTGAGAACACTCCGTCTTTAGAGATACTCACTCAAAAGCCATCTGGACATAGTTTTGGGCAATTGGGTCTAGGATGCCCTGCTTCAACAGGAAGGTGATCTCTAGGAGGTTCCTTACAACTTCAATCAATCTCAAATTCCACAAAGACTTTTTAGGCCGCTACGATTAATACAAGATATTATCTCAGAAAATACACATCAGAAAACTAGGACTTGATCCCATGTGAGTTAATCCCAGAAACACAAGCTCAGAACTTTGCCATTAGAAAATAAGATGCTGACAGAGCAGACTAAGCAACCTCTTACTGCAGGGGAAGGCTCACTCCTGAGCCTTTAATAAGAGCTCTGTGGCTGAACTGAGGCTACTATCCATTTTCTCCCTTTGCCTCCTGAGATCTCCTGGCATCTAAAGCATCCACCAACCAGAATCCATCTGGCAGGAGTCCTATTCTGGAATCCCTCAGGCTCTCAGAGATAGGGTATTCTGAACTTTTCTGGCAAAATGAATCAATACTTCCATTTGCAGAAGATTCCCTTTAACAGAGAATCCTAATCTGAGCACACTGATAGTTGAAGGACTGCCTGCTGAAGTTACCCAATGATAATGTCTGATTACTCACGTATAAGAGAACAGGTCAGGACAACCATAAATACACAAAGTCTGTCATTCGAGTCGCCGTTATTCTGTTTGGGTTGTTTGGTCTCCTCTTCACCACCTCCTTTCTCAACTGCATCATGAACCACAGCTGGCATGAGTTACCTGTTAATCACAACCTACTACAGTTCTTAACACACAGAGGCAGACAGGAAAACAGCAAGAATTTTCACAGCCAAGGAGAGGAAAGGAAAGTGACCTAAAACAGGTTGCTCAGACATCTGCTCGGTGATTTGACCAAATGCCATTTTAAACATATGTCATCACTGTTCATGCCCTGTGGCATGAAAACCGAGGCAGTGCATCCAGAACAAACTGGACAGTGTCACAGTGCTCCTATGTGTTTGCAGAAGATTGAGAAAAGCACAATTAAGAAACTGAAGCTATTTTCTGATTGATCACATATTTTTACTCTGAGTATGAGAGACTAAGGAAAGAAAATCCAATATGTGATTATGAAATACTGGAGAAATACACTATGGACAAATAATGCCTTCATTTCACAATGAACACAAGCACACAGCAGGTCATTACCATCCTGATAATATTTTAAACAAACACCTCTCAGTGCTGACCTGAAGAGTAAGTCTACAAGAATTATATTGAATAATGGATGTTCTTGCATCCATTGACACCTACAGCAGAAGATTTAAAAGATTAAGAATGATTTTATTTCTTCATTGATTCTGCTAATAAACACAAAGTGGTGATGCTTGTAAGGAACTGATGTATTGGCAAACACTGGCATTGCTTCTACCACTGCCCCTTTTACCTGATTTCATTATTATTAACTGCTAAAATAGATGGGATTTTCTACTTCCAGCAAAAGGATTTCTTCCACCATAAGAACTGGACAGGGATTGCATCTGATCTTTGTGTGTTGGAGTTTATGTTGTACCTTGTATTTCCATTCTCATATGTAAGAGGATGATGTTTAAGAGCAGAAATAATTTAATATTGCTGAGGTAACTGCACTTCTGTGCTGCAAAGGGAGTATTTTCAGGATCTTTGAAAAATGCACTGAGTAGCTATATGAGTAGCAAAACATAGCTGGCACAACAAACCAAACATTCTGCTCCTAGATGTCTTAGGCTCCTTTATTTAGTCCCTTCTTCTGTTTATACAGATTGTGTCACATACACTAATTGCTCAAACAGAAGTATGGAGAAAACACCAGAGAAACTAACCAGCCTCCAAAGCCACATACTTTACAACAAACCAATATCAGAATAAAGCTTTATCTTAACACTTTTCAGAAGCTACCCATGAATCAAGTTTTGTTCTCACATCCAAAAGCCTCAGCTTTTTCAGTGTGAACATATCCTATCTGGACCCGGCTGCTGACACTTCAGACATTTATATAAAACAGAGCAAAAGCTGTGTTTTATATAAATTCTGCTCTCCAGCAGCTAGAATTGATGAAGCCATTAGCTTCTGACTGCAGCTCTGATAGCAGCTTGGTAGTAAGGCTCTACTCCAATCTGGAAAGGTATCTCAGGTACAGTAATAGAATATACCACATCATGGTCACATAGACCAAATTTTAATTTTGTTATCACATAAAATGGTAAGAAATTATTGTGGGGACAATTCTTAAGTAATTACAATCACACTGCTTACATGGATTTCTGAAGCAAACCTTTAGCAAACCTACTGCAGTCAGGACAACTAAAAACAATGAACACCACCAATACTATAGGTTTATATGAACATTCTCTCTCTGCAGAAGAATATACCCACAGCAGGTACCAGTCAGCTTTTCAGAGCAACATGCAGAGAAAGAGATGCACAGGAGCCCAGACTCTTGTTTCATTACAAAGACAAGTGGATACTACTGATCAATAAGATCTCCTTCCATCTTGTAGGAAAAAAAGACAGCTCTATAGGTTTTTCTTTTGTTATAACACATTTACCAAGTTTTAGCTGATATCTGTACATCTTACGTAGGGAAATGATAAAATCTTAAAATTTAATCTCACTGTCTGCATACTACCTCACAAGATATCCTTAAAGCATTCAATAGATTAATATTATTTGAAGACAAAAAGCTTTTTACAGAAACAACACCACCTACCACTAAAATCAGCACTTGGTATCAAAGCCAGAAGACAATGATTAGGCACACAGATGACACAGCATATATTAAATGTCGTATCACAAGTGGACACTACAGTAGAGGGAAGCAAAAGAGGAAACCTCAATGAGCTGAAAAGCCTTACACTTATTAAAGAGCTTCCAGGATACAGGATTTAAAACAGACACTCCTAGAAAGAGCAGAATACCAAGAAAAAGAAAGCTACCCAGATGACTCTTGTTTAAAATGGTGCATTACTTGCATGCATTGTGCATTTCCATGTGGTATGATCTATTAATAAAACAGATTATTCACTCTTTAAGTAATCATACACCAAATTACCCAGAGCTTCCTTTTGCAAGCCTACTGACTTCACAGTTCCTGTTGTGACTGTGATGAGTAATGACTGCAAGAACCACTTAGCACTTGGCTATACTAAGTATTTTTTATTTCAGTATTATCCAGTTTTGAAAATTAACTCCATGCTACATTGTCTAAGGTACTTGCATCTTCTTGCCAAATGTAAACACACAACAAACCTGTTAAGCACACAACAAACCTGTTAAAGTATCACATACCTAAAATTTCCCAGAAAATAGAACACCGAAGGTTCAAATTTAAGATAGGTACTGTAAATTGTACAGTAAATTTAAACCATACTGTGATTTCTATCTTTTATTTACCTATTTCTCTTCCAACATAATTCAATGCAACTTTTAAATAGAAAGTTTGAAATTTACTGTTCTAAACCACTAAGCTTCTCAATTAAAAATTATGCCAACCAATACATAAGGAAATGGCTTTCAGGAGGGCTATGTGCAAGAAATCCAATCTGTCCATAATGATGGGAGTACAAGTAAATCAACTGCATATCTTCTCATAGCATCACAGAATATGGTGAGTTGAAAGGGATCCACAAGGGTCACAGAGTCTCACTCCCAGCCCTGCACAGCACCAACCCCAAGAGTCACACCCTGTGCCCAAGAGCATTGTCCAAACACTTCTTCAGCTCTGGCAGGCTGGTGCTGTGACCAGTTCCCTGGGAAGCTGTTCCAGTGCCCAACCACTCTCTAGGTGAAAAACCTTTTCCTAATGTCCAACCTAAACCTCCCTGACACAACTTCAGGTGATTCTCTCAGCTCCTGTCACTGGTCACCACAGAGAAGAGATCGGGGTCTCCTCTCACAAGGAAGCTGTCACTGCAGTGAGGTTCCCCCTCAGTCTCCTCCTCTCCAGGCTGAACAGACCAAGTGACCTCAGCCACTCTTCATACAGCTTCTCCTCAAGATCCTTCACCATCTTTGTCAAGAAGAAAAGAAGGGATTTCTTGATTAAAAACTGGAAGAACATTTGTTTTCGAATATAACTGAAAAGTTCATTCAAAGTAAAACCATCTTGCAGTGTCAAATACTCCTCTGACATATCTTCATTACTCAGCCAGGCTTTCCCCTGTTTCTCCTGACTTCAAGACATAAGACTTCTGTACTTCTTGGCATAGCCTTTGTTTCATGTGTTTTGCCCTCACCCCTCTTTTTATTATTGATACTACCTCTTACAAAAAAGGAAAGATTGACATACTACTACTTGTTGCCTAATATTGCCTCCTCCTATAAAATTAACTGTCTCAAGTACAGCTGGTTTACTTCATCCTAAGTTGAAATGAGCCTGATCAATTTAAGTTACTAACACTAAATCTGGACAATTACTGGGTGAGGGAAAATTAAAGCACAAAAAAAGCTTTTGTGCAAGTTCAGATCAGACGAGAAAACTAAGCTGCATGAAGTCACCTCAAATAAATTTTAAGCTATAATAAACATTGAAGCAAGACACCAAAAGGAAATGGCTAGCATGCTTATGACAACTGGAACCATGCAGGATCATGACTGTACTAAGGAAGACTTGGGTTTCACAGAGCAACCTGCTCCAGCTGATCCGGCTTTGAGCACGCAGGGTGGGAGTCAGAAACACTTTCACAGCTATTCCATGATTCTGTTACCTTATCTTTAACTTCCAGTAGAGACATTTGATCTGCAAAACTGATCTGCTTTAAAAACCATGTGAAACTTGACATCTTTAATTGAGACACTGGATTTTAAAATTAAGATGTTTGTATTTCTTAAATAGCAATGCTTTCTATTTACATCCAACCTCCCTTTCAGGAATAAAAAACAACAGCCCACAAACAGAATTTTTTGGTTTGCAGCGCATTGGTATCAGGTGTCATGATCTTCTAGCTCCAACTCAGACACTCCATACACCATCACCTGCAGTTCTGCAGGCAAAACTGACTTGCCTAACTTACAGCCAGCAGTTTCATTAAGAACAATGAAATTGTTGTTTGCTGAGCTTGTCATAATTAGTCAAGTGAAATTTGTCTCAAATGCAAGAAATTTCACCAAAGAATGAAAAACATGGATAATTATGCTCTTAGAGAAGAAAATTTACTGTAATATATATGGTACCCTTGCACATAATCTCTTTATTCCAAACACCACTGTCTCAATTCAGTCAATGCCATGCAACCAGAATTTTTAATCAACTCTCATTAGTGGCTGTCTTTGCCAGGAGCTGAAGAAGAACATAGCTTTCACTGAACTCTTCTAGGTACAATTTATTCTGCCACTTCATTTTGTAGGGAGCCTGATTTATTTGACACCAATAGTTTGTTGAGGTCATAAACCATGCAGCAATGATACCATGACTCAGAGCTCATTTGCTAACAGTCAAGTTGCTTGGCAGCATGACAGGCAGAGTAACGTGCCTTGAAGAAGTATCTGTATAGATGCTACAGAGATTACCAAACAAATACAGAGCCCCAAACCACAACTTTATCAACTTTGTTTTGATTGACTGATCGTGCTCAGCTTCACTTCAAGCACAAAGATTTTTAAAAAAGTCCATAAGCAAGCCAAAAAGCTACTCCATCCCAACAGATTTCTAACACACCCAGGCAATTTTACACTACTGTTCCTTCCAAGACAGGGCTGTCCTCCACGTGCTTGCAGAAGCACACAGTGTACAGAGTGAGGGAACCCTCCTTCAGGTAAACATCAGTACTCAATGAAACATAGCTACTTCCTACAACACAAGTCCAAATTTATTTTTTCACCCAAGTTTGCAAGAGTGGTAAAAGGGTTTTATACGTCAATGGCACTATTTAAAAACCCTGTTCTTCTGAGAACTCTGTTCTTTTGAGTAACATCAGCAATCAAGCATAAAATGAAATAAACTTTAAAAAGGAGGTGGGGATTTAAGAAAAAGACTAATTTAGACTCTTCTCTCTGGAAATACAAAGCATATAATCATATTTTCTCCGAGTTGCATTAAGGCAGCATATGTCTTTTTTGTACCAAACCAACTGAGAAGGCTACAACACTTTAAAAATGCCCATGCATTATCTTTTTCAGCCTCTCTACTTAAGTACCAACCTTTACAAATCTGCAGATACTAGATGATTCCTATCCTTCTTTCTCCCTATACCTCCATAGGTACACACATACCTCCCCCAAGATTAAATAAGTGTATTTAATCTTTATTTAAAAGTACAACAAAAAGTGATAGGCACTACACGTAAGGGAATTGTAGTTCTCTTTTCACTCCATTCCTGTCATTGCACAATACACACTCATTAAAGGCCTTTCCATTCAAACACTCCAATTTTAGGAAGGATAATATATCAAGTTTTTTTTCAACTTATATATTCACTGTTTGAACTCATGCATTGAGTTATATTCAGGCTCAGCCTGGAGTGTTACAGGAAGTTATCAAAGTGGATGAACTTGTAATAGCTACTTAGAGCAAATACTTCTAGAAGAAATTCACAAGGATCACTAGGAAATTCCTTCACAGCTGTTAACCTCAACAAGTGCTTATTTTTCAATTGAAGATAGACCATTTACAATCCATTTACATGGTTATTTCTGTTATCATCAAATCTCCAACATACAGGAAATCACTGACTAGTGCTACTCAGTGTTTCCATCCACAATCTTCAGAATACAAGTCTGATTTCTAGTTAAGCATCAGAAAAATCACGACATTCAGCATCATTAAACACCCAACTGGCAAATTAAGTGCCACAATTAACATGCCAAAGGAATTAGTTTACTCAGATGGTCAAGATTTATTTGGCTCTAATCGGAGATTTTTAAGATAAAACAACCAAATCTCCACCACATCTCTTTTGCCACATCTCCCATTGTTTGTCAACCCCACAGAAAGGAGTGAAGGCAAAGGGGAGCCTCCCCCTCAGTCCTGGCTCTAGCTTGGAGCGTCAGGGAACTTACTGAAGAGTAACATTCCAAAATTCCAAGAAAGGTATGGCCAGGAAGCACCTCCACAGATACCAGACCACTTACAACCAATTTCTTTACTTAAATTCAAATATCTCTTTACATTAGCATGCTCAAACAGCTCGCATACATGGGCATAGGAACACTACAAAGAACTGGATGTCCATCAAAACAAACAGAAGCACAGAATAGCAGACATAACAGCTACCATGAAATGTTAAAGTGCGTTGGAGAATGCAAAAATTTATCAAAAACCTCTCCTTGGTTCAGAGGGAAAGGAAGCCTGTATAACCAGTGCACAGCAACTGAACTGATAGCATTTAAAAAAACGTAGTTGTCTCTTACTTGTTTAAGCAATTTTTAGAGAGGCTGGAGACCCTGAGGAGCGCACTGAACTGACAGCACTTTAAAAAATGCAGTTGCCTCTTACTTGTTTAAGCAATTTTTAGAGAGGCTGGAGACCCTGAGGATCTGTGTTAGCAGGTAAGGAAAGCAGCAAGGAGAGGAATAATGTTTTTCCTATCTGTACATTCATTAAATCTGCAGGACAGCCAGCAGGGCAGGGAAAAGAAGGAAACTTAGGTCAGTGAATAAATTTAGATAATAGACAAATATGATTTCTACAATACACAAGCATTTTTCCAATAACTACATCACAGACAGGTATTTGAAGTTTAATTCCAAGGTTAAGATGCTCATTGAACAATGCAGGTAACCTCTAAACAGGACTGCCAGCCAATGGGCCCCTCTACCATACAAAAACTAAATCCCAAACCTGGGGCTATGATCAGTTGTACACACATCCCCACTAAAGCATGGACATTCTCCAGTCCAGCGGCCAGCTGGCACCAGCTGCACTCTGCTGTACAGTACTTAACCTTCAGTCTCCCCTGGGCACCATGAGACACATTCACAGCCTGAGGACAAACACTTAGGTAGGGAGAGGAGTAATTCACATTGGTTTCTATTCAGAAATAGAAAGCTGTAAGTGGCATTTTCCTGACAGAAAATTAAGTGTACCTGGTGCATTCCTTAGGTACAGGCATCATCATTTCTGAGATACTCCAGCAGTGGAAGGAGCAAACCTTGCATAGTCTTGCCTGTATCACCTACTAGAAGTGGCTCCTGGAGTTGCCATACAGCATTCACACACTGTCCACAGTTTAAAGTAACAAATGACTCGTACATTTTTTTCTTCCACTGAAAGAAGAGCTTTTTAGTTTTATCCAATGGCAGATTAATTCATATGGTGACAAAGCAATATAAGCTCTGTAATCAAATCTAGGTTTCCCCTCCCAGCTGTGCAGTAACAGCTGTGTATAACACAGCCAACATCTCAGCAGATCAGGCCATGCAGTTAAACCAGCTGGTATGAATTAGGAGGATCAGGAATTAGTGTTCCCTTGCCACAGTGCAGGAAGTCTGCCTACCTGTCTCACGCTATTAGGAATGTAAAGCACTGCTGGATTTCCATTTCTGAGAAACCTATGTACCTTGTTACGGTAAAGACCAGAGTGTTCCTGAGTGGCACCTCCCTTTGCTGCATTTATCCACATTAATAATTTCTTTTAGAATATTAAGTAACATAAGTTATAATTTACATTGTTGAATGTCTAAAGAGAAATTTACATGAACAAGCTGCTTTACAACCACCAGTAATCAAAGAAGCTGTTTGTCTATAAACCAGCTATCCGACCAAATGAGGTTCTCTCACATCCACAGTAGTTTGAATACACGAGGCTTTGAAGAAAATCCTGAACATAACAGCCTAACATGGGGTATTTTAAAAGACAATAAAATTACATTCACTATCACAGTAAAATTCAGCAGAGTATTCTAACAGGTAGGATCATGAACTAAGGCTGCCCTGGCTTTGTTCTTTCTGTGTAAAACTATTTTCCTCTTTGTTTTTTCTACCAGCATTTTTCTCACAGGCTCACATACTTCAGGAATCTATTCAAGCAAGGATTTGCTACTTTACTAAACATTTATGCAGGAATTAACACAGTGGGAACCTAATTTGTTTCTGATCTCTAGGCTACTGGAATAGTGAAACATATGCATATAGTAATAAATGTCTTCCCTGCTTTTAAGAACGACTGAAAAAGAGAAACTAGTGTTTTTCTATATGGATTCAGCTACTGCTAACATAATCAAGCATTCAAACTTAAAATAATGCCATATGTGTTTTATAAATGTATTCTTAACATAAGATAGCATTCATACTGATATTTTAAAAGAGGAATTATAAGCACTTAGTTCCTAGAGAAATTTTTCATACAAATTGTCTTCTGTTCAGACATCTTCCATATACTAGCACTGGCTGTTTTCACACTACGTTTTTCATTTGTCAACACCCAGAAATACTTAAGATTAAGCAATGATGAAAAAATAAGAATATGTAAACATAAAATATGTCTCAGTGGGGTATTATTTTAATGAGCTTTAGCTATTTTAAAAATCTGGCAAAAATTCCCAAATAAGCCATCTTCTCACCTGAAAACAAAATCACGGTTAGAGAATCCAAATATTGAAATGTTATGATACAACCAGAATTATGGTATATATGCACAATTACAAAAAACCCCCTCAACAGTAGCATTCTTGTAAAGGCAAAGGAAAATAAATGGAAACTTACTTGTGCATATTTTCCACTCCTATTATGATCATGATATAGTAGGAAATTCCACTTTGTATAACAAAATGTAAGGCATACCTAGGGGGAAAAAAAAAGTAAACCCTCATAGCATTTTCTTTAATGACAATCAAGTACATGCATTTATTGTGAAATTAAAGAGGTTAAAAGTTTAAAGCCACCACTGCTCCCAAGAAAACTCCCTTTTAGTCTATTTAGGTTTTCTGCTACCCTTCCTTCTGCTGAGAACTTCTCCCTTTAGCATAGCACAGAGAGCAGTAATGAACAAAAACCAGACACCTAGCTAGAGTGCTCCAGCTCAATCTAGGATACTGTAAATGCTGCTAATTCTTAAAATACAAAGAACATGTCTTATAATACTTCCATTTGGCATTATTTCGTGGGTAAATACCTGTAAACAACATGAAAGTTTCGTGGTTTAATTTCCATATTCATCTTTCTACCCATTTATAGCAATAGATATTTCAGATAAGGCCAACAACTTCTTATTATCCACAACACTGTAAGATTTCCCACTCAACAGAAACAGTGACTGTGTCCAGCCAGCCTCTTTGTCCCAGGTTGTCAGTAACTTTTAAAGGGATGGTGGTGATGGTCACAAAAAAACACACCAAAAAAAAGCCCTGTACACCAACAAGCCACAGATTTATTTCACAAAGGTGCTCTAAGCTCCTCTTTTCCACAGCTTAGCACCACAGCTATCCCAACACCACTGCTTTGGGGGTTTGCTTTGGCTTTTGAAGGAGTTACACTTCAGTAAGCTGTAGAGCACTGCTATCAAAGCAGTGCCAGTGAATGGGGAAAAGAGCTCATCTTCAGTAACTTGGGTTTTTTTTCATTCTGGTACATTAAGTGCCTCAGTACCACATGTACACATGCTCAAGTGACACAACTCATCTAATTTGGGAATTTTTTTCCCCCATGAAAAGCAGCCTAAAAAAGCAGCCATTATTTTGCTACAGTGATGCTGGATTTTTCAGCTCATCACCAACAATTTCCTAATTTCACTCCTCCTCTACTCACAACTAAATTACTTCAAAGATTTTCAAAAAGAAAACCAGTTGTATCCAGCTAAAATCCTTCATTCTACACATGAGGAACTGAGGCAAAACAAGTCACTTGGACATGAATTAACCTTGAAAAATCTTGACTTTTTATGGAAGATGCAATCTGTATATGCTCCCATGCTTCACTTCTAGGTGGTCTGATTTAGGATAGGACTACCTAAAATTCAAGTGTGCATTTTAAAAGAGTAATTGTCAATTTAAAAAGTATTTACTTCCTTTACTTATCTGCCAAATATTAGCAATATTGTATAGCAAAGACAGGCATTAGTGAAATGACAAAAACTTAAGAGGTTTGTTCTTATATAGAGAAAGGAGACTAAGATATCAAAGCCTAAGAAAGTGTGGATTGACATGGAGTACCATACCAGGATTACAGTCACTGAAAACATTTCTATTTCAGAGCTGTTAACAATAGCAATATGTTCATTGATTCAAACATTCAAAGGGATATATTGAGATACCACAGAGAACAGTGATTTTTACCTACATACAAAGGGTACATGTTCTGGGTCTTTTATGCTATTTGCTATAATGCCAAGGGAATTATTGCTTCTCTTCCTTTCCTCTACCATCATCACAAGTTTCACAAAAGTGACTGAAAACTAACACACTTGAAGATGACAACATAACTACTGCTAAATGCCCTTTAAAAGGTGCAGATTACAAACTACTTCCCACACTTAAATTTGCATGATCTTATCTACAAGTTACTACATTCACTAGTAACACTATATAACAAAACAGTAACAGTTTCCTTCTTGTTATATGTGTTTATAAGTCATGTTAGAGCACAAACCAAGAGTAACCTGTATGCATATTTGATTTCTTGGAAAGGGGGAACCAAAAAAACTAAAACCCTCAAAAAGCCTGCTTGTATTACATGTACTTAACCAAAAGGAAAAAGCAACGGCAGAAGTACCAATTTTTAAAGAGTGTGTACTTTCAACATCTCAAATTATGTTCTTTTAGTAATTTTAAAATAGTTTTTAGCTCAGTAACTGCAAAATAGAAATAAACCTCTTAAAAGGAAAGCATCTTCCTGGTTTTTTTTTTCCAGGGCATATTGCCAGTGAGATGCTTCCACAATTTTTTATTTATGTCTGTTGGGAGTAGAGGTTGTTTCTTTCCAAAATCTCCCATACCCAAAATTCATATATGAATATATTAGTAACCCTTTCCAATTACAAGTTACAATTAATGATTTCTGCTTCTAAAGCAATGGAAACAATGTGCTTCTAAGCCTACACAGCTCTCAAAAAAATCCTCACATAGTACGTTCTATCTCCCATATCCTCCTCTTTGTCTGTGGTGTTAAACCTGGAAGTCTTTATATTCAGATTATTCTCTCAAAGCAGAATGCCATGGCCACAAATTTAAGAAATGGATTGGAGTAGTAGAGTTTCATATGAAAGTACATCAGGCACGTAAATCTAAAGAATAAAGGTTACTGATCTCCTTTCCTAAAGTTTAAAAACAAGATATATCAATTAATGTTGGAAGAGCTCTGCAACATGCCAGTGTAGAGGCCAACACACTCTGCATGTGCAGAGACAGAAGCACACACACACTGTGTGCAGCTTCCCACCTGCACAACAGCTTGATTAATTCCCCCTAGTTCAGTCATGCTCTATAATAGTCAGCATAAGTAAGTCCTTTATACACTTGAAGCTAAGTAAGCACCTTGTTTACAATGCAATAAAATTAAACTGGCACTCAAATCGTCTTGGGAAGATGTGAGCCATTTAGTAAACTGTTTTTTGAAGAAAGAAAATTCACCAAACCCTTTTCTAACTTTACTAGCATTCTGTCTTGCTGCACTGTGAAAAGATCAAGATATGCAAACAGCAGTCACACAAAACTGGCGTTTGAAAAACAATCACCCCAAATCATTAAAGAAAAAGAAACCATGAAACAGCCTGAAGTCAAAGCCAGCTCCTTTCCAAGTGTTTTATACTACTAGAGTGTCATTAGATATGCTTTACAGTTCCAGCAACTCTTCCTTTAAAAAGTCACATTATATTCAACATTCAGAAAAAGACACTGAGTTATCTCATGTCATGAGTATTTATGGGGAATTATCCTAGTCACCACATCTGTGCTGTGCCTCAAGAGAATACTTCTCCAGCAAGTTTACAGAAAAAAAAGATGTAGAAGTTAAACAAACTGCATCTGCTTCATCTTGCCAAAACCACAGGCAGCCAGTATGGTAGTTACCAGTTTGCAAACAGATGACTTGTCCAAATTTGTGCACCTCATCAGAATATTTAAGCTGATTGCTGTACATTTGCAGCAGCTAAAAACCCCACATAATTAGGTAATAAGGTTCTTCGTAACACAGAAATAAAAACTGAGAAGTTCCTGAAAAATGAATTTAAGTGCAACTTACCATCCAAAACAAAAAAGTGCAAGATAAAGGCCCAAGAGTGTTGCAACAACATGTCTTATAAATGGGCTAGTTTTGCTTGAATGAAGGTATGTTCGAAACCAAATTGCCGCAAGCAAGGCAAACAGTTGGCACACTACAAAGTTGACCTGCATAAAAAAAGAAAAGAAAGAAGAACTCACACAAGTGTGTATTAAAAATTAACAGAAATATCCACACATTTTTAGCAATTTGTAGAACCCATAGCTTTGCCGTGGCTTTTACCACGGCATGTCTAAGAGCTCCCACGAGTTCCTCCCTGGCCAAAGCACAAACCAGTGCTCCCCCGAGCAGCTCAGAGGAAAAGATGCATTGAACACATTAAGCACTATGTGCTTAAATCAAGAAAAGAAAATGACGTCTTTTGCTGTAGATTTTCTGAATACCGAACCACTATCAACCATTAAATCACCTCTACTCTCCCAGTAATGTGAAGATCTGAGCTGTAGTTTTATTTGGTTTTTTAAGTGAGCAGGACTCAAAGCTACATATCAGCTCCAAAAATCACTGACAGATCACTTCAGTAGCCTGTGCAGAAGCAGGGCTCAATGAAGTGCATTTCAGTGCTATGTAATCAGATAAACAGCATGATTGCACACTGCATTTTCTTCTTGTGCATTCAAGTAGGATAGGTTCACAAATTCTTCCTCCCTTCAGGCCGTTTATTCTAGAAGATAGAAAATTTCTTGTATATTAAATATTTAAAGACATTAGGGCACTGAAAGCAAAAGCGGAATTGAATAAAACTATATCAGTGAGTAAAAAGAATTGTTCTAGTTATGGCCTGAAAAAAATGCAACAGTAAGGGCACAATAAAGAAAGAAATTCCTCAAATACAGTAACCACTACCAAAAGTAGCTTAAGCTACAAAAAGCCGGATAAATTACTTTATTTAGAAAGTAACATTTCTCACTTCATAGTTTTATTTTTTACTCGCACAGAAAACTGCCTAACAATTTTCCATGTCTAACAGTGGCATCCCAAGTCATCACAAGCAACAGCTTGGGAACCACTGCTTCAGGTTCTGAGCACTTCAATAAAAGAAACTTGTACATCCTGCATGCTTCACTGGTCCTCTGCACAACAGTCTTTTAGACTCTTAGCTGAAATACATACTTAATCTTAACACCACAGGGTACAATGACAATACCATTTTTATGTTCCTGACAGCAAGCCTAATATTGATGTTTGCAGCAACACAGTGCACACTTGCAGTACCATAACTCACCTTGTCCATTCCTTAAACATTTTTCTGCCAAGTTTCAGGCCATAATAGGTAAGGGTCAGAGTATGCAAACATGGGCATTTTTAAAGTAGCAATTAAAACAACAACTACAGAACTCTCATTCTTGTAACAACTGAACCGCTCCAAAACCTGTAACACCAAGTTAAAGCATTAAGTGCTAGCAGGAAAAGAGAGTCAAAAGGCAGGGCTGTCTTTTTAATAGGTGCAGCTCCCTAAATTAAACTGTTCTTTAAACTGTCACGTACACTTTTCCATCCGTTCTCTTACTACCACATTTCTATTATGCTTTTAACAGTATTTGAAAAATCCTAAATAAATGAGGAGATATTCTTTCAGGGCATAACTTGACCTGTTTTCTCTCCTTTATAAGCAATGATGCAAATGAAACAGAGCGAGGTTTATTACCCAAGATGATTCTACGGATTTAGTGGAGAAGTTTTATACAAAACAGTCACATGAAAGGGAAACAAACTGATCATGTTTTAGAAAAGAGGACAAGAAAGAAAAATGAAAACAAAAAAAAAATTAATTCAGGATCAACATTTGTATGAATATTTCTTACAGAAATTATGCTATGTAACCCACAAAGCATGTTTCTGACCCAAAGAACTCCCATCCTAGACAGTCTAGAAGGGGAGGGAGACAGAGAAGGCTGCACATTCACAGATATGTAGTGAAGCTGAGGCAAAGAGACAGAGGGAAGAAATGAGCATGAATACCTGTCCTGAAATGGACACACCTGCATGGCTGGTTTTACTGAATGCCCAGACATTAGTGCTTTGACTGCAATGTAGATAATTTACCAACTGGTATCACACAGTGTCCTCCTTTTTCAGATTACCACCAAAAGCAAGCTAGCAAGACCCAGGGAAAAAGGAAAAGTCATCATCTGGCTCCTACTACTACTATGAAAAGGGTAAAAGTGCTTAGCATTTCTGACCTGTATCACCAACTCTATAGGAGCAGACACTAACAAAACAACAACCTTGAATCTCACAATTCAGAATGAGCCTGATGGTTTAGGAATGAGTAAAATCCTCACACAAAACACAAAAAGCAAACCTGACAAAGGATTCAGCAGGTAGGGAGTGAAAAGGGGGCACCTTTCTTGGGCACTTGCTCTCAGTTTAGCTGCTTACTCTAATGATCAAATCTGTATCTGAAAAACAGTATGTCACTAATTAAGAAACAAACAAACAAAACCCCATTAAAAAAAAAAAAACACCCAAACACCTTCCCCAAGAATAGCAATAAAATGCAAGATAATATACCTTAAGAACAACCCCACAAGCCAACTTCCAGGGATGTGAATTTATTATGTCAGTTTTTTGGAACACGAAACTAACTGACCCAAGCAGCACAAACCTTTTCCAAAAGCCTTCCTCACAAATGCATCCAAAACTGCCAGTGGGTATTTTTCAACCGCTCTTTCCAAAAAGTGCACAAACATATACAATACTTGAAAATCTAAGGCATCACCACAATAGTCACACACCACCCTGCATTTCTTCTCTGCTCTTACCAATCCCATTCTTATCCTTGTCTCAGTGCACCAAAATGCAGATTACAAAGCACCAAGAGTTCTGCAAAACTTGTAAAGCTCCAAAAGCTTTAAATACATATATGTAAAACCAAGCCATGAAGCAGTTAAGGTTTTGAAAGCCAAGCAACCTACTTCTGACTATATTCTTTCTGCTGCTTTATTCTATTTTCCCCAGCAGTATTTCTGATTCATTCAGCAAATGGACAATTGCCCAGTTTTTACCCTCATCCTGTGACCCATTAAATGCCTACCATCTGCATTCTACACTGAATATAAGAACTCCACATTTTATGCAGCTCTGTCCGTAACATGGTAAGACTACATACAATAAATGTAAACTTTGCAATAATTTCATAAGATCAGTATTCCTATTCTAAAGGTGAATGAATACCACAAAAATTATGAAAGCCCAAAGGGTAAAATAAATGCCCACTAACTTTGATTGCTCAATTTCAGGCACTCAGTGTCTAGTTTTTCAGTCAATACGTTTAACAGAACTTTAACTGGAACTGTGTTTTGAAAATATAAATTCAGCTGCTATTCTGATTATCCAGCATGCCTATAAATCAGGCCCAAAGTATCTCAAAATACAAGCAAAATTTAAAGTCATCACTACAATCTAATTTTTTCCCTATTTTTTCTCCAGTTCACAAAAACCCTCTGGTTTACTACTGACCTGCCTTCCAAATAAAGGAGGTCATATGGAAGAGTTTGTGAGCACTGCTGGGCAGTGTTAGAGTCACAGGAGTAATCTTCATCTGACACTTATTCTGACTTTTGAACATCTGCTATCACAGGTTATACATTCCCTTGGTAAACATCTTGAATACTTTACTACTTACATTTTAAATGAAAACACAGAATTTCTACCAAAATAAAATCAAAACAAAAAAAAAATTTTAAAAAACCAAAAAATCAAAACTTCCCTGTGACTTTCAGTCCACAGCACTCATTTCTACCACTTGTACTCATTTCCACATGGAAAGAAGTTTCATCCCTTGCCAATACTACAAAAGAGTAGAATGAGAAGCAGACTCTTTGGGCTCCCAAATTCCATTGCATGCACTTCCAACCCCAGCAGCAAGATAATTCGTGCATCTCCACAGTGGTTTAGTTCAGATCAGAGGGGGCTCCTGAAGCCTCCCAGTTATCTGCACTCCACATGCTTTTTCAAGTGCTGTGCAATGGTGTCTAGATACACAAACCTGATTTTTTTAAACTAAACTGAACTAGAATACCTGCTCCGAAAATAAGTGAACATTAGTGCATGGACTAACCTAGGCAAAAGCAATATTTCCCAAATTTATTACAGCACCCATGTTGGATCCTCAATGCCAACCACTTCATCCCACAGAAACACTTTTTTTCTGTACTGCACTACTTCGTTTAGTAAACAATGCCAAAATTCAATTTTCAGCCTTTTCCTAACTCCATCTCCCATCTGAAGCCAGGCTGACCAGTGTGGAAGTGACAGACAGCTTCTTTGTACCCACACACTGAGACCGATGAAGAACTTGCCTTCACATACACAGCTTGCCTTGAAAGGGTGACAAATTATCTGGCTGTCTAGGATACAAAAGGAACAGACATCAAATGAGCAGGAACAAGGACAGAGCTGGATATCACCACCTTGAAAGCTTCCATGAAAACCAGGCACTCAACCAAGCAGCAATTTTGTTGGCAAATGTTATATATACAAATTTCAACAATCAGGAATTGTATACTTGTGTACCTCTTGAAAACTTATGTCAAGCTCTTATAACATTGTGAGTATGGGCAAAATACAGCTTTCTAAATACTATATGACTTGGTCGGATGTGAGCAGAACACCCACAAAGAACAAAGACAACACATTCCCTAAAGCTACATGATGCATTCTTCAAACCTAATTGTAATGTGCCTCCATGAGGTCACAAAACCTCTTGCAACAAGCAGCTTCAATTTTACAGAAGAAATTATAAAAACAAACTAACCAAGATCTATTTAAAGATGAGATTTCATGGGGGAAAACAAAATATCTTGCCGTAGAATGGCAAGTTTCACCCTGAGCAGTTATAATTTAGTACAAATATCAGAAAGCAAACAGAATTTTTTATTCCTCCTCAGGTACAGGATACCAACAGCTCAGCCAATGAGCATAACACCTCAAAATCTTACAGAGAGAGCAATGTGCAATGGAAAGTTATGGGCACATAAGAATAAAAAACATACAACTATAATGTAAATTATCACCACTAGTTATTCAGCAATGAATGATGCAAGTGTGTGTTACACATACTAAGCTATTACAGAGCCTGCTGTGTGTAGGCTAGCAATTTCAAAATTAAATCCACTATTTTGGTTCAAAACTAGTCATACAAGCACTGCAGTTCATAGGCACAACTCATGCCAAACATAATAGTAAAACATGAACACAAATTCACAGTTTCAATATTTGGAGTAGCTACACAAAATACAAATCCATTATATCATTAACTGCATTAAGCTATCTACATAAGAAACTCTCCATTTGCATGACCTCTGCAAAAGTCAACAGAAAGTATATAAGTTTCAAAGACATTTATTTTAGTATTTTAAAAAACTAAAATGTAATTTATGCCATGCTTTTGTAAAAACAAAGTTAATGCTAAGGAAAAAGTATTTAAGGAATCAATTCTTAACATAAAGGAAAAAAAAAAGGGAAAAAGGTCACTGTCACAAGGATTTGCATCATCAAGAGGAAATTCTAGTATAACATTGGATTTGAAGACCTGGAAGTCTCCAACTTTACAACAGTATCTTTAATAAATTGTTAAAGAAATTTAAGTCCACATTAAAACAAAATACAGAAGAAAAGTTTATTTCTTCTACAAAACTCATTTTAATATATGCAAATTTTATCTACTAATTCAGATTTTAGGCTAAGCTTCCTCTTCATATGAGCTATATTTCAGTATCAAAAGCCAATTGCTGCAGTCAATTGCAGCAGAATCCTCTGGAATCCTGCTACTTCACAGCACAGAAGGCATTTGCCTCATTCAGAAAAGCAGCCAAAGCAGAGAGGGAATTTTATTGATTCAGATCATTCCTAACTGGATGGCACAAGTTAATCATACAGGCCCACACTCTACAGCCTACTAATAATCCTCTGAAAAGCAGCAACACAATGGCACAAAGTTTTGCTTACCAGCTACAGCAAGGTACTGAGAGACGCCCAAAGAACATCTACAAAGTACCTCACAAGAGAAACAGTGGTTTAGCAGGTGAAGCACCAAAGACGACCCAGGAATGTTGCATTTTACTCTTTCTGCCAGCAACCCACACAAACTCGTTGCAAGTTAGCTTGTCTTGGTGCTTCTATATTTTCTCATTTTTAACAAATTTTCTCCAATAAGAAGAAAAATAAGTATTCAAACCTTTAAAATGCAGTTAATGCCCGTGGCCTCAATACAAGACTTTGGATAAATTAAAGCTGATGCGAGGGTTCTGTTTGGGGGTTTGTGTTTTTCTGTGGATTTTTGTCTGTTTGTTCTTTAGTGCATTTTTTCTAAGTTATTCCTGAAGAAAAATAGGAAGACACTTCTGTTCTTATTGCTGATGAATTAGCCTTTGAAAAAAGATTACCCAGATAGAAGCAGAAGCACTGAAGCCTACCTGATCATGTGCAGAGCCTAAAATAACAAGTTTAAGATGCAAGATGCTTTACAGACAACAAGAACCTGTGGATACAGCAATTCTGCAGACAGAGATTTAGGAGTACCCCTCTTAGCCACACCGTGGTATATTTTCCCCCTGGAATTCAGTTTTTCTGAGCTGCAAGATACCAGCATTATTTGTCTCTATAGTAATTTTTGGCCCTCCATTCTACCACAGACAAAGTTATGACCTCTGCTTCCTCGTGTATCTGACAGGGCCAATGAGCAAGGTGCACTACATGCCTCCGCTCCAACCTTTAGCTCTTCTTTTCAACATCTATGGCTATTAGAGAAAAAAAATATTTTTAGGAAAAGAAATAGAATATCAACTACAAAACCACTTTAAAATGAGTTCTTGCAAGAACTAGAAGATCAAGACAGAATAATGTACACACACCTTACAAAGACCTTAAAACCGAGGCTTTGATGTTTTTTTCTAAATCAGTAGGGCCACTTTAGCAGAAACATTTTAAACACAAACCTTTTCAAGCATGATGTTTGTTGACACATACTTGTCAAAAATTGCCAAACCTTACCACAATTAATGAAACATCGGTTCTGCCTTGTTCCTTAAACATCATTATTTTCTTGTTCCTGCTCCAAGTTAAGTCAAAACTATTTCCCTTTCCCACAAAAACAATGAGCTGAGGAATGAAAAACATCTACAAGAGTTCACAAGAAGTTGGTTATAACATACAGGGCAGTTAATGTTTCTCCACAGCAATCAGACAGCAGTATGGATGGATATTCTTCTGTCTAATTTCTAACCTTCTTCAAGTATAAAAACAACTTGTACAATTATCCAATAATTGCTTAATGCCAGACAGCTAAGAACTGAAAAGTGAGAATGGCTTATTTGAAACCAATGTCAATTTTCCAACTACTGCCTCAAAATTGCTGCACTAATATTAAAGGGGGAAAAAAGGAAATAACATTTTCTGCACTGAAAAAAGTAATTCCATTACAAGGCTCAAAATCAAACCACTTGGTAATTTTCTTCAATTTATTGGGAAATGTCAGGAAGATGAGTTCAGAGATACTGGCAAGGGTTTTTGATAAAGTTGACAGATACTACAGAGTAGTTCAGAGAACCTTTCTTCTCTGAATGATAGGAAGAAACAAGACTCCTCTTTCAACTGAAAGCATCATACATCTTGCAAAAATGCTTTCAAGTGTATTTTTTATTCAAAAATATAGTTAATTAACACTCCTGCTGTGAAGTCTCAACCTTGCTTCATGGGTGAAACATGAAGAAATGGAGGATAAGCAGCAGTGATTATTTTGAAATCACATCAGCATGGGAGATGCTTGTATTAAGGCACAACGTTCTTTGTAGCAAAGACTGTACTACCAAATGTTTATACAGTATCCAGTGTGAAGGGACACTTACTCAGATGAAAACTCCAAGCACAGCCCTCTAATACCAGCCACTTCCTTAAGTGCATGCTCTAACCATTTGTGTTACTCAACATCAACATCACTGGCAAATGCTTTTTAATATTGGACACATACACTCCATCTTTCCATTAACTTGTTGGCAGATGAAAGGACTTAACATAAGATCCTGAATGTTTTCTTTCCAAGTTGGCTTCAGCCCAAAACATCAAATCCAGTTATGACATAGGTTAGCAACAGCAGTTCTATTTCCAGTATTAACTCCCAGTTTGTAATTGTTAAGTATGCCACACAGGGAGCGAAGCACATCACAAACAACATGATGGAGGCAATAGTAATCTGGTTTGTGCAATAAATGAGCATCAAATCCAATAAGCTTTTTCAAAGAAGTCTTACTTAATCATTTCTCAGAATTACTCTAAAATAAACGGTATGACTAAAGACATAAAATGAAACATCAATGTACATTTTATAGTGAGAACAACCAAAACTAATTTGTTAAGGATAGGAAGATATTGGCTGAAGGGTGTTCTCTCTGATAGGCTCTTAAGAAGTCACCATTATAGATCATGAGTTGTCAAAAAAAGCTATTTATTCATGGGAATATCCAAAATCTAGGATGCGAGTTTGGTTCAAAGGTGAAATCACACTAAGAATGCTGGCTTGGGTTTTTTTGTTTGTGTGTTTTGTTTTCTTCTCTCTTCAGAAACAATAAGGACCTAAACTCCCTGCTTCTGTTAAGCAAAAACTGGTTTGGCCAGTTAAGGATGGCAGATCTCAGACTACCAGGGAAAAAGAGTTTACAACATCAAAACACCACAGCCTGACATTATGTTGGCAAAACACAGCTTCAAACAAAGACCAACTCAGTTACTGTGCTTTTAAAACCATGGCTTTTTATCACACACTCACAGTGCACATGAACATAATGAGATGAACTCAAAATCTCTACTCTGTCACATGTATCAGCAGTACACTGATAACAAAATCAGCTGGAAAATAACACAGTATGAAATATTAGAAAGCAGGCATTCTTTTTTACAGTGCTGGACACTTTCAGAGGATATCTTCTCTAATCAATGTGTGTGGAACTTTATAACAGGGTATTTATTCCATCATGATCATACATACTCATTACAGTGTACTTCCTAGCTAATACATAAACAGCATTTTTCCCAGAACTAATTTGCATGCATCTGTCTCCTCTTGGAAGCCCTTTTATGGTCCTACAGAGTCGTCTAAAGGGGTCTCTAGTGGTCATACTCAATCAGTGCCTCAATATTACAGGTGACCTTTCCTTGAACTTTTTTTGGGAATCAGCTGTTAGTTCTTGAGATAGAACTTGGTCAAAAAAAACCCACTATATTCCTCATTATCTGTTTATCCAATAGTTCCAGCTATGTTTACCATCCTGTGCGCATACTTTTACATTCTTTTCTCCTTTCGTTGCTAGTTAATCGTTAAGCTCCATCTAGCAACTCCAGGGGAACTGAAAATTCCTATTCTGAAATCTATAAATACAGGGTATTCAAATGTGTATTTGAATGACAAGTTTTTATTTGAAAGCCCAGAGAACCTCTACAGTGTCTGAAATTTTACAAAAACTTCATAAGCTACTCACTTTCCTAGGCATTTAAAAATAAAGCAAAATAACCAACACCTAGGGAGGTATCTTTCTCAAATGCAACCAGAAGCTGGCATTTTGTCAATTAAGATCTTACTTCACTACAATTATATTCCTCTGGTATATGAGAAACTGACATACATCTTAAAATAAGGAACAGATATTGAAAGTAAGTCTCTTGTCCATACAGAAAGCACAAATCTGGTAAGGACAACAGTGAGTTCAATTAGCAAGTAGAACAAATACTCTCCATCTTTAAAATGACAGCTTCTCAGTGCTCTCTGTGGGAAGGTAAAAAAATAGGAGAGGGCTTCATTACACTCTCCCTTGAACGAGCTACTATCCAACACAGTCTGTATTCCTCCATGTCTGTTATCTTCCTGCTTTTCCCAGTTCAGCAATCATTCCCATGAGATCAGCCAAGCCTCATCTCCAAGCACAACAGCAGCCCTTTAAACATCTACAGTATGCAGCAATCCACACAAGCAATGGACACTACTTTGATATGTTACATCTTTTCAAATTAATCCAATTTTTAATAATAATTTAGTAACATTTAGAATTATACTTTTATATTAAAATATTTTATCTGACCTTTTATATTCAATTCCATTACAGAAAATTATTTGCTGATGTATTGTACAGGTAGACCTTCTACAAATCTCAGCCATGACTGAACTTCTAAAATTCTGCAGATTTGTGATGACCTCAAATTTTTTTCTAGCTTTTTCCACCATGAAGAACAAAACCCAATTCATTTTAGTCTGGGCCTTCAGTCCAATTTTTCAATGACATGCTTAGTCAATGGAATAATTGGGGTTTTATGTGTGTGTGTGTAAGATAGAGAGGAAGCAGTAGAATCAAGAGCATTACTGAGCCAAAAGGCAGGTCAGAAAGGTTAGGAATGATCTGTACAGGTGACATTACTATATAGAATATACCACTGCACTAATACAACCAATATGCTCAAAAGCCACATCTCAGAATAGGTACACCTTCTTAGCAGCTTAGGTCACTTTAACTGAAAACAGAAGAACACACCAAAATCTCAGCTACAGAAAATCACAATACTATAGCCAAACCAAAATAGCTTCTTCACCTTTGAATATATTATTCTAGAATAAAAAGCAGAGGTAGGGAAGTTTTTCTTTGCAAAAGATGGCTTAGCTATCAGAATGATCACTTAAAACAAGTAAGCATAATGAGCACTTATCTAAATTTGCAGACAAATTGAAATTCTCAAACAGATCTGTTCACTTATGTGCTAAAAGACTAGCCATGTTGATTCAACTGATGTTGAATTTAAAATACTTCCCAAAGCAAGAAGAAAATATCCATACTGAAGAGCTACATCAAATTTCTTTGTAACAAAAATACTACGAAGATGCACACATCAAGCAAACAGGTTTTCACTTTGCTATGTGTAGTTGTTCTCACTTTCCAGGAAAAAATAAAACTCCAGTCTGGACTCCCTCGTTCAAGGGGAACAAGGAAAAAAAATGGGCACATGTTACTCAGGAGAAGTGCACATTAGTCAAAATAATAAATGTGAAGAAAGTATGCTGTAATCAAGTCTGCAAAGGATGTATCACAGGGCTTCATTAGGTCAACACAGGAACAGGTAAACAAGAGTGAAAAGTCAACAAATGTCAGGACCACTGAATGATAAAGAGGACTCATCTATTTCAGTTTTATTGCTGTTTCAGAACTCTTGCTTAAAGTCAGCACAGTACTCAAGAAAAAGCCCCACAGAAAGAGAAGATCTAAGAGCTGTGGTTCAAGGGATTTACAGCAGAAACCCTTCAGAAACAGAAAGCAACACAGTGGTAACCATGCACTCCGTAAAAAGTGACTCTTATCTTCCTTATGCCTTAATCTTTTTTCCTTTATTAGACTGCTCTTTGAGCACTCCACTATTTCTTTTCAACATCCCAGAACTGCAGTATTTTCATAGCAACTCCTGTACCCCACTCTGGACTCAGAAATGGGTTGTACTGTCATCAGCACAGATGCGTGTTCACACACAACCTCAACCACTTGCATAAGGATGTGAGAAGAATGTGACAAAACAAAGCAGGTGACTACAAGCTGTTCAGGTAAAGAGTATTTAGTTTAAATGTTTACTGCAGAAACCTTAGGTCTAACTACATTTGGAGTTTTTCCACTGCTTTGCAAAAAACTGAAGAAAACACACTCTATGAAAGCATGTGAGAGAGCAAAATTCACTGCTGCTTCTGTAAATATTAAAGAATTAAAGCAGTTCTGTAATTCACATCCTCACAACAATATTCATGAACCTGAATACTATGGATTTATTTTCTTTTTGCACTAAATCTTTCTATCACTTCATAAATAGCCCATCTTTTCTAACACTGTAACCCAGTGTTTGCTCTTTTCCAACCCCGTTCATGACAGATTTCACCTCTTCCTTCAAGATAGTGACTTTCTCTTGTCAATTTTTCCTATTATCCCAACCATTTCATCCTTCTCTACACGTTTTTCATTGCAGAGTTAACTCCTTACCTATTGTTTGTTGAGTAAGTCAACACCTAACCACAAACAGTAAAACCTGGGAAAGGTGTCACTGAACAGGACCCTCCTGATGATACACTCCCTCCCTTCCAAGAGTTCAAAGGGAAGTTAAGAAACCACTAAAAACCTGGCTAGCAAATCGAAACAATTCAAAACATTACTGAGAACAGAACATACAGAATGAAGAACAGAACTTTATTTCCAGCTTTTTTTCACCCACTACCACTACAGTTTCTATCATCAAAGAAAACCATGTTTTGCCATCCACCCTTCATTCTCCTGACTGCTGCTAGCAGCATATAAGGAAAGAACAGGGCAAAGTAGGGGCACAATTTGCTTATCCTACCACTCCCTTGCCTTCAGTGTTTGCATTTTACACACCCGTGAATGCTCATTTTACTCACATCTGTTCCTTAGAAATTTCCTGGGTCATATCTGAAAAATCAGTTACAAGCTGCTCTGCGTTCCACAACCAGATCCTTAGACAAGGGTCTAATGTTGAAAGAAAGAAACTTGGGACACTCTTCACTTTATTCTTTTTACTACTTTGATAATGCTTCAGTCAAATGTTAGGCCATCTAAATTCTGGACAGGACAAACATTTTGATATCCATTCCATGTTTAGACAAAAAAGGTTTTTATCAGACTAAAACATTTCAGCCCTCAGGAGGCTACTTTATGTTGACTTGGCAGAAAACAAGGGATTATCATCATCTAAAGACGATAAGATAGAAGACATCACTAATGCTCAAAATTTTGAGAAATAACAGATCTAACTAGGAGACATACTCAGATGTACTCCGCAGGCAAATCAGGCACATAACGCTTCTCAGCAAAATTCCCTACCCCCCCTCCAAGCTTTGCCTTTTCTCCAAACTACAGCTGCATTTTGAGAAATAACAGATCTAACTAACTAGGAGACATACTCAGATGTACTCTGCAGGCAAATCAGGCAAAATTCCCTACCCCTACTCCAAGCTTTGCTTTTTCTCCAAACTACAGCTGTACTCACCTCCAAGGCATCAAAATAAAGGAGAAAAAATTGCTAAACTGCTTTCTTACATCATATGCATGTAAGAAATAAATATTTCATAGATATATACATGGGAAAAAAAAATTCCTGCCCACTCTCCTTGAGGGCTTAAAGGTGAAACACAGGCTCAGCATAGGTCAGTGCTTTTATGTGGAAACAAGTGTGTTAAGGGCATGATGAAAGCAACTTGGATAACAAGGAAGCCTATGCAGAAAATTATGTAAAGGTACAGCAAGCAGGCTTATGATCACTAAATTAAGGAAGTTTGTGTGGCTAATGCAATTCATGTTTAGGAAGACCTGGATTTTTAGACTTTGTCTATTCTTAAAAAAAAAAAACAGTTTAGATTCTTTGATGATTGATGGCACCCACGTAGAAAATTGTATTTATTCTACATAAATGAGCAAACTTGACCAAATAAAAGCTAAAACTAGATTGGGAAAAAAATTTAAAAAAATTTAAAAAAAAACAACCACAAAAACCAAGAAAAGCGTGGAAATAGTAGAGAACTTGTTTTTCTTCTGGTGAAAAAACACTGCTTATTTTTACATCCTGGAGTTTAAGTCAAGTGCACAATCATAAGCATGACATTTTATTCTGTCCACATATCTTCACACATCTATGCTGTTAGTAGTTGGAGCCACATTCTTCCTTTCCTTATCTAGAAGATAATCACTGAAGTTCAGACTGTATTTCAGGATCTCAACATCAATCTTTTCGACAACTCATATAAAAAGTTGATGTTCACATACTGTCATAGTCAGTCTCCTATCTCCCCTGCTCAACTATTCCTCTACTATAAATTACCAATTTCTACAACAAATGAAGGGCACAAATAACCCCTACAATTTCTGTGTATTTTCAGTAAAAAAATTTTGCTCCCTCTGGTGGAAGAAGTGAAAGCAATGATTATTCTCTGAACTCCCCAACCCCACAGCGACCAAAAAGACAAAAAGAAAGCTTTGCACCCCTAGAATCATTGTCAAAGCAAATTTAAATCTTTCCAATTTAATGAAAAGTAAGCTGACACATCAAGATAAGTCATTTGTCAATAGAAGATCAGCAAGGCAGTGATAGAATTGGAAACAGACCCACACATTATTTGTCAGGCTTCACCTTACAGAAAGAAGAAAGAAGCAGAGGCATAAATATTACATGAGAACAAACAGGAAAAATATAAGCTAGGTGACAGATGTAACTACAATAAAATAATTCAAATTGCAACCTCAATGCATTATGCTACATGTGACAGCAGCCAAGTTTTTAAGGTAAACCTTCCCATACTTCTCTTGCGAAGTAGTCCAGGTTGGGAAGGACATGGCTACTTTTGCTCCTTGTCCCCTGAAAAGACACAAGGAATATGAAGTACATTAATATTTGTTCATTCATTCATTAACTCTAAGGACCTAATGTGCCACAGCTGTTGACAGAATGCTTTCTTTCCTGAGCAGCCAATTTACGTTCTCCAAGATGTGAAAAACAGTTTTTACGAGGCTTTTCACTCCCAAGCAGTGGGGCTTTTTTCATACTACAAAATACAGAAGAAAGGTAAGTTTGCTCTAGGTTCTTGCTGACACTGAGCATCTTCCCTCTCATCAAATGATTGAAAATAACAACAGAAAAAACAGGCCCAAGAAGCCTATAAAGAACACATTAACTTTTCCAAGTAGTCCTCTAGGTTAACTTGGTGCAAGACAAAATGAGAGACAAAGGAAATCTTAACACAGCAACAAGTTACTGCACAATACCTTGTTGGGGGTTACACACAGAAGCAGAAAACTAGTTCTTCTCCATTCCTTTAGCTACCTAGTACTCTAGTTCCAAGAAAAAAAAGTCTAGCAAATTGATAAAGTAACAAAGCTTTTCTTTTGCTACACAGCTGGGCACATAGAGAAGACTGCTGTGTCAAATGATGGAGCTCACCCTTCATATTATGCACTGACTTCCAACTAGCACATAACCAACACCATTCTCAAATCTCTGCCTCTAGTTCTGCCAAGCATTAAGTTAAAAAAGTAATCAATTTCTCTCACACAGAGATGTGGATCTGATTGATTAATCTTAGAGATAGCAACTTCACCTTGAACTTAAGTTTCTACTTCCATACACTGCAAAATAGGGAAGGTTCTCCATTCATTTGTCTGAGCACCAGTAAGGCAACATGGACACATGGTACCTCAATTTGTCTTCCAATAGTTATATGCCTTAGCAGGATAATTAGATAGTAATGGCTTAAATCTAAATCACAATTTAAGCAACATTTTGGATAAAGATTAGTACCTAATTGTGGTCAAAACCGAAACTGAGTGCAGAAAAAAACCCCCTACTGTCTCCAGCAGTTCTGAGTGCTGGTATTACACCAGAGTGCCTATTTCAAGCCACTGCTATATTGGTATGACTGTAGTCATAGTACAGATTTGGAGCAAGTAGTAGAAACAATGTACTAACAAAAACCTTCATTCTTCTATTATTTTTTCAAAGCAGTGCTACATTTTCATTCTGAATATGCTTATAGTATCACCAAATGTCATGCATAATCTCTGAGCAAACACACCAAAGAGTATCAGAACTTTCTTTTTCTTCCCTGACCTCATTATCTCCTTCACTCCCTTTGATTTGATTACACTGAACACAATTCACATTCTTTCTGTATTACAAACTTACTATCAAGATAGAATCTTGAGCTGAGGTTGCAAAAAACTTTCTTTTTTTTAATCAGGTTTTTATAGATATAGTCTCCTCAATGCAGCAAAATTTTGAAGCCCTTCAATTCATACTCCAGTCACAATCAGTGCCCTTCATACACAACTGGACCTATATTATGTACAGTCAAAAAACAGTGTATGTCTGACTTCCAACTGCTTACAACAAACTTTCTAAAACTACATGCCTAGCCACCCTCCGGTGTGATTACTCCCAAGAGCTCCAACAGTACTTTATAAAAACTTCTTGGCTCCACAGGAGCATCTGTTCCAAAACATTCAATACAGGGAAGTTTTCCAGGCTTTGATAAAAAGTAATGTCATTATCATCAAAATGTCGTACCTACAACATTAAAACAATTCTGGCAGTAGTCACACCATGTGATAAACAATTACATTATGACTACTGCTATGAGTACACACCACCAACATCATGCCATAAAAAGATGGTCAATACTGACGTGTTTTACAGTATCCTGTAGAAGCTGTACATTTTATGGAAATAACCACATGGCACCTGGCAAGAGC
Organism: Onychostruthus taczanowskii; assembly: GCF_017590055.1. Classification (NCBI taxonomy): domain Eukaryota; kingdom Metazoa; phylum Chordata; class Aves; order Passeriformes; family Passeridae; genus Onychostruthus; species Onychostruthus taczanowskii. The sequence goes on along the minus strand of NW_024497629.1, from coordinate 9,518,080 downwards.
AGCTGAGCACCTGCAGGTATGAGGCACCCAGCCACGAGGTGCCATCGATCCCAGCCACAGGTATCATTGCCAGGGGTGCACAGTATCTATTCCATCCCAGCAAGCTCAATTTCAACTTGCCTGTTGTACCTGTTTTCTAGAAGGTACTTTTTCATGTATATCCTTAACCGTCCTTCCATTCAAACAAGTGGCTGAGGAATGGGGGAAGAAAAAAGAAGAATGTCTAACTCAGTCACTTCCAAAATACTTTCACTAGGCATGCTCCTTCCTCTGTGTTTCATTTCCAGTTACTTCTCTCACTTGCCAGGTGTATTTTGTAACAGCAAGCCACCAAAGTCTCCCTCTACTGAAGCACAGACTGTTTTCTTTGATGTGTTTCACTCATATATACATGAATGAAGCATTACAAAAAAAAACCCAACATGAAATTTCTTGATGCCACAAAATTTATATGAAGATTACTTTTCTTATGTACTCCTAAATACATAAAAATTCTGTAGATTTCGGAGGTCCAGACCACTTCCCCCATAACAAACATTTTGGTCCAGCTTCAGTGATTAAACTCGGCAAAGCTTAGCTTCCCAATCTTATTTTGTAATCTCCTGATATTTTGTGAAGATACCAGGATTAACAGCCTTCAGGAATTTTTGTATCACTTGGACAATAGATGCCACAGAAGCGCTCTGCCTACAATGCACACACGAATTCCCAGCAGCATTGTGTGCGGCGCACATTATTTAACACCGCGTGTAAACCCCCCTGGCAGGCGCATCCAGGCGCGGCGCGCCGCTCAGCATTTGCAATTATTGCCCAACCTTTGCATCCCTTGAACTGATACCGGCCCCGCTCCCAGCTGCGGATCCACATCTGGCCGACCGGCGATGCCAACAAGTTGGGGCGAGGCAGGGCCGGGCAGGACACGCTTGGATGCGGGCGGGATGCTGGACCAGCCGGGGCGGGCGCGGAGCGGGCGCACCTGCCCGCGAATCGCGGCCGCCGCCGGCCGCGGGGGGCCGGGGCGGGGCAGCACGGCGCGGAGCGGGGGCGCGGTGCGGTCCCTCCCCGGCGAGCCCGCGGGAGCGGCGGCGGGGCGGGCGCCTCCCCATCCTCACCTGGTCGACGGGCAGGCGCACGGCGTTGCTGAGGGGCTGCAGCAGCGTGGAGCCCGTGGTGCTGGTGGCCATGGCGAGGCCGGGAGCCGCTCCCCGCCCGGGCTCCCGCGGCGGCGGCAACAACAGCGGCGCGAGCGGCCCCAGCCCCGCACGGCGCCGTGACAACAAGGGGCGGGCGCGGTCCCGCGGATGACTGACAGCGCCGGCGACCAATCGCTACGCGGAGCCGCCGCGGAGTGACGGGCGGACTCGCCCAATCCCCGCCCCCCAGCGGGCTGGGCGGGACGAGGCGGTGCCGCGGCCGCCGCTCCGCGCTGAGGGTGGGTGGGAGGGAGCTGCGCGCACCGCGCAGGTACCGCGCAGGGCCCGGCGCTGCCTCGCCCGGTCCCAGCCTGCGCTGGGGGACATTCTGCTGCGACATTCTTCTCAGGACGAGACATTGGAACGGGCTGCCCAGGGCCGTGGTGGAGTCACCATCCCTGGAGGCGTTAAAGGAAAGACCACTCAGTGCCGGTCTGGTTGACATGGTGGCGTTCGCTCGTAGGTCGAACTCCACTCGATAATCGCGGAGTCTCGAAAAAAACGACGCTGTGATTCTGAGCTGTGATTCTGAGCGCTGACCCGCGCCCAGGTGTGCGGGGTGAGCGCTGAGGGCGCGGCTGGGTGATGGATGCGGGCACCTCATGGGAAGTGGCACTTCCCTGCGCGGGGTGGGCGGGCAGGGACAGCCGGGCAGGAGCACGGTGCTGGCTGGGTCGGTTCCCGGTGGCCCCTGAGGTGGTGTCCGTCGCTGAGGGTAGCCCAGACCGTGTGGGTGCAGGTAACTGTGCAGGTAATGAAGAGCTCAGCCCACGCCCGGCTCTGGACCATCGGCCCTTCGCCCAGACGGGCACATGGGCGCTCAGCAGCGGCGTACGCAGAGCGGGATGAGTGATGGATAAACACTGGGCATGTTCTTCAGGGTGACCTGGAACCCTGAAGAAGTGGCTCAAAAAATGGATAAAGAAACTGTGTTCTTAAAGCCACCCATGAACTTAAGGAAGTCTGTCTATGATGCTGTAAGATACAGGTTTTATTTTATTATTGGCCTAATTCTTAAATACAGAAACGCAATAAAAGCACCCGTTCATCAGTGGGTTCAATCTAGCAGTGCTGTTTCCTTAAAGAAAGCAAGAAGTGATGTGATGGCCATAGTAGTGAATTGGTGTGCAGCACAACTCTTCCACTGGTCCAGTCAACGTTACCCAGTGTGAAACAAAACACTTCAGTGAAGGCATTAGGGAAGTGCAGAAAGCTCTACCAGATGAGCTTATGCAGTAGGCTACTTATTAAAGCCATTCTGGTTTAGTGCCCTGCCTGCTATTTACATTAGAGCTTTCTGTAGAATTTTTCTTTCCCTATGAAATATCTGAAATACTAATTGTTCTAAAAGGCAATTAATATTTTTGTGGTGAAGGAGGTTGCAAAGGAATAATCTGGTCTTATCTATAAAACTGCTCAAGATCCCTGTGTTTCTTGGGATCAGACTGCAAGTTATTTCTTGCAGTTTATCAAACAGTTTTTATCATTTTTGTATGTTGCACCTCTAAACCACAATACAATCAGAAATTTGCCCTCACCACAAAAAATGTCACCATTTTAAGCACGTAAAAGATTAAATGCTTTATCCAATGTCCTACTAGCAGTCTGTGTCTGGAAAAGTGGCCAGGTGTAGTGATTTACATAGCCATTTAAGTTCATGGTTAATGCTAATTGATAATAGCAGGAAAATAGAGGTAAGTGTAATTATCTGAAAACACATGTTGTTTCTCTTACTAAATTGCAGACCACACTCTGTACTTATGTTTTAGCTTGTGGTAAGGTCTTTTGTCTGAATTTAGAGACCGGTTAATAGGTGCAAATAAGTGGTTTTAATTAGATTGCTTCACTGCATGACAGGCAATTACAATTGGGGTAGCATCTGCAGAAGCAATAGCATAATGTTCTTGTGGTAAAGCAAAAAAGAGCTGCTTTCAGAAAGGGAAAAAAACCGCCAAACTTTTCCCAATTAATGCTGAATCAGTTTCTTACATCTAAACTTGCAAATTATATATGTGTGTGAATAACATCATAGGAGTGCAGTGTCACTAAGCTCAGTACAGTCTGCATTACACTATACATATGTATATATGTATATGAAGACTCAGCTCACTTTATCTGATTTTCTTTAATTAAGATACATATCTACACACAGAAATCTTTGGAAATCTTAAACTAAACATTCTCAAATGAAGCCACAAAAGAGCTGCTTTAGAAAAGGCTGATACCTAATTCTGAATCTGTCTAATCACAAGAAATTATTCTGGTGCACGTGTATAAACCTATGGAGATGCCATTACTGTCACTTTGATGAAATACTGGCAGCAGTGAATTGACCTACTGAACGAACTCCTTGTTTCCAATTAACAAAAGAAACAAACTCATGATTTCACAGCATAAATGTTGGTTGGATTTAAAACACAATGTTTTATTTTTCTGGTAAATTCTGTTCTTTTGTGAGTGTATTTATTCTTGCAATGCCCAAAAAATAGCAAAAATATTATTTCCTGTATGACTCCTAGGAGTTCATCTGTCAAACATACATCTATACTGTGTATCACAGTATTATCATAAATAGTTTGCACCTATGGCATTAAGTTACATAGTTATGTCTTTCACAAGTTTTCAGTGGAGAAATGTGGTGCTTTGGGAAGACTGACTTGTGCTCTTATTCAGGAAGGTGTGTGTTGGGGAACTCAACATCACAGAAATACATCTTGAAAACAGTTACGAAATAATAGTCCCTTTGTTGAAACCCTCCCTTGGTGGGGGAGATTGGTTACATGGAAGAACAAAAGGTGTCCTGCCCCACAGAGCTGAAAATCGAAGTTTGCAATTAAAAGTGAAGTGTACAAATGTTGCTTGAGAAGAAAGTAACAGGAAAATAAGGGATTTCTGACAGAGAAAATGTGGCTTGTCTTTGATGTCTGCTGTATAAATGTGTGGTAAGGGCTGTCACTGCAGTAAAACTAGGTCTTCTGTTTTTCCTCTTTTCTTTTCTTTGAAAGAAGGTTTTATTACAGGTGTTTTCAGAAACTTCCTGCCTGTGTGTGAATACTGGGTGTGGGAAGGTGAAGCAAAGTCTGGCGACAGGTAGCGTTCTGCATCACATCGACACAATGACAATGCAGTTGCTCCTGAAAGGTAAATGATGCTGTGAAAAAGAAGGTTGGTGAGTGATACACAGGAACTGATGTACTGAGAGTAGTGAATCTGTAAAATTTCATGTGAATTGGACAGTTTTCAATAAACATGACTTACATACCTACTGTTTAAAATATTTTAATGTAAGAGAACAAGAAGTGATACTTCCACAAGGAAATTCTTTCCACCAAAGCCTGTCAGACAGAGTGCAGGAGGGTGTGGTGATTTAAGTAATTCCAGGAGAGTGGCTTGGCTTACCATGAACTTCTGATTTTCTACTTCTGATTAAGTTTTTATGGTCCCATAAATGCTTATAGTTCCTAGGCACAAAAATAATCACAAAGGCATCTCAGCCCTACAGAGATTCCTCAGCCTGTCAGAATGAAGTAACAAACACTAGAGGTTTCCTGTAAAGTTTGTTTATTTGAATGACACTGTAAGATATTCAGGTGCTTAACAATACCAGTCCTTCCCATATGACACTCTACGGCAGAATAACAAAACGAGAAGCACTGTGGTGGGGGACAGGAAGGGATAAAGTTTCTAGATGCACCATTGTGTACAGTTCTTGTTCCTCTTTGTTTTATAAGGCCATTCTAGGAACATATTCACAGTCAGAAAATAGGAACAATTACTGAAACTCCTTCTAACAAAATAAATGAAAAGGAAAATGAGTTTCAGTGTTAAGAGAGTCAACCACTTTTGCACAGTAAAATCTTATTTTAGACTTTCCTGTCTGGCTTGCTTAGCCTGAAATATTTGAGACTTCATTACAAAGAGGAGAATGTATCTTCAAAAGCTGATGCCAGTCAAATGGAAATACTTTTAATTAAAAAATCTGCTCTAAAAATTTAGGTATTTATATTTTTGCCTCACCCTTCCTGCAAAGCAGTCTTTTGCTATATCTTTAAATATTCTGCACAGCACAGTTAACTTCACATGCATCAGATGTTTTCTGAAATTATGTAATCTTTAATTAGCCATTTCAGCTATTTTAGTAATTTAGTGCTCTGTGTGATTCCTTAATATTTGTTGGAATTCTTCATGATGATACTGTTAATTGCTAGTTCAAGTAACATTTGTTTGTCTCTCTACTTATGAGGAAAAATATAAATTCCTTTTCACAGCTTAGAATCAAGACAGATAAAGTCTCCCTTTGGCTCTTCTAGCAGAATGCTTTGGTTTCTGATTTTTGACTTATTTTAGTCTTAGAGCTGCTCTGAGAGTGAACAACCTTCTCTGTTATTAAGGCAGCAATCAGTTTCAATCATATATTTGATTTAGATCAACTTTTTTTTCTTCTAAGTGCTTACATCTTGGAAATTCTCTTATGGGGAAATGCATTGGTGTCTCAAAAACATAGAGTCATGTTCAGCTCAGACCATTTTGGTTTTTGATTACAGCACAAAGTCTGTTAAAATCAGGCAGAGCTTCTAAAGAAGGATGAGTGAAAGCTGACTGTTCAGCTGTAAATATCAACTCTTATGTACAGATCGTAGGAGTTGTAATTTCTTTGCTAAAGGAACTTCCTGCTTTCATGATAAGGTCAAGCCAATGACTTCAACAACAAGTTACTCTGATAAATGGGTTACCTTTTAAAAGCAAATTCTACCAAAAAAAAATTATGGAGAAACAGTCCAAACTGATAGTGTACAGCATTTCAAAATGTAAAACCAGTGCCACGGGCAGTTTGGGATTTGTTGTCACTGTGATAATTGAAAATTTTAGGGCACAGAAGCTCTTTTTTCAGAACTGAAATAAAAGCAATGAACTTCAAAGCTAGGTTATGAGTTTAAGAACAGCTGTTTTGAGCTTAATTAATTATTTATTATAGACTGTGGGAGATGCAGAGGATGGGAGAGGCTGGTGATAACCTTGCAAGGAACCTACTACTATAAAACAGTAGTAAAAAAACTCGCAAATCTACCTTTTTTTATTGATTTAACTAGTAAAAAAAACCACATTCAGATGAAATGTATATGAATAAGTGTGCAGTGAATATATAATTAAGTTTTATTTCCTGTCATACTGTAACAGCAGGACATAGAAATAACAGTTTTTACAAGTTTCTCAGGTTTCTGTGATGTCTGAGTATCGTGTCTCCTTGGCTGAAAGGGGAGACCTGACTTTCCTCGATACCAGATATTACAAGTTCTCAAACTGATTTTTGCTGCTTAGAGAGCTCAGTTCCCAAGATTCCTCCCACTTGCCATAGGTTGGATGCAACAAGATAGGACTAAGATTCTTCTTTAGTTGGATTAATTGTTTTCCAAATAATAATATGCCTTATTAATCCCAAAGTTGCTTTAGAGTTGCTTTCAATGCCAAGATAAGCTTTCAGAATAAAATGAGTTTACTGTAAGAGCAAAGGTTGACCTGTAGGAGGGGATGCAAAGTAAATAACAAAAAGGCAATTTAAAATTAGGGTTACCAAGTAAGTTTTCCTTTCAGTTACTTCAAGTTCACAGTTAACTTGAAGTAGAGAAAGGGAGAACTATGGCATTTTCTTTTCCTCTATCCCAGGACTGGCTGGCACTAAATAGCTTTCTCAGTCCATATGGTAATTGCTACTTAGTTTGGGATGATTCTTCCTGTTCTTATGCATTATTGTGTTCAATCTTGTCATATTTCTGTTCAGTAAGAAGTACGAAATTTTCCTTCAGGAGTTTCTGGGGTTAGTCTTGTGTGCTCATTTGAGTTTAAATTATTCTCCTATTTTTGAAACATCTTTTAAGTTTTTGTCATAAGACATCCTCAGTGTTCATGTGCCTTATTAGTTTAATTGTCTGCTATTCATTTTAAATTCTTTATTTCAGTTGCACATATCTGCACTAGAAAGGATAAGATTGGACATACAACACTTCATTCCCACTTGTCTCATCATTCCTATTATTTTCTTCTCCACATACTATTGGTACTCCTGCTCTTAAAATTTCTACCTTGCTGCTTCTGACTCCAACAACGTCAGCACAGCTTGAGGTGCCTCCTCTTTGGCAGCCACTAGGTCACAGGGGACTTTCTAGTGATCAGAACTGGTGGTGTGTGGCAGAACCAGCCTGAGGGACATGCTGAATGGAAAATAGTTCTTGGGATATTTGACCTGTTGGCTGCAGCCAGAGACAGCCCAGTGCAGTTGAACTCCTCACTGGATGTTTCTGCAGTTGCTCTGGTACTCACCTGCTCCACCAGTGCCTTTCTCTTGCTTTGCACAACACACAAGAAGCTGTTCTAGTGGCTGAGCCTTTGATGTTCAGAGCAGCAGGACAGGCTGGTCAGCTCAGAGGTCTACAGACCTGAGAGGAAATGGACCAAGAGCCTCACACTGTCAGCCACTGAGCATAAAAATACTCCACTGAGGTTTACTTTTATTCATTGTATCTTTGCTTGATGTCCTGTCTGCTAAGTGTCCATCTGCAAGCATGAGGAGATATGGAGTATGAGCATTCTCCAAATACGAATTTGTGAGATAAGTCATAATACCATAGTCCTCCTAACAACATGCCCAAAACTTTAGTAAGTGATGTTCTGGGAAGAACTCTCAAAGATGCATGCTGGTGTTTAGGTTTCTGAGAGTTATTTCAAGTCACAAGCTCAGATACGTGTTCCATTTCCATAAGTGGTGTTACTTGCATAAGTGAAGCCATTTGCATAAAGTTCAACCATTCAGGCAAAGAGCACTCTTCCTAAAATTGCAGTACGTGTACCTGAAACACTATAGGATGTAAATTTAGCATTTTAGTAGATTAAATATACTCATTGGTATATATAAGGTATTTTCTTTTTCCTTGATAGTTCAGTTAAATCATAATCATAAATAATTAGATATATTTAACGTGCTGTGCTTCATTCTTCTTCACCCTTTACATTGTGTGTAAAAGCAGGGTTTGTCTATTATCTCCTCTATGGTTTTTGAGATTGGTGTTTATGATGAAAGTAAATTTAATGTTTCTAAACTGTACTTTAATCAAGGTGTGAGTATTTAGGGTCATGAATAATTAAACAGCCTGAATGAAAAAGCAGTCTTCCATCTCTTTCTTCAAGCTGGTAGCACCTTCATCACTTCTCTGAAAATCAGGATTTATGTCTGCATATAACAAAATCTGTTCATAACATCCACTCCTATGCTGATCAGAATAGTCCATTTCATGATGTTTTGTCCACAAATCTTTGTTGTAGACGGCGAATCTGTCTGACATTGCTGCTTTTTTGAAGATCCTGCTCCTAGTTTTGGCATTTTTATTGACCAACTATGATTATGTTTACTTTTAATAAAGAATTAACTATTAAAGGTTTCATAGGACCACTGCATCTCCTTGTCTAGCAATTTTGTGAAAGAATGTAGAACAAATAATAAATTTAAAAGTATGTATTTATTCTTTGGAAATCATTACCAGACCATAAAAGCCTTCTTAAATCTATTTTAAAAAATAAGAGCAACAGCAGAGATAATTTGAAATCACAAAGGACATAAATCTTTAAGCCTTGGACTTTGTTACTAAGCTAAGAAATTACTGTTCTGTCAAAGAAACTTACGTGTAGGTTATTATGTAATTGACTTCTAAAATTTTTTGAACCTTTTTGAAAGGTACTGGGGAGAGAGAGGATGCTAAACCACTGATCAATTCCTTAGTGTTCCTTCTCTTCCCATTTCTGTTAGAGAGTTATTGTGTCACAGTGAAGAAATACTAACTGCAGGATCTTGCCATATATAACACTGCAGGGGACCCTTGAAGCTGACTGGAGCCCTGTTCCTGCAATGCTCCAGTCAAGTTAATATCATGAACTGTGTGATTGATGTTCTCAGGGCTGCACTCCCTGCTGCTTTAAACAGGAAGCTCTTCCAGTGTTGCTTCAGCTCAGTGAACAAGGCCACTTCCTTAACAATACAATAACAGGAATTCAATAAGAAACTTCAAAATTCAGTTCTCAAAGCATGACAACGATTGCTTTCATTCTTGCATTAGCTGCAGTATTTAGGTATAAAAGTTATGGATTTTATTTGAAAAGGAATACTTTCATCATATTCTTTTCACAAAAAGGAATTTGGCTTTTTTATGGTAATTAAAATATTGTTCCAATTTTGTGAGAGATTTATCATTCTTCTTTCCTTCCCTGGACTAGATTTATGTTGCCAATATCACAATATGGTTCTGCAGGAAAATGCCCTCAGATACTTATAACAGTTTTTCATCTTTCAAGGTCCATATTCACCACTAAGAACAGTAGTTTTAAACAGATATTGTTCAGGTGCAGGATGCTCAAGAAGCATCCCTCAGTTATCGCCTGCATTAATTTGCTACTTATAATGCAGATACAAAAATGCCACAGCTACATAAAACTGAATTATTCATACCACAGAACTAAATTACTTGCCTTGGTTTTTACTGGTAAGATTTGCTTTCAGGAATCCTAGGCCATCAAGACCAGTGAAAAAGTCTGGAGCTCTGAAGACTTAACCTCAGTAGAGGAGGATTGAGTTTAGGAAATGTTTAAACAAATAGAGCACACGCAAGTCAGTAGGATTTGGTGGGATTCAACCATGGATGCAGGGCTGCTCTCAGTTGTATCTGGAAGGTCATGGAAATCAGAGGATGTTCCTAGGGCCTATAAGAAAACAAATGTCCGTGCTATATTACACAAGGGCAAGAAGGAGAATGTGGGGAACTACAAGCCTGTCAGCCTCACCTAAATCTCTGGGAGGGCGTAATACAGAAAATCCTCAAGAAAATTATTTTCAAATATATAATTAACAGTGTGATTAGGAGTTGTCAACATAGATCTAAATGGAGGAAACTTTGTCTGACCAATCTGGTGGCCTTCTGTGATGGAAGAGCTGGCTTTGTGGATGAGAGGAGACTCAGGGATGTTGTTTATCTTGGCTTTGCAAGGTTTCCAATGCTGCTGCGTCCTGTAACCTCCATACAGACAAACTGACTAAGTGCCTAGATAAGACAAAGATTTGACAAAGACTAGATAAATTGACAGTGAGATGGACTGAAAACTGGACAAACTGCTGGCCTCAAAGGGCTGTGCTGGGCATAAAGTCCAGCTGGAGATCAGCCAGTAATAAAGTACCATGAGGATTGATACCAGGGCTTATATTGGGTGGTGCTGTCAGAGTGCACCCACAGCAAGCATCCAGACAATAGAAGGCTGAGAGGAGTGGTTGAGACCAGGTGTGTGTGTGCTGATATTCAGAGGGACATCAACAGGCTCAAGAAATGGGCCAACCCTTGTTCTTGAGCCCCGTATAATTCAACAAAGGGAAGTGCCAAGTCCTCTAGCAGCTGAGGATTAACCCTGTGCACTAGTGCACATTGGAGCCTGGGAAGCAGCTTTAGAGAAAAGGATCCAGGGCTCCTGCTGGGCAAAATGTTGACTGTGAACCAGCAATATGCAGTTGCAGAATAGGCAGCCAGCAACATCCAGCCATTGCCAGTAGATCAAGGGAAATAATTCCTCCTGGTGAGACAACAACTTGAGACCTGTGTGCAGTTCTGGGCTCCCCAGCACAAGAAATACATGCCCATAGTGGAGAAAGTTAAGTGAAAGGTTGCGAAGATAATTAGGAGAATGGAGGATGTGCCATACAAGGAGAGGCTGAAAGTTGGAATTGTTAATGGGGAGGAAAAGAAGGCTCAGTAGACCTTAGCAATAAGGTGTATTATACCAGAAGGAATTAAGGCAGTAAAAGACCACAGAACCAGTATATTTTCACTGCTGCCCAGAAAGGACAATTGGCAATAGGCACAGATTGAAAGACAGGAAATTCCACTTAAACATATGCAAAACTTCTTTACAGTGAGGGTGGTCAGGCACTGAAACAGGTATCCCAGAGCAGCTGTGGAGTCTTCAGCCGTGGAGACCTTTGAAATCCAGCTGGATAAGGTCCTGCACAACCTGGTGTAGTTGACTAAAGTTTGAGCAGGGTAGGGGCTGAACTCAACATTCTGGTGAGGTCCCTTCCTGGTTCAACTATTACTCTTCTGTGAGTCCACCAAATTAGGGTAGTCAGAAAGGTTTGAGGTAAATTCTGCCATTTACCAGTGGAGCATAAGAGCATAAGGAGCAAGGTAAAGCCTCAAGCTAAATTTTTGGCTAGGAGTTTCTATTCAAGAATACAGAATTTGTGCATATCAGGAGATCAATACATATAAACACAAATGCTTGCAGAGTGGACCTAAACTGTTCCGTTTGGCATTCTTTACTAATTTTTTAATGGATATCATGCAGATTGGGATTTTTAATTGTAGAGGAACCTCTGAATGGAAAAATAATTTAAAGTCCTCAATTTCTGTTGAAATCTGTTAGTTCAACAAGCCTGCTGGGAAACCCTATCATTTAACCATGCAGAGATTTGTATTTTAATGTGTTTTTGAAGGACTCAATTCAACTTTCAAGTCCAAGAAATTGCAAGTTGTGGCTTTTATGTATATGTGCAACAATGTCACTAAATAAAGGGGAATTAGCATAAAGATGCTTCTCTCCACCATTTTATTGAATCTTTGTTTAGTAGCTCCCATATACTTTACGGATCTTGGAGTTGTCTGGGCTGGTGTGAGGTTTTGAGTAGTGCCAGGTACAGCACTCAGGTAAATCACTCCTTTTCCTGCAGGTTATTCTTAGCTGTGGTTTTACCTACTCTGGATTAACTTTTCTTCCCTTTTTTCTCTTTATTTGATTTTTTTTTTCCTGTGTTCTTTATTTCCCCTCCCATCTCCTTGTGGAGAATGGCATGTCACACACCTGGAGACACACCACACTTAAGCTTGAGGTTCTCCCTCGGATAGGAGATTCTACAGCGATTCTTCAAAATTCAGACATTTCTCATGGATCTGCATTTTCAGCTGTGAGGACTTCAGCAAAGATTCAGCAATTTCCCTTTCCTTTCATCAGAGGCTCCAGTAGTCTCTTTTTGGCCAACATGTAATTATTCTGTCCAGAACAACTGCAAAGCCTTTCCTTCCTTGTGTTTCAGTAACAGATGGATGTTACTGCTTGTGTGTTTGGGAAAGAAGACAAAGACTGGACATCTATTTCTCAGCCATCTGCTTCCTTGTCAGCGTCTTTCTTTAAACCATGTCAATGGAAAAGGAATAGCAGGGTCTCTGGCATGATGGTTCTACACAAATAAATAAAAAGGTGTGGTTCCCGCTCAAAAAATTTACAGTAAAAAGAGAGAAATGCCAGGAAAATAATCACTGAGGCTTCATACAGGTATGTAAGTTGCATCACAAACCATAAAAATATTAAGCAATTCAATGTTTGAAGTAAATATTTCATGTATACAATTCTACCATAGATCCTTAAAAAAAGGGCAGAAATTTGTTTTTAAATTTCAGAGCACTATAGAAGACTATGTATGTGTTTTATACCTGACATGAAAAAGCCTGTTAACAGATGTGCTTGTTTTGAAGGCACTGGAAAGTTTATGCTGTTTAATTGCATTATTCTCCCCCTTGCTCATGTAGATACTTGGGTTTGTTCTGCAAATTGGAAAATCCAATTTAATTTTTTTTGTTTTTTTTTTTTTTTTTTGGTTGGTTATCCCTGTCTGATTCCTGAAGACTTTATAAGGTTGTAATAGCCATATGCATGCTTGGAACTTTGGTCTGTATTTTACTGGGAGGAGCATTTCTGGTTTCCTACAGGACCCGCTAAAACAACCTTCTCCCCTTGGGAAAGTGATTTGTGCTTTTTTATTAGTCCAAAGCTGGAGGCTATTTTAATCCTCCAAAGTCTGCACTTTACTGAACTAGATTCTGACTTTCCTGCTTACTAATGTGAATTCAAAACAAAACAAAACAAAACAACAAACTACAGCAATAAAAACATGGATCTTCTTTATCTCTGCAAGTGATGTTTTCTTTCTGGGGAACAATGAGCAGACTTACTGCACAGAGGCAATACAGCACTGAGGAGATAAAGCAGGAAGGAAGGAAGCAGTACAGGTGTTGAAGACTTGATACTTTGTAGGCTTTTCAGAGCAGGAAAATCTGCCTGAAATCTCTGGTGTCTTAGTAAAGAAATGGTAGAGATTGGCTACCCTGGACTGGCACTGGAAGTAAACTATTAGACTAAATTGTCAAGAATGTCATCAGGAACACACCTGAAATACTTTTTAGTTTTTAGAGTGTAATAGTTACAGGATACAAATATTCCCTTAATTGCACTATATGAAAGAGCCAAGTCAACCTCAAATAGTAGCGTTCCTCTGTCCTCCAGGATAAGGAGACTGTTGGGTAACATTCACAAGCACCCATTTGGATGAAGCCTCTGTTTCAACATGTTCCGAAACAAATGAGTCCACACCTCCTTGGACAGCCAAAACCTATGGCCACATGTACACTTCTCTATCACAGTTTAGGGAGAGCTGAGTCTGTCATCTTCTGACGTGGCGTGAGAGCAGCCTGACACAATACAGGATATGCAGAACACTTTGTTCTTAGTTGTTTGTAGGTAACAGAGTTCCACAGTCATAAAACAGTCACCTAAACAGTGTTGACCTAAGCCAAGAGGCACTAGTGAAATGAATGCTGAACTTGTTTAATTCCCTGCCCTTTACAGATACTTTAATAAGTAGTTGCCTGCAACCATTTACAGTGGTAAGTTGCAAAATACCTCGCAACATATTTTCTTCATTTCTTTCATGCTGTGTGGTCTATATTTGCTTAATTTGCTAGTTTTTGTGGCTGTTCTTCTGTCTGGGGTATTTTGTCATAGATTAATTCACAAAACATACAAGAAAATATTTAAGTAGCCCGATCAGATTGCTTAAAAAAGTAAATGTACTTTTAAACTGTGATATTGTATGAAAACAAGCCAAAATTCAATCTGTGAAATGCTTGGACTGAGACAGGAGTTGTAATTTCTTCTGCATTGGAGGGTTTTCTTTTCTCACAGATCTCTTCCTCATTTCACATGGACTATGGCCACTATGGGAGGTCACACAAGCATTTCATAAAATGCTCATCTTTGACATTTTCATTCTCTGAAAAGCAAAAGACCAAAGTTTAGAGCAGTTTGAGATTCTTGCCTCTGAAACTGGAGGGGAGCTTATGGAATGGGGATCATGTGTCCCTGTGTCTGTGGGAGACTTTTTTCCCAGGGCCTGTCAAAAGTGCCAGTGGTGGCTTCATCACTGAGCCAATGCTCAAAGTATTTCTGGTCTCTGTCCACAAAAGAATTTCTTTTTCAAGAACCCTGACAGAGTTTGCAATTCCCCCATGCCTGCAATAATTTTTTGTGATTTTTTGCCTCTTAATGTAGGTAAGGGGTGCATTTTCTCCTGGCCTCACACTGTGGTGAGCACGTACTCATGCTCCTCTGTTTTCACAGTATTTGCAGTGGGAAAAACAAGTCTCTTCAATATTCTTTTTCAGATATCAAGACCTGGATTTTCAATGTGAGAATTAATTGCTTTTACATTACAGAAATGCACTTTGCAGATTTAATTTTACTTTTTTCTTATTTTCCCTTTGAGTTCAGCAGATCAGAGGTTTCTGGGAAATCATATCAGAGTGACAACAGATCCTGTTGTGAGAAAGTGGCTTTTGATATTTGTTGCTTTGTTTAAATCACCTTTTATAGCTTCCTAACTTCCTATGGAAGTGGTTTGCCTTTTGGTATTAATGTGTCTAAACAGATAATTAGCATCTTAATCTTGGGCCTGTTTGACCTTCTTTGAGCTTGGGCAGTCCACTGGTGATATTTATATCTTAGAGATCCCTAATGGAAAAGAGAGGGAATGTCTAAGCCCAGCATGGTCTGAGCATTCTCTTCAGACTCTGCAAAGTTTTGGAATAGCCTTCTGAACACCATAATATGTAAGTAAAATGAGAAATTTCCTAAACTACAAAAGCTCAAACGCAAACTGCACTATTATTTGACCAAATCCATTGCCTGAAATGCTTTTTCCCTTAAATTTGTCAATTATTATTTTTCATATAGATCTGGGAGAGTGCTGATCTGAAGTAGCTGCTTTTTCAGTTATACCTGCCAATCAGCATTGCCACAAGAATTGCTTATCTGGTGCAGCAGAGGGGGCAGAAGTATTGTATGCAGTTTATCACCAGGACCTTCCATGATAGAGGTCTGCCCGTGTGACTGTTCAAAGGACTCCTTGACAAAAAGCACTGGCTGCTGCACTGCCTGGGACAGCATCCACCTAAACCAGACCAGTAGAACAGATCCCTGGTGACTTCTCATGTTAACAGACGTCACTCACTAAAGCAGCCTGACAATTTAAAAGTTAATCAAAACTTAACTTTGCTTAAACTTTTCATTATACTAATTCAGAAGCACTATCCTTACACAGACAATGATAACAATGGTTATTAGTGAAGTACAGGTTGCAAAATTTACCACACACCTTAAACCATCTTCACTTAGGAGACAGCCCTCTACAAAAACATATCTTGCTGGTTTAAATTAACTTTGGAGAAAGAGGTTTACGGAGATGGCTGACTGAACAGTTCTGCAGCCCTTACTGAGGCAGCACCGGGCAAGGTGCTGCACCATTATCATGGGTTTTGAAACAGCACATCCATCAGTGATGTCTTACTGAGAAGAAATTGGCCAAGTATACAAGGCAGTTTTTTTAGGGGAAAAAACTGGATGAGATGGTTTCCTTTGTAGATCACTATCCCATACCTGGCTGGAGACAGCCTTCAAACCAAGTAATGCAGCACAAGCTGTCAGCTGCTCTGAAAGCTATTTCCCATGTTAGTTGTTGTACTTGTCTTCAAGTGCTGCAACCATGACAAAACCAGACTTCTTGCCATTTTAACAATTATACACATAATTGCATATTTAAAATATATTAACCTTTTGTGGCAATTACTGAGACATGCTTTATTACATAATTTAAAACACCCAACACTATGCAGATTCAAAGTGATAAAATTGCTCAGTTTATGTATGTAAAACCCCCTCCTATTGGCAGTTGTCCATGCAAGCAGCAGCCATAAACTTCTAACTTGGTTTCTTCAATTTCTAACTGTAGATTATAACCATCTGTCCAGAAATTTCCTCCCTGATTACAGAGATGTTTGTCAAACCATAACAAAGTCAGTGCTTGACATTTTGACAATGTCACTCAGAGCATGGAAAGATTTCTCTCAGTGCATCAAGTCCCCCAATTATTCTTCCAGCCTGTGAGGGAACTGTTTGTTAAGAAAGTTGTTCCAGACAAGGTGTTAGGATAAATGGCCACATTTGTGCCATAGTAACACTTCATGGAATGCCTTTCTACTCTCTTGTCATTTTTGTCCTTTGAAACAGTGACTTCTTAAAAAAAAAAAATTCAGAAATCTCAGTACTTAAGGAAATATAAGCACTTTATTGGACTCTAATTAGCAAAGACTGGAGGTCAGGGCATGTCCAGGTGTGGTTCAGATCCTTGCCCTTCAGGAGATTACAGACATAGGCCTGCTGCTCCCCAAATTGCCGTGTGCACCCTCACTCAAAATGGCACTGCTGCAATGTGCTTAATATATCAGCTGAAGTCACGGGGCCCGTGTGTCCCTGCCGGGATCTGACCAGGATTCCAGCATTTGTCTGTACTCTTCCTACTCATGTCAGGAACGTGCATGACTTGGGCAGACAGCCTGGAGCAGCCCCTGGTAATGGGAGGCTGTAGGCCAAACAGAGTTTTACGATACTGCCTCAGCAAAGCAGCAAAATGGGAAAGTTGTCTAAAGAGCAGGAGATCTGGGGACGGTGAGTGAAGGATGTACTGCCTTAACTCCCGGCAGCTCGTGGTTCTGCTGCGGCCGCGGTGCAAAAGCGCAGCATGAAGCGGGGCAGCAGCTGAAGCAGGTGCGGGTGAAATCTGAGCCCCGAGCCGGGCTGCCCTCAGGCCGCTGAGCGAGTACAGGAGCACGGAGCTGCTTCCCGCGGCTCTGGGCAGAGGCTGAGCAGGGACTCACTCCCAACCCAGCTGGACATCGGTTCTTTGTGTGTGCTCGGGGACTGGATTACACCAAAAATAAATCCTTGTCTTTCCTCATAACGAATGTGGAGGTTTTGCCCATAAGCAAGATTTTAAACATAGCGAAATTGGACGCACATTTTCTTTATTTGTGTAGCTGTTACATCATCCCAGGAAGGCAGGCACTCTCCTGAATTTCTGGAGCAGTCTGAGTCTTTCCCAAGGAATGGCTGAGAGGGCAACGAGCAGGGGGGAACCAAGTGGCCACATAATTCTGATTCACCCAGCACGTTTTCATTATGTGACTACATCCTTGTTTCCCACCAACGATAAGCTTGAGATTTCTTGATTTAACATATGATCTAATTATGAATTTTTGACACCACCATAAAACTATTGTCTTTAGTATTATTTTTTCTTTTCTTTGCAGTGCTCTGAAGTAGAAGTCTAGATTGAGGCCAAGATAACTCAGGAATTTAGACTTAAATGCAAATTTTTGTTTAATGATAAAGTGTAGTAATTACTACTACTTATACATGTACTATTCTTATTACATAAGTGCATAGCACTTTACAAATATTGATGGATTTAGTCTGATAGTGCCAAGATAATGTAAGTAAGCATAAATTTGGGCACTCAACATGAAACTACTCTGGTAATGCATGTGACTAATAAAAGTGTAATGCTCTATGCTGATTTACTAAGCCTGTTGACTCACTATGTAACCAAACTCAAGTTAAAAGAACTGGGGAGTGGCTGTGTAGGACAAGGGGCAAGGACTGTACAGGCAGGAAGGGTTTGATAGGGTGGGACACTGTAATCCCTGCAATTATTTCCTCATTTTATTTCTTTTTTATGGTTGTCAAATTCCAGAAAGGGACAAGTTACACTGGTTGTGTCATTGAGAAGACTGGGCACAACATCTCTTCATATAAGAACTGCATCTGCTTTGAGGTGGGATATTTGAAGAAGAAAGTATACAAGGAATACCAGAGTAGTGTCTCCTCTGCATAGCCAATCTCTGGCTTTATCTGACAACCATCTCACATATTTCCTTCTATAAATAAATTAAATCAGTTTATAAGCTCTGTTTTATTATTTGTCCTCCCAATTTCCTCCCATTGGAAAGTTTTTTCAGGAAATCAGTAGTTTATTCTAGTGTCAGTAAAACTCACTTGGGTACCTTGATACCTACCGTGTGCTTTAATCTGAAGAGCACACCTCCTTTCATCTGCTTCTTTAACTCAAAATTTACTTTAAAGTCCCACTCCCACTGCTGGCCCTGGAACCTTCCCTTACAGGGCACCTGGCATTGTTGCTGTTTCCAGTATTTTAACTTATCTGTGTCTTGTTTCTTTCAGTTGTTGCCAGTGCCCTAAAGTAGTCAGTACAAGTAATTTGTTGTAAGTACAACAATTTAACTACAGCGAACTGCATTTGCTATTACTTTGCTATGTGTGTTTTAAAGGTTTTCTTTAATTATTCCATTCATACATTTCTGTGTTATTTTGAATTAGCCACTCAGCATGCTGGATTGGATTGACAGCCCAGAATTGAGTATTCACTTGTGCTGCCTGGCATAACAAGATTTTTTCTTTTCCATTGACAGTGTTCAGGGATCCTTAGCAGAAAGAATGGAGATCAAGTTAACAAAGCTGTATACTTCCTTTGCTGGCATTAAATAAATGCTGTACGTTTGGCGTCATTCCAGCTGTTCAATGCACTTTAAGTCATTTTCAAACCATTGTCAGACAGCCAGAGGAATCTACTGAGCTCTCCTACACTTAAGAAGAAAATATTGCTTTTGCATTTAGAAAAACTTATTAATTTTGCTTCTATGTACAGCTAAAAATCAGAAGTAAAATGTGATTGAAAAACAGGCTATGAGTTTCCAGTGCTACCTGACATAAACCACGACCTGTGACTAAGAGATAGGTGAGTGCTAAGCATAAAGTCCAGTGCATGTCTCATACAATTCAGATGGGATTTAAAACTTTCCACTCTTAACATCTTTGAATGTAACTCCAATAGCCATTTTTATTCTAGGATTAAGCAAGAGTGCATGTTGTTTCACAGAGAGTTGGATACCCCTTCTTAGGCTGTTGATATAGTTATGACAAATTGTTCTGAATGACATGCACCACAACTCAATACTTAATCTAGTAGCAAACTGCTTTTTAGCTGCAGTCCCTAAACTTTATTGTGGAAAAACAAGAAAAGTTGATGGAAAGAACTGGCCAAAATATTAAATAATTTGTACTTGATAAACACTGAAATAAAGAACTGTTACTCAGTTGTGATTTTATCAAGACTTTTTCACAAGTGCATTTAGAGATGAACAATTTCAAGCAAAAAAGGTTTGTTATATCAAGTAATATATTGTTTGCTATTGTACAACATTGGGGAGAGCAAATGATTACTTCTTGGAGAGGGATAAAAGCAAGATTCAGCAACTAAAAAGGATGCAGGAAGTGTATGAACCAGTAAAGGAAACAAATCCTCCAATTTGCTGGAAAGAGAAAACCATGGTTAAGGACTATGCTGTAAGCAGGGACACATTTGCATCTGGTTTTATTATGGATGATTGTATGAACTTTATATTCTGATGTCCATAGGTATTCAAACTGTATTTGAATAACATTTTCCAGAAAAAGAAATAGTAGCAACAAGTTTAAATATTATAATGAATTTTTATAGCAATAAAGTTATTACCAAAAGTTGTGATAAAAGACCAAAAACCACAAGGAATGGTCAAAGTAAGTTTCTCCTGATATATTGATCCTCTAATTAGGCAGAGAGAAATTGTAGTTCCATTACCAGTGGGGTTTTTATGCCTTGTGAGCGTAGAAGATGGAAGGACAACAGCTCAGTCATCTGGACCACCAGTGATGTTTGTTGCTTTGGCAGTTCCCTTCCTCCTCAGTTAAGGCTGCTCACACACCTGAGCACAACCTCTTTGCTTCAGGTCTGTGCCTAAGATGAATTCTGCCCTCACAAACCTCTTTAGCTTTCAGAAATTTGTCAGGTTCTCTGAGAGTAATAAAGTTCTTTCCCTCATGATTTTAAGTGCTATGGAAAAGCAGAAACTGAGGTTTCAGAAGATAGCCAGGAATATATGAATTCATCAAGATCTCAGTAGCCCAATTAAACCATTGAAGACTCAACTCATGAAAAACTGAGTATACTAATAAAACCATGAGTCATCGTTCCTTTTTTATTGATTCTTGTTATCTTTCTGTGTCTGAGGCAACAATAAACATGATTTATATGCACTGCCTTTAATTTCCTGTGGTGTTCTAATCTCACAGTGGTGTAGGGGAAAAGTCAATGAAGATGGATGGTGAGCCTGCAAACTGGGAGGCAGGCAGCAAATTTGGTCAGAAATTGGGGCGGGGGGGATCATGTTGCAGAGAGAAGTAACTTTTACATCTCTAGAGCTAATGTCATGTAGCATATACTAAAAGTAAAAGAATAATGTGATGGGTGAGGCAGGATGGTGGTCCTGTCTGTACCCATAAAAAGTGTCCATTTAAATATCCTTTGTGGATGAATCGGAACATAACACTTAACAATTATGAGCCTTTCTTCCCTCTGAACACTGCTGAGCAATTTCTGTGAAGATGTCTTCTATAAGGTCCAAATAATCTAATTTGTATTGGTGAAACCTGCTACAGCAGTTCTCCTTGCTGAGCCACAGCATAACACACATGGCATCACAGGAACTTCCAGTGCCTTCATATACATTTTCTATGTCTCGTGGGTGTTTGACAGAGAGCTGCCTGGAAATTGGCCGTAGGCTCCCTGGCAGAACCATTCACAAAAAATTAACTCAATCTTCTAAAATATAGGCAGACTACAAGAAAATTAGTACAGGCTACAAGTTCCTTCACTTTGGATGCATTGTTGGGATCTTTTTGAAAAACATTGAATTAGGCTGCGAAATCTTCCCCTTTCATTTATTGTCTCTGATAACATCCTCTTTACAACTGTATTCCAGTTACTGCTGAAATGGTGCCATTTCACTAAATGCTATTTATCTTTGCAAAAGGAATAGTGAAGCCTGCAGCTTCTGGCAGAGCCGTGAGCCTCATGCCTGCACAAGAGCCTCTGCATATGATACAAAAGGGGCACCACTGGCTGCCTGTGAGAATCTGAATGAAGATGAGATGCCAGAACACTTGGCCAAAATGGGAATCTGTGCTGAGGACAGCTACCAGGAAAGTGCTTAAGGTGCAGGTGCAGATACTTACTGACGTCCTTCTAAAATTACTTACTGTGGCTCAAGAAATCAAGAGCATTGGTGAGCAAACAGGTCAGTCATGGGCACAGAAAATGCAGTAGTAAAGAAACTAGACTTCTAGAAATACTGTATACCTCTGTAGAGAGTGCCTCAGGGAGAAAAAAAAAAAGCCTTTCCAAGGAGCAGCTTTTTGTAGGGCCATTGCAGCAATTGTAGAGGGATATCCCTGGAAGCCCAGCTTAGTCTCCAGTTGTTGTTACTGGAATAACAAAAAGATCACATTCTAAAGCAACAATGGCTTAAGCCTTTATAAGCAGCTCCCTCTTTATGGTCATTTTGTGGTCTCACCAATAAACTATTTTACAGTTTCTTCCAAAGAAAGGCAGTCCTACAGTTAGAGAAAAGCCCTTTGGGTTCTGTTCCTCAGCTCCACTATCCCTCTCTTCTCCAGTGAACACAGAGATCCTTAACCTACTTTTACGTTATTATGAGGCTCAGAGCCTGTGCTGCTCCCTTTGAGGACGACTGGAAAGCTGCCACTGACTTCAAAAAGAGCATGGGCAGGCTCCTTGTTAGTTAACATTCGTAAAGTGCTTGGAGGTACTTAGACAAGAGATGTTACATAAATGTGATTCATATTGTAACTTGGCTGTCAATATGCAAGGCTGTGCTGCACCTTGGTCAGCAGGGACTCCGTTCACACCATGTGGCTGAAGATTAGGGGTTAGATAAACACAGATAAATAATGTCCCCAAATTCATTGCAACTATTCATCTACATAAATAAAGCTTCTACCTTTGTCTAAATAAGGAAATCTCTTGTTTGTTTGGGAACCCTTTTAAAAATATATATTAACACTAGCTTTTTTTCTGGTACAATTATAAAACATAGCTGCTTGTTGAGGTGTTGTATGTTTGAATCATCACAGATGCCCTGGGACTAGTAATATAACAATAGGTACAGAAGGGAATGCTATTTAACAATTCTAACAATTCAACTGTTCATGTTAACTTTTGCCAGTTAATTGTCAAAATGAGCTTTATCTTCCAGTGACACAGAGAAGCCCAATAACGTTGATGAGTTGTTTGGGTTACCTAAGTACTTTGGTGCCATTTGTTCCTTTTGCATTCCATGAGAACGAAGTTATTTCTCTATCATTTTACAGAATTCACACCAATATTTCAAAATCTGTGGGCATTTTTTACTTAACCTTCAAGTTAACTTTGAGCAATATTGCTTGATTCTATCATCTTGAGGCCACTACAGCCACAGTTTTGAAAAAGTTAGAGGCTTGGAAAGAGAGTCCAATGAATGCAATGCTTAGAAATCACCTAATGACATGGAATGACAGCCAGTGCTGACAGGGAAAGGTGGATGGGCTCTTCAGGAAGGATCCATGGCAGAGGGCGGACAGAAGGAGGCGGATTTTAGATGAGTCTCAGCTCCTTGCACCAGTAATGGCAATGGGCTAAACAGTGAAGTCCAGTGCTGAAAGGCAGTAGCAAGCACAAATCCCTGTCCTGTGTAGACAACCCACAGTCATACACAGGCTTTATGTTGTACGAGCAGAGCCATCATGCATCATGAGAACTATAATATGTTCTCACTGATTGATTTAATTATTTCCATGAACCATTGTCTCTTTTCGTAAAAATTCAATCCACAAGATAAAATCTGACATCAAGTCTTTTGATAGGTTTTCTAATATGATGTAAACTTCCCCTTTTGTATCAAACCCCTGCAATTCTCCATCAGCATTCTGTATGCAATTTTGTTACTGAGAGGCTAAAATAAATATTTTATAGTAGTTCTTTTTCTGTATTGTCAGCACTTTGTTGTCATGTGCTGAAAGTATTAGTCAGTTTGGTTAGTCTTAACAAAAACAATGGCACGTAAATGATTAACATGTCTGTGTATCTACCATTTCAGATTCTAGTTTACTCTTTTGAGGTAATTACCAAAGAAATATGCAGAACATCTGTGGATAATATGCTTAAAGAATGAAGCATTCTTGTAAAAATAAACATTATTCAATTACAAAACTAAAAATATAATGAGTCGAGAGGAAACCTACAGGGTATTTGAAAAGGCAACTCTAATGCACTTTATCAAATCGAACAGTCAGCATTTGTATTCCCACATTTCTTTCTGTCCAGCACATAAAGAAAGCAATTCTTGATGTAGACAGATGGTTTAGTAGTTCTTAAGTGATGGAGAACCTGAGGTCCATGGATAGTTCAGGCAAATATTTGCAAGCAGTGCAAATAAGCTGTGCTTTTCATTTCTCAGAATGTGAGACACTTGGAGTGTGATGGGAAGAAGTCTTTAGCCCATTATTCCAGTCATGGCCTGGCAATCATGATGCCAGTTCATGCATCATTGATATATTTGGTATTTGAATACTTTGAGACACAGCCTTTCTACAGTAGAGGATGTTATTCACTATAATTGTTATTCACTCTAACTGCTGCTTTGCAGCCACTTTTAAGGCTTTTAGTGCTTTCAAAGCTACTATTCCCCTCTCTACAAATATGACTTTTCATTCTCTTACTTTATTTGTCAATATGAAAATGTGGAATACTTCTTTGCACTCTGTTCAGCAAGCGATGCCTATAAAAGCTAGGTTTGCCTTTTCGATTTCCACTCCATCAGTCGTTGTTCTGCACAGGGATATTAAAGCCAGCTCAAGAGGAGCTCACTACAGGCTCGTGTTGCTGAACAAACCCAGCTGTTTCCAGGCTTCACCAGCAGCTTTTAGCTATGTACCAACTCCAAAGTTCAAACAATTTCTCAGTCAGTTTGATGACTGGTAAGTAGACAGGATAGAGATTTGGAATTTGTCTGCAATTTGCCAATGATAACCCAGAAGTGGAATGTTAATGCTGCTCTCTGACCTAGTCAGAGGTGGGAGGCTTCTTACAAAACTTCACTGCACTATGTGGACAAGAACTTTCTCCTCCAATTCTTGAGAGTAGCTATTTTATGCAGTCTTCAGGGTGACGGATTAAAAAATTAATGTATAGCTGCTGAAATAATTTAAATGCTGAAGTGTGTTAAATCATCAAACTGGGAAATAAGGATGGGTATTTTCTCTACCTTACTTCTATTCAAATTCAGCCAACTCAGTATTTTATGCCTGAAAAAGATTTACACTGACATTTGAAGAGAAACGTTGAATATATGTTCCTTGTCAAAAAATGTGTTCATAGAATCACTAAAATATCCTGAGTTGGAAGAGACTTGCAAGGATTATTAGTCCAGCTCCTGGACCTGCACAGGACAAGCCTGGATCACACCATGTGCCTGAAAGCATTGTCCAAACACTTCTTGAACTCTGTCAGCCTTGGTGCTGTGCCCACTTCTATGGGAAGCCTGTTCAGTGCCCAGCTACCCTCTGGGTGAAGAATCTTTACCTAATACCCAGCCTAGACCTCCCCGAGTGAGTATTGATTAAGCGATAATGTCAGTGATTGGCAGTGCCTGACTATAATGCATTGAACCTGAAGCTCTTTCAGACTGGGCTTCCATTTTGCAGGGAGAAGGCAAAAAAGCATTTCTCTCAGTTCTGAATACGTAGGGAGCTGGCTCTATTCTTCCTATTCATCTCCAGCATCCATCATTTATAGGCATATGGACTCTTTGCTCACAAGAAGGCTGGAGTTCTCTATCACCTCCTCAGCAGTATCATGCTGTCATTGCAGTACCACCTCCTGCATAAAGTGCCACAGGGTTGCCCTGTGTTGTCTAAACTAAAGCACAAATATGATGTCTTGATGTTAACAGAAATGAACAAGGAACCTGAAAAAAGGTCTGGCTGTTACAATTCTTTTGTGTCTGCAGTGAGACTCTATCTAGCATCAGTGTCATTTGCATGTAAGGCAGAGGGTATTTCTCCTGGCCATTTATTCAGGCAGACCCAGTCCTGCCTAGAAGCCAGCAGTCAGTCATCCCTTGTTCAGCTTCACAGAAACAGATGGAGTTGGCCCCTGCTCAATGTAACCTACCCTTTAGTATAGCTATGCAATCATGTCTGGATCCTATACCCAATGTATTTTTCCTTTGTAGTTTTTTTAAAAAAAAAAGACATTTTCAGTTATGTAGCCCCTTTTCCTGTACAGTGCTTCACAAGAGTGGACAGCTCTTGACTTTGTAGTGGTGTGCACCGTAGAACACTGACTTCATGCTTGGAAAACTGCATGGACTTGTCATTTCCAGCAACTTTATTTTTTATTTCAATAATTATATTCATGAACTGAAGCAAAAGAAGTAGAACATGGACCAGCGCAGAGATAAAGCCAACAGCCAATTGCACAATATGGACAACTGTTTTATGCTTTCACAGAACATTCAGGAAATAGTTTGTTATATTTGGTACTCATGCCCTCTTAATTCAAAGAGGCTCTAATGTATATCAACTAAAATATTGTAGCAGTGAAAATCCTTGTGGCAAGGACAAGAAGCTTGTGATAAAACAAGAGACACAAAAAGCTGTCTGAAACATTGTATGTCAGCTATTTAACTTGTTAGAGCTGATTTATTACTGACACCGGCTACCTATACAGACTGTTATCCATTTTAATTTTAATAAGGATCTTAAATACACATAAATTCAGTCCAAATGCTGAATATTCTCTTTCTGATCCCAAAGCCCCACTTGCTCCTGAACAATAGCTCTGACTTGTTGAGAGAATATTCTGTGCTATGACTGCAATGGACAGAGAATCAGATGTTACCATTATGGAAGACATTAAGTCCTGGGTTTTTTTCTGGATTTGGCCATCTCTCCCACAGGTGAATGGCACTATTAGTTTCCTTCAGTTCTTAAGAGCACACGATCTGTAACATTCTTGTTACAGTGTCTAATTTTTGATGTTCCTACCAAGAATGTTCATGTGCACCTTTTCCATTCTTTCTTTGCTCATTTCAAATTTAGCTTCAATCCTGGAGAAAAATCCATATAGCCATAAGCAAGGTTGGAACAATATTTAGCAGAAGTTGTGATTTGTATGGATATCCATATTCCTTTCAAATCATGCCTAGTTTGGCAGTCATATGGATGCACTGTTTGTAATTTACCAACATTCAGTTACACACCACATTATGAAGTTTGTTGCTGAACAGTTTCCTATTTCTGAGTTTATTTTTGTTCAGTTTACTGTTGTAGATAAGAAAGGACTTACATACATGGACAATGAGAGGAAACTGACTCTGGGCCATAAAAAGCAGACAACAATTTCAATTACATGGTCAGGTTATTATTTCTGCTCCCTAGCAGAAAGGTAGCATCCAGACTTCAAAATAAGATACTAAGATTTTATTACTAATGGTGGATTGGCTATGGGTAATTGATATGAACTGTTATAGCTCTAATGACTTCACCACAATACCTTCTTCATTAAGCAATTGAACCTGACAGGTAGTGCATTGTAGAGGATTATTGCATACCTTTAATAAAACATAAAATAAAAAGCAAGGAATTTCAGCCACCAATAAACCTCTGAAAATAAATCTTCTGTTCACCTTGTTAAAAAAAAAAAAAAAAAAAAAAAAAAAAAAAAAAAAAAAAAAAAAGAGAACCCAATGGAATTTTAGGAAAGCAGAAAAGAAAATAGGTCAGTCTTGCATTTAGCAGTCTAAGGATATTTATCACCACTGTGAAAAATCTGCCCAGAATACTGAATTTATTTCTCATAACCCATTGCAGGGTGACTTTCACCCTGGAACCAAGATTCAAACAATGGTTTCATGTTTAGATACTTTTCCATGTATTCTGACAAAAAGCAAGAAGAATTAGGGAGCCGACCTTGAGGTGTTCTTTTGAGGAGTGAGCAGAGATGGGACAATCTCCTCTCATTAAGTTTGTCTGCTTTGGTGGAGACAGCTGAAAAGACAATGCAAAGAAATAGTATTAGCAGCTAAGAGTTGTGGGATAAGGCCCAGTTTACTTGAGCCAAGCCCTGCATTGCTGTCAGAGCTTTGCCAGCTCACAATATGGTTTGAAGCAGATGACTTTATTGACTAAAGATTTGGATCTAGAGCCAGTTATGTAATACCCAAATAATTTATTTCACTAAAACAGTGAGGAGAGCTGATATTCTGCCATACTAACAAAAATATAGGTACTTATCATAACCATTCTACTGATAGGGTCACAGCACATGTGTACTGTAATGCTTTCCGAAACTTTACCTTTCAGTATGTCACATCTAAATGCAATGTGTCAGAAAAGGAATGAGAAGACAGGCCAGTCAAGGCCAAAACAGGAGATATTCTCATTTTTCAAGCTTTTGAGGTTAACATGCTGCATTCTATACAGAGAAATAATATTTGTTTAAACCTCTTTCAATCTGGAGCAATGAAATGAAGAGTAACATGGAGGCTATCGTGTTGCAAAACTATTTGACTTTGTTTTGATCCCGGCTTTTCTATTTGAGCTCTCCTATGAGGTGCTCCTGGTCTATGTTCAGTCTCCAGTTCTTGAAGGGCACTGTTTGTCCCTGCAGGATGCCTGATCTGTGTCAAGTGTAGAAAATAGTTAGGTACCAACATATTGACTTAGCACAGACTCCTCACCTCAATCAACGTTGTATTGCATTTTGAAGGCTATTAAAAAAACAAACTATTGACTTCATCTTCTGCTGTCTTCCCACATCCCCCCTGGGCTTACCAAATACATTAAATATCCCCCTCCCATCTTATATCTGATGTCAGTGACAGGCTGTCTCCACAGGAGCACATGCTGCCCATTGAGGATCAGCAGATGAAACAATGGAATTGTTTGCCCTATGCTGGAGTTAGCACGTAGTCAAATGAAGAAGATGCCATTTCTATTTAGTTTACTGGCACCTGAACAACCATTGGTACATGAGCTGATGCTGATGAAGGAGGAAGAGAGCTGTGAAGGTGCCTGATGAACTTCTCATGGCAGTCCTTATCTAAATGTCATAGAGGCCTTTCTGCCACTTTGGCATCAGACCGAGGGCTGTCATTCCTTTTGTTTCCCTTTCCAGTTGTCTCTCTGATATGCTTTCTTCCTTGAGCTGAGGATAACCACATCAGGAACATACTGTGCTTCTATGTTTAGATCTCTAATTAGTTTATTCAATAGGGTAAGTATAATTATCCTCATTTTGAACCATTGTATTAAGATGAAACAATTTGCTCAACATCTTACCTCAAATCATTTTTATATATATGAAAATTCCTCATTGTATTGCTTGTAGTAATAGCTTGTCTCACTTAGTTCTACACCCTGTGTGCTACATCTCATTTCCAAGCATTTATTTCCAAGTAAACTCCTTACTAGACTTCTGCCCACATTACACTGTGTTGTGGGTGAGAGGCACAGCCTCACACAGCAGCAGCAGTGAAGGAATCTGCCCTGCAGGGCACCTCATTCTCCCCAAGGTAAGGAATGAAAATGTGAAGGTTTCTCTGTTTACTCTAAAAAAGCAGAACAGATGTATATTTAATTTCTCCTAGTCAGCTATTTGTAAGCACACCACTTCTTAAAGAAAGTAGAAAGTTATGTGTATAGATGTCCAGTAATTTTTAAAAAGATGCTCTGTAGCTGAAGAATCCCAACAGTTTTCTGTTCAGTTACTATCCTTTGCTATAACAGACTGAAAAGTTGCACTCATAAGCCAGAGTCATTCAGAGAGTTATTTTTTTTTCAGCTGTATTTTATGTGAATGTGTTTTTTTTTATGGAAGGGAAAAATTAAAGGAATTTTGAAAAGGTTTTTGGCAATTGCATCCACAGCAGTGCATATATTCTGTTCAGCACAATCATTACACTGGAGCACACAAAACCCCAGCTTTCATTTGTTGGGACTGACTTTTAAGAAGCTTTCTCACCAGTGCATACAATTTGGTCTGTGTGTCCTCTTTTGTGGCCATTATTAACTCACAGTGTGGACTACAAACCCAGGCTTCCTCATCTAGTGCCAACTGGCATCTGTCAGCACTCTCTCCTTATCTGCTACCTCTGCCAGTTCCCAGTGTGAAATGAGGCCACACCACGCTATCGTTGGGATTAGACCTAATGCACTGAGTTCTGTCTGCCCTGTTTATTTTTACCAACTTATTTAGATTTCCAGTCTGAGCATCTGATGTCCAGAAATACTGGTGTTCTAATAAGCAGTAAATCCACACAGATGCAAAGCCTGACTATTTCCTCTTGCATTTTTTGTGTGTCCTTAGAGGGCATGGAGGAGATGCAAAATCCTACAAAAAGCCCAGAAAGCCCTGCAGAAGTTGCTTCCATACCACTGCTGTGTGTGTGTCCAGGTGCAGAAGGACCAGGGGACAAAAGGAAGGACAATTGCCTGATACCTGGAGCCAATTGAGCTAATGTTCTGCAGGTATTGACCAGATAATTGTTCTGAAACTATTTCCTAAACTAGCCATATCTTTATTAGATATTGGGAAATAACATGGACAAGCAATAAATGGATTTAAAACTTCTTCCTGTAATATATAATGACGATTAGATAAAAACCATTATATGATCCATTTAGAACCCTTACTGAAACTGGTGGAACAAAACCCAAACTAGATCAGATGCCAAGGCACAAAGAGCAGGGACACAAACATGAGATGTGTAGTTTGGTTCTCATGTATGGAAGAACATAAAGGAACTCTGCAAAGAGAGAAAGCATCTAGTAGCTATTTAATGCCAATGCAGAAGTATCCTTACCCAGTCCTTCCTAAGAATTCCAGTCCAATCCATTTTTAGACACAGACAATCTCTTACTAGATATTTTGGATAGGAATACATTGCACTGTTGGACAGCATTTTTTTGTTCACAACCTAAACAGAGTTGTCATTTTCTTCCCTTCATTTTTTTCTTATTACTACACAAATTTTTCAGCATCGTGAGTGTTAACGCCTTTTTTGATACTTATTTTCCTGTTAAATCCCCCAGTTCCTTCTCTACCTTCCTTGAATTATCCACCACAGCTCACTAGTCAGAAAGTAAAAAAACATCAGGCTTTCATTTAATAAAACAAGGTGAGCAAGGTTAAGACAAAAATGGAAATTAAGCAAGCCTCCAAAGCAAAAAGCTGCAGAACACTTCCAGAGGGTGTAATGGATTTCAAAATGTTATACATGTTCATAAAGCAATTAGATTCATGGAAGAAAAACACCTCAAGTGCAGTGAAAAGAAAGATGTCAACTCTCAGCAAGTCAGTTAGCTGCAAATCACTGAGGAATGGCTGGTGAGCTGGGGCAGAATTACCACACGCTTCCCAGGCACCCTGTGTAAGCCACTTTCAGGGAAGACTAATGAACTAGGTGGGCTTCTGGCCTGGTTCAATACATCAGTCCTTACAGTTTTTTATTATTCCTTTGGGTTGGGTGGATTGCTTGTTTGATTGATGTAATCTATCTACTGTATCACACAGAAACTCTGCCAAGAGAACAAATTGCTATATTCATCATAATGTTGCTGGACAGAGGTCAGCAGTGCAGAGCAGCACTTGTGGGCTGATGAAGGCACAACCTGGGAAGGGATTTCAGAGAGAGATGCTTAAGGTGTGCTAGTGTGGGGGAGAGTTAGATTGGGTAAATGCACAGCAGCACGAGTGCCGCTCGGGCTTTGCCCCTGGCTCACCTGCCGTGGCAGAGGAAGATCCCTCTCTGGGCACCTCAGGAGAAGCCGGTGGATGAGGAGATCCATCAGCCCTGCGCCGGTGGGGCCCGAGCGAGGCGCTCGGGGCTGCGGGGCGCTGGGGGCGGCGCTGGCCCGGGCTGGAGAAGGGCAGCTGGGCACCTGGCAGGGTGCCCCGAGCACGGAGCCCAGGGGGGTGTTCCTTACCAGCGAAACATCAGCACCCTGCGGTGCAACAGCGCTTTAAGCTGCAGAAGAGTCGTGTTTTCCCTGCGTGAAGTTCATCAGGAGGGCCTCCAGGACACTGGCTAAGGTTTCACTAACTAAAACTTGCACTTTCAGGCCATTACAGCCTCAGGATTGTGCTTTCTTATACACAGATTCCTCCTTCCTCACTTCACCTTCTGGCTCAATCAACAGCGATGGCTGGCTTCTAACACATTCAGCACAATGTGATTGAGGGCAAGTGGACAGAGCTTAGTGACGGTATTTGGATCAGAAGAAGGTGAAACAGTTGATGGAGACTCGTGGACACAAACCAGAAGGGGTTTCAGATTTCTGTTTCCTTATCACTTCAAAGAAAATGACATCTATTTAGTCCAAGGAACTTAAATGTAATACTGGCATTCATGTTTTTAAATTTTTCTCAGTAATTAAAGAAATCAGACTACTGAAGTTTCAAAAATAAGTAACACTTGTCTGCTGCTGTAAGCTTAAATAAACTGTGATTTATTTAGGAATACTAAGCTCAAGCACTTGATGTATAGCACTTGCTACTGGGAGAGGAATTGTCCAGCCAGTCAACCTTCAGCATGATTCATTACTACCCAGCAAAGACCTCTGCCACAAGCAAGGCATTGCAGCCTGCAGTCCTGCCAGTCAGCTGTAGGCCCTGACTATACTTGTCCATAAACAGACCTGATAATCATAGCCCATAACTATTAAATTATTGGAGTTTACTGGTTTCATTATTTGAGTTCATTTTTATCTTAAATTAATCATAATTATTATTGTATTTAGCTGTCTATCAACATAAAGAAAGAAGGATTCATAGGCCAATTACTGTTTTCTTTCATTTAATGTATTCTGCGATTGCCTAACCCAGGCTAAGATGGTGACAAACATCTGTGGTTTTCCATTCAGTTTGGCATCGTTTTCTTATTTGTGGAAGCAATCAAAATATTGCCTCCATCAGTTCAGTGCTCTGCTCCTATCAGTTTCAGTGCTCTGATGCATTTCACTCTTTTTTTCCTGTAATTCACTTCCCTTTCCAAGTTATAAAATATTTGGGCCAGGTACTCTGCTTTAAATCGATTTAAACTTGCTGAGGACAGGTTTCAATGGTTCATGGGTAAAAAAGGACCTTGTTCATCTACTTGTTTTCACCTTATTAAACCAAAGCTAGATTGTATTATATATTCAACTGCATTATAATCATCTTAGTACATGTGTCTGCAGTAGTCAGCAACTCACAAACATGGTTATATGGATAGCTTTGTGCCTGAGATACTTCCAGTGGTTTTGGGGGTTATTGCAGTGTCAGCATCCTCATGTGTGTTTCTGTGTGCAGGATCAGGGTCACAGCTTTCAGGCAAGTCATTTCCAAACAGGAGCATGACATGCTACGTTTCACACTGTGACAGATCTTGTAGTAATACTCAAAACTTCAAGAAATATTCTCACAAGAGTGTGACTCAAACCGGCCTTGACTGTCAGCACACTTAAGGAATCAAATGTTCAGAAAAAAAAAGACGTTTCAGAGCAAGAAGCCAAAGCAGCATAGCTATTCTTAGGTACTGCTGGGCAAAACCCAGCTGCCAGCTGGCTGACCTAAACGTGGTGATTGCCAATTAAAAGGAAAAATGAAGATGATGAAGAATGTTAGACTGAGGGCTAGTTAAAGAGTTTACATAACTTGTCTTTGACTTTCACCAGCCTGATTTTGAGGTTTTGTGTTTCTACTCCAAGAGTGCAGCTGTGATTTGTCTTATCTGTGTCAAACATTTTTCATGGTAAAAACTACTGACAAATAAATATTGTCACAAAGCAGGACTTTGTTAAAACATTTTAAAGTTTACAGTTAATAGTTTATCATTTATTTATTTATAATAATTTTATTTATAGTTTATAGTTAATAGTTATATAGTTATAGTTTATTTTTCTACTTTCAATCCCAACTTTAGAATTATTTACCAAACTTTGCATTCTGTATTTTCTGTGAATGTAGCAGGTTTTCTACATTATGTTTACTTGATAACTTAATATTTTTTTTTCTCTCTGAAGTGTCATAGACTGCCTTATGTGTTGATGTATTAGACAACTAGAAAATATTTTTAATTTAATCAGAGTAACCATATGATATTGCAAGCTCTTTATGAATGAACAGTATGTTATCAATAAGGCCTTGTGCTTATGGTCTATGGATATGCATGGGATTTCACCTGATATTTGTCTCTTTCCTACAGAATTTACCTTTTCATCACACTCCTCATCCTCCTCTCACCAGATGAAACAATACAACTCTTTAACCTTTCCTTGTAAGTGTAGGCCCTTTACAATTCTGGCATCCTCCCCTCCATTTTCTCTGCATCCATCCTAACTGGACCAAAAAAACCCTCCTGAAAGATGTGTTTCATCCCAATACTGAGTAGAGAACAGAGCAGTGGGACAGAGGATGTGAAGCCATGCAATATAAACCTGACACACCTGGATATTTTCACTTAGGAGCGAAGAGTCTTTAGAAACCTCAAACAAAAATGCAGCAGGGTAAGATCACCCTCATCCCGGACAGGAGCACAGCATCAGGGCAGAGCCCTTTGGGGCACATGTAGCAAAGGCTTTTTCCATCATGTTCATTTTCTTCAATGTTTTTAGCTGATAAACTTCCACAAGTGCACCTTTAAAGAGCTGATATGAGCACTGCACCAGCTGGGCACTGCTGCCACTCTGCAGTCAGGGCAGGTGATCCAGGCAATGCTTCTCACCACTCACTCACCAGCTGCTCCTGGTGGCAAGGCTGGGAAAGGGACCCTCGGTCAGGATCAGCAATTATTCCAGATCCAAAGGACCAGATCCAAAGATTATATTCCAGATCAAAATAAAGTAATACAAACACCTTACTGGTGGCAATAGTGAGCAACTGCCAAACAGATTGAGCTAACTCTTTGTCTAGTACAGCAAATATAGTGATTTGACCAGCTCTTACCTATCCCTAAGGAAGTCTGAGGCTCTTCGGTTCTGGTACTGCTCTTTGGTACAGAACAGCAGTTTTGGTCATGTTTCTTGCCCCCCTTGAGGATTTTTGGTAAGGACCATCTTTTCTGATGTTTTTTGACTGCCATCATGGCTAAGGTGTTATGCAGAGCTGTGGTTCTGCCCAGTCATGGGCTTTACATCTGCCATGGACAGCCAACTCTCCTTGGCATCCCCTCCCACTTGTGATCTTCAAACTGCTGCAATTTAAGCACTTCTAGGCCAGTTCAGTACAAGTAACACTCTGGAAAAGAGGTGGTTGCCTACTAGTGCTCATCCCAGGAGAATAGCATTTCAAAAACACTGTTATAACATATTTTTATTTAAGTAAAAATAACCACACTCCAGTGAATTCAACTCCCTGAATTCAAAACACATCCATTTCTGGTTTTTGCAAGGATTTGCTTCTAGTTTGAACCATCTTGCAGTGACCACAGCTGTTCCTCCATGTCTCTGTGTGCTTTTTTGAGCTATGTAAAGAATTGCTAACACTCAGTATGGCCTGAATATCCAGACTGACAATTCAATACCACTTTCTCTCGTGATGAATGGTTACAGACCTAATGGTGGATTCTCCAGATAATGGATTATGGGTTCTGTGAACTCTGGTTTCAGCCTTTCCCCTGACTGGAGGGACTGGGATGCTTTTTCTAGGTAAGAGTCTCTCGATTTAAAGTGAACTCGTGCTGCAGCTGTTTCTTCAGCCACAGGCTTTCTAGCTTCCCCCTCCACGCCCTGATCATCTTCTTTCATTAAACATTCAGGAATTCCGTGGGGGATTAAGACAGATGTGCGTTCGGGTTGGGATGAGCAGGATCTCCCTCTGGAGGCCTCCAACAGCAACCGCTTCTCTCCCTGCAGAGCCCCGGGGGAAAAGCGCTCTGGCAGAACCAAAACGCTGCTGAAATTCAACACATCTCCAGGACAGGAGGCACTTGCTTTCTGATTTGCCTTACACCACCAATCCTTCTGGCGAATGTGGTTGCAATTTGCCAGCAGCTTCAGAAGCTCTTGGAGTGGCTCCTCTCCGCCTCCATCCCGAGCGAACGGGCGAGCCGGGCTGAGGCGCTGCCAGGGCCCTCAGGGCCGGGCCTGCCGCGGCGCTGCTCGGAACGGCCCGCACAGCTCCTCCGACAGAGCGCGACTAAAGCACTCTGGTAGAAACGAGGCTCACAAGGATGGTAAGGAACCAGAGGAAACACTAAACCAGCCCATAGTGAAGTTTCTAATGCTAAGGTTTGAGGAGCATACAAGAAGGTCAGCGTGAACTGCTGAGGGCTTTAGGCATGTTCAGTTTGGCCCCGTATGTGTGGGACTTCAGTGTCATAGTCCCCCATCCGACCAGCTGAATCACTTTTTCTGAAACATACTTGGCATAAAATGAAGTGTTTCTGGGCATGGGAAGGAAGATATGCAGGCTACCAGTTTTTACCAATAAATAAGATTATTCGGGATTTTATAAAAGGTTTACAGTGGTGACTCTAAAAATAACAAATGCACCTTTTTTTTTCACTGCAATAATTTGTATCAAGAACTCAAATCAATTTTTTATTGTAGAGACCAGTAGATTTAAATGAGTTTCACTTAGTCCCTTCCATTCTTTTTGTACCTTTTTTTTCACTTTCATGAGTCTTTTGAACTCATGTTGATCAGGTCTCCCAGTAATAAGCTGCTCTCCACCACGCTTGTAATAGATGCTGTCAGACTGAAAGCCAGCAAGAGGCAAAGGTTGTTTGAAAAGTTGTTTTTGTTGCATTTCAATATCAATATCTGTGTATAAATAAAAGGTTTCCATTGAATTTCAGCCAGCTAAGCTGGTAAAAAAAATCCTGACTAAATAAGAAGTCAGACTCCAATCTCTTTGGAAATTCTATTGGTTAACAAATCAAATACCTTGTAATCAAAAAGCATCCTTAGTAGATTTAAGATGTGAATTTGTTTCAGTAACAGTTAAAAGATGTGTTTCAGATTTTAAAAGTATATCTAAGCAAAAAAAAAAAAAAATAAAAAAAAAAAATAAAAAAAAAAACATCAACCCATGATCTGAAGGGGAGATTGTGGTGCAAATCCATGCCTACCCCCAAAAACAACAAGAACTGTGTTTTGAATAATAACAGTAACTCTCAGATATAAGTTGTTAGAAGCTAAAATGTTTGTCTGCTGTGTTAGTGACTTGGGAATCAAGAAAACTGAAAGGTAAGCAAAAATGTTCCTTTTCCCGTAGTAGCTAAATGCAGAATTGACTTCCAGCACTGAGAGGCGCTGCTGCATCAGGCCCGTGGGAGACTCTCGCTCGTCACACGGCGACGTGGAGCCAAGAGTAAATCAATACCTGCACACATAGATTTGGGGTTTTTTTTTTTAATGCTGGAACGTGTATGTATTATCTATCTATCTATCTATCTATCTATCTATCTACCTATCTACCTTTATTATCTCTGAATTAATATCCTTATGTAAATTTTTAAAAGTCTTTTGGCTTAAAAAACACACTTTACTGAGTGGCTGCTCTATTTTCCATCAGAAATATCCTGTGTTTTCATTAAGCTATGAAAGATTTTGTGCTGCACTTGTGAGACTGGAAGCCATTCTGAAAGTTGTGATGATGCAAACAGCAAATTCTTGGTGCCTGAGGCTGTGTAAGTCCTCAAGATGGTAATGAATATTAAAAGGAATTTTAGATCTATAGAGCCAACTCCCCTTTCATGAGAGGATCTAAGAACAGGCTTAAAGTGCTTCTTACTGTGATACACAGAGCATGCTAAGCAATATTTTACTCCTTCATCTGCAAAGGTGGAGTTTCAGGAGGGGGCACAGCTAAGCCAGAAATACACACAAATGTTGTTGAAATTGTTCATGCAGCTAAGGTGGCCACTATCAACTGGTTCAACTTGTTCTAATTTGGAAAGGAGTTTTTTCAGCAGAGTTCACAGCAAGCTGGTTTTGGACTGGGATACAAAAGGGTAGGAATCTCAGAAAGGATTTGCAGTTGATGACGGTGAGTACACCTATAAAACAAAACCTGTGCAAGATGACAATGATCACATCTCCAGCATGCAGCGGGCCTAGAAAGTAGAGGTTGGGCTTAGCAGCTTGTCTTGGGTTTGTTCTTTACATCCTTGCTGTGGACACTGGAAATCCTAGAGATAAAAACAAAATTTTACAGGATGATTAGTGGTCCATAAGACTCTTTCAAGATAGTTTTTAGGAAAAGGAAGGAAAACAAAAACAGTACTCCACTTTTTGAAGAAATGCAGAGAAGAATATCAGTACTGATCAAGAAAGAAACTATCACCTAAAAAGAGTGTTTGACATATAAAAATATGACAATTTGAATTAAATTGGTTTACATTTGTCACAATTGCTGTGTGAACCATTCTCCTTTTAAAAGCTAACTTGAGAGCTTTTATTGAAAGAAGACACAAACCATTACAAAGAAAAGGGAGATTAAATACATTTATAAAGGTTCATGCAGCTATAGGCTCTCACTTTTTTTGTGTTAGGAAAAAATAAAGAAATTAACACAGAAGAAAGTGGTAGTTACAACCACAGAAATGTTTACTGCTTCCCACTCCTTAAAGATTATTTGACAATTAAATTAGAAGAGGAATGTTCTTGTACTGTGATTGATAATGGTAGAACTATAAATATTTTTCAAAGAAATTAGTACGAGGGTGTTGTTTCAAACACAGCAAAGTTGCCAAAATGCAGTATTTGACAATTAAATTAGAAGAGGAATGTTCTTGTACTGTGATTGATAATGGTAGAACTATAAACTGAAATATTTTTCAAATAAATAAGTACGAGGGTATTGTTTCAAACACAGCAAAGTTGTCAAAATGCAGCCTGCCTCCTCTTACCCACCCTTGGCTTTAGCCCTTGAGCTGGTACTTGCCTGATGAAATCACAGGCCAGTTAAAAAGACTAAACTGACAGAAAACACACTACCCACTGGAAAAATACGAGTCAATGCATTTTTGCCAGTTCCGCTCCCTGAGCTCGGGCACCAGGTGGTCAGACAAGCTCCAGTGCAAGGGACAGTAAGGGAAGAGGTGGCATGGGGATGGGATCAAGTGTCCATTTGGGCAGCAGTTGCTGCCTCTGCTTATGTAAATCATCAAATTGAAACTTAATCCTTTCGGCCTTCTCTTTTGCATGTGTGAAATCCCATGTGATTTTTGGATTCCCTTCCTCTTGTGGCTGAAGTGTCTTTTAAGTTTTGTGTCTCTACCATTTATCATAGAGTAGAATCATAGAATCGTAAAATCATTAAGGCTGGAAAAGAACCTTGAGCCCAACCTTTGACCAAACACCACAATATCAATGTAACCACAGCACTAAGTGCCATGTCCAGGCATTTCTTGCACACTTTCAGGGATGGTGACTCAACCACCTCCCAGGGCACCCTGTCCCAATGCCTTTCTGTGAAGAAATTCTTCCTGATGTCCAAGCTAAACACACTATCCTGGCACAGCTTCAGGCCGTGTCCTCTTGTTCTGTCCCTGTTGCTTGGGAGAACAGACCAGCCCCCACCTGGCTGCACCTTCCTTTCAGGCAGCTGTAGAGAGTGGTAAGGTCACCCCTGAACCTCCTCTTCTCCAGGCTAAACAACCCAAGAATTAACCCTATAGTTAATTCAGACATTAACTATTATAATATTATTATTAACTATTATAACTATTATCTCTTCAATTGGAAGACCAGTGTTGTTTCCAATGCAATTTCTGCTAGTTAACTTTTAGAAAAAAACTCAGCTCCAATCAAGAACTTAGAGAATTTATATATATTCTTCCTATTTTTTTTTTGCTATATCAGCATACTAGAAATGGTCAAGGGACATTTTTGACTGCCAAGTTACTGTCTCCAGCTGCTCTTCAGACCTGTAAAGCAGATTACAAAGATGTGCTGCCAAGATGCTTGCTCCTTCTCCCACTGCCACTGCTGGCAATGGTGTTGCTTGGGGAGGAGCCTGACCCAGCAGGCCACAGCCAGGTCCTCACCAAAGCTCGTGTCCTCTGGCAAACTCTGCTTTCCAAAAGGACAAGTTATGAAGGAGACAAAGGGTATTATACCAGAGGTCAAGAAGACATAAGATATGACTCTAAAATGGTAGTGATACAGCAGTGTGTGATAACAGAAAAGCACTGAGGAGCTGAAAAGCACTTCAGCATATTGCATTCTCTGTAGGTGTCAGGACAGGTGTCAGGAAGGGAATGTGAAGGGTGGTTTGTATCCTCTTAGCATTCACATCCCATGCCTGCAATTATCCCTGTGAGAACAGAGATTTGTTTCCTTTTTTAAATTATTTTTGGCATCAGATGCCTGAAAATTACTAACATTATTGAATATGGTGCAAAAGAAAAAAGTCTTTTGTGGATTTAAGAGTGATTGTTCCACTGTGACAATTTGTAAGTAGGAGACAGTGGCAGACTCAAGAAGCAACATTCAGTTTGTGCAGATGACAGAAAAACAGGAAAATGGGTCAGCCTCTTCGAGTAGAAGGGCATTTATAATTGTCAATATATAGAGTAGGAACATAGCAAAAATATTCAGTAGAACTTAACCTTTTTAAAATTTCAACTGCACTTTAGTTACAAAAATACTAGAGGTGTGTGAAGGAAATTCTGCCTAATTTGCAGTATATCTTTGTGTAAATGTTTCTCACTGTAGCAAATCATCATCATCAAAGCAGACTGAATGTAAGACTTGTATTTCTGTCTTCAGCAATGATAATAAAGCTACATATTCCTTTGGAAGGGTAAGGGCATAACAGCAGGGATGGCATCAGAACTTGTTTTCATTCATCAGCATTAAGATTTTGGTGGAAAATATTCTAAATAATAATTAATGGATTATGTGGTGATTGCATTTGTGTGAGTACTTTGCTTTCCCCTGAGGTCTGTCTTTACCACATCCCAGTACAGCATTAGCAGTGTCTGTCTTGCTTTATTGTTCAAGCTCAGCCATTCTTTCCATCTCCTGAGCCACCACAGAATTCATAATTGAACAGCTCCAGGTAAAGGAAAAGTGCCTTCTGCCATAATTAAACACTCTCTCCGTACTGCATACATCATAATAAATCAATCAACATGCTGAAATCTTTCAAATTATTGAAATTTTAGTATCTCAAACTCTTATAATAGTTCTTTAATTTCAAAACCCATAAACAAGATTAAATAAAAAAAATAATCTAAAGGAATAGTAAAGGGAGGAAAATTATAATTTCTCTGATAATGTAGTGACCATGTTGTATTCCATCCAATACATCCCACAACAGCAAGGCAGTGACTGTATGTCAACCACTGAGCAAACCCCACAGCATTTTTCCTCCACCTTTCCATGGTGTAAAATTTGGAATAATTGTCTTGCTGCATGTTGCAACTTCTACTCTAATTTTCACTGTTTTTCTTTTAATTCTGTAAGGATCTAAAACACATAAACTCTTCTGCTTTAAAAAACTCATCAGGTGATGAGTATCATGGAAATATTGTGGAAACTGTAGGCTGATGTTCATTATGCTTATAATTTTTTCCTGTAGCAATTGTGATCAGAAACTAACCTTTAACTAAAACAATATCTAAGACTCCTCTATCACTTCCAGAACTGGGCATGATGAAGACAAACAATGGTCCTAAGTCCTGTGATAAAATCAGTAAAATTAACTCAGCATGGAAGTGTAGCATATTAGGAATATCTTATGCATGAAGATGGAAAAATATAGTACAAGAGGTAAAAGTAAATTGACACACAGAATCGTAGTCACTTCAAGACTAAACTAAAATTTTAGGGCCTGGGAATTGTCTTCAGTACAGATTCATTGACACAACACATTACGTCCCATTCTTTTTTCCCAATTAAACAGAATGCAATCTTATTATCTGATTGTTTTTCTGGCAGAGACACTGTGTTTTCCTCTTGTGCTTCTAAAACAGAGATGCAGATTCTAAACAGCTGGACATTCAACAGAAATGATCTCATTCTTTAAATCTGTCGCGTCAAAACAAGACAGAAATAACCTTTGAGTGCAATGATTTTTTTTACAAGATTAAGGTCCCACGCAGGAAATGGGACACTCAATTGTTCTTAAGATCTTTGATACGTGTCTGTCAGAAGAAATCTAAACCGACTTTCAGAAAGGAAGGATGAAGTGGACTGGGAACTTTCTTGTGGCTGTACCATAATTAAAGTTATTGTTGCCAGGCTAATTTATAATCACTGAAAGCCTCTGCTTTCCCCTTTGACTTCATGAGGAATTTGACTGCAGGACGGAGTAAGTTTTTCCAGTAGCCTGGGTAATCCCTGTTTTTCTCACCCACCACTAAAACCATTCTTTGCATTAGTGTGGTTTTCAGCTGCACTTCAGATCTGAAAGCAGAACTCTTATCAGTTAATGAAAAAAGATCCAAAATATTGTGACTAATGCTACTGACAGAGCTATAAATCCTCATGTCAGTAAAGAGTAAGGTCCAAAAAAAAAAGATCTTTGTATTCCTAAGACATCAGGATTCTAATATAAACCCTGAAGTACCAGGGTTTTTCAGGGTTTGTTGTGGCTCCATGAGTGCCAGAGTTCTCAGGAAGCAACGGAAGCAGATACAAGATATGTGTGCAACTTCCCAAAAGGTCCTCAGCTCCTGCTTCCCACACACCTCTGCTTAGTGCCAAAGCACTAGGTGATTTTTGGAAGTGGAATTTTGGAAGTTTGCATCCCTCAGAAGTTTTGTATGAGTGGGGTTTTGTTTTGGTTGGGTTTTGTGGTTTGTTTTTTTTTTTTAATAGGCCAAGATTTTGAATAAATTTTCTGGGTAAACTGGAACAGATTAAACCTCCAAGGTGAGGGACAGCTGTCAATTGAAGAAAAATTCCTGCTCACAAAGGCCCGTCTTTCTCACATTTACTTGAAGAGTAGTGCCACTTCTACACATGTGCCTGTGTACTTCAGGATATAATTTATTGTAATAACAAACAGGATACTCTGGTCTCTGGGAACAGCTGCAAGGGGCTTCGGAGCAGTGGTGTGGAAAGAGCTACATCCTTCCTGCAGCAAGCAGCAAGAACAGCAGCCAGCCCAGCACAGAGCCGGGCTATAGTCAGCAGTCTTGGTTAATCTCAGTCTAAACCCCCCTGGAATCCCTGCAGCAAACAGTGTGTGACAAACTCTTCTGATGAATCTGCCACAAAGGCCACTTTTTACCTGAATTTCTGCCCGAAGTTCCATCTCTTCCCATCATCCTGGCAGTTACCCAGGCTGTGAAATGGGGACTAAGTGCACTTTCTTTTTCAGGGGAAGACTGAAAGGACTTTAGGAGGAGGCAAGAATTTCAAGCCCAGGAGCTGTGTGAAGAGGACCACTGCTGTGGGGAGACTCATGGGAAACAATCAGTGAACTTCTGGTGTCCCATGATCTCAAGTGTCAGAAGAAGGTGGTGCAGATGGACAGCAACCCAGCTGTCCTGCAGCTCAGGGCCAGGCTGTCCCATGCACTGCTGTCACAGGCTCCAGAACACTTGGAATTTACGCACACCTCATTCATTTTGCAATTTCCTCAAAGATCTGACAAAATTGCTTGAAAACAAAGAAGTTTTGCCCATATGTAGGTGCAGAAAAATGTCATAAATAATTTCAGCTGATCAGAAACTGAGATCTTTTAATATTTTGCTCTAAATCAGGACATTTCTAAAATTCCAGGATCATAGAATCATAGAATGGTTTGGGGTGGAAGTGACTCTAAAGACCATGTAGTTCCAACCCCCTTGCCATGGGCAGGGACACCTCCCACTAGAACAGGTTGCTCAGAGCTCCCTCCAGCCTGGCCTTGAACACTTCCAGGGATGGGGCATCTACAACCTGCCTGGGCAACCTGTTTCTCACCATCACCACACCAAAGAACTTCCTTCTAATATCTAATCTAAACCTACTTTCTTTTACTTTGAAAAGTAAATTCATTCCCCCTTGCCCTGTCACTACAAGTGCTTGTAAAAATGAGGAATTTTCAAATGTTTGAATTATAAATATAAGAATTATAAACAGGCATTTTACATAGAAGTGAAATGCTTCCTTCCTTAACATTAACCTTTCAAAGAGGCAGAAAAAACCCCACTATTCACTTGATTATTTTTAAATTTTTCCACTTATAAATATTCTTTTTAACCTGACATTATGCCATTTTAGAGAGAGGGTATTGAAACAAAGCAATCTGTTTCAAACACCATGACCATGCAGCCACCAGGTTGGGGTCGGATCAGGCATCTTGTGTTCTAGACCTGCACAAATAGACATGTCCCAGGCTGGGTTTCTGTGATGGGAAATCACACCCCTTTAGCTGGTCAAGAATGGATCATGGAGATATGGAATGGGCAGAGCTATGACCAAAAGCTGAAAGGGCCTTGCCAGACTTGGATTGGCCACCTTACACTCTCCCACAAAGTGCTCTATGAGTGGAGATTCATCAAATCTCTTGTCATGGGAAAAGCTATGCAGATAATTTGGTAATCCATTTTTTTATGCTTTTCTATGAACCAGTGCCTTGGAAAACAGATGGTTTTTCATGTAATTTCTTCAGTCAAGAACTCTCTGAAGAAGAAAATCTAAATGTGAGAAACGTTGAAGGGCGGTAGGATGCTGCCTCAAGTCCAGTCAATTATTA
Source organism: Onychostruthus taczanowskii (assembly GCF_017590055.1). Lineage (NCBI taxonomy): Eukaryota > Metazoa > Chordata > Aves > Passeriformes > Passeridae > Onychostruthus > Onychostruthus taczanowskii. The sequence goes on along the minus strand of NW_024497629.1, from coordinate 9,474,064 downwards.
CACCTTTTTTATGTTTTCCAGAATCTTTCATCCTCAGCATGGGACCCTAAGCCACTGCTTCTTAACATAGTCCACATATCATGGGAAACAGTGACTGGCTTCATGAGCAGCTTCTCACTGACCCAACATCCCTACAGGAACATTTCTGGTAGACTGCAAATACCACACAAAACTACCAAGACTCTACAATCAGAGTAAATTTCTGCTGCAGCACAGAAAAGTGGTTTTGGAAGCCAGCACTTGAATGTATTCTTAGATTTTAGAGACTGAAAGACTTTATCTCTGCTTTTCTGACCACTCATTCATTACAAGCCTTTAAATGGAAAAGCAAAGTTTACATTTTTGTGAGAGCCCATTTTGCTCAAGTTTTGGGAATTCAATACCCTCCTGCAAGACATTCAGCCTGGTCCTTGTTCCAAACTCCCGTTTCAAATTTAAATATGGATATGAATACATTTGAAATAACTCCCAGCCACTGTCCTGGGCTTAAGAGAAGATGAAGAAGGAAGGAGAAAATTCTTGCCCAAGTTATGAAAAGGGACATTTTGGCTGTTGTTCTCTTCTGTGTTTCCAAAGTCAATTTTCTCGTCTCTTGACTGTCTGTTCATACACACCCTGGCAGTTCTACCTGACTGACACCCTCTGTTATTCCCGTGCTTGGGGAGAGAAATTAGTCTCTTCCATCTCTGTAAGAAACCATATAAAAACAAATGCTAAAAACATAGTGGCTGTCTCTAATAAGCTGCAATGGCTTAAACCAGTGATATTTACATTTTGAGCCACAAGATGTAAATTTAGGCTGTGGGCAAATGACCAAATCTTTTTGCAAGATGTTGCAAGTATTTGTTGACAATAAATATATGACATGAGTATCCAGAATGTCTGTGAGGAAGTGGTATTAAAACAACATTTCTGCAGATCACTGTTCATAATAAAGCCTTGGAAGCTTGCAGCTGAAGTATGTTTGCTACCTTGATGTGATTTGTAGATTTATCTTAAAGCCTGAAATTTAAGGGGGGGAAAGGTATTTAAAAAAAAAAAAAAAAGCAAACAACAAACCAAGGTCTTCAATGTTTAAGCCAACAGAATAAATGTGGTTGTGGAGATGAACTATGACTCTGAAAACTCACCACACGTCCCCTTATAGGATTCCTTCTCTACACTTCATCTTGTCATCTGGGATGCATCACTGCTGTATTGTGTTGCTTTGGGTCAAACAGGTTTTTAACTAAACTGACAAAGTGTAAATCCTTAAGGTGAACTGCCCAATATGAGTCAATTTTACCAGAATTTGCCAGCTGGATTTCATGAACTTGCTGAGAATCTTCAAAGAGTTTTTAATAAAATGGATACTGTAGTTACTGGTAGCTAAAAAATTAATGAGTGCTTAAAGCTTGAAATCTTAGATCTCATTCATAGAAAGTCTGGAGGTGGTAACCTACAACAGCAGTTACTGAGATTTCTACTTCCTGTGCTTTAAGGAGAAATATCTCCACATCTGTGAAAAAAAACCAGCTTAGAAACATCTAAAATTACATTCTATGTAGCTTTATTGGGTGTTTCATTCTAGCAAGAGTAGGCTGACACTGCAACAGTAATGTCAGATGCTGTTTGCTTAATAAAATGTCTCTCTGGTTAGACTGTGGGCAGATATCTTGGCTTTAAAACTATTAGACTGTGGTGGATTTCACTTAATTTAGGAATAAATTTCTCATAAACATCTTATTTCTTCTTTCAGGCAGAATTAAACATATACTAATTTCTCTATAATCAAGGCATATTGTAAAGGACCTCCCACACAGCCCTTACTGTGATTCTGATCTTTTTCTTGCTTGCAGGGAACAATAACCTAATGCTTCTCCAGGAGACATCCCCTTAAAGAGACCTTGAATGTTTTTCTGAGAAATCTATTCCTATTTGGAACTGTCAGATTAAATTTCTCTGTTTCAAGACAGTGGTCTTCTGTTGGTGACTGGAGCTTTCCTGTTATTTTTTTTTCTACTACTTCCAAATAGTGGGGTAGTATCAACATCTTTCTGGAAGCTCTCTGGCAGTTTCCAAAATTCTAAATCACAATTCCACATGCAGTATCATACGCCATGGATTTTCTTCCACAGGGGAAGATCAAGACTTAAAGCCCTTCTGCCTGAAGATATTTTTCACCTCTTCCTGGTGATGTACTAATTTCTATCCCAGAAACAGACTATAAAATATTAAATATCAGAGCTGTGTCATATTTACCCTGATTTTATAGCAACATGTGTTACCTAGCAAGGTGCAGGGCAAAGGGGATTCATGTCCCCCGTGCCACACTGATGTAGTATCAGTGTGCTAAGTGATTACCAGATGTGACATTTAAGTGTAACACAATTTGAAGGTCATTATCATGGTCTGTTACAACAGTGCCAACGCAGACTTTAAAAACACAGAAGTTATGAACAGACACTACGCTATCATAAGCAAGCAGTTTGGCTAAGAGATTTCTGTGAGGACTAAAAGCAGTAAGTACTGTCCAGTCATAATCAACTCCAGTACTGCAGACAGTAAAGGTCAAAACTGAAATATCTGGCAGACTTACAGACTGACTGCATGTTGCTGTGACATAATTCTGTCCATCTTGCTACAGAGACGTCTTTATCACCACCAACAAAATAATTCTGTTAGAAAGGGGAAAAAAAATCTGGTGATTTCTACAATTTCTCTTGTATAAGAAGAGAGAAAATAACTTCTCTGAGCTTAATACTGTCATCACAGTGAACTTGTATCACCACACATATGCTATCCAGTAACATCAAACCTCAATTAAGTGTTTTACGCTCAGATGCTTCTCTGCTTATGTGTACAGGAGATTTTGTGCCTTCAAGATTGGTGGCATTTATGTGCACATTCCAAATAATACCTTCTCACTAACTACTGCCCCTAGACACCACCTACTGCAAGCACTGGCCACTGGGCAAAGCAGAGATGGCAGCCGGTTCATGTTTGGAATTGAATTGGTTCTTGAGCCTGCAGTTAAGCTTTCCTCCAAATACTGTGGAAGGAAAGACTGAGTAGCCTTTTCTCTTTCTTTAGCTATTATTAATTGGCATTATTTTTACAGTTCCACTGCCATGCACCTTTTTCTTTGGCTTTCAGTTTACCAATGAAAGTAATGTCTTAACGTAGAGTACACATGAGGCAGGGGTTACCTGCCAGCTCCTTCCCTTTAGTGCCAATTACTTGCAGAAAGTAGGGAACTATAAAACAGTGACATAAAAGAACAACAGACTATTTCAAAGAGCAACACTGAAGATGCTACATCATAGTATTAAGATATAAAGGCTTTTTGTGGGAGCAGCTGGGTTTGCAACGTCAACTGGTTATCAAAATTTGCAAGGAGCTACTGTTTTAAACAATGTGTGTTCTCTCCTGCCATGGGGATGCCACGTACATGCCACACTTCCATAAAAAAAAGCATAAACAGTCTTGCTGGCTGCAAAACTATGGAGAACAGCCACCACTAATGAGGCTCTGCTTCTTTTGCTTTTCTGTGAAAAAAAGTCAGCAGGTATTTTCATTCACAGGCATGAAAGAAAGGGATGAGGAAGATGCTGATTTCTAGACTCTGCAAATGCTCACAGAAATTGCAGACCAGTGACAGGTATTTATTGTCACTCTGTTGTGAAATCACCATATTAATTTCCCAACATTGTGTGAAGATTAGCTACTATGTATTCAGGTGGCCTGAAGTGTAGAAATAAGCTGCCTTTAGAGGTGAAATAAACTGTCCCTGAAAATGCTTATCATCTTGGTATATGAGATTCCATTAACACAGTGAAGGTGGGATACAGCTGGGAGGGATGAATTTCAGAAGATATTTAGTTGAAAGTAAGGGAAGGTAGGTACAAAATCTAATTGGACACCAATATGCTAAGAGTAGTTATTAATGGACCCACTTTTTAAATTGAGGGATTGATCAAGAAACCTATTTCTATCAAGCTTGGGGCTACAGAAATCTGGCCCAGGTCCAGTTTCATTCAAAGTTTCATTTGTAACCTGGATGATGGACAATATTTCTATTAAATTTACAGACAACATGAAACCACATAAGATTGAAAGGATATTGGCTGACAGGATCAGAATTCAAAATGGTTTGGACGTGTAGGAAAAAAAATCAGAAGAAGACATGAGAGGGAATTCAGAGCAAGTGGTGGAAACCTACATACTTAGACCATGTTTCCACAATCACGTGAGATCTGTGCATTGCTCACTCATCCACCTTTACCACTTCACTTAGTTGCAGATACAATGTTTATCATAATAATTTCCAACCTATTGCCACATGAGCAACATGCCATGTTCCCCTCTACCTTAAGCAGCAGCAGTTTACCTGGAAATGTTCAGAGAGCTGTGTGAAGAAGAATGGACCCACTTAAAGCTCATCACACACGTCACAAAGGGACAGTGCAATTGTATGGCTATCAGTGGTACTACATCTGGGCTGCTGTAGTTCTGCCATCTGCAGGACTTCCCAGCTGCATTCCCATTCTTTTCTTTTTTGCTACCACTGCTTCTAATTCAACCACATGCTGAGAGAGTTCAGGGGGCTGACAGCTGGCTGTGCCAAGAAAGTGGTTATTTTTTTGTCAGAGCAGCTCTCAGAGTCAGCTCACCACATAATTCTGTGAGCTTGTGCAATGTGAGGGATGGGAACGTGTCTGAGCTGAGAGGGGCAGCAGGAACTCAGCAGCTTGGATGTGACCAGCTCCAGGTGCCATAGCACTGCTAAGAGAGAGAGGCCTCAACTAAGACTTTAGGAAGTCACTGTAGCAATGTGAATAAAGAGACGCCCCCTCTGAAATCATCCCATGGGAGAGGAGGTGTCTCATAGCTGTGGAATGAGCATCAATGGGTGGCTGGAGAAACTGTGCTTGATCACCTGAAGGCCAGAGGAATATTCCTTAAAGGGAAGAAAAATCTCAGACTAACTTGAAAAGGATTCTGCTTCTCTGCTGTCTCCTGCATGGCATTTGCAGGGGCAAAGAGGAGCAGACGGCACTAGACAGAGAGCAAGAAGCCCAAATGGAGCCCCAGTCACCACCTGTGCCTGCCACAGCTTGTTCACTCACCCGGGACAAATGGGAGGGGGAAATTGTGGAGAATGCCCTGACCGACCACGCTGTGCACAATCCCTGACCACTGCTTGCTGTGCTGTGAAATTATGCATGTGCTGGAGTGAAAGCAGGAAACAACTGTGCTCTACAAATCTTGCTTCCAGTCTTTTCTAAGGTGTTATTGCTACACCCACCCTGGACCCCAGCCTCTGCCAGACCTGGCCTAGGGCTGGCAAGGCCTAGATACCCCAGGCTGCTGGTTCACTGATTATTCCCAACGCTGGGTTACTAGTCCTTCCAATTTACTCTTCCAGCTTTTCTGCTTGGCAAAAGTTCAGACAACCCAGAGCTGTTAAAATGTAACAGATTTTTTTAAAAGTGTAACAAAGGCTGAGCTATGCAAAGACAGTGCAGGTCTGACAGACAGAGGGACTGTGGAGAACTGGAAAGATCAGGATCCCGTCATGCATCCTTCTGTGTCCATCCCATCTAGTGACTCCTACAATCCACTGCTCCTTAGACAGAAGGATTTTCAGTGCTAGAAGGAATTTTGTTGTCCTGGGAAATATACCAACTGCCACACGTAGGGCACAGATGCCATGGTGTGGTGGTAGAGGAAGCTGCAGGAGAGCAGAACGTGGCACAAAGCACAGAGATCCCTTGGCCACTGGCACTACCACTCCATCACCTGCTCTCTCTCCAACAAAAACACAGAAGATATCATCACCTGGACAGAAACTTTAAACAATATGGGAGGGAACGATATGGGAGGGAACAATAAAAGCAATTGGAAGTCTAGAAACACAAGGAAGGAACTGAAGAATAAAGAATATTTATCCTGTGGAGGAAAAACAAAGGGAAGCCTCATAATAGCCTCCAGAAATTTTTAGTGGAGAGGAGCAGAGCAGTGGAATTACACTGCTTGCAGCAATCACACTCACTAACTTTTTAGGATGTGGTCAGACAAGGCTTGTGAGGTAGCTGGTGATACAATCTCAGGATGAATTGATGACCTGTGCCACCTCTGACTAAATTTTTATGATCTTATAATCAATACACATCATTGCATTTGCATCCCAGAGCAAACAAAGCAATAAAGAGATTCATTAGATATGAAAGAGAATTACAGGATTTGGTTAAGAATATTGCTTATATTAACAGATAATATAAGCAATCAGAGTCCCCTCTTAGCACACTGAAAGGATTCTGCTCAGAAATCAGAAGCCCAGGTAACTCTGCAATCCATACTCCCAACACCATTCCTCTTCAGTCTTCAAGTTATTAATCAATTGCTCTTTTAATTACATTTATTATAATTTGCTTGAATTAATTTAACTCAAATAAAAATAATTACTCATATTTACCAAAATCAGAAGGATTTAATAAGTTGTACTTTTGTATATATTATATGTTGTCACCTATTTGAGCACTATTCTGTGGATTTAGGACTGCTGAATAACATTAAGTTCTTTATCCAATTTTCCTTGAGTCCTTCAGTGTGTTGCACTAACAAGTACACTCTGGGAAAATGCTTCTGGAATCACCTCCTGTCTTTTAAGATAGCATCAGAATGGTTATAGTAATTATTTTGTCAACTTAACCCATTTTGTTGAACTACGTGCATGATCTGATCTGAAAGTAATAATAGTGAAACAGAGGCTCAGCACAGGAATTCTTTCAACTATTTGTACTCCTCAGTTAAATTCCTCTATGAAAATAGTAATTTTGCTGAGCTTTTCCACTTTTTACTGTTCTTTAGCAGCTAGCTTGTCCTTTTACTTATGCATTTGTGTAGCTGAATCTCATTGTTTGTGTCATTTCATCTGCCTGGATGTGCTCATGCAGTGCCACAAGGAGAGGAAGCCTGGAAGCGGTGCCTGTTGTGTCCCAAAGGACAGGCTGAAATGTCATTTAGTGCTTTGCTGCTGCTTACACTCCAGTGCTGAATGACAATGTAGAATCCAAGCTGTGATCATCTGATTCCAGATTTTTCTGGTGGTAAAATGAATCCTGGAAGAATAGACATCCTGGTTCACTGCAGGTTTATTCTGGATCCTATTAATAGTTCCTATCCCCTGGTTCCAAACACACACTCTTACTGTCTTGTGATTCAAAAGGTTGACCAGTTTACTGGATTCTAGGGGGGTTGTGCCAGGGAGAAGGGGGAGCTGATTTGAGGGCAATTGCTCTGATTCTTCCCTTTATTTCCAAATAAATTCTCTTTTTCTTAATGCAAGAAAAATCAAAATAATGGTGTATAATTCTATAGCTCCCATCCTCAAATCTTTCCCATTCAAAACCTGATTAAAAATCCCTTCTTCTTTCTCAGTTTTTTCTCAGATCATCAGTACCAGATTTCTGTGGGTGTGTCCTATCCCTTATTTATTTATTTACTTATCTAAGTCATATTTCTGCCTCTTTTTGTAAAGACAAACCAAAAAAGAATGAAACAATACCCAACAAATTCCTCTGTATATATATATATGTGCTTTCTTTTGGATGAAGCCAGCTGATGCTTCAGCTGCTTTTTTGCCATGAAAGTGTTCAGCAACTTCTTAATCTTAAATCAGGAATCCTATACATAACTGTATACTCATCCTTGATGAAAGTCCTAATAAATCCTGATTTTTTTACTGCAATATAGGACTTCAGGCCAAGTGGAGAAAAATATCATAAAGCAATCCTTTTATTTTTCATGTGAATTTTGCAGAGGTTTCAAATATGCTTTAATTAGCTTTGTAGACTGTACTTCCCTTGGCCTTTGTCTTCTCTTCTGTTTATTTATGCTATTTTAGCCCCTCCAGCATTATTCAATAAATAATAATTTCCTTTCTGTTAAAAACTGCCATTGGATAATGTTTGTTCCAATGCATATTTCCTATAGTTTTAGCTGAAAATCACCATCACCATGAGCCTGAGGAGTCTTAATTCAATAGGTTGTTAGTGCAGGCTAGTGCTTAAGAACTTACCTCCCAGAAATTAGGAAAATGAAAGCAAACACATCTACAGTTTAGCTATGTTTCTACACAATCCTGCATGAAGTGAAAGTCACAGGATTTATTGTTTCTATTACATGTTGCATATCAAAATACACTCGATGTATTAGCAGTTTTGATAAGCATATGACAGAAAGAGCCAACAGAAGTGTATTTCCCATTGTTACTGAGTCCATAAGCCTGATTCAGCTTCAGGCTTATTTCCAGTCTCAATAGACATCCAGTGCTAGTGGAAGAAAGGATAACTGCATGCTTTTCCAACAGAAAACTTATCAGAAAGGAGAGACATCTTGAGATTTTTAAGATCAAAAAAATTAATATGTCCTGCCCATCCAAAAGATAGAAGATTTTTTTTTCATTCACTGAGCAGAATTCTTCTTTTGTTTTCTCAGACTGAAAACAAAAGTGAATTGAGGGATTTTATCCTAGAATGACTGTGGCATGCAATGTCTTGGCTACCTGTGACAAGAAGAGATTACAAGATGAGCTTCCAGACAGATGTTTAGTCTTACTCTGGTACCTTTACTATGCTACTCATGCAGGCATCCCTCGTCACTGCAGTTTTAGTGCTGCCTCCCCACAGTCAGCAGCAAGTTCATGTTCTTCCTTTGGAACAGCACACTTTGCTGTATGTATTTGTCTCATCTGAAAAGCTTTAAATCATCCTGAGACCTCCTTAACAAGACAGACCCTAAAACATGGTCTTTGTTTAAAGCTTTGCAGTCAAGCTCCTCATGAGACATACAGTAAATTCACTCCAATGAAAACCAGGTCACACCACTGCGCCTTGCCACTGAATCATTGCATACCTCCCTTTCCTCTGCTTGAGATGCAAGTACTGGGTTTTGTCACTCCATTACATTTTAGCTATTTTCTTTTAATAAAGGGAGTCCAAAGAATCACCAAATCTAAATTTTCCACATGTTCTGTTGCTAAGTTTTATAAAATCGTGCCATAAATGAAAACTTTGTTATAAAATGAGATCAGTACAGGATTGCTACATGAGGTCACTGAAGAGCTCATAGAGCATGTGTTACACAATGCCAGCAAGTCAAAGTGGGCAAGTTGTTACCAGTAACAAACCATGACAATGGCAACAGAAGTCATAATGATGTGTAGCTGCCTCACAGTTGCTCCAAGTTTTCCACAAACTTGCACTTGTCATGCAAATAGAAAGTCAGAACCTGCTAACAATAGTGTATGAAAACAACACACTGTTTTGCAACAAACAGGCATTATGTTAATGAACAAAGCCTAAACACTCTTTAGGACTAGATAATTATCTCCCTTGTACTTCTGGAGGCAGAATTGCACAAAGGAGAACTGCATTCACTCAGACGTGGTCAAACTGGCCCAACTGAGACCCCAGTCCCTGTAGGTACGTTTTATTATTGCTGTGAAACAACGATAATTTGTGGTAGCTAGAGACAGAAGTTTTCTTCTGCAAACTCCTATAACACTACTTTAATTATCTTTTCCAGAGTTTTCAGGACAGTGCTTGCAGTCTATAGCAGAGCTGAGCTAGCATCACACAGCACCAGGGAAAAACAGAGCATTAAAACACGTAATGGACATGGGCTGTCTCAGGGAACAAATCCAAATCCAAATGAGGATAGAGAGAGACCAAGCACCAGCAAGAGGTCATTTTATGTAAACAGAAGTGGAGAGCACTAAATTTAGTCAGCTGATTATTTATTTCATATTACATTTTGCTTGAACATTTGGCTGTGGAATAAAAAAATGCTAATGTGACTCCATGGATATTCTTGAGAGCATAATAAATTTGTAGAGTAGATAGATAAGCTCATTGAAATCAATACTTTGGACCATGCTGAAAATAGCACTCAGGACAATACCACTTAGACATTAGAGATATTACAATAATTGGTTTCATGTAAAACAGATAGCTAAAGACATTGGATTAGTTCCCAGGAGTGTGCTAGACTACATCATTGAAGATGGGTTCTTTAATTGAATGCGTATAGGAATAGATATAACAGCTTGAGCCATACACAGCATGTCACAAACCTTAACATTTATGGATACATTTCATTTTGCACACCATCCTATCCCCATAAAATAGCTTGTTTCAAATTTAAAGGTACAGAATCCAACATATTTGCTTAAGAGGCATTTTATATTCTTTCAGGAAGGAGATACATCCTCCTGCTTTTTGCTGAAAAGAATCAAGTACAGTCCTGGAGCAATATAAATAATAAATCTCTCTCTTACACATTTATAAAGGCTCCATCAGTATGATACATATTTAACATACAAGCACTTTATATTTCATTATATATGTATGTGAAAATTAACTCCACTTTCTAGGTTTCCATAAATTTTCCTGTATAACTGGTTTGAAATTATGGGCTATGTATTTTTATTTTCCATTTTTTTGTTTTCCTTTCCCCTTTTTTTTTTTTGTTTTGTTTACCTTTCATTTTGTACATTTATAGAAGCTGAAAAACAGTTTGCAGCTATGCTTATCCTTTTCCTACATATTAATTTTTTTAAAAGGACCTACCAATATCTAGACTGGTTTTTTTTGTTTAAATGCAGGAAACTAAGAACTAACTTATTTTTACTGGTAGGGTGTACCTACACTGTTCTGATTTTGTAGTATATGTGAAAAAGTAAAAACATAACAACTCAAGCCATAAGGATCACTGGGGCAAATAATCAGACATCCTGCTTTAGATAACATCCTCAATTATATTTTTTAAAAAATTTTTTTAAACATAGGTATTGTAAACCAAATATCTACTTTCAGCCAAAACCAACTGTGCACTGTAATGGCTCTCTTATGAGCATTATCACAGGACAATAGCTTTGGAAACAGAGTGCTGTGTTGTCTGTGCGTGTAAAGATAATGAAAATATGTGAATGGAAATCATGTGATTTCCTTGGAATGCTATATTAAACCTCTTGATTGACTCTCATAAATTGCTTTGCAATTACTGCACTAATTCTTTTCCCTGGTTAGAGATGAAACAATGTAGCATTTACTCAGCAAGTTTTCTAACACTTAAAAATGCATCAGAAGAAATCTGAGCTGCCTTCATAATAACATATGTGCTTTGAAGCATATACTGGAATTTTTTAATACGTTTTTGCAGAATCTATTATTCTCCTACAGGACAAAACTAGATTCTAAACGCATAAATATCAAATTAGGTTGCTTGCAGTTTATACCAGAGCAGCCTCATTTCAGAGGTGCTCAGAAACCACAGGAGGGAGTGGATTGCATCAGCTCTCAGCCCGTGAAGACACTTTCCACAACTTGCCATTCATGCAGGCAGCAATTGTGAAGCAAATCCTCTTCTCAGCTTACTTTGACCCATATGGACAGTCTAGTTCTGTGGAGCCAGATTTCCTTCGTGAGCTGCTACTTGGGATGCTAATGCAGAGGAATTAAGGGGCTGCCTTAAGGCTCCTTACATGCATCACAGTAACTGCGCTGCATCCAAGCACCACTGCATTTGAATTCTTAACGGCGAGTCAGTTATTGGTGTTTATTTTTTTGTTTCCTTCATACAGTATTGTAAATGTTTATGTTAGCATAAATGAAGGATTAAAAAAATTATTTTTAATCATCTCCTACACACCAAGCAACACGCTGGCATGTGATTTGTTTCACTTCATTGATAATATGCTCAGAGGCTTTTGTGCTGAGGCATGAAAAGTTAATTACTTGCAGCACAGGGTATTTATTACATCTCCTTGGGTTCTAAGTGTTAGTATTTTCTGGATGGACTATTTAAATGAATTTTTGAAGTAGTAATATTTTTTGTTGTTGTTATTTTAATGCACATCATGATTATGTACATTTTTCATCCTATCTGGACTTCACCAATGGATTGTTTTCTCTTTTTCCTTTAGGTACTGATGACACATTCTTTTAGCCACTGAGAACTGTGTGCTCATTACTACTTCTCACTATCTTTTAGATATTAGATAGTGACACCAAAAAAATACTGTCAGATACCTTAAGAGAGTGAGTGTAACTCAGTTCAAACACAAATAAAGCTGATGTAAAAGGACTGAGCTTTGTGGCATCCAAAAGTCTGTACATTTCTACTGAAGTTCGTCACTGTCTGCCACTAATCCCACAAAGCTCAGTAGGGATCAGCTGCTGATAGCATCAATGAAAAGGGGTCTTTGTTACAGCACTCTGGGTTTTTGTACATATTGAAGACCTTGTGAGCCTCATTCAGATTGTCTGTTACTTAGCAAACATTAACAGTGTGTATAATGCAGTGCTTCAGACAAATCTGTATTTTCTCAGGGTTTTTTGTGTTATTTCCAGTTATCACAAATATTTTATATACAATTTATTCTTATGATTTAATTCTCTATCCAAAATAAATGCCTCATAAATAAACAGTTGATTTTTTGGTCTTCTTTCCAGTAGCAAAATAATGACTGCATGGTTAAAGTTCAAAGCTAGAATGTTTTGCCTGTGGTGGATTTATTATTGCCATTATAAAAGTTGTGTTCAAGAGTTAAAGTTGGTTAGTTAGTTATCCCAATTCTCCCAGTTTAATGAAATTATTTTGTTTCCTTAAACTGTGTTTAATAAGTAATAAGGAAGACTGGAAAATTAATACACATCTTTCTGTATTGATTTAGGTTTAGTTCATTCTGTTTTCTCTCTGAAGTCTACAAGCCTTTAGGTGCTGGCTAATCTATTCATTTCTGACATGCACATCTTTCTGCTGCTGAGTGCCTGTGCTGTTCTTGAAGCAGCCTCAGAGATTATTTAAATCCACATGCTTTGCTTTTTCACCTGCTCACCATTTCCCACGTACTTTTATTGTGTGCTTCAAAACACTATAATTGTACTCTAAGAAACTCCATTTTCATATTAGGTCTAACTTAAAATGACCACATTATCCAAGGATAATCCCTACATCCATTGTCCTGCAACTGGAGGAATACTGCTAGATCTCCCCTTGAGTTCTGAAAGTGCCTGGCAGCAATTCCATACTCAGGACTGCATTTTAAAATGGATAGCTACTAGTATTGGGGGGTAATGACTCAGGTTGTGCATGTACAGGTAAGATCCAAGCAAAGTTAAGACTGTGGTACTATGGTAAGTGTGAGGAGAGCAGACTGCAGAGTTATTTTTAGATGGCAGCACAGGAAATAAAATGGTGTGCTTAAAACCTACAAAATGCTAAATTCAAACCTACAAAGTGCAGAGTCATTGTGACTGAAGCAGCCATAATCAGCAAAGTGAGGGACCAGGGCTGGTGAAAAAGGCTGAGGAGTGGCTGAGGACACTGCTTTGTCTAGTTTGGAGCAAAGGCAGCTGAGGGTGAAGCTTTAAAGCTTCCTGAGGAATGGACATGGGGGAGAGAGGGAGGTGATGAACTCTTCTCCCTGGGAGGCAGTGATAGGACATGTGGGAATGGTTCCAGGGGAGGTTCAGAGAGGACATCATGAAGCAGTTGTACTCTGAGGCTGGTCAAACACTGGAACAGGCTTCCTTAAGAGACAATCAATGTCAGTGTTTAAGAGGCATTTGGGCACCAACCTTAACAACATTTAATGTTGGTCAGCCATGGCAGTGGGGCAGTTGGAGAGATGGTCACCATGGGTCCCTTCCAGCTGAAACACTCTATTCCAGTCTATCCACATAGTCACAGTGCCATCTTATACAAACTATGTCTTCTCAGTATAACTTCTCCACTGAATCCTTCTGCCTGAGCCTCCTCAGGCAGGGGTTGGCCCAAGCTGTACAGTCTCTGTAGGGTCTTTCCCTACCACTCAGAGCAGCTATGAACAGTTCTCACAGGAGGATGCAAGTCTTTTGCAAGCCTGGAATGCCAAATGGCTAAATACAAGTGTCAGCAGCTTCTATAGTCCAGATCACCTCTGGACCGTGATATTCAGGCAAAATTCAAGAGCAGAACCACCACTCTGAAGAGAATTTCTTTCTGTACTGCCTAGGACCTGCCATGTCCCCTACCACCAAGAAGTTGTCCCACCAAGTGAACTAATTTCCTACTGTTGCTGTGGATTCCAGGTCATCATATGCAGGCAAGCAAAAGATGTAAGCAAAAGCATAGTTTATATAATCATAGAATAGTTTTGGGCTGGAGAAGACATTAAAGATCATCCAGTTCCAATGCCCCTGACAAGGGCAGGGACACCTTCCAATACAACATGTTGCTTTAAGTACATCACTGCCAGATATTCCATATTCCAATTGCCTGTCAAGGCAGTTGATCTTGCATATTTTTGAATAAGTGAGGACTTTACCATACAAGGATAGAAGATGCCAGGCTTGTAGGCTTACTTTTGTTTCTAAATATGTTCTTCACTTTAAAGGTCATCATATTTTATTTAGCAGAAATTCATGAAGTGCTTGATTTCATATGCTACACTCTTGATTGCAAGCCTGACTCTGGGAAACAAAATAGATTTATGTTCTTTTGTTTAAATTCTACTTTGTTTTGAGCCATACCTTATTACAATGGGGAAACTTTGAATTTCTGTGCTTGTTTTCCACGTGAAAGCCAGGTGAACTTCAGTCTTAGTTCTCTTTTTTAGACAGTCTTTGTCTACTGAATTTCATTTCTTAGAGTTTTGTAGTACTTTAAGTAGCTTTTTGAAGACAGACCAATTTCAAGATTCTAAATTCCAGTGGGGCAATGGAGCCCTGCTGTTTTCTGAACTGAATTTCAGGAATCAGTCCTTTACAGCAAATTTATGAGAGGAATAAAGGTGCTTTGTGTTTGACAACAATACAGGCTTTTCTTTCTTTCTAAAAATTCGTGAATCTGAGAACATTCCTCGTCTTTTTATTTTGTGCCCATGGGAACTACTGCCTCTTCATTCCTAAACACCATCAACTTGTCTTCCATGTAAGTGCTGACACCTGAAACTGCTGATTCTGGCACTGAATTGTAATTCTTTAATTTCTCAGAAGAGAAATCACCTTATCTCAAGCTATACATCAGGGATCTGACACAACAGAGCAGTGTATTGAATATGGTCTGGTGAGTGCAAAAGTGGCCCACAGACTGCTGACCTTGCCTATTTTCATTGGTGATCTGGAGCTGTAGGATCAGAATAAGATCAAAAGGCCATGTCTATGTAAGGGTACCTCCATTGTGTAGTCTTTAGACACAGCTGAGCTGCTGACAGGAATGATGTGCTTCAGCATGACCTGAGGTTTGAGAAGTGACCCTTCAGGATGTGCTTCTCATGAACATTGTGACTGCAGAGGTATTTACAACTGCCTGGGTACTAGAAAGACTGAGTTTCCCTCTGCAGATGTTACTCTCCTCCCCTTGGGTCAACAGGCTGGTTTATGGCCCGATGCAGAGACTGAACGGCTGTGGTGGTTAGGGATGGTGACACAGGGTGAGGGAGCAGCCCAGCCAGGGGAAACACAAGCTTCAGCAGATGAATGTTAGAAGAATCTCTCTGGGCCTGTAGGAAGGTAACTGCAGCAGTCGGTATCCCTGAGGGCTTCCCCTCTGATGTGTGTTCCTGAGATGGCCCAGGGGCCTGAGGCTGGATCACAGCACGCAGCACAGCCCGAGGCTCCGTGAGGGGCGGCGCTCGAGGGCATCCTGAAAGGTAACACACAGCAGTGCCCACATTCATCCAGGGCATCCCTCACAAATACTGTGACCCTAAGATATTGATATTGAATTTAAATTAAAACATGTGGTGTAGCTCTCCCAAATCGCAGTAAGCAAAATTCTGGTTACACTGGGAGATGTTACAGACTCCATCCTGTCCAGTTTCACCCTTGGAGTAGCATGTTCCCCCACTGTGGGTTTAAGTAATATCTTTGGGGGCTTTGAGGGTAATAGAAAATAATGCCAACACTCTACTCCGTGCTTTCCTTCTTGCTTTTGTCTACACACTACTATTTAAATTACAGGTGATGTTGTTACTATTAGCACTAGGCAAAATAAATATTTTTAAATTCTTCACAAAAGTCTGAGAGCAATGCAAAGGTACATGATGTAAAATGTAGTAAGGGTGGGAAAAGCATATGATCACATGTGCTTAAACCAGATTTTCAAGTAGGCACTTCCAAAAGCAAAAGGATCTGAAAAAACTTACTTTTCCGAACTAATTTTTTTAATTTTCAGAATTTACACTAATTTGTAGAAATAAATCTCTGGAAATAGTCCTATGAGACCAAATAAATTTTCAAATAAGAATTATTTTCAAGTTAATTGTAAAAGAGCAGACACACTTGCTATTCTAAAGTTGCTACATGTTGTAATTGGTATCATTAAAACATGAGTTAAACCTCCGTATGAAAGACTTTAAAATAACCAGGTATCTGCTCTTCTGGGGATTAATATATTTAGAAATCACAAGAAATCTTTCTCCTAAACTGTGGTAACAAATTTTCAAAAGTGGAGGCTGTTTTGAAAGTGTTCTCTGAGCAATCAACACCAGGGATTGATACTTCATGGAAAGAATGTAAGAATTGGGATGAAATGACAGAATCCACTAATAAGGCTCACCACAAAGTGTTTTACTAATCTGCTATGAATTATATATACTATAGAAATTTCCCGAGCTTAACATCCACATGCCTGAAAATTGTCACCCAGTAATTAGCAGCTGCCAGATTACATTTATTTGCATGCTTATTTTTAAAGTTCAAAGATAAGTGATGACGCTAATGAGATTTTCTATGAACCATCTTCTTGTTGTGTTCCCTCAAACCACCCTTAATAGAATTAACAAATGTACCTCAGATTCATTGTTAGTACTGAGTACACACAAAGAAGGCCAATAAAAAGTATTTCCTCAAACTATCTAAAGTTACCAAAGAAAGAAATTCTGTGAAAAAACATTGACATAAAATAAAAATGGAGCAAACAGAAATAATCTGTCATGGAGCTGGTTAGTGGAGGGCAATAATGACACAACTGCTGTGGGCTACAAAAAAAACCTTATATATTTTGGGTCCCATCCTAGGCACCCTGTGCTTGAGGGATCATCATATTCTAACCAGATCAACACGTCCTTTCCCTGCTATTCTCAAAAGTCCATTAGCATGTCCTCTCATTAAAGAGACATTAGTTTTTCCTCTGATCCATGACATTTACCTCCGACTCTGACATGTTAAGTTTCAAGGACACAAAGTCTTTTGTGCTTTCTTTCATGTTGACCCTTATTCTTGCAATAATTCCCCCTTAAACACACCAATCTATCACATAATCCTTTGTGAAAATCCTACTTAAAATGTCTAAAGAAACATTTGGGCAGCAGTGTGTGAAGATCATGGACTGTAATACAGACTACTAATGGTCCAGTATTTCCTTATATTAACTCAATTGCCTTTCATTAGCTAATTTTAAATATCAAGATCTCCAGAGACTGCCTTATTGTTCTGTTTCTATAGCACCTGGTCCTCAGTTTGAGTTCTCACTAGCAGTGATGCAAATAAAGATTTTGACATACAGATAAGATTTCTAAAGGCTCAAAACCAACCATACAAATATACAAAAACATAAGAAAATCAGTTATTTTTAAATCTGTCTTACTATTTTGAAGATGACATGTTTTTAACAACACTGACTGATGTAACCATTAATGCTGTTTTGAAGTAAGTGTTGGGAGAAATGTTTGTATAAATCAAGTATTCTGACTAATGGAGCTGTAGTCAGTGTGTATCCAGTAGATTAGAAGTTTTTCAGAAATGTGCAGAGCATGAATCTTTGGAAAATATTTTTATTTATTTCTCTTTAGTAGAAGATATCTAACTGAGTGACTGGGTCAAAGAAGGTAGTGGCATTTTACCGAGGGAGGGAGGGTCCAAAATCAGAACAGGAGGAGCCACGGTGAGGAAGCAAGCAGGAAAACCTAGAGACAAAATAGTAGCACCCCATTCTGCACAAGCAAGCTTTGTTCACAGCTGTCTCATTATCAAGGTATTCCACTTCAATACTTATTCACAGGTTCAAAGAATGGAGTGTTGACATTAAGTATCATTCTTAAATACCTAAAGGCCAGAACGTAGGGTTAGATGAGCCTGAGCATGACATTGGGACCGGAAAGTCTAATACTCTTGAATATAACAATGAAGGAGTAGAGAACCAGGAGAATAATTTATTGAGGTGTTAGAACTGTAAAAATGATGGAAGGGCTGAGAAAACAGCCTTTCAGTGAGAGACACAGGACTTGCACACACTAATAAAAGTGTTACTGCAGAGTAATGAGGTGCTATGTGTCAGCTGACTCACAGTCACCACCTGGATGCTCAGTCTGGGTTTGTGGCCAATGCAAAGCAATTCAAATTAACTCTGCTCTCTTTAAAAGAGGGGAGTTGTTCAGTTTGGTTTATCAAGAAATAAACTGGGAAATTACTTCATGTCTGTGTACAAGAATGCTTACAATTAGAAAAGCCTGAGTACCAAATAATTCCTTAACGACTGAAAAACTGGAATAATAGATGTAGATGCAATTAGCCGATGTCCTAAAACACAACAGAAGCAGGGAATTCTCTGAACTATTGAGCCTTGATATTAAGTTTGAACAACTTCTAGAAAGTTTACCCAAGCACAAGTCTTTAGCTTCATAAAGAGAAGAGCTGAAGCAAATGCAGTCTGTCAAGCAAAAAGGCCTTGCAGTTCCATTGGGATGGCAAATGTTTGAACATATTTAAGATAGAAGAAGATCAGATACCACTGCAATCATGTAACCTCACCTCCTGTACAAAATAGAATCTGTAGAAGTCAAAGACTCATTGCATGATGGTACTGTCTGTCCTGTTTTCAGCTGGGACAGTTAATCTCCTTCTTCACAAATGGCACAATCCTGAATTTGGAATTTAGTATGAGAATAATGTTGATAGCACACCAATCCAGTTGTTGCTAAGTAGTGTTTACTCTAAATCAAGGACTTTCCATTTTCCCATGCCCTGCCTGCAAGCAGGTGCACGAGAAGCCAGGAAAGAGCATAACTGGGACAGCTGATCTGACCAGGCCAAGGGGATATTTTGGACCATTGACTGTTATGCTCAGCACATAAACTGGGGTTGGCTGGGGCATCAACCACTGCTCGGTGATGGCACAGGTACAGGCCAGCAGCTGGTGAGCATTGTCCTGTGTATCACTTGTTCATCTTCAGTTTTCATCCTTTCTCTCTCTTCTTCTCAAGAAAATTGTTATTATAATCATTATTATTATTATTATATTTTGTTCCCATTATTAAACTGTTCTTAGCTCAACCCACAAGTTTTTTTCCTTTATTTTTTAATTCTCCTTTCCACTGGGCAGAGCAGCAGTGATGAGTGTCTGTGTGGTATTTTGTTGCTTTGTACTGGACTGGAGTTAAACCATGACACCATCGCAGTTGCATATACTCCAATATCAAACTGTGGATGCAACCACTAGAGGCTGCATTATTATGTTGCAGATTTCCACTGTATCTGATAGAAGAGCTGCTGCAGAAAGTCAAAGTCTAGGAGTATTTGCCTTTCAGATCCCCTTCAAAATATCAAATAAATATGCTACAGTGGAAGATATGGTAGGCAGTTTAAGAATGCTAGTGTTTACTAAGTTTGGGTAATAGTGTGATAAGTGCTGCTTTAAAGGTGCCACCATCAGCTAATGAAAAAATGAAAATGTAAGATCACACATTTTTAGCAAGAATTAATATTTCTACTCAACGATATTTATTATATGACACACAAATACAGACAAGAAATGTAATGCATTAGCAGCAGAACAATATATACCTTTATATGCTGTAGTAACTGATCACACACAAGTATTAACAAGGAGAGCAGCAATGAAGTTAAAAGCAAAACAACAGTGGTGACTTTCATTGCAGAAAATAAGGAATGATTAGGATGGAAAAGCTATCAAGAGTTTAAAAACTGAAAGAACATGCAGATAGACCCTGCATTCATTCATCTGATTTACTACAACCAGGAAAATAAACATGGCTGACAAGCTTTATTATTTATGTTAAAGGATCTAGCAAGGATTGCAAAGGGCAGTAACATCTGGGCAGGCTTACAGTTATTTATTTGGACATTTTACAAACGGCAGCAAAAGAGTACCTGCTTACTCATCTGAATTCCCTGAAGAGTTTTAAAACAGAGTAATAAAGAATCACTTATAGAAAGCTAATAACTATCACCAGAGGGGAGTGAAAGAGCCACAGGAGAGTTGCTGGGCCAAAATACAGACTTCTGAAGCCTTCTGCAGGAATCAGCTAGAAGTCCTAAGGGCTTTGAGGCCAAAAGAAACCCCGGCCATGGATCACATCCCTGTATTCCCAATGCAAGCAACACCATGCTCATTCAGTGACACCTTGCCAGTGTCCCTCCTGCTGCATCAGTCACAAACGCCACAGCTCCGGCTGAGTTTCACCCCCCTTTTTGCCTTGAGTGATCCTTGTGGCTTTATATTGAAGAACAAAGCACCTCCTCTGATAGCTCTTATTTCTTGAGTACAGAAAAAGCTTTTTAAGAATTTAGATTTAAACGTTACTTAGCTTAAACATATTTTTTGCACGGACCTCTTGGGAACGACAACATATCTCTTTTGCTCTCTCGAAACTAGACAACGAACTCGTAAAACAGATTAAACTGTTGAAAGATAAATTACGAGCTGTGAGGGAAGAGACTGTCTCTGCACCTGCGAGCAGTCCCGGAGGGGACAGTGCGGAGACCTGTCCTGTGGGCTTCAACCTGTTCCTCCTCCTGCCAGGCAGGCACGGCGCCTCACCTTCCCCTGCCCTTGGGTTTTTGTTGTTAAACACCACCAGAACCACAGGGCTGGATTCGTCCTGCCTGCGCTGGGATTACCCAGCCGGCGCCTGCCACCTCCTCTCCCCTCGGGGCTCGGGGAGGACGGACTGAGGGAGGGAAAGAGGGAGGGGGCCGCCATCTTCTCAGGGCGGGCGCCGGTGGCGAGTGCGAGGCGGCAGGTCCGCTCCGGGGGCTGCCGGGGGGTCGCGCGGCCGCGCCCCCGCTCCGCGAGCGTGTGAGGGAGCGAGGGAGGAGGAGGAAAAGCGAGAGGGAGAAAGCGAACGGGAGGGCGGGGTGGAGGCAGCTCCCGCGGCTGGGCGTGTGCCCGGCCCCCGGTGCTGCGTGACCGCGCGGGAGGAGCAGGAGGAGGAGTGTGGGTGCGGGGAATTTCCTTGTGTGGCGGCTGAGGAACAACACCGCTCCAGACAGCGGGGCTAAGAGGAGGGCGCTGCCGCCGGTTGCCGAGCGATGTGAGGGGGAGCCCCCCCAACGCCCTCCCCTCCCTGCCCCTGGAGCCGCCTGCTTTCCCCCTCCCTCCCCTCGCTCATCCCCGCCCCGCCATGCCGGACCAGATCTCCGTGTCGGAATTCGTGTCCGAGACCAATGAGGATTACAAGTCACCCACCGCCTCCAACTTCACCACCCGGATGGCCCAGTGCAGGAACACGGTGGCGGCCATCGAGGAGGTGAGCCCGGGCGGGGGGCGCGGGGCGCGCAGCCCTCTCTGGCCTGGCTGCAGAGAACAAGGCGCTACCGGCGCTGGCTCCTGCCGCTCCCTCTCCCGCCCGGCCCCAAGCAGCGCCCTCGGCTGCCGCTTCGAGGAAATGGAAATGGGGCTCGCCCGAGTGGAGAGGGGAAAGAAAAGGAGGAGGGAAGGGCCGGGGCGCCGCTACCTCGGCCCGCGGGGCTCACGCTCCGCCCGCCCCTCAGCGCACGGCGGGCAGGGTCGTCCGCCGCCCTCGGCTGGGGGAGTCCGCGCCGTCGCTTCTCGCGCCTCCTGACGCCCGAGGAGCCCCGATCTGGGCGGTTCCGCCCGCTTTCCTCGTAAATGGGGGGGGAGGGGGGTTGGAACTTGAACTCTGCAGTCTCCTCCGTCAGCCCCTTCCTTCACATCGGCACCTGAACTGCCTTGGTCTCGCCAGCTGCCGTGTGGGGCTTCGGCTTTCCCTGTTTGTCCTTTCCCTGAGTGTGTGTCTGCCTGCCTCCGGGCACAGGTGGGATTTAATCCGCTTTCCATTTCCCGCACACAGAAATTTAAACGCACTTCCCCCGGCCATACGGTTTAAGGCAGCCTTCCCTGCGGATCCGCGCCCTCGGGGCCGTGCCCGCTCTTCGGTGCCGGGATCCCGAGCTCCCCCTTCCCTGCCTCCGCCGGGACAGCCGGGCTGCGGGTGCCTGGCGTGAGCCGCTTTTGTCTCGCCGAGAGCCGGGTGTTTTTCTGTGTTTAAAGATACTCTGAACGTGCCGTTGGACCTGATGGTGAGAGCCCAGCCTCCCTCCCACGGGGATGTCTGCCAGCACTCGGGAGAGGGAGGCTCTTTTCCCTCCTGTTTCAAATCAGAGGGAAATCTGGGACAGGTCTGAACACAGTGAGAGCACATTCCACATCCCAGTCATACACGCACAATGAAATGAGAAGCGTCTGTGTATCTTGACTCCCCTAGCAGCTTCTCTGAAGTAACTTGTAGGAGGGGGGAACCTTACTTGTGCTGCAGATTAGTTTGCTCCATCTACCTGTTACATCAGTTCTTACAGTGTGTGTTTAGTTGATTTGTTTTGCAGTAAGCATATATTTTAAAAAGAGCCTCTTCAGCAAAAGGAATCTTGTCAGTTGTTGGTGTCCCTTCTTTCAAAAGAACTGCCACCAGCAATGGATTATTAACGTGTCTTAAGTGAACAAAACCCAGGTTAGGTGTTTAAACACCCTTTTCAGGATTTTCCTGTTTTGCCAGTTCCCAAAACCACTAAAGCAAGGAGCTGAATTCAAAATAATCTTGTTCCTGAGGTAATTTTCTGCCCTGCAAGCTTGCACTTAAATGCCTGGATTTAATTATGCTTTATTAACCTGATAGTCTTAAGATCAACAATTCTGTAACAAAGACAACCTCTTCCTGAATATTTATAGTAATGAATAATTTTAATTGCAAAGTAGAAGTGGTTAATAATTGATTAATACAAGATCCAAGTTGGTATAAGCATTTGTGTCGAAAGCAATTTTGTGAGATTTAGAGATTTTTATTGCAGTTCTGAAAAAAAAAATGTTTTTTCTGTGAGTCGAATTTAGTGGAGTGGTGTTTGATTTTTAATGGAATTCAATCAGAATGTTAAATCTTTCTTTGTATCTGCATATTTCTGGTATTAGATGCTGTCTGCTAGCTTAGTACAAAATTATCTTTAATAATAATGATGATAAACAATGAGCCTAGTAAAGTTTGCAAGGCAGGAGGTGAGAGGTTGCAGAGACTGGCTGTAGTTTTTAATAGTATTGATCTATCTGGCACTTCTGGCAAAATATCAGCAGTTCCTGCCTGTCTATGCTGCTGTCTGAAAGCATGTGTGGAAATGACTACTGAATCTTTTTCTCTGTGATTTGTCAAGAACAACAAATACATTTTCATAGTTTCAAAGTGGTGAAATTTTTTTTCAGGCTTGGACTTCTTTGATTTGGAAATACTCAGGTCCATGACGTGCCTGGTTTTTCAGGTTAAATGTGATTCTTGGATAAAAAGCTGTCTGTAAGTTGTGTAATAGAGAAGTCAAGGCTCAGCAACTTTTTTCTGGGAGGCTGGGCAAGAAGTAGTTCATCAGCTTGTTATGAACTGAAGCTTATTAAAGCATGTAACTAGAAATGTTCAGGGAATACAAAGAACCTGTGCATTTCCAGTGGCACTGGTAGTGTGAAGCATTGATTTGCAGAGCACACTGCTCTTTTGCAGCAAGCAGTGGAGTTTTGGGAACTAGGAAGTCTGGCTGTGTATGATTGAGGGAATGTGTTACTTTAAAGCAGTTAATAGGTGAGTTGAAACTGGCTGACTGCTGGCTTTGTGTATGCACTGCTTTGAACAAGTGACTGTGAGAGCTAGTTGTTTCACTGAAGACACATTTTTACTTCCCAGGATATTGTATACATTTATTAAATCAACAAATTAAGTGGTTACTACTGATACTTAGAGGATGTCTCTTTACTGCTACTCCCAGAAAATATGGCTCTGGAATGGAGTATTCAACTGCCTGCATGAAGCCAGCTCTAGGCTCCCAAGCCTGGTGCTCCCCTGGGAGCTGGGGAGGCAGTGCAGGAGCACAGGAGGGGAGGCTGCTGTGACTTGTCAGCCCGAGCTCAACTGTCTGCAAACACAGATATGTTTTCACATCCCATTGGGATGTCTTTTGCACTTAACATTGCTGACTACTAGCTTTGTAATTCTGTCTTTGTTAATTAGTAGGTATCTAATAGTATCTCAAAAGTTTAGTTAATGAAGCTTTCTGTGGTGGAGTGGAAGAGCCTTGTTAAGTGAGCAAGTCAATAAGATGTTGGACAATTAAGAGTGTATAATTTATCTGTATATCTTTGTGGGCAGTGGTATTGCCTTAAATCTGAACTTGGATTAACTGACCTCTGTCAGTTTCACAATATGGTTGATTCTTAGTATCAGTTGAAAATACTTTCAGTTTTACTGTTTTATATGATCATATACACTCATTACAGACCATGGATCATGGCTTTTCAGATCACCAGAAACACCTGCATTGCAGTTTGGGAGCTGGTGCCTGTTCAAGAACTTGCAGAAAGAGCATCTGATTCTTGGCTGAATCTGTTTGCTTGCTCTCAGTAGTGGAAAAGGGATTAGGGAAGGCATGGTTGTGGAACACAAAGTGATTTCAAAGGAAAAGGAATCATATAATTTCTTCATTGTTCTCACATTGGGATGTTGCTTAGCAAAACGCTGGGAATATTTAGCATCTTCTGAAACAAAATTATTAGTCAGTAATATGTCACAGGCCCTTACAGGTTATTGTTTAATCTTTACAAATGTGACAGTGACTAAGATTAAATAAGTTTTAATTGACAGAGTGCAGAGCATGGTCACATGATTGGGGGAGGGGTTGCTTGAAATCAGTAATCTGGTCTGAGAACTGCAGCCTTTCTAATTGTCTGTTTCTACTAAAGGTAACAGGATCTAAAAATTTGTGGTGACCATTCTTTAACTATGAATGCTTAAATATCTGGTTTCAGTACTGCTGTTACTTAGAGCACGTGCTTCTCTCTTTTATGTGCTGCAAGTTAAATAAAATAGTCCCTATATTGTAAGGAAACCTGCAAAGTGGTTCTAGTAACTGTGATAATTTTAAAGATTTTCAGAAATTCGTTTAAGGAGTAATTGAATGACTAGAATCTAATTGTACCACTTTTTTTAAAAATCATGAGTTAAGCTGTACAATAAGGAGTGGAAGTGAAGCCCATATTTCTGTTCTGTTTATTGGGATCCAGTGCTGGACCAAGTAAATAGGATAGGGAGCAGTTTTGCAGACTAATATGTAAACAGAGAGTAGCAGACAGTACCTGTGCTGAAGACATTTCCATCTAAGTCAGGACTGAGGTACAAAATTTACCCACCTACTTAAACTTCACTGCATGCACAGATTTCCCTATGAAGGGAGGAGAATGGAAGCACTGAGAGAAGTTTAATAGGTTACTGGAACACTTCCACATCACAGTGGCATTTGCCACTGGAGTAAATGGTTCCTAAAAAGTAGAGAGAACAAATGTGGGGGAAATATGTAGAGTGTGCAACAAAGAAACACTGTGGTGGTACCAAAGATGGTTTTAGTTCTCTGAATAGAAATAGATTTCAATTGCTTACAGTCTATTTAAAAACCACTCTCAAGGAATTTTTGTAAAGGCTGAGGAATTAATGTTAAAGGCATAACTTGTAATTTCAGGTCTCTACTTGCCTTTGTTTTGTAGGTCCCATTCCATGATGATTATACCTCAATAATTCTGTTATTTTACACTTTCAAAGATTTTTTTTTTTTCAATTACCACTCCTACAAATGCAGCATGTCATTTCTGTATCAAATCCTTTTCTTCCTCACTGTCATTTATAATGCAATTCTCTATCAGAAATGGCAACATCTTCTTACCACCTAAGGCAATCCACAGTTTTCAGCTGGCTTGGAGTGGTGTGAGGGGTCGATGTTTATTGAATTGGATTCCCTCTTGTATGGTACAATTCTGTAGCACGCTCTTCTGCATTTTGGTTCTGCAAAGCTAACAAGGGAGAGATATAAAAACAGCCTCATAGGGTGGGGGAATGTGAGTCTGGATACATGGATACACCTGTATATTTACTTTTTGCTTGCTACATTTATAGGACTGGATTCTGTTTTCCTATAGTTGATGATTGTACCTTGCATTTCAAAGTTACATGAAGAGAGTGATTCTGTATAGTTTGAGAAACAGTAGGAAATGTCACATACATTAGTTCATTTTGAGAAATTTACTATGGTTTCTTATATATTTGTTTTTAATAAAATATATCTTTATGCCCACTACAGCATGCTCTTTAGTAGAACATATTTGCACACTTTTCTTACCTCATTACTAAATCTATTTCCACAAATACATGTTGTTTAAAATGTTTTTTGTGTTCCTTTCTGGAATCATGATTCAGAGGTTTCTGGAAAAGTCATTATAATGCAAAAGGCATGATGATTTCAAAAGGAGTGTGGGAATTGTTTTCTTTTGGAGAGGAATATAGAGGATGAAAATGGCAGAAATACAGGAGCTAAACTGTACGGCTTCAGCTGGAGCTTTGTGCTTATTTTCAGATAGCCAATTTCAACTTTAAAGCTTTAACATCAACATGCAGTCAGTTAAAACAATGTCAAACCACAAAAAAAGATTTCTGTGCACCTTACCTTAGTGTATTTGGTAATGAATCTGCTTCACATTACCAAATACTCCTATTCCTCCTAGGAGCATGAA
Source organism: Onychostruthus taczanowskii (assembly GCF_017590055.1). Lineage (NCBI taxonomy): Eukaryota > Metazoa > Chordata > Aves > Passeriformes > Passeridae > Onychostruthus > Onychostruthus taczanowskii. The sequence continues at coordinate 9,447,247 of NW_024497629.1, read as the reverse complement.
TGAAAAATATAGATTTATAAAGAAGGAGATATATCTTTCTGAAGTATTTTTCTCATTGGGGGTTTTGTGTTTTGAGTTTTCCATAATGTTGGTGTATTTTCCAGAACCATCTTATCTGAATCTAGTGTACTTCATGCTGATGCTAAAGACAGTAATGTAGGAAGTGGCTACTTCTGCTTAGCCTTCACTTCCTCTTCATGTTGTTTTCTCTATACCATAATATGCAGCAACATTAGGTAAAGGTGAATAAAGGTGAAGCCTTTATTGTGAAATGCATTGCAAAGTCACAGGACAAAAGCCTAATCCCTGCTCCAGAGTCCTTACAGTCCACATGTCAAGTGAATCTGGCTGATGAATACAGATGGAGAAATGCAAGAAAACTTGGTGCACCTGACTAGTGTAGTGTGTTAGTAGCTGAACCACTGTGAAGTGCTTTCTTTTAATTCATATGCCTTGGAATAATAGTTATCAAACACTTAGTTCAACTCCTAAATCTGTGATTGTTTTATAATATTCACTTGCCATGTGTGTATGTGCATGTGTTACAAACAGCCATTCCCTGTGCGAGCTCCAGCACTGCCCCGAGCCTCGCTCTGGACAGCCCACACGGTCTGTCTGCTCCAGTTTCCCAGAAACAACCTTTCCACTTAAAGCTCCACAAAAGTCGACTCTAGCCTTGTTTAGGCTGACTCTTCCCTCTCTTGTCTTGGGTATCAAGCTTCTCTATGCTTTTGAAATGTTTATAGTCTCCTTATCTTTCTTGATTTCTTGAGACTCCTTTGCCACAGCGATTATTGGTGCCCTGTGGAGGTCCCTGCCTTGGCCCAGCCCTGTCCAAGGTACTGGAGCAATGGCTGAACCTCAGGTGGGCTTCATGCTAAGATGAAATGACTCTCATGGGTGGGCCAGTGGCAAGAGCCTTCACTTGTTCTCAGCCCTTGCTGTCTCCAAATAAATCTTTTTTCCTTTGTGAAGTTGCTAGAGAGGGAAGAAGTCATGTTAAAGTCAGGCATCTGTCATGGCAAGCCAAGCTGCTGACTTTTATACAAGGAAACAGAAGCTGGAGGGGCTAATGTGAGAATCACTGGTTTAAAGGAAGGAATCAAGTTATGGAATCAAGTGAAGTGTTTATGGAATAGTAGGGGCTGAATTAATTGTGTACTAAAAGCAAAGCAAAGAAATTAAAAGCAAAGCACACACACACACACATATATATATATATAGGGAAAAAATCATTAATAGCTGGTGAGGTCAATAGAGCTGAAGAGTGCATATACTAAAACCTGAAAAATGTCCATTAAATATTCCAGGAAAGGGGAAAATTATGGGCAAATCTACAGACTTGAAACACCCCAGGAAGAATGTCACAAATTGTCTGAGCTTGTCAGACATGTGAAGAAAAAGCCAGATATTCAGAGGAAAGTTTGTTTTAAGGAATATGTGTAAAGATAAAAGACAAATTTGCAAAGGTCAAGTTTCTTTAGGAGTGACAGGAAAACAAAAACACTTTTAAGCACATAGAATTGCAAGATGAAAAAGAAGACATAATATGCAATTAGAATGTAGTAGTATTAAAAATAATGTAGGTATTGCCAAATCTAAACAAGTGCTATGCTGCAATTTTTGAGTACAAAGTGTGGGAGAAGTTAGAATGGATATCAGGAATAGAGATACAAGTAAGCAAGGCAATAAATAAAACTGTGAGCTTGAAGCACTCAGTTTGTTGGGGCTGGTTGACTTATTTCCCGGGATCCTGAAGGAACTAAGCAAATATTTCTGACAAATCCTCTGAAGTCTAGCTTGATATCTGATGTAGCACAGAGGGTTAAAAAGGCAGGGATGGAAAGAAGAGGAGAAATATTTACATCTAAAAAAAAAAATAGCAATGAATGCAGAAATGCAGACTATGACCATTAAATTGAGGAGAGGTGTTTTTACTCAAACACTGTAAGTGTTCCTGGATGAGTGGCAAGCAAGTACTGGTTCCTCTCTTGCTTCCAGAAATGCTTGAAAAACATTCTAAACATGCATTTACAGCAGTTATCACTGCTATTCACGAAGACGGTGCTTTCCCATTTGTAGCATAGTCAAATGTGCAGAGGTTCACAATAGGAGAAATTGTGTGTCTCCTTATTTACTCTTTTCAGCAGTGCTGGAAGCTGCTAATGGGAAATCAGAATTACTGAGAACCATACTTGTAAAGCTATACAAAGTGGTTATACCCAGGTTTCATACAGCATTAAAATCTCTCCTTTGGTCCATTTTAACTGAGACAGATTTTTTTTTCTTTAACCCAGCTGAAATATGTAGTTCTAGTTATGGTACAAGCAGAAGTTTGAAGTTTGTAACTATTAACTCTATTGCAAATCGAAGGCAGGACTTCTGGTTCTTTTGGTAGCCTTTTTCCCACTCAGTCTCACGTTTGTTAGCACGAAGCTGAAGCTGTTCTGTATGCAAAATGCTTACTGTATGTGTAGCTGCTCTTGGTGGGGACAGAGATATCAGCTCAAAGAGTTTGAGTATTAGAGATGGGATTTTCTGTGATTAAGGTGACCACAAGCTTCTTTTGTTTGAACTAAAGCTAGACTTCTTTTCTGAAGTTTACATCAATCTAGAGATTAAGTGGTCAAGTAAATTTGGCTGGGAAGCAACAAAAAAAAATGGTAACACAAGAAAGGGAAGACTCACAAAGTAATGGGCACCTGAAATGTTTAAGAGGTAACATGGAGATCAGTCAAATGTGAAGAACAGGAAAAGGAAATTTGAACTAAAAACAAATTGAGAGATTGAGAGAGTTATTCAGAAGCAGAAGTACTGTGATGGCATATGAGGAATTGAAGGGTCAGGAATTGCCACGTGGGGAGAAGCATTAAGGAGGGGATTAGAAAATGCATAAGAAGTCTGAGGAAGTTCAGAGAAATCGGAATTGACGGGAACTGCAAAGGAAGAGGGAGTGTGGCAGCGTTCACAGGAAGTAGGATAAAAACAGGCCTGAGAACGTGGGGGCAGGGCTACTGTGAAAAGGATCAGTGTAGCAAGGAGGTGGGAGGAATATAGGGAAGGGGTAGTGGTGGAGGACAGGGAATAATGGTGATCTCAGCTATATCCCACTGTGTAGTTTAGGAATGAAAGAAGTCCCTCAGAAAATGGGATGTAATTAACAATTATGCAGGCTTTATGAGATATTACACATTTCTCAATTTTATTTGGAAAGAGAAAATAATTTATCTTACAGCTAAGAATTTATTGATGGAGGAACCGAGATACAGTATTGTAACTGAATAGGCTTTGTCTTATGAGCAATGGTGCTTTGCAGGAAATTAGCTTGGGTGGTGTGATTCAGTACTTTTCATCTCAAGTAGGAGGCTTTGTTTTCAAGTGAGTAGGTGTTGGACAGAATTTGAAAAATGTGTTTCTTTGTGTGTGTGAACTCTGCTTCACAAAAATATTTACTATGTAAGTGACATACTGTGCAGTGAAGTGTATTTCTTTGGAGTGTATGCTTTAAGAGGTGGCTGTAAAAGTTAACATGAAAAAAGCTGTGATATAAATTCTAGCATCTGACTTGTTATACAAGAAGAAATAGAGAACTGAGAGAGAAGGCTGAAACTCTGCTCCTTGTTGTCTTGCAGCAGTGTGGTGTTCAGAACCATCTGCTGTTTGTGGACCCCTCAGCTAGCTCTGATTAAAGATGAGATTATCAATGTAGTTCTAGCCTGAAATCTATAATTCTGTCTAGGCATTATGCTAAGTATGCGTGTGGATACATCAAAACAGCTGAAGAGATTAGAGATGAACAAACTACTTCCACATTCCTGAAAGCTTTGTACTACACCTAAAAAGCATATAGGAAGGGAAAGTTGTAGTGAAGGGATGTGGATGTTCTTACGGATTATTTTCGCATGTTTCATGATTTCTGTTCATTGCTAATGAAAGATTTCTTTCCTAGAATATTCAATTTCAAGGAATTTCAGGCTGTATTCTAGGGAAGTCAACTCAGAAACAAATGCATGAAGTAATCATTTTAAGCCCCTTCAATCAACCAGGATTATTGTTTGGCTATTGCAATAGGAGTAGAAATTGCCTTAGCATTTGTAAACACAGAACCCCTGCTCCATAGTCACATGCAAAACATGCAGTGTGGAGTTTTGCAAAGCACATGTTTTTAATTATTTGTTTATTTTCCAGCACTGTAGGTGTATGTTACACAGCAATAGAAAAAATGCCAGCAGAGTCCTCCTGCACTCTGAGCTCCATGTAGACTAGATGCTGATTGTGCTGATGAGAATAGCTTTGAAGAAGCAACGAAGTAGTAAATCTTTTCTAAGCTGCTTTTTGTTTGATTTCATTCATTCTTCTGCTTAGTTCACTCTCTTCTGTTGCTTAAATGGTCTGGATATAGATGATAAGCTTTTCATATAAGCATTTCCAGCCCAGTCTGTTCTAGGGATGGAACATGTTTGCCACTGCCTTCCCTGTCCCCCAGGCGATATGGATGTGGCACTGGTGCGGGGACACACGGTGCTTGGCTACATACAGATTCAGGCATTTGTCTCTTGCTTCAATCAGTTGATTCAGTAGCTCTTTTCTATTTCATTTAAGAGCAACAGAAGTTCTGATAGAACTGGACATGCTTCTCTGCTCTAAATTGCTTCAATTTTAATTGCAGAAGTTCTTTGTCTTAGGTAGTGTTTTGTCTTAGGTAACAGTTGTGTATGAATTTACCTTCCTAATCTAAATTGATGATACAGGGAAGTACCACCTGTTCCATTCTATAGATACCTTCCATGACATGAACTCTCTCATTATTTTGGCAAAGTTCACTCTGGGGATAAAGCTTTTATTTTTGCATCAATATTATGTAAATGAATATTGTATCTCTACTGTTTGGTGCACTAATAATTGCATCGCTTTAAGATTCACTTGCACATTGAGGCAGCTGTCTCTAGTGACAGGAATGTCTGAACTGTTAATTTTAGTTATACTTAAAGCTGCTGAAATTCCAGTAGAATTTAAGATCATTGCTTTCAAGATTGTTACAGTGTCCTGTGATTTCTGTGTTAAGTACCTAAAATGAATGACAGTTCAGATGCATTCTTTCATTTAAGTATTGATACTGAGACCATGCAGAGATTTTCAAAAGTATAGTGAATTACAGAGAAATTGGAGTGCAAATCACAGGCTGAAGTCTGAAAGCCACTATAGAACAGAAATAATTTTATAGTGTTTCAAGAGAAAATAAGTGACGTAATTTGACACTGGATTTTATGTGTAATAGTAATATACCTTTAATATTATAGGTAGATGCTGTTAATAAATTTTTGCCCTGATAATAGAGAGATGATGTCCAATGTGCTGCTTTACCTCTCATGAACCTTGTTTTGACAGCTGGTTCCTATGTCCCTAGGAATGGTTGGTTCATTTGAGCTGATTTGTCCGACTCTCCTGAAGTCCCCTCTAGGTACCTCTGCCATTCTTTGTTGTGGGAATATGGCATCCTTAGAGTTTCAGGTGTATCATAAACTAGACAGAGTTTGTGTGCCTTCTATTCCCTTTCACAGTGCAGTGTGTATGTGTCTGCCAGAGATGTTTGTGATGCCGATTTATTATTTATTTCTGTTAAGAAGCTCTCAGAGGCCTGTTAAGACTGAAGTTTAATTTTGCTGGGTTGCTGTAGATTCTTCTCTTTTCTAGGCTAGTTTCTTGTCCTTAGAATTATTAGATACCTAAAGAAGAAAAAGACAAAGGTGTGTTGGATGTGGAGGGACAGATCAGTTTGTGGCATCCAGCTGATCTGTGCACACACTGCAAAGGTTCTCATTTTTAGTATAGAGTAAGTACATAATACATAGGGGGAATGTAACTGTTTATTTTTCATTGTTTTGTAGAGATTGTAACAAGAGTCTCTGCCTGGTTCAAGCAGAGGTTTGGAAGACTACAAATACCAAATTAGACCACTAATATGGAAACTTTGGAGTACCTGGAAAGTGTTTTGGTTTGTTAATTGCTCCCATAAATAACTAAAAAATCTCTTTTCAGAAAGCTTATCACATGCAGAATAAAAGGGCATTATGTTCTGCAAAGATTAATTCTTGTTGCCTCTGATGGTGTCTAAAAAGATTTAATGCTGGGGAAAAAGAGTTCCTGAATTAAAAAAATCTGCAAAAGGAAAATCCTGTCAGCCAGCTCATCGTAATGCTGTTGAATGATACAGCGTGAGGATCAGCCTCTTCCAACAGCTGGACTCCAACCATGAACAGCAGCTAGAAAAAAGTCTCTTGCAGGGTGAGGACCAGAGAATTTTGACGTGGGTAGAGGGTTGGTAAATCTTACTAGTCCATTTAAGACAGTCATCCCTGGAACTTTGATTCTGTTGCCTATGTTACTTTATTTTACTTGGTGATATATATTAGGATGTTGAAGCATGTTATATTAAATAAATGGAGATGGATATCAAGAATTGGCTACTGCAACTGAAAAAATAAACAACAATTAAATATTAAATAAGGGAGTTTATTTTGCACCCCCTCTGTTTATAAATGAGCAACTGTAGAGATTAAGTGGATAATCTACTACGTTGCTTATAAGATCTGTATTTAAAGTCCAGTCATCTTGTCTTTGAAAGCAGATAGCTACAGTGTTGGAGAAGTAAAGTATATTTCTCAGTGTAAAAATTGGTTAATGCAGGAGGTGGATGTGTTCTGGAGAAATAGTTGGCATAAGCAGCTTCCATTCTTTCTCTAAGCATGAGATTTTATTTTACAAAAATTCTTGGTGTCTGTTTCCTAGTTAAGTATCTGTTGCATTTCTAACTTTTTGTAGTGAGGGAGGCCTGTGGAAATCAGTTAATACACAGATACAGTGCCTGTTTTGTTTAGTGTGAAACAGTCTCATTTAGTGACTTTTATTAATGATGTAACATTTTATATCTCTGAACTTCTAATTTGGGATTTCTCTTCTGACAGAAGTAGTCTGTTAGAGAATTCTAGTTTTTAGAATTCCTTCTTTGTTTTAATAAATGCATTGTACAAAGTCATGCTCAGGTCTGGTTTTATACACAGCATACAGGAGTGCCAAATTCTCCCATCATTTATGTTTGCAGCAGAATTACCTTGCATTTTCACATATTCATTTCCCAAAGCACATTAGTGTTACTTTTTTCCACCATGCATATCCTTAGCTCAAGAGTTTACTACATTCTTCTGCCAAATACACCAGTGCTTGTTTAAACAGATTGCCTTGGCATCGGGCCCTCAAGAACCACGAACCCAGATGCTGGAGAAACAATGCTTTTGTGGAAAGGGACCTTTCAGAGATTATTCTGCCATAAACTCTGTCCTTTTTTTGCAGGTTTGTCTCTGAACCTTCACTCTATTTAGCTGACAGGTCTCACAGCAAAGAGCTCATTTATACAAATTAACTGTCATAGCTACTGCAGTTTTTCACATAGCTACTGCTCCAAGTAAAGTAATTGCCCCAAATTAAAGTGTCTTTAAATTACTGTTGTTCTAGGATCCATTCAGAAGCTACAATGCCTTGCCCCAGACTCTGTCTGTAAGGGTTTTTTTCCACCCTTTGTATCAGTTCCTCTGCGAATATGCAAGGTGATCAGTGGAAGGAAACTGGAGAGGGTTTAGAAAAGAAACTAATACATTGAAGGAGGAAATGATATAAGAGTAGGAGAATGGAAAGAGGATTCTGAAGAGGGATAACATAATTTGGGAAGTTTTTTTACCACCCTCTCTAACAGAAAAGTGGATTGAAGCCAGCAGTGTTGACAGTTCATTTCTAGTAGAAAAATAACAAGCTGAGACAGAATGTCTGTGGATATCTCTGATCTTTTGAGTCAGCAAGGATTAATTACAGCAAATATCAGATTGCCTGTAAAGATACACGAGGAAAGCCAAACTATTGTGGTTCTTGGATACAAGTATAAAAAAATTTGCTGTTGTTAATTTTTAAACAAGACCAGTCCAGTGAGGCACAAGAACCTTGTCTTGTTTTGCTGTCTCTACAATAACTACTTGATTGCCTCTCTTTTCCTTAACTGACCAAGTTTCTTCCTGTGCCCTTTTGTTTTTGGGAAGGATGTTCCTATATGTGTTCAGCATCTGCAGCAGCCTCTGGCATTATTACTTATTCTGAAATACTGGAATGGATGAAGTGCAGGATTTATGACTGTTGAGTAGACCAATGTTTTAAAGCAAATTGCTAAAATTAAGAGTGAGATCTGATTTTGTTTTAAAGAAATAGTGTTAAGATAACTGTGTATAATAGATCAAATATCAGTGTGTTAATATTTTTTGTATATTTGTCAGTTAGATGCTCATTATAGAGAACACATATGTTCCTGACTCCAGGATTTTTCTAATGACACAAGATTTATTTCCCAAAAATTTTTACTGCTTTAGCAGTACTTCCAAGCATTTATTTGACAAAATGGTAATCTTGAGACTTTCCTCAAATTCAGATCCAGTTCTATGAATACTTTCAGCAAAACCCCATCCAAATAGGTGAAAATGTGAAATAGTTACTTTTACACTTTCCAAAAGGAAGCTGCTGTGGGTAAGAAGGAAGGAATGTGTTAGAGATTTTGAACTGTGTTAAATGCAAAGTAAAGTAAAGGTGATGGCCAACTCCTTCCTCTTCCTCTGTCCCTACTTCCCATGTCAGGTTTAGTTTTTTTTCTTTCCCTTGTCTGGAATGAGAAAAGTTGGGCTTGTTTCTCTTGAGAATAGCCTGTTGGGCTATGTAGTGTTTATGGTTGAGAGTATCTCAGTCGTTTGTTTTTAAACTCATTGCTGGAAACTGGGAGATTATCCTGGGGAAGGATGTGTACGTGCTTTTCCTTGCTTGCTGCCCCGAACATCTGCTGTTGGCTGCTCCTGATAGAGGATATCAGCTTAAATGCAGTGTTGGTCTGATCCAGTATGGCTGTTTTTCTATTCCTTCACAGAGAATTAATTATATTCTGGGCCACAAATAAAAAAGACGCTGGTGTGAGGACACTTGTATAAGACAAAGACACAGACTTCTGCTGTAAGTTTGGCACAAAAGATGTTTAATGAACCACTAGAGTCTGGGGACTCTCCACTTATGCTGCTACTGCCCTGGTTTTCCCCATACCCTTTGGCTCTGTAAAAGGTGCCAAAATCATCTCTGGGATGTTCAGTTTCGGAGTTTCTGTCTTCCTGCTTTTTTTCCTCCCCCAGTTAAATATGCTAATAATAGAACAGTTGTTTCTCCTCTCTCCACTGAAGAGAGCAAATAATACATTCATCTTTTACGCCAGCCATCTATATTGCACAGATCTATTTAGATAATATAGATTTGGGGATTGATGCCAATCTTTTTATTTTCTGAGTTTTTTGGTGGGGAAGCAGCACAATTAAATGTTTGAAAATTGCAAACCCTGGTGGGCTTAAATCTTTCTAGGCAATGTGAAACAGACTTAAGCAGAACTATTATTATTAATAATAATAATAATTAGAATGAAGCATACAGAGTAGGATGTATAATAGCATTTTAGGATGTTTCAGTAATCTCAGACTGATTTCTTCCTGGTAAGATGGATTTGGTTCTAATTAGTTGGCACATTTTACTGTTCAAAGTAAAAACCTTTGAAGCAGTGAAAATAGAAATTGGCCTTTGGCAAGTGAAACTGGACCTTGTTCCTACATGTGGAAAAAAGCTTTGCTACTAATCATTGGTAGCTTGAGTCCCCTGTCCTGTGTTCCTTTGAAAATCTGCCTTTGATTGTGATATGCTTGTTCCTCTCCCTAGTATACTTCTGACTAGAAAGTAATTTACCTTAAAAATGGTTCATCAGATTGCCATCAGAAATCACATGAAAGTAAATGAACAGAAGACATAAATACTGTGTTTGGAAAAAAGATTTCACAGACAAGGACACACTCAAGAAGGTCACTTTGGAGTTTCGATTCCAGTTCACGTGCATTACACCATTTCCACAGTAACGTGACGTCTTATGTACTGTAGAGAATTTCCCCTCCCCCCCCCTTAAGTCAAAGCTGTATTTACTGTTTTTAACAATAGATCAGTCTGAGTGCTCATCATAGAAGCTGAGTGGGACTATGAAAATTATTTATATGGCCTCATAGTCTCAGTTGTGCTGAAACAGATGCTAAAATAAGCAGTCTTACAACAGAGATGTTTAAGGCTAAACTAGAAACGTTACCTGAGAGGACAAACTGATCCCACCATGTGAAATACATGGTCACTTTTCTTCTGGTTCAGGAGTTTACTGGGCATTTTCAAGTGAACAAAAAGAAACACTAGTATATGCAACATCCAAAACCATTTTAAAATGTCCTGCTCCTGAAACTACTGAGAATGCACCAAGTTGAATTAGGATGCATTTTGGTGCATGTGTGTGCATTGGTACAGTGTGTGTATATTTATGAAACAAGCAGAAGCTTGAGAACCGTTGTGAAGCTACAGCTGGATTTGAGCTGATTTCCCAGTGCTAAAATGTGGACAAAGAAAAGGACAAGGAAATATGAAGAACAACACTAAAGACAAGGAGCTGACATTTTCATGTTTTGTCCTGAAATGACTCCTTTGAAACCCTAGATGTGAATAAACACCAATGCTGCTTGATTAAACAAAGGCAAAGTCTTCCTCTCTATTTTTTAGTCTGTAAGCAACAGTGAAAAATAGTATTAAAGACGCAAAGCTTTTCAGTATTTTACCCATTGTAGGCACACGTAGGCACTCTTAAATGTCACACACTACGAGAAGATTGCACCGAGGAAGGGAGGAACTGACAAAACTTCCCACAACAGCAAGTGTAGTTATAGTACCACTGTTGGAAACATAGTAATTGTATTTCATAAATGTATCCAGGTCCCTCTTCAAATGGCTAGATATTTGTTATCCTTTGTTTCCTGTTTGGAAAGCATTCCAGAACTGATGTTTCCCCCCAGTGTCTAGTAGCAGTTTGTTAAGGTTCAGGTACAGCTTTGCACTGACACAGCTGAAAAGACAGGCAGGGGATGAAGAGAGGACCCAAGAAAGCCTGACCTGTACAGTTTCAACACATTAAGGTTTTAGGTTTTGCTTGTTGTGTTGTCCTTGGTACTGCCAGTGGGATATTTTCCCCATTATCCTTTGTTTTTAATTTTTATGTGGACCAGCTGTCTGAAATGGGTTGATGCTTGAGTTGTCACTGGTGTATTAGGGGCATTAGCTGCCATTTCTGTTGGACTCTGGTTGTGCTGTGCCTTGTGGGTTTGTTCCTCTGCTGCCTGATCCTGGTGAAAGTGGAAGTTGGTTGAGAGACATTTCAAACCAAAACGATGACTTTAGTTGAGGAAGCGGATTTGAGGCTTTTTCCTTGTGGGAGTTTGTGCTTTCTGACTGAGGCAGTCTTGGGCCAGAGGATTTTGTGAATCCATAGATGTCTGGATCCCTGACCACGGGAATACAATTAATCCCATGCATGTATCCTTCTGACATTTTTCTTCCTTAAGAATTATCTTCCACAAAATAAGCTGCAGAGATTTAAATTTTCTCAGTTGCACACACAAATCTAAGACTTGGCTGAGAATTGAATTTGTATATTTTAAGTCTCTGGCTGTCAGCCTTCTCTTTGTACTGTTGCTCATATTGCTTGTAGTTGGAGACATTCCTTTCATTTCTACTCCAAGAGGATGATTGCCCTTTGATGCAGTCATCAATGAAATAATTCCTCTGTATTCAGCTGATTGGAAGGTGTTCTCCCAAGGTTATTTTTAGAAATCACTGAATATACAATGAGGGAATTCACTTCATGTACTCCCATCCAAACAGGTGACTAATCTAACCTTGGAGATCACACTAGATACAGACTTGTAGTAGATGGAATTCAAATTGCTGAAGAGAGTGAACAGATCTGGCATGGCTTTTATGGGCTTGCTTAGATTGTTTTATTTTCCCCTTCCTCTGTACTTCAGAATTCCAGGTGAAAAGGCCTGTGCACTTTTCCTGCTGATATATTTCAGGTCTGAACTATAAAGATGCTGGAGGTAAAACCTCCAATGGATATAGCAGTACCATGACACTGTAACCATTAATGTTAAGGCATGGTCTGAATTGGTTGGTTTGCATACCATGGAATGCTGTGAAGATTTTGTTCAGCTATTTGTGGTCTAAATAGATTCAGTTTAAGAATACTCACAGAATCAGGGGGCTTAATATTTCTTTTTTAATTCACTGTGTTAAAATAATTGGATAGACTCCTGGGGGCTGACTTTTCTGCATAAAACAATGGTTTGTCACATGTGTAGCTGCTGCGATTTGTTGAAATGTTTTGAATGAAAACTGGAATAAATTTGGTAGGTTTTCTTTGCTTTATCATCTATCATGGTAAACATCTCTTGGCATAATACAATTTGTAGTGTTCAGTATTGTTTTTCAGTGGGGTCTAAAGATACCCCATCTCTGAAACATATATTTTCTTCAAGTTTCACAACTTTTAAAAAAAATTAATTTGTATAACCGTCATTCTGCTTCTCCCTTCTGGAACAATTGCCCATTTTTGAGTGTGCTCCTATTTCACTTCAGTAAGCAAAATGATTACCTGCTTTTACTTCTTTCTTTGAAACAAATTGATTGTAAGTGCTTGAGCATTCTGGACAAGATTTAAACTCGAATTTTATATAGTGTTGGGGAAAGCTTAGCCTAGTTAAACTGTGTGAACGATATTTGAGAGATGTGCAATTTATTTTGCTCAGCATAACAGATAGAAAGTTCATGTAGTTGAGAAAGCAATTAACTAAATTATCCAGGAAAACTGAAATTAAATTCCACTTTCAATATTCTGCCTAAGGAAGTGATATGTCTCATTTCTTCAGCAACATCAGAATATATGATGGGTGAGAACTGTTTTAAGCTTCTTTAATAATTTAGCATGGAAAGATGATACTGTGTAAATTGTTTCCTGCTGAGTTTACATGATGCTGGTCCCCAGCCAAAGATGGAGTGGGTGTTTTTTGGGCAAGGGGACAGAATAGGTTGTATGGATAGGGGTGGAAGCAAATAGCAAGTAATTTATTAATTATGGAAATAAAGATAACTATGTAATAGTTGTAACTACAGCAGGTTTCCAGGGTAGAAATTTGCCAGAGGACAATCCACTATTACATTTTTCTCTTTTTTTAGGCTCTGGATGTTGACCGAACTGTTCTCTATAAAATGAAGAAATCTGTCAAAGCCATAAACTTATCTGGTCTGGGTAAGTACATAATTCCTATTAGTTTGTATTGGTGAAATTAGAAGATTTAAACAGTCAGATGTCATACTGAATCAGAAAGAGGTAACTCTGAGAAGAGAGATATGTGCATTTTAAATGGCAATCCTGAACTAGTTGTTTGATCATGAACTCAGTAAGGATGAGATGTTGTGGGGTAGTTAAACCTCTCTTGCTGCCATGCTGGTACCAGGTGGTAAAGCTGTGCTCTCCTCTTTCCACTGGGTGTGGGCTCCTTGCTCCTTCTGTCACGCTTGCTGCTTGGCAGATCCCTAGATGAGTTTTTAAGCTTGTATAAAGCTGCATATGCAGTGAGATCAACTTAATTGGGATTAGATGAGCACCTGAAGTGGTAGGGCCATGTGTATCATCAAGGCAGTGGGGGGTGAAATTACTCTTTGGCAGCAATAAGAAGCTACATTGGCTCTACTGCTTTGTGAAACTTCAGTCTCCCTGGTGGCTTCCACTTATGTATGTTGAGAACTTCATGACAAGATGAAGCTGATGAGATGCAACTTTTTATTGTCATGATGTAAAAAGTCAGATGTTTTTCACACAATGCTGTATAAAATATAAAGAACTATTGCTGCATGCATTTTTAAATGTATGCCAATCTCTTAGAATTGTGTATGTTGATCTTCTGTGAAAAAATAATTGAAGCTTTTGTTTTTGTGGATCAGCAGCATTTTGTGAATAAGAAATAGCATTTGTTTTTGCGGATAAGAAAAGGCATTTGGTTGGCTTTTGTTCTCATTGTGCAGTTCATAGCAAGTAGAGATAACAAAACCTATATTAAATGCAGAATAGATAGGCCTGTCAACCTTGGAGAGCCACCGGTACTTGACAGAACTTGTGGCCATGTTGGTGTTCAGACAAGGTTGGAACAAGAGCTGCTGTTGTGGTATAATTCATCTCCAGTAATTGAAAGGAAGTTCCTTGTTGAATGTAATAAAGCTGTTATCTTTGGATTGTGGAGGGTTCAGTTTAAGATTCATTAGGAGCTGTTTCATTGATTTGGCATCCTTTCTTCTCTTCTTTTTCTTGCTTGGCTGGGTTTTTTTGGCTTTTGAGTTTTTAAAAAAAAAATATTCTAGAGTGCTTGACTATGCCTCATAATCAGAGTACCTGTTAGAACATTGTTGCAAATCACTAGTCTTTGCATAAAACCAGTACCTTGCCCACATTTTAAATTTGTGCTGCCCACGCAATCTTGACAAGAAAGGTTTGGAGGCTTTTATCTTCCACCAGCAGAACCATCACTAACCAAGCCACTTGTCAGCCCCTGGGGTTTCTTTTAACAAAACAAAGCCCATGGTCCTACACTCAGAAGAGCGCAGTGACTGGATTTTTAGCATAGGTTCCCTAAATAGTTAATAATGTTATAATAAAATAATGTTTTGTCTTTTTTATTAAGGCTTACATAGTGACTCCCAGTTTGTACATAGCTTGGGTTTTTACTTAAAGAAAGCCTATAAACCCTCAAAACTGGATCAGATTTCTTTTTTTTATTTCATACCTTTTATTTGTAGAGAAACTTTTAAAATTTGTCAGGAAAACACCATAGGACAGGAAGAGTATTTTGGAGGGTTCCATCAGAAAAGTAGATTTTTGTGTTCTTCAGAAGCATTTGGGGGGTATCAGCTCAGTTACTAGTACTGTTGCAATAAACTGCCATCAGCATTCTGGGGAATGTCTCAGAATCCAGAACAGTCCCCAGGATGCTGGGGAATAGAAGACTCCTGGGGATGCTGTGTGGAATGGGTGCCGTGCTTGTTTCCTAAGGTAAAAAGTCTGCATGGCTCAGCTACTGGTTGCACATCTAACCATAACACCTAATGGTAGCAGCCTTTTCACCTTGCTTTCATGCAGGGGCACCTTGCTCTTTTTGCTGTAGGAATTGTGGCCTGACCTCTTCTCTCACCTGGGTTCATGTAAGCTAAGCTGGATGCAGGAAGCAGCAAAAATGCAGAAAGCAGTGTGGAAATAATTCACTTTACTGGGTAGATGTGAGATCTAAAGGAGCTGTGACCTGCCACATCCTCATTTTTGCTGCCTGTGCCAGTTCATTGGAAGCTTGTTCAGGTGTATATATGTCACACAATAGAATTAGTTGAGCATCCTTACTTCATCCTACAGCAAAAATTTTGGTAAGTGCTCAGCCCTTGCTGTTGATGCTGAGGAAAATAAGTAACTTTCAGTGCTAATACTCAGTTTTTAAATTTAATAGCTATCTGCAAACTATCTGTCACAGGCTGCAAATTCAAGTGCTCAAGCTAAAGACTTGTAGAATTAATGCTGTTTGTGTAACACCCATTCTGTACATTATGTCAGTCTTTAATTACATGGTGTTATACCACTACAGCATAGGGTTTTAGTTTCATATATTGGAAATTAGATAAAATTTTTTGCTTTTTGAGAAAAAAAGTTCTTGAATGGTGTTCCAGATAGGACACATGAACAGACAGGTTTGTTTTTAGTCTGGAGCATGATAAGTTTATTGAACAGGTTATATAACCAATTCACTGAAATTTGGAAAAGGACAGTATACCAAAAATCCTTTGGATATTAAGTGTATTTATGTGTAAAAATGGGCTTGAAATGAAACGGAATCATTGCTTGTTTAAACAGATTAATCCTCTCTAAATAATCTTCAGGATTTATGCTGGTCTCATATAATGAACAAGACAGTCTTTGTCCTTATTAATGCATAATTTGTTTTCTAGGGTGTGGAGTTTGTGTTTTTTTTCCCTGACTTCCTTTGAAGCTTTAGAAATTGTCCACAGCTAGAATAAGAAATAGGCAATGTTAGCTTTCTCAGGTGCCAACTTTGTGTGCTTTGTCCACATGCTCAAGCATGACATGGTCACTAAACTCGAGTTCAGGAAAACTTTCTGTTTTCTTCCACAGGTCAAATTGACTTTTGACAAAGGGACTTTTTATGCCTGTCTATATAGGCAAGTAACCTGGTGACTTGGGCAAAGTAGTTAAGACTCTCAGATTTCCTTTATACTTGAATTTATTTTATGCCTGGATTTCCTCTCATGTCCTGGGCTGAATAACCCCCCAACATGTACAGCTCAAAGCTTTCTGAACATTGATGTTAGATGTGTGCTGCTTTAATTGTCCTGGTGTAGCCCAGGACCACTGGATGACTTCTGGGGCAAAGCTTCTGGTTTTGTTGTTTCAGAAGGGAGTCTGGTTGTCATGAACCAGAACTGCTTTCAGAACTGAGCTGGCCTGTGGTAAATGCAGATTGCAAGGATTTGCTTCAGAACCCCACTGCTGCCCTGAATTGGAGAACTAACATAGATGTGGTTTTGTCCTCTGTAACATGTTTTGTAGTCCTTTTTCCTAGGATAACCCAAGAATATTTGATCTATTGCTTTCTGTGGTAGCGATCCAAGACTCTGCCAGCACACTTTAGCTCCTCTGCTTCTTTTTCAGCACACGGTAGAACATAATAGCACACAGTTAAAATAAGAAAGTGTTAATAAAATATTAAAATCTAAAAGTTCATTATAGGAGTTGGGAGTTGTTGTGATGTCTCTGTATATGGTGCAGAAGTATTATTTCTGGCTCTTTCTAGGGTGTCAGATGTTTGTCTTGTCTTGGCACGTTGTCATTTTTACATGTGAATGGGTACATGCAAACCAGAATGAGGTATGTCATACTTCTGGCATATCAGTGTTAAAGTGTAAATAATGACTGGTTTTTGTATCGAGTAAACATTTTTAGCAATAACTCTGGAAAGCTTTTTTTTTAAAGCCCCATAAATTGTGATTTCAATAACCTTTTATCTGACGATGATATCTTTGTGTTTTGCTCTTTTTGAAGCTCATGTGGAAAATGAAGAACAGTATACACAAGCACTGGAGAAGTTTGGTGGCAACTGTGTTTGCAGGGATGACCCAGATTTGGGAACAGCGTTTTTAAAATTTTCTGTGTTTACAAAGGAATTAACTGCACTCTTCAAAAATTTGGTAAGAATTACTTAAGAAAAACATGTTGGAATTTTAAAGCCAAAGGCTGTATTTTGGAATTATAACAGCTCTTCATATTGAAGAGAATTTGTGTTTTAGCAACCACTGTTCTTAAAAAATTCTCAGCTTATGAAAACATCTCATGTGCTAGGTTTTCCCCTTGCTGAAGTCAAAACTCAACCCAAACCAAAGAAACCATAAAAGACACCACCACAACATAAAACCACAACAAATCCCCCTCTTCCAACATTTCTCACACCTAAAAGCTTCCCACAATAAGTAGTTATAACATGCATTATAAAACACACATCTCAATTTGCTTTAAATTGTGAAACCAGCAAAACCCAACTTGATATACTGTGTGATCACAATGTTTTACTTTACTTTCCCACTTTCCATTTGTATTTGTGAAGGGAGATTTTAGTGGCCCTGGCAGAAAATATTTTTGCTTCTCAGGGAAGTGAGTCAGGGAAACAAAAATCAAGCAAAATGCTAAAACAACAGTAGCGTCCATTGGGGACCAATGCTACAGCTGAAGCCAGTAAGTCTTAAAAGCCTCTTTGGTGAGCCAAATGGGATGGAGCCAAATGGAAGAACTGGATTTTTAATTATAAATGGAGAATTTTCAGCCTCAATTTCACATTAATCAGAGGGTGCAAAAAGGGCAGATTCAGATTACATCCTACGAGCTAGAGCTCTCCCCTATCTTAAGTACCAAATTTACTTGAATTCACAGAACTCTTATACCAGGGGCTAGGAAAGGGAAATGACCCAGATTCCCAGGAGCATTTAAAAGTCTTTGTCTGCTGAAATCAATGGCATGAAGACACATCAAATGCTTTTGTGAGTCTAGACCAAATGTCGGTAGTTTGCAGCCAGCTGGTCATAATCACTTCTTTGGGGAATGTTTCCAGCTGATGGGATTTAGACCAGTTCCATTCACTCTCTGATGTTGTCCTGTCTTTTTACCCAATCATGACACTGATGAATATAGCCACAAATGTATTTGTCAACAATGAAATGTATTGCATATTGGTTATATTGATTTGAACTTCTCTGGATGTGCAAATACTATCTGAGATTATGTATCAGAAGAGGCATCCTGATTCAGTGTGAGTCAGTTATCCCAAATCTCTCATACAGAGGCAGGCAGCTCCTATGGAAAGGAAAATTGAATGGGTCTTCTAATTGATACCTTCTGTTGACTAAAACCCCCTCTCTATCATATATTAATTGCAGTATGATGAATTCATTATGCAAATGGATCTGGGAAATGTGATGTTTAAGTGGTTTTAAAAAGCAATCTGCTAAAAGCTACACCCCCTCCTCAGAAAAATCTTTCAATGTATTACATTTCAAGAACACTTCTGAAGGCTGGAAGGTGTTGCTTTTTTACCAAAAATCTTAGCTATTTGTTCTCTTAAAACCAGAAACTACTATCTTTGCAAAATGTTTCTCATAATAATAATTTTTCTTCCACACTTTGGAAAGGAAAACCACAAAATAAGTATCTATGGGAAGTTGGAATGCATGTTTTTGTTACCTCTTGTTATCTACCTAAGTGTTTTGTGTGTCTTCTCCAAGGAATATTTGTAGGGTTTTTTGCTGTGTATTGTTTTTTTTTTAGTAGCAGCTATGTCCTTTTGCTTCAGTTTGTGTGTATAAGAAGAGGCTCTGTCATAAGAGAGTAGCTAAGTCTGTAGTTTTTCTCAGTTTTGTGGTTCTTATTTACTATGTTTTTGAAGGGAAGAATAATTTTGCATAGGCATGAATGCAATTTCTTTTTTTTAATATTGCAGTAGCATAGGCACCTTCTCTCTTTATTACTGTCTGGTGAAGAGCAGGTCTCTGTAAAGTTCTGCTCCTTCCTAATATGTCTCATATTTTTGAGGTTTGAAGCTTTTTGTTTTTTCCTGACTAGCAAAGGAAACCTTGAATTTGGTGTCTCAATAGGAAAATAGTTTCCTCCAGAAAGAAATACATATGAAAAAAAAGACATGAACTTCATTATTGTTTGTATCTGCCACATTTATGAAAAAGAAATCTGGAATAATGAAAAATTATAGCCTTATATAGCTTTGCCTATTAGAAGTTAATGCCACTAGAAAAAATTTTTAGTAACTGGTCACTTTGAAAATCTTTTCATAAATTCAGTGTTTGAGGTCCAGTTTTCTAGAAGGTTAAAAGGGTATTGACCAGTATAAAAATTTCTACAGGAAATTTGGGGTGTATTTTGTTTAAGTTATAGCCATATGTGCATTCTCATAATGAGGTGATGTGTCCAACTCTGAATGCTCTCATCATAATGATATTAAAAGCATTCTTCTCTTCTGGTGTTTCCTTGTAGCACTCCACATGTTTTGGTTGTAAATATTTTCATCAGAAATGTAGCTGGGGCCATGCAACCTGCTACTGTTGAAAAAACATTCTGAAAGGTACTCTTTAAATAGACCTATCTCTGGAGTTTCACACGGTGCTGAATTTCCACAGAAGATTTTAACTGAAGTGGATGGGGAATGTGCAAGGAAGTGAGAGGACATGTTCAGACTGGAACAGATGCCAAAGCTATTAACACTGGCAAGGCTTTAGGGCTACTGTCAAGTTTTGCTTTGTCATATATTTTACTTTTGTTTCTAGAGGCTGATGTGTTCTGTCAGCTCTTGGCCTGGACGGCATTTAGAGCTGTAGCTCTACAGTGCTTCAGCACACAGATTTTCCTTAAACTTAAACAAGGTAGAGGAAAGCCATTATAAAGCTGTTCTGCTTTAACTGGAGTTTCAGGTGCTTGCTTTCCCTAACAATTTTTAAAGTTTCCCAAAAGGCTTTGAAGTTTTTATGGCCTTATCAAGGCATCAGTGTTTTAAATTATTTCAATAACAGCTGAAGTGTTTTTGTTTTTAATCCTAAAACCTGCATATTTACTATTCAAGTTAAGGTTTAGGTCTTGAGGTTTTTATAAGTTTGCTATGCTGCTTTCATGTGTGCACTTTCAAATAGTGCATAAAATTTAAAAAAAAACCACCCCAACCTTTGTAGTTTTTCTTCACTTTTGAAGGGATTTATAAATGCATCTTCAAGAAGTGAATTTGTATTTAATGTGTACAAGATCCTTGTAACCACTCATTTTAGCCATTCTACCCCAGTTTGCATTATTTGGATCACTTTGTGATACATACTGTGCAACTATTTTCTCTTGCCAAATCTCTGATATAAACTTAAAAGGTTTTTTTTCAACTTCTTTTTTTTTTAAGAAGATTGAGCAATCAGTTTGTCTTTTTGGTAGTGAGAGATCTGAAAATACTAGATGCCATTTTCAGAGATAACATACTACATTTAGTGGCAAGCACAATACTGCTTGTTGATGGCAACCTAATTCCTAATAGACTTGGACCACCCACTAGAGTAGGAGGTGCTCCCAGCTGGGTAAGGTCTGTATGGTACTTGCTTATAGTGTTAATTATTATTCCTTCTTAGGTATAGTGCCAAGGGATAAAGGTGTGAGTCTTCATATGAAAAATGTTAGGACAAGGAAAGGCTCATTGCAATATGTTTGCATTTTAAATATTTTCTCCTTTAAATCCTATTAAATTGCTGCACTGAGAAGAAATAAACTCTAGCTGTGCATTTTTGTCAACAGTCCTTGAAATGGGGTTTGATCTGTGAAAATGAAGTAGCTATTTAACAAGTACCATTTTCTCTATTTGTTGCTGTTATACTTACTTTTTTCCTTTATTTTTCATTTATATAAATTTAAAGATAATTAAACAAGCTGCATTGAGAGGAGTGGATCTGATATTTCCACTCTGTGGAAGATAGCTGGAACTAAGAGATTCTAATTTTTATTAATAATCCTTGGAGTTTTAGTCAGAAAAAATGGAAGAACAGCAGTGGTATTTTTCTGACCATATGCTCTCGCTTTACTTACTTTTTTAAATGTAAGAAGAAAGAAAATTTGCTTAACTGTAAAAGGTAACGGCAAAACTGAAGGAATTATCTTTTCTGTATTGTGTAATGAACTAAAAAAATTTATGCCCAGAATTTTCTTTGTTTAGACCAAGGCGTTAAAACACAATGTTTGATGCCTGAACCTTCGCAAACATATTTTTGTTTACAAGGACTTGCTGAAGTACATGAGAAAACTCTACAGGTGTACATGTTTGAGATTGGAGTATTATATGTGGAGCTTAATGATTTAGGTTGTGAGCTTTCAGTTTTTCACCAGTACACCTGAGGAAAACTTGGCTAACAGTGTGAGTTAAAAAAAGGGTACTCTTTGATTTATGCTTGTGGAGATATAAACCAAGATGTAATAATGGATTCAGCTCCACCTGGAGTCAAATCTTTATTTTTTTGCCAAAGGGTATTGATCCAACTGGAGGAAATTCAGAGGACAGTAATAAAACATTATTAGGGCTTCAATAGCTAGATTTATGAAGAAAGTTTAGAAGAATGTTTACTTCACAGATAACTCTTGATTGTGGAGGAGGAAAATAATAAATTGTGTATAAATGGAATCTCACTCTGAAAATATTAGGTGAAGCGTCCCAGAGGAAGTGATAGAAGCCTACCACTTAGGTCTTTCAACCTAGGTTAGAAAATGTGCACTCTGGAGTTCTCCACTGGCAAGGAAGAAGGGCTAGAATAACCCCAAGCTTCTTCCTTCCTTTTCTTTTGCAGCTCTTCTTTTTATGCTTTTCAGATTTCCTGTGAAATACTTCCTAATAGAGAAGTTTCCAGTCTGTAGTTTGCATATTGGTGCTAATCATGGGGCTGATTCTGAGTAGTCCATGGTGGCTACACTTGGTATCTTGTGTGAAGGCATTTTTCTAGGCAGCTGTGCCAGCAGCTCCATGTGGGCACTTAGTGGTGCTCAGCTCCTGTTCTTCTGGAGTCATTTTCCCTGTGGCATAGTGGGTGGTGGGTGATGTCCCAGCTCAGCCACATGCTGCAGGGGAAAGGAGGTGAGGACAGAGGAAGGACAGCACTGTGTCCTTGTATGCGAGGGGAAGACATAGTGCAAAGATGAAAGTTTGTGCCACCAGTCTTTGTTACACATTTTTCTGAAGTTTTGGGGATAGATGCTAAATCTTAAAGTTCAGACAAACAGTGTTTCATCTGTACAGTGCTCATCAGAGCATCTGTGGATGCTCTGATTTCCACTTTCTCCCTGCTGTGTTGATTGGCCTTGTCCTACTAAAGCTCATGTCACTAGGAAAATTATTGGAAACTATTAAATCCAATAGCACTTGCCATAAAAAATAGAAAATAACTTAAATAATGATTTGTCAGCCGGCAGTACTGCCATCACCTGCACACACACAAGCTCACTGATGGTTGAGAAGCCCACAGCCAAGTACACAGACTGCATCTAAGGTTTAGTAATGGCAATAGGAGACATACTGCTCAACTGCCTGCATTTTAGTTTAAACTGAAAAAGTTTTAAGTTCTGCATGTTAAGACAAGTATTTAACTTCTGAAGTATACTGAAAAGGCTTTTTTTTCCTTTTTGCTTGGATTTAGCAGACAAAATCTACAGAAGTACTATGGGCACCAGTATACAAAGCTTTTATGGAAAAGAGCTTTATGTTAAAGTAATCAGGAGGGCTGGCAAATGAGGGCTGGCAGTGAGTTTAAATGTTTAACCATAGGCCTTTAAACCACTTGAACAACTCTCCCCTTTACAAATGCTGGCTTGCTTGTTGCCTCTACCAGCACTTCTGGCAGCTATGTGTTTTGTTTATGTGCTCTCTCCCCTGCCACTTCTTCTCTGAGCCTTCTCCAGCTTAGGAAGTTTTAATTTTTTACACTGTCATCTTGTTGGAAACTGTCAGAGGAAAACTGCAAGTGCCAAAGCAGCAAAGTTGGAAGTGGAAACAAGGTCAAATTTTTTTTTTTCCTTTCTTTGTTTTTTAACCATGTGAAATTTGCTGGTGTTCCTCTGAGACGGGATGATGTTAATTTCTGTAAAGCTTTCTTGCATCTTGGTGTATTTTTTTAAAGCTCATTTTAAAACATAAAGTCATCAAAATGTAGAGTCCATTGCATATGTTCTAGCTCCTTGTGCTCTGCACACAGAGTAGGAGCTGCACATATTAGTGCTTCTCTGTATGCCAAAAATGGGTCTATATTTTTAGATAGTTCAGCTTATGCTTCTCAAGAAAGAGAGCAAAAACATGTAAGATCTTTCATCTGTATATTGCTTGCTGACTTATAAATATGAGGGAGTATGATTCATCTAACTGGGTTAATAATGACAAGTTCATGCATTATGTATGTTTAGTTTTGTTACAAATAGAATAGGAGCATTGGGAATACAATAGACTGATGGTAATGTACAGGTGATAGCACACAGAAGGAATTAATTTGAATAGGCAAACATTCTCTAAACTTTTTAAAAAAATGTAGAGGTTTTGTCCTGTTTTTTTGGTTTTGTTTTTGTTTTTTTTTTTAAAGTTGCTTTGGACTCCAGGCCTCATGGTGTGAAATTCAAGCAAATATCCATAACTATTTTGGAGTCTGATTATTGTTTACACATGAGTATGTTTGGGATAATACTTCAGATGGTTTATTTTTTTATGGCTTGAAGAAAAATCAGTTGTCTTGAGTCTGCTGTTGAGAAATGCTTTCTTCTTTATTCCTGTCTACTGAATTTGAAGAATAATTAAATGTGAAAGTATTAATCCTTAAGTTAGACACTTGACTACATCATACTCATAAAATAGAATAACAAAGTAGAAAACCTCATGTGGGAAACTATCTTGAAAGAGACCTCTTTTCCACCTGAATAACCATTCTGGATGTGCACTTGCAGCTTCTAGAAGTTTTGGGGTTTTTTAATGTAGGTATTGTGCAGTTTAAACCTTTGCACTTATCCCCTGTATCTGTGACCTAATTTTGTTACCTTTGGGAGTGGTTGTGCTGATACATGAATGAGGTAGTACTGCTGAGGTCTGGGGGGTGGATGGTCTCCAGCACTGCCAGCTAAGCATGTGTGCATGCTGCTAATTCAATTTTTACAGGAAGTACTTAAGAAAAATGGCCCCAGTACAGAGCTGAAATATAACTTGTTTATTCTGAAGGGCTGTGACTGGGTCCTGCAGCTTGTTGGGCAGGAGAAAAAGTAGGGTGGAGGAGGGGAAATATGATTTGTGTTAAGAGTTTGAAAGACCAGATTTTCTGTGTTTCTTTAGCTTTTTCATGCAGAGACAATCTGTGTAACCATTAAAACTGAT
This sequence comes from Onychostruthus taczanowskii, assembly GCF_017590055.1. NCBI lineage: Eukaryota > Metazoa > Chordata > Aves > Passeriformes > Passeridae > Onychostruthus > Onychostruthus taczanowskii. The sequence goes on along the minus strand of NW_024497629.1, from coordinate 9,422,786 downwards.
GAAGATTCACTTTGACTGGTGGCTGAAATTTCAAGTAAAAGCAGTAAGGTAGTTTCTTTGACGAGGAAAGGTGGGGACAGTGGGGCTTTGCTGGTTTGTTTTAACAACAACTGTTATGTATCATGGACTCTGTTCTAGTGAGGCCACCAAGTAACTACAGGGTGATAATGTTTTGTATTTTACAATTCTGGGTAGACTGAAGCATCCATAATTGGAAATATTTCTTCCTTGAAATTTTAGTATTCTTTCACCTCTGGATGGGTTACACTAAAGGGGACTTTGATTCCCCTGAAATAATTCCTGAAGAAATAAAAGCATTTGTTCCTACATGACGCAAAGTTCTTTCTGTAACTGGAACATTTGAAATCCATCTTCATGTCAGGATTTCAGAGCTTCTTGAAAAAAAATCCCATTTTAAAAAAACACTGTAAAATACCAAAAAAAGAAGTAACTCATGCAAGGGCAGCTTTCAATGAACTGCTGCAAAATTTATTCTGATTTTTTTTGTGTTTGTGTTATTCTAAAGTATTTTGGGGGTTGCTCCTCAGAGCAACAAATCCTTTTGAATAGTTACAGTTTAAACTCTCTGCCTAGATATTATGATCCATACCTTGAATGTTTTCCCTGAATCATAAAGGAGTTGATATACAATCTTTTCCTAGCTGTCTTATTCCTACAGTCTTTCTTGGTTCTTTTTACTTCCTAAAATATTATCATACAAATACTTAACAAAAACCGTGATTATTTTACCACTGTCTTAATTTGAAATAATTTTATCTTCTTGAAGTACTTATTTTCTCTTGAATTACTTACATACTAAAGACTTCATTAAATTCTTATTTCAAAGTTTGCGTGAGATAAATAAGGCAGATGTATTGCTTTTTAAAAACAAATGGAAAATATTGGAATGGTGGCTATTTTACAGGCCAGCATTTTTTGTCTTTATAACTTCTGTCAGAGTAAAATGCCATGTATTGGGAGAGTAGCAAATGTGCTTTATGGAATAGGTCTGAAGAGGCTGGAAAGTAAAAAAGGTTAATGTAAAATATGCTCATGAACTTAAAATTATCAGTGCTTAGAAATTAAATGGTTCTTTTCATAGAATTTAAATGGGGAAATAAGGCAATGTAAAAATTAGTGGTCTTATTTTGCAGACACTGTGGGATGAGATATTTATAATCAGGAGTAGTTCTGGAGGTTTCCTGCTGGTTTGGGTTATAGTGTTTCCAGAGTGAGTTTAATTAACTTGTGTTGCTTCCATCTTTGATTACTGGCTATGCTGATAAACATCTCCATAAGGCAGGGACAGGAAAATAATATGTAATATTTCCTTGTGAAACTTTCTGAAATGTGTGTATTAAGACAGTTTATGTTCTGTGTCTAAATATATTAACTGATTTGGTGTAATTTTCTTGTTACAGATTCAGAATATGAACAACATAATCACTTTTCCATTGGACAGTTTGCTGAAGGGAGACCTGAAGGGAGTGAAAGGGGTATGTCTTTCCTCCTATTAATATATAGGACTGTTGTTGGTACAGTAGATACATTTAGCAAGTGTATTGATCTTATGTGTTGGAAGGTGTAGGATTCTCAAGAAATGTATTAGCTCAATAAACAGAACTTTGGGGTTTTTGTTTGTATTTTGAGGGTTTTTTTGTGAATCAAGTCATCCTTTCTGTTTGTGGATTCACATACCTCATGTTCTTGAGTATGTATACAAAACAACATTTGAGAAGCTTTAAAAGCAGGTCTGAGATACAGAAGATAAGCAGAGAAAGAGGTGTAAGATTCATATATTTACTTAGTTGCATTAAGGGTAGTACTGTATTTTTAAGGATTTTTAGCATTCTAAACTTACCTGGAACTATTAAGAAACACACATGAGAGTGTATGAGCATATTTTTTTTAAAGAAGCTGAAATCTCTTTGTTTATGGCCCAAGGACATTTCCTATTTGAAATAACAGCAACTTAAGACTCAAATGATGATATGTTTATGATAAATTTCAGAGCCTATGGCGGGCAAACTTACTTGGCTTTTGCTTTGTTTAGTAGTGAGCAAACAGGAAGTGACTGGCAGCTATTGTTCTAGGACATCGAAGGAAGAAGAAAAATGTGTACATAGACTAAAAATGGCTTCTGTAAATTACTGGAGGATAAATAGATTATTTATATTATCTTTGTGTTGTTTGCTTACCACATTTCACTCATGTTTTTCTCTATGTCAGAATAAATACATTTATTACAATACAGTGCTTCCCCTCTGCCTTGAGAATATAATCAAATGCTACTTCAGTTAATTTAATAATTGGCTCAATAATTAATTAACATGTAAGAATTAGTTCCTAATCTGTAGTTGGAAAGTTTTCCAGCGTCTGACAGTTGTAGTTGTCTGTTCTCTTGAACTTCATCAAAATTTCAGCTCTTGCATTTTTAGGCATCAGTGAAATAACTTTACAACTTGTTAAGATAATTTTATCCAAATTACCTTATTTAGAGGAAAGAAGATAAAGGCATTTGGAATAAAAGTAATTCAGAATTCTCACGGAATTAGTTATGCTGAGCCATAAGGTCTATACTGTTCCCATTAAGTCAGTGAAAAATCAAATTTTTTAAACTTCAGTGTGATGAATCAAGTTCTTAGCCAAGGCTATACTGCAGCCTTGGGACAGGGACTTTTTACCAGAAGAGGCAGAGATAGAATGATGAGAAAGTAGTTACTTGGATTAATTGCACAGCGTGGTCTTGGGACAGCATGTTGGTATACTTTTTAAGGAGTAAAATGGAGCAATAAAAATCATAGTAAAGAGCATCTTAGAGATGCTTTTAAAAACATGAGTGTATTAATTCTCTGTACAATTCAGTACAATTATTCTATGTGCGAGATTGCTTTTGCACTCCCCTTAGAAGAAAGAGTGAAGTCCCTTATTCTAGTAGGCACTGCAAGGGTCCAAGGTGTGTCTTCATTGTTAGAGCCACAGTATTTTTCATGTAAATAGCTGGCTGTTATTTTTTCTCTTTTCTTGACAGGACCTGAAAAAACCCTTTGATAAAGCTTGGAAGGACTATGAAACAAAAGTGTATGTATCTTTTAAACTTTTATTTAAGAGCGAAATGTAACTGAAATCTGTAGAGGTTAATAATGCTTAATGCTGAGGTTGGATGCTCTCAGCAGCTGCAGCATGTACTAGAAGTGGATGTACACCTATCTGAGGCTGGGGAGTTGTGTCTTATGTTCTGGATCTAACCTCACTTAGCATAAGCCACTTGTTTGGAGTTACCAGATACACTGTTTAAACAAACAGCAATAAAATAAGTTTATAAAAACTGGAATTTTATATCTAGCTAAATAAATTGAATGAGTCAACAAAGCTCAACACCTAATATCAAACACAATTTATTTCTGGTTCCTAGTAAATCTTAAGTGGTTCAGTGTCCTGCATCAGGGACAGTTGTTTCCAAGGCTGGCCAGGTTAATTGTATTAGTACAGGTGACAGTCTCTGAAGTAGAATTTTGTAGTGAGTTTTATTCCACATTACAGTATTACCTGGATTGACTATCAGTTTTGTGTCACATGTCCAGTGTCTTTGTTCTTCTGAAATAATGCTGCCTTGCATCAGACCATCTCTGATGATACAGGTCCAGAAGAATCAAGTATGATGACACTATTTAACATAAATAACTTGGAGATCCACAGTCAACTAGTCTGGCTGAAAATCTAGCAACATTTATGTTGTTTTTTTTTTTTAATTGCACAAAGTTACAATGATTCTCTGGTGCCTACTTAGTTAGTCTGTTTGAAGTCTTCAAAAATTATTCCTGTAACTGGTTTACCCACAAAAGCAACCAGTTAGCTAAATTTCATTATTCCTTTTGTGAATAACAATGAGAACGTTCCAGTTATTGCTTTCTAGCATCAAATTGTGAGGAAGACCTCTGTGGCTTTTGGTTTTTGAAACTGCCTGGATTTTCATAAAAGGACATTCTGAAATATTGCGATAAACCTCTGGTCTGACACTCTAAATCCACAGAAGATTGTGTTCACTCCAATGTTTTATGGTCCTGACACTGGTAAGCAGTGTCATTTGGTGCATACCAGTTATTGACTATTGAAGTAATTAAGATTTCTAATCATTGCCTATGGCAGTAGTTGATCTCTGAGGACAGGCCTTAAATAATAGTCCTATATTTTAGTCTGCTGCTGTCTAGCACTGCTTGATTGCTGGATCTGGAAGCTTGTTTACTTGTGTGTTACTATTCATACTGACAACCCACAAAGTTTATGTGCAGAATTTGAAATAAATTTGTGCACTGCTGGGACATACACCAAGAGGAATGTTACTACTGGACCAAGACCTCCAGTGCTTTTAGATTTCTGATCTAATATTCACTAGGATGAGTGTGTTGAAGTGATGTAAATCATTTGTACTTGATCAGAGCTGGCATTTCAGAGTCAGATATACCAGAAATATTTTCAGTTGTTATTTAATTTAATTAAATACTTGAGAAGTAAGAAATACCCTTAGAAAATGTGTTTGTATATTTGGGGATTTTCATTTGAGGTATGGACATGTTGGAAATCTTATTTTGTGTGCTGTGTCATTCAGGACCTGAAAACGTGATGCTGACGACGTGTTTTCTGTCTGTGGCATTGAATCCATTGTTGCTTGTATGATATAATGAGATTTCTTTCTTTTTCTTTCAACTGGCTATCCTTTAGAAAACCTTTTCCATGACTTTGCTTTCAAGTAAGACACTTGGATTTTGATCTGAAATGGGTTTCCTTTTCCGCAGTTATCTCTACTTTCTGCAAGATTTTTTAACGAATGAAGCAGACCTACTTGACAATGCTCATTTCTAAGCCATTTATGTGTCAGGTTATTCAACATGCAAAAGTTGAAGGTAGCACACATTCATCAGGAACATTTTTCAGATCCGTGAACTATTTTTCTGGTATTTCTAAGTGGTGGGCTGGTATAATTACTGAGTGCTGTGGTTTTTTAAGTGGTTAGATGAAAGCTCCACATCAATATTTTGAAGTTTTAAGCTCTTAATCCAGTCTGTTGGACTCCTTGACTTTGATGAAGACCAAAGGATCATCTGCTTGAGGCTCAGGATAGGGAGCCTGGGAATTCTGTGTACAAGACAATTCTTTCAAATAATGAGCTGCTCTTTTTTTGCTTTTTTTTTTTTTTTTAGGCTGTTCTACAACAGTGGAAATTACTTTTCGTGGCATAAGGTGGGCAGTTAGGGAATATTGTTTTTCGATACAAGCTGTGTTGCTTATACTGAGGAGCAGACCAGTTTTCCATGGTATTGTTGAGTTAAATTCAGTCTTGGAACTACCCTGAGACCCTGTAGGACCGTGGAATTTGTCAGACCTCTTGGACATAAGATCAGTTCCCAAATAAATTGAAATGTTACGACCTGTCATTATGGAGCATTTGTCTTTAAAAACTGGAGGTGAGAATTTTAATAGTGTGATTTTCAACACATGATGAGAATATTAATTTGAGCTTGAATTTGTTCAGGTCATCTTTTTTCTCATACTAATTTTTTGACATAGGAAAACAGTGAGGTTTCTCTGGGTTGCTATTATACATGCTGCTGAGGTTTCTTAAGAAAATAACTCTTTTCATTCTGTGGCTGTTCTGAATGAATCTAAACTTCCTTATAGCTGTGTGTTTTGATCATCTGTGGCAGTGGGTGGATGCAGAATCACCTCAAGAAGTCTTAATTGCAGATTTTGGGGGTTTTGTTGTGGCATCTTCATGCTCTCTGCTTCAATAAAAAGGACAAAGGAATGGGGAGAGGTAACCTCAGTCTCACCTACAGCTTGTGTTGCTAGAGTAGAATGAGAATGGTGGATGTAGGTGCTGATAGCCAGAGGTTTGCTCAGCTGTCTTCAGTCTGTTACTTTAGATAACTCCTTGTTTGAATTCTGCCTAAAACCAGTTCTAGGTGTGTGTGCTTAGTGAGCTGTCTTTTCCAGAGATTTCTTCTAACATGTGAATAACTCTTTTTAAAATTCTTCCCCCCTTTTTTTTTCTTTCTTTTCCTTTTCCCTTTTGGTTAACAATCTATTCAAGGCTGCTAGGCTGCTCTTTTTCTGCACATGCCTCTGTATCATATGCTTAACATCATATTGTTCATCTGCATTTCCTAGTCACAAGTACAGACCTGTGAAGCTACGTGCCCGATAATGCATTGGTGTTTTTGTAGTCTGTTGAGAAGTGATAGTTTTCATATTGATTGCTGTCTTTATAAGGAAAAATTTTAAGCTTATTTATCACACTATCTCATCTCTCTTCCTTGCACCTTTGTGATAACCTCTTGGGTGCAAATATACCCAAGTGTGACATATTTGAAAAGAAAGGAAGTTAATTTAAAAATTGCATCTGCTTTGCTTTATTCCCATAACAAGTTTTGATATTCAACCTCTCTCTGTACTTAGGTGTGTTTAAAAATTCCTATGTATCTAGTTCTTGTTTGGGAGAGAGATGCTAAGATCCTTTCTGATGATCTTGTATCACCATCCATCATTGTTGATTACTATGCACCTCCTTTGCTCTGGAGCCACCTAACTTCTCAGACTATTTTCCTCAGGATCACCTTAGCTGAAGTAAAAGAGGGAAGTTGGAGCCCTATTTCTCTGTACCCTGGGGCTGCTCTTGTGTAAGGTAGTATGAGGAGAAAGCAACCTATAGCTTCATGCAAACCTACTTCAGTCAAAAATTGGGACTATCCTGAGGTGGCATTCATGAATAATTTATACTTTCTCACCACCAATCATTAACATGACTCAGTTGGAACCATAAAGATTTTAAAATGTTTTTAAAGCCTTAAAGCAGTGCATTTCTGATGGGACCTCAGTTACAGATGTTGTTTCCCACATAAGAGCTGGGAGATGCCACCAGAGCAGCGCAGCAGGACTGGTCTGTGTCCTTTGGGAGAGCTGCTTCAGGCTGGGCTCTTCTTGTTACGAGGCAGTTGCTTTCCCCTGTGTACTTAAACACTAATGGCAGGCGTGCCGGGGGACCATATGGGGAAGGAGTACACGTGTCATAAAAACTGCTCATTCTCCCAGCAGGCAGATCGGATTCAGCAAGGCGCTGAGCCAGATATCACCCACATGCTTCAGTTTGGTCGGTCCTGTTGTGGTAGATTCCGAGGTAAAGACTTTGTGTCAATTTTACACAGGAAATAGAAACATGAACTTACTGAAGCATATTATTCACAAATTTTTTTTAGCTGAATATATCTGTATTTTGGACATAAACCTGATTTTCCGGAAAAGAAAAAAAATAATACTTTTTAAAAAGAGAGTTGTCTTATTTTGGGGCCTGTAAATGTCTATTATCTTCAGAAGTCTTCTTTAACAAGTGTTGTGCTCATGCTATGAAATGTAAAGGTTTAATGGAAACTAGTGACCTATTTTTGCGAAGGCTGATTACCTCTCCTTTGCCATTCTCCTTTTAAAAACTGGGCATGAGGTCTTTTTTATACAACTGAGTGAAGAGAACAAGTTGTTTGAATGTGCTTATGGCATTTTAAGATCCAGGCATTAACAATACGTTACTGTGAAGAAACGCAAGTGCTCATATCTAGAAATAGCTATTGTTCATTTGTTTCTGAACTATTTGAAGTCAATGGAAAAATGAACAAAGTCAAATACAGTCATCTGTTAAGAAGTCTGCACAACTATTTAAGTGATGCTATTTCCAGTTTAGTAAACTCGTGTTTTACACAATATGAAACAATTTTGTCTGAAAATTCTGCAAGCATTTCTCAATTTACTTCTTCAGAGCTCTAACTTGACTCAGAAAGCCATTGATATTCATAGCTCCTAGATATTTCTGTCATGTTTCCTTTTAATGCAAGTACATAAGATGGAAGTGGAATCACAGCTTGTAAATAGTGATATAGAATGAAAGTGCTAAACAAGGTTGCTTAAATATAGAATCATAGAATAGAATAATACAATCATTTAAATTTGAAAATACCTTTGAGATGATCAAGTTCAGCCATAAATCTAACGCTGCCAAGTACACATCTAAAGCATGTCCCCAAATGTTACATCTACACATCTAAATACCTGCAGTGATAGCGACTCAACCACTTCCCTGGGCAACCTGTTCCAATGCTTGGCAACCCTTTCCAGAAGAATTGTTTTTCTAATATCCAATCAAATCTTCCCCTACTGTAATTTGAGGCAGTTTGTTTTTGTGCTATTGCTTGTTACCTGTGAGAGGAAACTGAAATTCCACTGCTAAAATCATCTTTCAGGTAGTTGTAAAGAGTGATAAGGTCCCCTTGAGCCTCATTTTCAACAACCTAAAGAATCCCAGCTCCCTCAGCCACTTCTCATCAGACTTGTGCTCCAGACGCTTCTCCAGCTCTGTTGCTATTCTCTCGACTTGCTAAAGCAAATCAGTGTCTTTGAGGGGCCCAGAACTGGACACAGCACTCAAGGTGTGGACTCATTGGTGCAGAGTACAGGGGGACTATCACCGCCCTGGTCCTGTTAACCACACTATTACTGATACAGGCCAGAATGCCATTGCTGGCTTCTGACCAGGACCTCCAGGCTCTTTTCTGACGGGCAGCTTTCCAGCCACTCTGTCCCCAGCCTGTAGCACTGCTTGGGGTTGTTGTGATCCAAGTGTGGGACCTGGCACTTGGCCTTATTGAACTTCATACCATTGGCTTTTCTCTATTGATCCAGCCTGTCCAGATCCCCCAGCAGTCTTCCTACCCTCCAGCAGATCCACATACCCCCCAGCTTAGTGTCATCTGAAGGCTTACTGGGAATGCACTCAATCCCCTTTTCCAGGTTATTCATAGAGATATTAATCAGGACTGACCCCAACTAGGGAATACCACTGGTCACTAGTGGTATTCCCCAGAGCCTGGGGAATACCACTAGTGACCAGTCACCAGCTGGGATAATTCCATTCACCATCATCTACCCGGCAGTTTTTTTGCCCAGTGAACAGTGTGCCTATTCAAGCCATAAGCAGCCAGTTTCTCCAGGAGGATCCTGTGGGAAGCAGTGTCAAAGGCTTTACGGAAGTCCAGGTAACCACATCCACAATATCCACAACATCCACTGTTTCAAGTCTAAGATTTCATATTAAGTATTTTTATTTTGAAAGAGATTACCTACAAATTAAATGGAAAAGTCTCTGGATGAATCTACACATGTTGTGAGTGAAATGATGAAAATATCTGAGCACATTTTGCTCCTTCTGTCCTCTTTCGCTTTATCATTCAGAGCAGGATGTATGGAAGGGAAAACCTTTCAAGCATTTCTAAAAGAAAAATACAACTTCTTCATTGAGGATTTGAGAGTTAGGAGAGATATACTTTACAATGAGCATTGACAGACAGTAGGGTGAAATGAAATGGAGGCTCTTTCACCAAAAAGCTGGAGGGCCCAAGCCTGGAGAGTCAGGCTGAAAAAGAAGACTAGACAAAGAAAGGATATTTGAAATTAAAATATCTAATATTATTTTGTCAAACAAAATAGCCTTCAGAAGCACTTTTTCCAGAGTGCTACCAATTCAAGTGTGTTCCTTCCAGGTGCTATTGTCAGTCTCTGCACTGTCTCATGTATGTACCCAGACTCAGCCTGGCTGACTGCTGTATGGAGAAGGAGAGGAAGAATGACAGAGTTGCTTCCCAGCCAGCCAGTTCACTACTGCTTCAAGTACACAGGGTGCTCTGATTTTTTACCCTTACTGACTGGCAGAAAATAAATACATGTCTTTGGTGCTTATTTGTACCACAATCTGTATGACAAAATTGATTTGTTCGAAATGAAAATTACGAGTTATATTGACAGATAGTTGCTTTTCAAATTGAAGTGGTAAAAATAGTCCTATATTGGAAACTGAATGAGTGAAACCATTCACTTTGTATCTCTTTACCTTTACTGTTGTAATTATTCATCCTGTATTTCAGCTTTGCTTGTCTGTTACACACATCTGACCTCACTGTATATTAGTTATGTGCAGCTGTCTTGTAAATGGACTGACGTGTGCTCACATTTTAATCTTAGTCAGCAAAGTGTGTATATGTGATATGTGCTGTATGAGCTCCAAGAATAGCAGCATTACAAAACATTTGCTGCTTTCTTATTGCTTCTAGGGTATTTTTTAGAGTTTTCACAATTTTCTTATTAATTTGGGTTAATTGATCTGACTGGAAAACCTGAATACCCTGCAACATTTGGAAATCTCACAATGTAGTGTTACAGGACTGTCTTTGCCAAAAGGATTTGGTTAATGTCACAATAGATTGACAGTTGAAGCTGAGTTGATCTTTGCATTTGGATAGGACACTCAGCCAGCCTTTAGCACTCAGAAGATTTGCATGCAAAAGGGCTGTGAGGGGTTTCTTTATTTCCCTAGATGTAGTATCAGTCAGATAGAAGGTAGCCTATTATTGTGGCAAAACAACAGGGTAAATTCTGAATTACAAAGATGAAGATGTAGTTAGATATTAAAAGTAAAATAATGAGAAAATGTAAATGTGAAATGCACGAGGCATGTATCTCTGATACTTGTCACTGAGAGGTGATTTGGGGTTTTTGGTAAAGTATGTTTTTGAGTTTTTGAAAACAGGTAGCTTCAAGGATATCTTTCTCTGAATTGCTTGATAGAGGTCAGTATATTTTCATCTTGGTTTAACTATTTTTTTGCCTGTGGAGTATGGTTTATCCTTTAAAGAGCAGAAAGCACTCTTTCACCAAAATCTAGCTTTCTTTAGGAGGAGTACAATGTATGCTGTGGTATGGTGCATGATGTTTGACAATGTTAGCTGTCTTTGGTTTAACTAGCATTGAGAGATACTTTATGGCACGCGAATAAACTCCCAAGATTTTGGAGGTGGTTTCATTTTCTTTTCATTTTCTTGAGTATTGTTCTCTGTAAAAAGTGAAAATATAATACAATGGTAATTGGTAGTTATTAGCCTACTCACACCTGGTCACACATTAGTGAGCTCTCTGGCTTCAAGAACTGCTGGTTCATTTGGAAATTGAGAGAATGGAAACATCCTGGATCTTTCCTCTGAGGTTTGACTGCTTTAGAACTATCAAGTATGACATAACTCTTTAGAGTGTGTGCTAGAAATGAGCTGCATATTCATAATTTTCTGTGAATCTTTTGTAGTGATTTATCTTTCTTGTTCAGGATTGTCTGCTTAACTCTTGTTTTCTGTGCCTACAAAATAGCATAATTGGTAATAATTGGGTAAGAGTGAGGACTTATGCTTCATGAAAATAAAACATTCTGGAATTGAGTTTTAATTCAGGCAACGGGAGGTTTTCAGAACATTTATTTCAAAGGAGAGGAGCTTCCTTCAAACGTCTGCTTCTGGTAGGATGTGATGGGCTGAGGAGGAGCACAGTGCTGGCTGGATGCACTGGCTGCTGCAGTACTGCACAGGGCTGGCTCTGCTGTGCCTGCCTGTGCTGAAAGCACAGTGGGGCTTCTTGAATTGCTGCTCAAAATGCTTCCCAGTGGGAATGTTGAAGGGAAGGATTAATGGAATGAATTCTTGTTTTCCCTTGCTGCTTGAGGTGTAATAGGAGGCAGTTCCTCATTTTTGAGAAGTACAGAACATTTTGTTGACTAGAAGTCCTTAGACCTTCTAGACATTTTCCTATAAGCTGTTAGGGTAATGTTAACATCAGGTTAAGAGAGTGCTTGAGACATGTCACTTTTTCAGAGAGAGAGCTAAGAGACACTTGACTGCCCAAGAGGAGGGAGGACAGTTGTGTGTGTTATTTGTTCCTCTGATCTCCTTCCTGTATTCCTTGTTCAAAAGCAGTATAGCATTTCCTCAGGAAGCTCTTTTCAGAATTTTGAGGTTCTGAACAGTATGAATGACAAACTAAGTCTTCAAAAAGTAAATACCCTCATGTATTTCTATTTATATTAGACTCATCTAACTGGGTTGTCAAATTATACTACTGCGTTTAGGAATATTATGGAGAATAGCTTTAACAAATGCAGAAGTGAGTTTATGGGAATAGGCCAGGCATTGGTTATTCATTTATATTCTGCAGAAGAACCTGTTTTATTCAGAGCTCTTGGAAAATGTTCATGGAAACTTTTAGGGAATTAGGACAGCTGGTCTAGCAGACTTTGAAGTCTGCAACACAGCCGGCTGGTTGGCATTCCCAGTGCCAACTGGCTCAGCAGCAAGTAGAGACAGCAACTGTGATTTTGGCTTAGGAAACCCTGTATATATAGAAGATGACTTGATGACAGGCAAGACTCAATAAATCTGGTGACATAACTGAACTTTGTTAACCAGTGTTTGCTCTGTTGGTATTAAACATCCCCCTATGTTTTCAATTAAAACTCATTATTTTTTCCCGTATTTTCTTTCTTTGGAGCAGGAACTTAGTACGTACTTCTCATTTACTGTCTTTTGGAATATCTGTCAGAACATTACTTTAACAGATGATTAATTAGATTTCAGCTACTGTATGTCATTGCTGATCTTTAGTCATTGTCAAATTTCAAATGAAATGTCATCTGGAAGTAAGTCATATGCAAAGCTACAGGAGTTTGGCTCCGCATCTGTCAGTAGACTTTGTGAATAATCTGATTTCCTGAGAGGCTGTGGATTTCTCACTTCATTGACTGATTCTTTTTGCCTTATAGTACAAAAATAGAGAAGGAAAAAAAAGAGCATGCTAAGCTTCATGGGATGATTCGTACAGAAATAAGTGGAGCTGAAATTGCAGAAGAGATGGAGAAAGAAAGAAGGTTCTTCCAGTTACAGATGTGTGAGGTAAGATTCAGTGTGAAATTATTATTAATATGGTGCTGTTTGTAGGAAAATTTTGAAAAATGCAATTGTTTAAGAGTAGCTGTGATATTAAAGGGAAATGCCAGGTTATTTATTGACTCCATTTGTGAAAACACATTTTTTTATTATCCTGATGGGCAAATTTTATAGAGAATTTAGATATTTTTTAATTTCACTAAACAGCTAAATTAATGCAAATAAAAGAGATAATAAATATTATAAAAGAGATTATAAATATTAAAAAAGAGATTATTAATATTATAAAAGAGATTATAATAACTCAGTCTTTACACCACTACTTCACTGTAAGTTATTTTAAGCCCTTGATCATTCTCTGAATTGTTCCTGTCCTGACAGCTGTTGCGTTATTAGGAGAGTCTCTAGTCTAGCACACTGCTGGGTTGGTACAGGAAAAAAGTGCTAGGGATGGAATCCAGTTGTCTTTCAAGTTGTTTCAGAATGTTTCTACTTCAAAATCTCTGTGATTTTGCAGTATGTTAAATCTGATGTGAATATTTTTGGTTTGATTCATTTAAGGATATGTCTGGTTCTGTGGTTGGGAATTCAAGTTGCTGTGTTTGTTTTTAGTACACATTAGCCCAAAAATACACCATGGGTGATTCTACTGCCTTTCCTGTGATGATGATAGCTAATTTGATTTATATGCCAGCATAGCATAACTGCAGTTGTCCTAGATATTTCTTTTAGTAGCTGCATGCACTCATACATAAGAGAAAAGCTTCACATTCCTATACAGAATCAGACTGAAATGTTCAAAACTGATTAAGGGATTTGAGTAACAAATAAACATATGGATGTTGTCAGCTAATTGCCTATCTGTATCCTTCCTAAGAAACAACTAGGAACAGATGCTTCTCTCTTGCTGTGTCACAATAAAGGAAGAGTTCACTTTAGTCAGTTGTAGTGATAATGAAGAGTGAAGTCTGAATTTGGATTAAATTACTCTAAATGTGGAATAGCTGAAGTGTATCCTGTATTTCTTCTGATTCTGAGGAAAATAAATTTATACTAGGTCACCTTTGAATAGTTGTGAAAGAGGACTTTGGTTTTGTTTTGATGGTAAGTGAGAAGGGTGACATATTGAAGTTTTATCATAAGTACAGACTAGTTCTCTGTAAATTATGGAAGTGACCTGAATACCAAATGCCTAGAGCTCCATTTTAAATTAACAGGAGCTGGAGAGGTGATTGTTGTAACTAAATATATCCAGTGCACGTGTCTACATTTAGGCTCATCATTTGTTCACCTGAACCAGCATAAGAAGCTGCAACATTGAAATCTGGCACTTGGATGCTGCTTTACTTTAGCTGATTTACAATAATTAGGATGTATGGTGAGAAGGGGAAACCCAGATGCATTAGAGCACCATTAAGACATTCGTTTCTTCACTTGGAGGTCACTGGCTGAGATGGGGTTAAATTTTTTTGTCATTTAATGGACAGTTAAGGACTTTGATCAATCATACTTCTGTTTGCATGGCTGACATTTTAGGCTGTGATATTCAGGGGAAGAGCTGCCACTTAATGTGGACTTTGTGCCTTATGCAAGAGGACAGTAGTTGCACTTCTTTTACGCTTGACAGTAGATTCATTGAAAAATCTCTTGCTAAACTGTAATTTGCTGTAATTACCATGTATAAGGATTTGATAAAGAAAACTATGAAATCAACAGGCAAATTTTAAAACTTGTTGAAATAATCACTCACTTTAATTTTAGCCGACTGCTTTCCTCCTTAATAACATCTGTTTAGTAATGAATTTAACAACTAGTGAGATAAATTTTTAGATGTGCTGCTAGGTGTAAGAATGGGTTCCTAAATGTACTCCACAAACCTTTTCATACTTTCTTTAACAGTGGCTTTCCTTAGGAGCCCCAAAGGATATTCTAACAATTTGGACATATCATAGTGAAATATCCTCACAGGATATCAAAAGTCAGCAGTGACAAGAATTCTTTTTGTGTGATTTAACTCTTGAAGCCACTTTTTGCTGCATTTTCTTTTAGGTTTTGTAAATCTGTAACTATTAAAACTTGTTGAAATATAATTGAAAATAAAGTGTTAAAAAAAAACCCTGTAGCAGTAATAAATAATTTGTTTTGTGAATTACTGTTTTAACAGTACCTGCTGAAAGTCAATGAAATCAAGATTAAAAAAGGAGTGGACTTGCTTCAGAACTTGATCAAGTATTTTCATGCTCAGTGCAAGTATGTTTTACTTTTCATAAACTCTACACTAACTGGAACAACATTTTGTTTTCAAATTTTGACATCATCATAACACTTTTCTAGAATTTTCAAAATCTTAAGTTTCAGCTGTTCTTGCTGATGTCTTTTGACAGATTGCTTTTGACAGAATAGTCATAGCTTTTGTTACTATATTCTGTAACATGAAATGAGGTTGAGCTTGTTGCATTGAATGTAATTGGATGTTCCAAAGGAATACCGAACAATAATTTGCAATGTTTATAAACTACTCTTGAAGCAGGGCTTTTAGTTTGATCTATTACTTAGTGGTCCATTAGTTTTGATGGACTTTGAGTGTATCTAACAATGATGTAAATTAATTATGTGCTCAAGAAAAATAAGTTGCATAAGTAGTGGAATAAAACTATATTGAAATAGTCACTCTTTTTCTAGTTTATTGGAGGAGGACCCAATAGTAAAACACAAAGTTCTCATTAGAATTATGTGCTTTTGTTATGATAGTGTTACAAATCTGTCATGTAGCAATGAAGTCACAGCTATAAACTTGAAAGAGCCACTGCTAACCTGTTGAAATCAGTTAAGTTTTCATCTTAAAACACCAGTCTGCATCTATGAATTTTTTCCTTAATACCTGTGTTGCTTTTAAAGTCAGTTTCACTTGCAGTGTGTCATTAATCTGCTCTGTCCATTTAATACGATTTTAGCAACGTAATTGCTGTGTTGCATTGTCACTTTCATGACTGCTTCCCAGAGTAAAAATATTTCATGTTGCAAACAGTGCAGCAATATTTAAACAAATATGCATGTAACTGTCATTTCTTAGAATTTTTTTTTAAATATCTTTGTTTTTTTTTTAAAGAACTGGAATACTTGGCATAGACAGCATTACTCTGCTGATTCAAAATGCATGTACTGCAGAAAGATGTAGTATATTCTATAAGCTCGCTTATAGAGCATAATTAATGATTGGGAAACAAAGGGGTTTTCCTTTAGTAAAAGATTGTATCAGACATAAAATTATGTGGCTTCAAGAAATCACAATTATTTTATATGGAGCTTTTCTGTCCTTCAAGTGAATCTTTCTTTTCTGGGCCTTCAGTAAGTGTGATGAGAACTTGTATTTGAGATGAGAATGAGGAAAATTTATGTGGCAGTGGATTGTGGCAGTTCTGAATCTAATTGGGGATTTTGCATGTCAGAATAAGCTATGATGGAAATAAAGAGGTGGATCAGTCAAAGATTAATTTTAAAAAGTTTACTGTTTTGAAGTTTATGCTATGGCATAATAATATGCATGTCTTACTATGGCAACTTTTTAAGCAGAAAATTCAAAGTAAGGTTTCATAACAGCTGGCTTTTTGCTTTTCTTTTTAAGTTTCTTTCAGGATGGGTTAAAAGCAGTTGAAAGTCTCAAACCTTCAATTGAGACACTCTCGACAGATCTTTATACAGTGAGTAGGAACATCTCATGTTTATGTGGTTAAATTTAGTTTTTTACAGTAGAAGATGATAATTTTGGTTCAGGTTGCCTGTCTGCTTTAATAGTCAGCATTTAAGGTTTAGAGTAGATTGTTGGTAAAGTCTTATTTTAATATGACATTCAGAAGTCTTAGTTTCAATTCAGGACCCCACTGTGTAAAATGTTATGAAAACAGCTTTTGCTCGAAAGTGTTTATTAAGTGGAAAATAACATGTGGTTTCAAATGGAACACAAGGAAGCAAGAGCATTGTGAGGCAATATCAAAGCCTTAACCCAGCAATATCCTAACCATTATCAAGTTTTCTGAAAATACAAGGGAAAATAAACTGATCATATTATCTTGTCTTTTTGTTTTTATTCTCACTGAATATTTCTCAAAAAATGAACCAATTATCAGCAAATTTGAAAGACCTGCATTGAAAGCTAAAAAAATGTTATTATTAACCTGTGTTTTTCTTCATTCAAGATTAAACAAGCACAAGATGAAGAACGAAGACAATTAACACAGCTCAGAGATATTTTAAAATCAGCACTCCAAGTTGATCAGAAAGAGGTGAGTATATAAGGTGGTTTAATTTTGGGATACCTATTTTAATTACTTGTAATGTTAATATTCAAGATAAAGTTATTTTAACTTTTATCAGACATTTAATTTCTTTTGTTAATTCATTTTTGTTTTGAGGCTGATGTTGAATGTTTCTGACAAACGCATTTTTAGAAAAAACAAATGCCCACTAAAAATATGACTTGCTGAAAAATGATTTCTTTTCATTACCAGTGTTGTAAAATATTTCAGATGGTGCACTGTTGCTCAAACTGAGAATGAAAGAACTTGGGCAGTATCATATAGAACCTTATCTCACAATATTATTCCAAACTGTATAATGGTTATGTAAAACTGAACTTTAAATGCCAAAACACTTCTGTCATCATCTGCAAAAGATGACAATCAAGTTTGTTACTCAGCTGCAAAATGCCGGTGTTCAGATGTGCAAGAGCTGGGTCAGTTTGGCAATCCAATAAGTATTTTTTGAGTTGCAATTATGATTTCCATTAGATTTAATGAATTCTAAAGTAGTCTCAAACTCTGATCTGGAAGTAAGCATCTTTTGTATAATGTAATCCTAAATACTGGGTCTACTTTTGTTTCAGATTGCTAGTGCCTCCTCTTCATTATAAATAAATGCCAGCCAGCTTCCTTTGTGTGGCTGCTGGGCCATGAGTAAGTGATGAATGAACCACCCCCCCACTTTTCAGATTCTCTTTCTGAGAGGGATTACAATGAAATAGTTTAGTCTACAGAGCTCAGACTTCCTTGATCTTTTCCGGTCTTGCTTTGATCTTCCCATAAAAGTTATGGTGACTCCTAGCTCTTACTGGTGACAGATGCTGGTTGTGGAGCAGTGTAATCTAGTGAAAGGTGTTCCTGCCCCCAGCTGGGGGTTGGACTGGATGATCCTCAAAGGCCACTCCCAACCCAGTCCATGTGATTCTGTGACTTGCGGACAGGCATTTGGAACGGTCTCGAACACTCCTCACTGTGTTACCTTGGGAAGTTTGTGATAATGACCATTGTGTACAAAGTCCCGCAAGATCAGCAGGCACTTCCTTAGATTCTGCCTGGCATTGAGGACTCACTGATTTGCCAAAAACTTCCAAATTTGAGCTTGCTAGAATGAGACACTAGGGAACCTCGTGGAAGTGGTGACTGCTTTGGGTTAGCCATTGACTGCCCACTCCCAAGAAGGAGCCTGTGCTGCTTAGGGTGTGTTGGCAGGTGTCCTCTTTCAGTTGGGTCTGTGGCTTTCATGGTTGCTGGGAATGTCTATCAGTGATACTGATATTAAATATACGTGGAAGATGTGACAAGTACACATTTTTCCACATACTCAAAAATTAATAATACACATACATTTATTATTTCTACTGAGTTTGTGACATTTAAAAATACAAGTATAAAAGTGCTTTATGCTGTAGTCATTATTTATTAATTCTTCAAATTTAGATATAGATGCTTACCTGCAGAGCATGAGAATTATTATAATTATTTTAAAGCTTTTTGAAAACATCAATTAATCAGTGGGATGCCAAAGAGTTCTAGTGGGATGCCAAAGAGTTCTTATATAATTTACTGTACAACCAACTAATATTATTCTTGTTGCGCTGTAATTTTCTTTACTATAACTGATTTCTTTTTCCTTCCTAAAATGCATTTACATTTTGTGACCGAAGTCTAGGAGAGTAAGTGTTACTATGTTTTAATGAAAATAGTGGCATGATTTTCATTCAGAATTCAAGAAACTGGATTTTTCCTCTAAGCATTTGTCTGTTGGCATGAAAAGACTGGTTCTTTCTCCTCTTTGGTGTATTTTATTACCAAAAAGAAAAATATTATCAAAAAATTTATCATACTCTTCTCGGGGAAAAAAAATTGTTGTAAGACAAATTGGTAATTTCCTTTGTACTTCCTTTTGGAAATTAAATCCAGTTGCTTGATTTGATGTTCTTGCAAGATTTTGAAGCTGTATGTATTTTTAATTAAAATGGACTTCATGTATGAAATGAAAGAATGTTGACAAACATTCTTCCTGTTATCTTTAAATAATTTAACACACAAAAGCACTATTAATGAACCTTTTTTTTGTTGTGCCTATATGCATAGTTTCTTCCTGCACACAACTTCCTCAAAAAGTATTGAAAGTTTATTTTTGAATGTCATATTGTGTACACCTTCATAGTTTTTAATTTTTAAGCTTTTATTTTTCAAATGTAGAAGTTCTGCAAGTTTCAGAGTCAACATTAGAATTGTATTGCCTTAACTGTTGTTCCCATGACCTTGGGCGAGGTCACCTCCTGTGACTAGTGTTTAGATTCATTTCTGCTTCTTTGTTAGAACCTATAATCTGTTTAGACCACTGCAAAATGGGATAAATGTTGTGTTTGTTGACAAAAATTACGGTAGTTTTGCTGTAGGAGAGGCTGCCTGCAGGGGGTTCTGATAGATACGTCTTCTGGAGACTTTGTGGGGCTGTAATAGGGATAGGGATGGGATAGATAAGGAATGGATCTCTGAAACATCCTCCTGGCAATGATCCTGCAAATGACAGAGATGCTCAGGCTCTGGGAGAACTGTAAGAGCTTTTTTTGGTAGCTTTACACACAGGAATGGTCTAAACAGTCTAAAAATCCAGTCCATGGGAGCTGTGGAATGACTAGCCAAAATTTGTTGTGTATAGGTTGAAGCACCTTGTATGAAAAGTTCTGTTATGTTCACGTAGTGGAGCTGACAAATAGGATCTCAGAATATCTCTTATCAGTAGTCACAGACCATCTTTAGAGAATGCTGTTTTCACATTTCTTTCATTTTTAGTTCTGCTGTTCAGCTTGACTTAAAAGCCAGTATATCTTCATAGACTTTGGGAGGAAGAATTTCAAACCCTTCTATGGTCACTGAAGTGATTCACTAAGAACATGCTGCAAATTTTAAATTACTCACTTCTTTTTATGCACCTATCTATATTTCCAAGTTGATAAAGTGGTCAAAGTTCAGTTCCTTAGGCTTGTGTACTTCAGCCTGTTCTGATTTTGTTATGTTCACTATATACTTAAAATGACAATACTCTGCACTAGGTGTGTGTCCCCTAGCCTGCAGTGATCCATTTCCTCCCATAGGTAATGTACATTGTTTCTGCTCTCCAGTGAGGCTATTGGGTCTGACCCTGTTATCTGTGATTTCTATCTCTGTTTTGTGCAGTATGCAAACCAGAAATAAGGGAAGATCCTTGGAATGCCTCCTTATGGAAAAGGCATGCTGAAAGGAAGGATGTTAATTGTGGTGGTGATTTGTTGGGTAGTTACCATGTCTTAGGAGCTGGATCAAAATCAGGAACTTCTTGTCAGACGGTTGTGGAAAACCGTCATTTAGCAATCACGTTGGACAGTATTGATCTGGACATGACCTGTACTGAGAGTTTAAAATGAACAATATGTTTGTCCTTAAGATCTTTTCATGAAATAGTATTAAATTTTTTAGATACTGTTCACAGTCATGAATGCGTGGAAATACACGTCAGCTGCTGCAGCTTCCTCTCCTGCTGAAATGAGGCAGGAAGCTTGTATTATTGGTTTGCCAGTTTGGCCAAACACAGCAGCTGAGCATAAACAGATGAAGGAAGGTAGCTGAAATGAGGCAGAAAATAATGCACAAAAAGTAGCAGCACAGACTAATGGGAATGGTACTATGAGCAGGTGTTGGAGGTCATCAGTAATCTTTACATAATTGAGGATGGGGAGAACTGAAATTAATTTCCTGTCAGGCCTCTAATCTTGCGAATGGAGTTCCTTTACTGGCTAATGGAAGGCAGAGATCAAGGCATTGGTAGGGCACAATAGGCAGTGTCAGATCAGATTTTCTTCAATAGTCAGTAAATGTATGCGTGCAGCAGTTTTTAATGAGTAACAGGAATATTTTTTAAATGTTGTTCTGGCTATATGTTGTGCAGAGTGCAAAACCAAATAATTCTATGTAAACAAACTAGAAAGGAACGATAAACAGACTGGTTTAAATCTAAAGAGATGCTTTGTCAGGCACAGACAGCTAAGTGGTAGTTCTTTAGGGCCTTTAAAAGGCTCAGGTGATGTTGTAGGTACCTGGTATGGCTTGCTGGATCACTTGCTGAAAGGCAGGAAGAGGGCAGGGAGAGGGCTTCTCTTGAAAAGGAGCACCAAGGAGTGCTGCAGCCTGTGCAGAGCACAGCTCGTGGCTCTCAGGACCACTGAGCTCCTGCAGTGTATTCAGGATGAGCCTGAAGCTTGGAGGCGTGGAGTCCTAAGTACTCTGAACAGTGGTGTAGGTGGGAGCTCTGGCTCTACCATCATGTTTAGAATAGCTCACAGTCATATGAGTGAGCTGCTTTGTGGGTTTTTTTTCCTTACTATACTTTTATTAGATGCCGTATATAGCACAAGAGTAATTATGTCCATAGAGCAATGACAGTAGAAAAGAAAAAAATGAAAATTTTAAGTAATAGTCATTGATACTGTGTGCATTTAAAAGTCCATTCTGTCATGTTACTGCTGTTCATATGGTGTGACACATCAGATTCCTCATTTTCAGGTTCTTATTTTTTAAGAAGTTGGACTTTTATAGCAGTGGGTCCTACCTCTGGGTAGTTCTGAGAGCAGTGAGAAGGGTCCCTGTCTCTTTGTGTCTCAGAATTTTACTTTCTTCCAGATATTTTGCTTTAAGTTATTATTTTTTGGAAATAACTTTTCAGTTTTCCTGTATGACTCCTGAACTATGTTTCCAGGAGAATTCTTCTGCTTTTCAGACAATAACTTGACTCAGTTTCCACAAAGAAAATCACTTCTTCAAATTGATGTATGTAATTATCTTTACAGTGGAAGAGTGCACTAGCAATTGCAGGTAATAACAGTCTTTAGTGTTTGTACCTTGGTGTGTTTACATGAGTTGGAAAGGCCACTGCTCAATTAAGTTTTGGGTTAAAACCCCTATATATTAAGGCCAAGAGTAAATATAAATAAAAGCAAGTAAAAAGATTTTGGCAGATGCTGATAGTGGATACTTCTTAAATTTTTTTTGTGCCCTCTGAAAAAATAAATGGATCTTGTTCTCTCTCACTGAGGAGCAAAATTGTGCTTCATTTGGCCTGTTGGATTAAAGCAGGAAGGAAAAGCTCTGAAACTCATTAATGGGGAAGTAGTTTAGTTGAAAGTGTGGAATGCATCACAAATTGCTGTTGATTATTTCAGGATTCTCAACTTCGTCAGAGTACAGCTTACAGTTTACATCAGCCTCAGGGAAACAAGGAGCATGGCACTGAGCGGAGTGGCAGTCTGTACAAGAAAAGTGATGGGTAAGTACTGCTGGAGTTTGCTGGGAGAAATATTAGCTCCTAAGAGCTCAAGAAATGTAATACAAAATATATTTAAAACTGTCACCTTTCTTTTTTTCCTCTAAACTAGAATCAGAAAAGTGTGGCAGAAAAGGAAGTGCTCAGTTAAAAATGGTTTTCTTACAATTTCCCATGGTACAGTAAGTATTTGTTTACAGTATTTTATGTACATGGTTGCTAATACAGAAAGGCAAGCTATGCTGGTCTATATTTATGGTTTGGAATTAGCTAGATTCCTGATACAGTGTTTTGAATATGAGAGATATATTTTTTAAGGCAGCATTTTAGAAATATATCAAGACATACACAGTATCTAAAAATACAGATATTTTAATGTTCATGACTGTTAATGGGAAAAAAAGGCTTATTTAGTGACTCAGTTCCTGTAAATGTTCATATTTTACCAGGCTATCTAAAAATACAAATTCAAACTTACTTTTTTATTTTTTTTTTTTTTTTAAGGTATGGTTGGGCATGAAGCCATTTTTTAGATATGAGTTAAACAACATTTTATATTTGCAAGATAAACTGAGAGTTTATGCTGAATTGCTGAATGCTGAATTGCATTTCTCCCTCAGATTTGCTGCTGTATGGTAGTCTGTTAGTTCCTTAGGGTCTTTGGAGTAGCTGTTGGGGAAAATCAAGCCTGAAAACAACTTCTACCAGAATGACAAGAAATAGAGAATTACAGATTCCTCTTTATTACTGCTACCAATATTTGAACACATTAACTATAACTATTAACCATTTGTTAAAATTTTAAAACTTTATGTTTTCATGTTTTGGACTTTTTGCACTTTGCCTTCAACTTGGTTGTGCTTTCCTATAACATTTTTAATATTGTTTTCTCAAAACTTTTAAAAGAGTTTCTTGAGGCAAAAAATAACTCAGTGTCAGTATTTCCCATTCTTGGTCTAATAAACAGTCCTGTTTCTTGTTCCTGTTATGAACTGTTCTGTTCTTCATCCTGTTACGCCTGTTGCTATGACTACAAGTTGACCCTGGCAGCAAAAATGAATCAATCTCTCATTTGTGCATCTAAGCACAAGCTGCTGCCTTCAGAATTGATAATCAGGAGTTAAGGAGGAGTGTAAAGTCAAGCCTGCAAAGCAGAGTCCTTACTATGGCTTTGGAATTGTCCACTTGTTTACGCCTCTGCTCATTTGGGTGTGTAGGAGTGTGTCTTTGGCAGAGATGCTGGTGTCTCCTTGTGCTATGATTGTGCCTGATGTTGGACATGCTGTACTGGTACCAGTAGGAATGTCACTGGGGGAGCTCAGAGCTGGCAAAGGCTACAAAATCCACTTGTGGAGCAGAATTTGAAAACTTTCACTTGCAAGTACAGTTACTGAGTCTGTCAAGATAGTGTTTCCTTCTGTTTTTATAAGCTGTCTGCTGGATGGTCTAACGTTTTTAGAAGCAGTACATTCCCACTGGAATCAGTGGAGTCGTAGCTGGAAATCAGTTGCTAAGGGAAATATTCACATGTGAATTTAGATAGGTGCATTTCATAGGTTTGGTCTCAGTGCTTTTATATTACAACATTAGAAAAGTCCCCTTTTGTTTCAAAATACACTCCTAAAAGGTATTTTCACTTATTTGCTTACTTCCCCCTTATATATTGATGACAGCTTTATGTAAAAAATTAATTGTTGTTACACTGAAACAGGTAGAAGTAATTTTTGTTAGTTAAAATTTTTCTAGGCTGCTCCGAATGTCTTCTGAGAATTTCCAAGCTTCTCAGGGTTGATATCTCCTGGTCTCTGGAATATGATATATTGTTCTCTCACCCATCAGAATCTCAGAAATTCAGTTGTCAGTTTTGCTTTCTTTATCAAATACAAATTTGTAAATACTTCTGTTTTAAGGTCTAAGTGTTCTTGATGGATTTCGCTTCTTTGGTTATGTAGCCTCTCTGTTTGAGGGACTACTTTGTCAGTCCCTAGAACAGCTATCTTCAAGCAATTGTAGGTGCATAAACTGGCCTGTCAGGTGCTCTCCTGATGCACGGAGAGAATATGTTTGGTTCTCTGTCAGTCACCCAGCTGTTACCCTGTATGTGTCTGCCTGCATTGGAATATGTGCAGAAGTTATAGTTTTAGACAACTAAAAGCTTCAAAGAAGTCAGCATTCGTACATTTAATGTATGTGGATGAAAAAAAAAATGATAGAAGAAGATTGAAACATGTAATTAGGAATTCCTAAGTCCTTTGCAGATCAAGAAGTCACAAGGCAAAAAGATTTCAGAAATATCAGGCTGCTCAAAGCTGGATTTGTGTTTAAAGAAGTTTTGCTGGTTGTTTGCAAAAGAAAGCATATAAGAGACTCCTTATCAAAACATTTTTGTTGGTCTTTCTTTACTGCTGAAAATCTTACCATGATGATTAAAAGGACAATCTGAAGGCAAAACAATCAGATTTCATCTTTTTTTTTTTGAAGTTGATCACTGATATCCAGGAGAAATGCATGATGAAAACAGCCACTCCGTCTCTTAGTGGACATATTTGCTCATGCCGTTTGTAAAATCAGCTCTATGTGTCCTATATTGTCTCGGAGGCCTAACTTTTTGATTCCTACAATTCTGTTTTTTGCTAGAACAGTTTATAAGTCAGTTTTGATGGATAGAGGGTTGCCAATTTTGCAGAAAAGAACTTAAGTTGATGCTCAGGTCTGTGCATGTTATGAAAGGTGGTAGCACTTTTCAGGGTGTTGGCGTGTTAACGTGGGTGTCCAAAAACTCAGCAGTAGTCTGAAATTTAATCAGAGACTCGATCAGGAAAGTGACTCTCAGAGGTTTCAAACGAGTAGTGTAATATTAGTTACCTTTGTTAGTTTTTTCCATGTCTAGTGTCTCCTAATCCTGCCAAGTGTCTGAATCAGTGTGGCTAAGGAGCTCACACAGCCTTACCTCCCTTTGTCTTTAAGCTTCAACTTCTCCCCAGGCAATGCCTGCCATGTGGTGGAAGTGTGTTGTCCACAAGCAGCAGGCACAGGCTGGGGAGGCTGCTGGAGAAAAACTGTTAGTCTGCTGCAGGATGGAAGCATGAATGAGGTGCTATCAGCCACAAGGTTTTTAATACCCTTGTTAATGCTGACTTCAGGTTAGGAGTTCTTCAGATAAAAGCTCAAGAATACGTATGGATTCCAAGATCAGCATATTTGCCCAGGTTATGTTATTATTGTTGCAGCCATTTCTTTGGGTTGCCAGATTGTGATACTGAGTTCTTCTGCTGCATTCTCCTGTCCCGAGGGACAAGTCCTGTGGGCATTGCTCCTTCAGACCCCTCTAAAACATTTTACTGCATTCATTTACAGCTTCATATTTCATAAGTTAGAGAAAATTAATTAGGTCCCAAATGCACTTCAGATCCAAAGTCTTGGGGTGAGGGGATTTTCTCTTAAACATGAATTGCATTCTTACATTCTGATAGAGCCTGTGAGAAGGGTATATATGAGTTGCCCAGTGTCTATATAATTAATAATTTAGAAATATTTTAATATCTTTATATATAATTTATAACTAAATAATTAAAACTGTATGCACTTTTACTACTAAAAGGAAGGCTGGAATTTGAAAAGCTATTTATTAGGCAGAGAATACAATGTGATTGTCAATAAATTGTCATCTTGCTGCCTCCAAAACCTCTCTTGGGTATAATTTGTTTTACATTGCCCAGCAAGTGACCTGCACATTTATTGTTTCAAAGCTTGCATGACTTTGTTTTGTCTGCTGCTTATGCTGGGCAAAGCATGAACCTACTATTTTTCAAGGACACCATGCTTTTTTTTTTTTCCCTAACAGGAAAAAAATACATAATTGTTTCCTTTCTTATGTTTGTCCATGGTTTTGATTTTTTTTTTTAGCTGATCTGCAGATATAATGACACTCTTCTTTTTTTGCCAGCTATATTGTTTTATCAGAATGTTTCAAGGGAATCTGTAATCTTTTGACTTGTTGTCCCTTGTTTTTTTTGAATTAAATGTTTTCATCAACAAATTTAGATGAGATTGTGAGAATATCTACATTTCTTATGCTTCATTGCAAGTTAATAACATTATGTGATAGTACAGCCTCATTTGGTAAGGATTTGTTTAGATATTTAAATATTATTTTAGCAACTTCTATAAATATTGTTAGAATGCAACAGTAAGTGTGGTAACGTGTTTGTGAATATTGCTATCCATATAATAGTTATTTCCTAATGGTTTAATGATTTTTTAGATATTATTGTCTAGAGAAAAGGATGACTCGTTAAATCTGCTTTCTGATTTAATTATTCTAAAAAAATAGTGAAACTAGTTATCAATTGTAGGAAGTGAAAGCCATTCCTCAAGTCAAGGTTGCAAACAAGTCTTTCTAGATCCTACCCCAGGTCTGTAGCACAGGTAGGCTAAGGGAAAGAAGAATGCAGAGGTGCTGTTTGAAAAGTCTTTGTAGCCTTTTTGAGTCTTTCAAAATGCAGGTTCCTTGTGAATCTTGCTCTTAGTAGAACACTGTCACTTTCTGTTCTAAAAGGAACTGAAGTAGCTCAGAGGAACTTGACTAGAAAATATATGTCATTATAAAGTATACATTATTTCACTAGATTTTTTCGTAATCAGCTAGCTCATTTTACTTTTATATATGTTTGCTGCAAGACTTCTCTGTGAAAACTTATTTTCCTTCACTTAGTTCCCTTTACTGATTTAAAAATTCAGCATTTGTTCTTAAATGGTTATTTGGAGACCTCTTAAAGACATTAGCAGAAGTCAAAATAATTAATTGTTGAAAACTAAACAAGTAATATTTTAAAACTAAATGTCTGAGTGTTAGGGGATTAAATATAAGGATGAACCTGTCTCTTTTTTGTACCTAGTTCCTTCAGGTAAGTGTTTCTAGTTAGTGGTAATTAAAGAGACACCCTTCTTCTTTTCAAAATTAAGTTACCAGTAAACAAAATCATCAAATAAAAGTAGCTTATGAACCATGATATGGAAGAAAACATGAATGAAAACCTGGGGACCTTAAAAATTTAACAGCCATTTGTCAAGTCTTTTTGGCCAGTGAGACATCATCCTGTGCTTTCAATCTGCAGCTTTCAGTCAGTGTGGGTATACTAAAATGTGTATGTTTTATCTTCAAATAGGCTAACCGACCTCCAGCAAAGCTCAATCTGTTAACCTGCCAAGTGAAAACAAACCCAGAGGAGAAAAAGTGTTTTGACCTCATATCACGTAGGTTTGTTGTTCAGGTCTTTTTACTTGCAGCTCATAGCAGAATTTTGCATTATTTCTGTAGATGTGTCAGTAATTTTTGCCATTGCAGAATGCTTCCCTTTATAAAATGCCCTTCCTATGACAATTTGACCTTTCAGTTATTTTAACATAATGCAACTAACTGTGCTTGTTTCTTTGGAAAACCACTTGTATTTAGAAGCTCTCTTCACTTCTTTTTTCTATTTAATTTTTTGCTGTCTTACAGCACAGTAACTATTTTTTGCTATAACATCACTCTTCATACTAAAAACGTCTTAGCTCATCATCGTGAAAAGTTAAAACCTTTGCACAAGATCAAAAGGTGCTTGTTAAACTTTTTTGAATTTAAGTCTGGTGGTTGCTATGCAACTGTGAAGAAAATATTGAAACCATTTTTTGGTTTTCTTATCTCATAATAGAGAGAAAGGTGAGATAAAGAATCTGCATGTTAAACTCACCAAAACAGAATAACTTTTGGATCAGAACGGGATGATATGAAATTGTGTAGTAGAATGTTTCCTTTGTTTTCTGACTAAGATATTTTACTGAAATATGTATCTCAAGTTAGCTGGGGAGAAGAATACAAACGTATTCCTCATTTTTTTCCTTTATTGAAGCACAAAGTTCTTCTGCATTTATAAATGTAAGCTGTGCTGCTTATGTGAATAGACTGGAATGCTTGTGTGCAACATACAGCTAATTCATTTCTGCTCAAGCAGCTGGGCTTCCCTGTTTGCTCCTGTGCTTTCTTTCTTTGTTGATGACCGTGTCATGTTTTCCCCAGTATCAGCTTATTGTAATGTTACTACACACTTGAAAAGGCATAACTGGCTTCTTAGCCTTCTCCAGATTACTTTTTCACTTTGTTTTACTGTAGAGTTAAAAAAAATTTCCATGTTATTTACAAAATGGAAATTGCAGTACCATGGCAAGATAAAAATCTCTTAATGTGGCACTTTCCTTTCTGTTCTTTCATATATCTTCATTGTCTTAATATTTTCCATGCTTGAAGCTATCTTTTAATACCTTTTAGCCTGAATATTTTTCAAACTTTAGAAATTTTCATCTTAGAATATATTTGCCTATAGCTTTACCTCCATTGTTCTCATCAACTATTCTCACTCCAGCTCAGTCATTAAACTGTATCATATCTTATTCTTCACAGACTTACAATGGACTATGTTTTTTCTTTAATAGTATGCTATAATAATAATGCTTAGAATAAGAAAAGTAGTAGTTAATTAAAAAATTGTGAGCTTGGTTTAATTGAAACAGATTGGGGCTCATGCTGGTTGTAGTTTGGAATTGTGTCTGGCAGATTTTTTTTTTAAGTTTGTGATTATTGGGTTTTAAGAGCTCATTTGAGCTCTTTGAGTCTTTCTTACATACACAGATAAACACAAATATGGACTGTATATTTTACTCCTCTCTCTCTCCCAGAAGAACTTTATACTTGTGATGATGGAGGTTGTATCCAGAACACGGAACATTTCCTTTGCTCTCCTGCTGCTTATGTGATAAAAACACAGTACTGAAGAAAGCAGCTTCTGTTTAAAATGCAGCAAGCCACCCTATGTAAACACAGGTGTAATCATACAGGAACTATAGGTAGTAAGGTGAAACTTCTTAAATGGACTTTTTGTCTCTCAACACACTCCAGTGATGAGAACAGAGACCTCAGGACTCGATTAATTTTAGATTTCATTGAGAGATTTCTGCAAGATGAGTTTTTCAATAACTTTGTTTAATCAGTATGTGAATTATTTATTGTGCAGATGACAGAACATACCACTTTCAAGCAGAGGATGAACAGGAATGTCAAATGTGAGTTGCTTTCTAATTTTATTGTTGACACTGGTGTTGACACTGGTGATCTACTGAGACTTACTTTGAACTTCAGAAGTGCCATAACACTTAATAGCAAAATATTGCTGCCATTTTAGATGGACATCTGTGCTACAAAACAGCAAAGAGGAAGCTTTAAATAATGCATTCAAAGGAGATGATAACACAGGAGAAAATAATATTGTCCAGGAACTGACAAAAGAAATTATATCTGAAGTCCAGAGGATGACTGGAAATGATGTTTGTTGTGACTGTGGAGCACAAGGTGACTCAATTAAGCATATTTCTAATTGGTAAAAATTCTTTGTCTTATGAGAATCTTTAAGCTAATGTTTTGTACTTTCACTTTTACTCATGATTTCACAAAAATTATATACACAGTAGAATGTGCTAACAATTTAATGGAACTACTTTAGTTAAGATTGATTTGCTATATTCTTATTATCAGAGGGGAGAAAAGTTACTAAGAAGCTTATTTTTCTCCCATGTATTTTGCTAATTGTAGCTTTTGCTTACATTAATCAAATGAACTTATATAAAATATGGGTTAATAATGTAAGATTTAGGTAAACTGAGCAACCATAAGTTACTTGAACGTTTTCTTAATACACCTTTCTTCTTTTTTCTTTTTTCATCATGTTTGCTTAAGTGAGACAGGGAGTATGTCTAAGGCTATACTCATTTTGAGAAGAATGCTCCTGCTGGCTGTGGTTTGCAGTGTTGGTTATCTTCATTAATGAATTTCTACTTTAACCCTCTTCAAATTGTTTTCAAAATCCTGCTGTTTCTTGTGTTCTTTTATGCTGAGGGGCACTGCAGGACTTAGTTTTTTGATATAAAAGTGTAGCTGCAAACATCTGCTCGGGTGCTGTATGCACTTTACAAATCGATAGTAACTTCCAGCAGTAAGTATTGTATAAGGCTATGGGAAGAGTCAAGCCCTCTGTCTTAAAAAAAGAGAGTGTAAATGGCAACTTACAAACCTTTATCAAACAAATTGATTGCTAAGCTGTCTAAACCTTCAGAAGTAAATTATTTGGCTGGAAGAGGAGGGAATGATGTAGTAAATGCAAAATACCAGGAGAAAAGACCACAAGGGCTATGAAAGGAGAGGGATGAGCCTTCGTATCTTTGGAGCAGTTGAGTGTGAATCTTGTAGTGTGTGCACTTCTGAATCACTTCTGCTTCACATAGTTGAAAGTCTATATTTGAAGTACAAAAGAACCCCAACCCTGTAAATGTTGTTATTTCAGTTTAAACTGCACCTGTATTCCCAGTTGAGAGTGTGACACCATTATACTGGTGGTGGGAAAATGCAGTTCCTGAAAGTTGTTTGAAGAATGATAAACTGGATTGGTTAATGAGCTCCCTTGGATAGCAATGTCTTCCACAAAAATAAAATAAAAATTCTCCTCTTCACTTTTTTCAGCATTAAAAAAGATCCTGTTTTTTTCCCCAGGCAGAGGAAATGTAAAGACATAAATTAAGATAAAAAATTATAATTAATGTACAAGAATCTTATTTTACAGAATTTCATTTGTGTGTTTTACATTTTCTAGATGAAACAATTGCCTGAATAAATTTTAATTCTGTGGGTGCCTTCTGTTTCAGATCCTACCTGGCTTTCAACAAATTTGGGAATTTTAACTTGCATTGAATGCTCAGGAATCCATAGAGAACTTGGTGTTCACTATTCCAGAATGCAGTCGCTTACATTAGATGTGCTGGGAACATCTGAACTTCTGGTAATCAAATTGCTTTTATTAACTTAAAAATAGTACTGTAAAGTACTTCTAACACAAGTATATTTTTTGTCACTTTAGCAAGATGTTCTTATCCTGAAGTTCTCTCTGGATAAACACAATCTAAGAAAGCTTAATTTTTGAACTTTATTGGAACTTTCTGGAACATAGTGTCCTACTGTAAACTTTTTCTTATCTTAGAACTCAAATTAGTAGAGGCTTAATATTTTTTCTGTTTTCAAATCTTTTTATCCTAAGTTGCTTTTTAAAAAAACGCAGCTGTTTGACATATAAATGTACTTCAGATTAAAAATTGGAGGACTTCACAAATACTTAACCCATTAATTATTTAGTGTTATTTTAGAAGACAACTTTAATCCCCAAAGGAAGAAAATGTATTCAGCTTTGCTACACCACTTATCAGCTGCTCCATGACAGTTCATATGTGCGTTCTTACCCAGCACAAAGTATTTGCATTTACTGTATGAACTGGTGTCTTGATGGATTATTCTGCAGTTATTTGTTCATGTACTAAATCCCAGTTGAAAATTCACATCCAAAAAAAGCCCCTAATCCGTTTTTTATTGCTGACATAGCAGCAGACCAAGGAATCAGAAAGAAGAGGTCCCAACTCTCATTTTCCCTTGTTCTCTCCTTGTTATGTGTGTGGCTAATAACTGAACATGTTTATTAATTGAGCTGTGGGATTTTGTTTTTTAACAGCTTGCAAAGAATATTGGGAATGCTGGATTTAATGAGATTATGGAATTCTGTCTTCCAGTTGATGAGGTGGTCAAACCTAATCCAAGCAGTGATATGTAAGTAAAGAGCCGCTACTTCTGAGAAAGGCAGGCATTTCATTTAATATTGCCAAGGGGCTGTGCCATTATGGTTTGCACTAGCAGGCCATGGAAGATGTGTAATATCTTATTTATGGTCTTATAGCTGAGGAGTAAATCTTTCTTCTGATGCTTTGCATGTCTGTTTTATTGAGTTTTATCTGACTGTACATACCCTAATAGTAAGGAATGTCTTACCAACTCTTTGAATCGTGGTTTGTGGGAAAGAAACAAATTAACTGTGACTTGTTGGGAACCTTAAAGTCATACAAGGATAGGGATTAAAACCAAAGCAATTAATTTGGTGCTATTTGAAAATAGAATAGAAATTGTAATAAAGTGCACGTTTACTTGAAAGATACAGAACAGCATTTAGAAACTGTACCTGGGACCAAAGTCCATGTGAAATGAAGACAGAACATTTAACTGAATTCCTCGAAAGCGCTGAACAGTGATGGCAGAGATACAGCAAGGACAGCTGCCTACTTGGCTGGATACTACTCATCATGAAAGAGCTAGTAAACAATGCAGAAAAAACCCCAGAAGAATTGGCTCTGGATGAAGCTGATTTTACATTAGGTGTATTTTTAGCATTCTGACAAAACCAGTGTTAAACAAGACAGTTTAGATAATTTTTGATTACTACTATCAATAATAATGCAGAGTATTAATATTAATAATTTAAACTACTAATAATTTTACCATATGCTGAATCAATATAATAAGAACACTTCTAAAAATTTGTATTTAAAAAAATAATTTAGTTTGATACCTCTGCTTATCAAATTTGGGGCTATTTTATTGAAATGAGAACCTGAATACTATCAAATGCTTTATGAACAAGTTATCCATTGATTCAATTTATTATTTTTTATTGGGGTTTTATTACTTCTTGCCCATTACGTAGTATCTAGGTGATGAGGTATGACTATGTTAATTATCATCTGTGCAATGCTGTCTTCATCTCAAGAGCTGATAAGGTGTTGTGCCCTTGGGAGGCAAGCAAGCTCCTGCCTTGCAGTGATGGGAAGAGGAGTAGCTGTGTTACTGGGCATCTACAGCAGAAGTGATAGCTCGTGCTGGGTCAGGTGGACTAAGTTTTCATCTCGCTGTAGAAATGTCCCTGAAAGGTCCAACACATCCTCCCTGTTACAGTTATGGTGAAGAGTTTAAAAAACATACTCACTGCTGGGAATTCAAATTCAAGGCCTAGATAGTCTGTGCAGATGTATAGGATAGATTTTTTTTTTTTTTTTTTTTATCCCATGCCTTCCATCCCTTTCCAGCATGTGTAGGAGTACCAAGTCAAGTAGACATAAACCTGCAAGGCAACATAAACCAACATTATAAAGCTTTGCTGTATATCTGTACATAGAGCTGGATAGTCTTGATCTCAATATCATCACAGAGTTTGGAGGAAGAAATTCATGGTCCATCTTTATATTGGATATTTGATTCATTTTCTGTAACTACATTTCATACTTGAAATATGAGACTGCATGCTTACATGCATATTTAAAAAGAAAAATTATCATAATGAATGATTTCAAATGACTTTGCATGTATTTATGGAAATGCTAATGTGTATCTTCAGCTGAAAGTTATAGAAGTAAATCATATTCAATTTCAGGAATGCAAGAAAAGATTACATTACTGCCAAGTATATTGAGAGAAAATATGCAAGGAAGAAGCATGCAGACAATGCAGCTAAATTGCATGCTCTTTGTGAAGCAGTGAAATCAAGGGACATTCTTGGATTAGTTCAAGTGTATGCTGATGGTGTGGATCTCACAGAAAAAATTCCACTGGCCAATGGCCATGTAAGTGTTGTAAATTTTATTAGACAAATTGTTGTAAGTGCAATATGCATTCATTAATTAAAAATTATTTGAAATAATATCTGAAACACTGTTCTGAATGGATGTCATTTTAATGATGTAATTTAATAAAAAAGAAGATACTAAATAGTTTAATCTAAAATTGTTTCCAAGTACTATCTTATTTTAAATTTATTAAAACATTAAACATTAAATCATTCAATAATCCATTAGTTTTCAACACATTTATTTATTTATTTACTTTAAAGGAGCAAAAGAGACACAGTAAGTCTTCACAGATGTTTTAATATCAGCACAATCGAATATTTTGAAATTACATGTTTTATTTAATTTAGTTAATGTTTTATTAAAATTTCTTCTTCAGAAGAAGAAGAAACAAATATCTTTTTTCATTTTATTCTTAGGAGCAAGATGAAACAGCACTGCACCTTGCTGTTAGATCAGTTGATCGAACTTCCCTTCATATAGTTGACTTTTTAGTGCAGAACAGGTAACTATGGAAAGCTAAATACTGACATTGCTTTTATGTAAAGTAATATAAATACAAATACTAAAATAATAAAACTGCATTTGCAAATGTAATTTTATTATTTGAAAATCTTCTAATGAGAGTGGCTTAATAATATAGAGTAGGAAACTTATGTTTAACTACCTTTCTTCTTTCTTGTGCTCCAAAAGTGGCAATCTAGATAAACAAACCTGTAAAGGTAGCACAGCCCTGCATTATTGCTGTCTAACAGACAACGTTGAGTGCCTCAAACTGCTGCTGAGAGGGAAGGCTTCTATTGAAATAGGTAAAAGGGTAATGTGTACTTCAATTTCCTATTTGTCATTGCTTCAGATAAGAAACATTGAAGTTGGAATAAGTGCATTTTCTCCTCCATTGTTTATCATAATTCTGTAAATCTTCATTATTAGAGAATTAGTATTCACTGTTTATTGCAAGTTTTAAATTGACATATATTACACTTAGTTTTTAAGCAGGTTTAGATTTTTAATTGCTGTTTTGTTGTGAAGTTATATACTGCCATTTCATGGCTATCATTCATATGCATGTATGGCATGTTGAATTGCTACTGCTTGTTGTGTTCAGAGGGTTGATGTGAGTTGGACCTACCTATAAAAGAAAGAGATGTGTTTTCGAGAATGTTGCTCTAGTACTTAACTATGCAAGTTTGTCTTGAGTAACGGACATGTTAATAGTGACATTTCTCATCATACATTTCTTTTTTTGCTGTAATATAGCAAATGAAGCAGGAGAGACACCACTTGATATAGCTAAACGTTTAAAACATACTCACTGTGAAGAGTTGGTGAGTATCGTGTCATTCTGTGTGTGCATTTCATGTCTGATCATTTAACAGTTTACTGCTGAATATTCAGTAAATATATTCCAGATGCAATAGGGGTGTAGTAGAAATAGTTATATCCTCAAAAATAGTCTTATATCCTCAAAAATAGTCATATGCTTACATAAAGTTGTATGCTTTTAAGGAGAAAACAATATTTTTCTTCAGATGTAAGGAAGTGGTTGAGTCACCTTTCCTGAAGGTATTCAGAAATGGTGTAGATGTGGCACTTAGGACTATGGTTTAGTGGTGGATGTGGTGGTTCTGGATTCATGGTTGGACTTCATGATTTTAAGTCTTTCCCAACCGAAATGATTCTATGAATCTAAGTCTCTGACATCTCCTTGAAATCTAATTACTAAAGTACTTTTTATGAGTGAAGGCCATGGATGAAGGCCATTATCTTGTTGCCCAGAGAAGTTGTGAATGCCCCATCATACTGGGGCGATCGAGGCTTCTTAGTAAGTCACTTGGATTCAAAAAACTGCCATTGCAGTTAATTTCTTTGAATTGCAACTTCTCAAGCAAACAAATACAATGTGGTGTTTCTTATCAAAAAATGGAGAATGGATCTACAATGGTTAATGAAATGTCTAGTTACTTTTGATTTATTTGTGTTCTATTTGGTAACACAGCTTAATTTAAATTTACTTCAGTGCAGTAACTTTCCAGATTGCTGAAATCAAGATTCTTCCTATTTGTGGACTTTGTTTGCTGTTAAATATGTTGAAAATAAGTACTGCCCATAACATAAGTGTCAACAATCATATTTCTTTTTTCCTTAGCTTACTCAAGCACTGTCTGGAAGATTTAATTCTCATGTTCATGTAGAATATGAATGGCGGTTACTTCATGAAGATCTGGATGAAAGTGATGATGATGTGGATGAAAAGCTACAGGTTTGTATCAATATTATTTTTCTGTACACATATATGTGTAAGTGTGATGTTCATAATTATTTCAATAACTTTGCTTTTTACTATAGGTATGAAGACACTGTGAAATAAATTTTTGTAGTAAAATGCAGTAGCTTAGATTTTTTTTCCTGGAATTATAGTTAGTCTTCTTTTTCCTCTTAAAACATGATCATGTGGTGCCAAATTATAACTAGCCATGTCTCATATATTCTTTTCAATCAAGTCAATCGTTGGCTTCAAAATATCAGGAGTATTTAGATCTGCTGATTGTGAAGCAGATCTAACATGAACTGGGAAAATTCCTTTTCAATGGAAGACACCTCAGACTATCTCCTCATGTTTGTGAAATACCTCCAGTCAATGGCTCTAACTTTAGAAGAGTTTATGCATTGTTTTGTCTTCAGGTGAACCTGTGCATTAAATAAGCTGCATCCATTAACAGCAGGGTAGGGTCTTAATTCTGAATCTTCACATATAAAATATTTTTTTCATTTCCATGTTTTTCATACCTGAAATGTCAAGTGGAGTTGTGATACTTTCAGATCCAGAATCACAGAATGGTTGGGGTTGGAAGTCTAACCTCCCTGCTATACCTGGGTCACCTGGAGCCTGTTGCCCAGGACCATGTCCAGGTGGCTTGAATGATGGCCATATTACAAAACATTTCAATAGCACACAAACTTCATTGCATTTTCAAAATTTAATTTCCCAGTTTAGGGCCCAACTTGAAAAAGTATTTATGCACCTAAACACACAGACAGGTAAAAAACTACTGTGTTTTGACACCTAAAAATGTCATGACTTTGTAGGGGACAAGTAATTTGAAATTATGTATAGGCTCTAAAATACTAATAACATCCTGAAACTTTCATAATTTGAAGTATTCCATAAAAATATTGAACAGGTTTTTGTTCTTTGTGTGTGGTGTGATGTTATTTTTGCTTATGCCTTTTCTGATTTCCTTATAAAGTACAAGGAATACATAATAAGCTTTATATTAATCTTCAGATGTTAGCACAATGTTTTTTGAAAGTAGCTAACAAAACCCCTTTCTCCTCTGAATAATGAAATTTGACTTTTTCTTTCTACAAGCTTTAGCATTTTAATACTTCTCTTGCAAAATCCCCCATCTCAACAAGGGCATGAATTGCTAACACTAAATTAATAACATAAAACCAAGTCTTCTGTATGGGGTTTTTCTTTGTTTTCAGAAAGATTAAAACCTGACAGTTTGTTCATCAAACCATTAAATTGGCTTAAATGTTTTGGAGAGTAATTTTGACATCAGGAATTCCTCTGTTGCAAAATTACCATTTTTATAATACTGTGTATGCATAGGACTCTCTCCCTATGCCCTCTCTAGTCCAAGATAGCTGTTACCTCTGGTGCTTGACTTAAAATAATTAGCAATAGCAGGTGTCACTAGCCATTCCTTTCAAAGCACAATTTCTACTTTTTGAGACTCTTAAGATTTTCCCTTAAAATTTTGGTATCTGTGGAAGAATATGAAATCTGTGAGCTGCTAGATCCAGTTCTTTTGCATGAGCATACTCTATCCCCATGTTTATGTATTCCTATATATTTTATCACCCTCCAGATAATAACAATAGTAATGATGATAATTTTGATAAAACTGTGATTGAAACCTTTAGAGGTCTCTTGTTTTCTAGCTGTAAAAGTTTTTGGTTAGTTAGAAATACGAATCCCTTTCTGGCATGATCTGAATTTGTTTCTTGGTCTGTTTTGTCCTTCACTTTCTTCATTGTTGCCAGTTGCCTTCTGCAGTTGAATGGGGTTTTTTTTGACTAGTCCCTGAGCTCCATCTCATATAGGAAGGTATCTGCTACTCAGCAGTGTGGCTAAAGTGATGAAGTTCCTATTTCACTGCCCACTATTAGTAGGTTTATACTGCAGGGACTTTTGAAAGGAGATTAAAGACTATTAATCACAGAGTCACAGTGTTGTTCGCACGAGTGAGTACTGCTGTTGCTTAGGATCACATCAGAATTGTGTTTTAAAATGCCAGGCTATTGGATGTATCTTGCTGGTAAGGCAGTTGAATAGATTTTGTAATCTGTGTCAGAAAAGGTTATGTCTGAAGTTTAAATTCTTTATATATTTCATGTAAGAATATTTCAGAACATTTCATATAAGAGAGAGTCTAACCTAAAAGAATGTTAAGATAATTCAACTGGTTTCTGCTGTTGTTGTACACCGTGGCTGCCTGAGCTTTTGCCTCCACTCTGTCACACATTTGTCCCTGTACTGAACTTCTTCAGTTTGGTGAGCCAGTGAAAAGCTGAATCATAAACACAAAAAAGAATTTCTGATGGTTTAGAAAGCAGAAGAAGGTGTGGGCTGAAACAAGTCCCAGAACTAGGACAGTAGAGAGGTCAGGGAATGGAGAGTGTCAGCCAGTAAGAAGTGAGGCTGCTAAGCCAAAGCAAGGGTAGGGACTATCATGTGCATAATTCTGATAAATCTTGGAGCTATAATGCTGTGCTATAACATCTAAAGGCCCTACATGATGAATCCAGAAGTAATCATTGAAAGTATTCAGAGGAAAATATTGCTTGTTAGTGATACTGTTGATATAAATCTTTATTCTGCCTAAATGCTATTACTATAGATTGTTGTTTTAATTTCATACAGACAATATGTCAGTATGGCGTGTTTATCTAGCACTATTTCTGAAGGTATATTTATGCTCTCTGGGCTGTGGATTGTTAAAGCCCATTGCTGTACTACCCACATGAATTTGTAACTCAAGCTATTTTAATTATAACTTGATAATAGTAATGGCTATGCTTGCTGTTGAAGGAGGAAGAATAATGCTAAGTGCAGGTGATTGCTATAAATCTCAAAACCAGGTAATCAGATACAATTTGATAATGTGTGTGGGATGAGCAATGTTCCATCCCAGCTGCCAGTTGAAGTAATCTCCCAAACTTATCCAGTAATACTAGTGAGCTAAAAAGAGTTTAAGAGAAGTTTTGGCTACTCATTTGTTGTAGGCTGAGCTACAGGTAGAATACTTAGATAAAATCTTGTCTGGGTTTTGAGGTCATGATTATCCATTTGGGACTTAGCTCTGCTGAACTTCAGATGAGGCTTAGGACCTACACTTGTTTATTTAGTTTTGAAAATACTGCTGGGTATTTTGATGCAGGGAAACTTGATCCAGTCTAAAAATGTATACTGGTTATCTACAGAAGTATAGTCTTGTATATATAGGGATACAGTGTTATCTTGTAGCAGTGTACTACAGAAGAAATGAGAATATGTTAATAGTTTTGAAGTGCCATTCACCTTAAATCTTTTGTTATTAGGGTGCATTGTTAGGGTGCACAGTTACTTTGTCTTGAAGAGGGCAGAATATAGGGTGTAGTTTATGTATTAAAAGCAACAAAAATGCATTTTAGAAGCCATTTTTTCTTTCTAGAAATGAACAACTTTCTGTCAACTAATAAATAAAATGAGTACAATTAATGTGGTATCAATGAGTACTTTTTTATTGTGTTAAAGCAACCCAGTCCCAACCGAAGAGAGGACAGGCCTGTCAGCTTCTACCAGCTTGGATCAAACCAACTTCAGCCTAATGTAGCATCCTTGGCAAGAGATGCAGCAAACATTGCTAAGGACAAGCAAAGAGGATTTATGCCAAGCATATTACAGAATGAAACGTATGGAGCAATACTCAGTGGCAGTCCACCTCCCATTCAACCTGCAGTACCTGTTACAAGTAGTGCACCTCCTCTACCTCCAAGGAATATTGGCAAAGGTACTAGAAAATATAATTGTATATTAGAAGAATAGGATCTTTTTTTTCTTTTAATAATTTTTAGGTTTTCTCTTACAGTTATTTAGCACAGGTAAGTATTGGAACAGTTATTGATGGCCTCATTTTAAATCCTTGAAGTGAGTCTACATGACGTGTTCTGAGTTTGATTTTTGGTATATCTGCAAGACAGCATATAATAGTGTTTGGGAAAACAATAGCCAGATAACCTCACCAGAGTTAAACCATTTATTAAAAGGATGGCTGCAGTCAATGTAGTTCATCAATTTTTTTTGTTATATTCAATCTTTTCATACTTCTGTTTCTTGAAGACGTCATTGTCAGAGTTCACTGTAAAGATAAAATTTCAATAGCATTTATGTGCTGTAAAAATTTGTTAAAGACCTCAGAGAATGGTGAGCGTATGCAGAACATGAGATTTTAACCTTGCAAATGTTTCTCTTAAATACATGCTTCAGGATTGTTGAAATAAAAGTGTATAAGTGTCATGATGTGGAGAACTGGATGATTTTAGTGACCTAATAGCTGGCTGAATATACAGCTGCCAATTACTGGTTGTCCCTAGATCATTAGAACAGTGTAAAAGTATTTGTTTCATCCTGATTCAGAGGGTTGCGTGCTTGCAAAATCTACCATTAAAGCTGCTGCGTGAACTTCATTCTTATCTTTATATGTAATCTGTTTGCATCATAGTAAAGAAACATAGAGAAATCTGTATAGGTCCTCTTAGTACAGGTCATATTCAATGTGTTTCATTATTTTAATACCTTTATTATCCACCATCTTTCATGGAGGCTAAATTTATGTATTCAATTCAAGAAAAGTTACTATTAAACACATGTTCTTTTATGGTGCTGTATTCAGACTCCATAAGAGAAGATATGATCAGGAAATGTTCTGGGCACACATGGGTGGCTTCTGCCTTTGGGAGCACTGTGCAGAGGTCAGAATGCAGGACTCCACACACCAGTGATTGTGCCTGAGATGGCAAACTGATCTTCTGTGTAATATGCAAAGTCAGTTATGGAATGGCTGGATAAAAGGGGCAGAAAAACTGAGAACAGCAAAGTGTGGTTTTGGGTTACTTGGAAAGGGTAGCATGGGACTGGGGGAAGTTTGGTTGCGTGTAAAACTTAACCAAGGTGGGATTGCTTTAACATTTCACATGAACTCTAAGCTTAATATCTAAACAACATATTTTACTTGATGGAAAGTAATGTCCTCCCCACCAAACAGGAAAATTTATACCAGGAGCTTGCCTGGTATGTTGAACTGTTAGATTCTATCTCTGAATTAGTAATACAATTGAGTAGTTAAAAAGACTGTTTTATCCTTTGATATTATTTTAATCATGGCAAATCATACCCACAGTTTGCCCTTGATTAAATGACACATTTCAAGAAGTGTCATTTTAATTTCATTCCCAACCCCAGACTTCTTGGCATCAGTGTAATAGAACTCATGCCATGAAGACATACTTCCTGCCTTAGATTATTACTTCATATTCTTTACTCTAGCAATGTATTAGCCTATTAATTTATATACTTAGTTAAAAGCTATAATAGTATCATTGACCATAGCTTCTTGTCAATTGCTGATGTTGTTAATGTTATGTTTATGGTGTATTATTGCTCCTTTATCCTCATAGCTTTAGGCTGTTTTCCAAGTCTTCTGAACCTTTTATGCTTTTCCCTGCAACCTAATACTTGTTCATAACTTACTCTGTTTCATCTTTTCTTAATATGATACTCATGTGCTCAGTAGGGAGAAATTGCATAATGTGTGCAAAATACTGGCTTTATAAAAAAACTTGTAGTGTGTTTTTATGAAAAGAGGAGGCAGCTCTTCAGAAGAAGTCATTTAAGAGGCTCTGAAGAAGTACTTTTTGACTGTTTCACAACTAGTTATTATAGTTTCTTGCTTGAGTGAATTCAGGTTTACAGTTTTATTTTGTTTCTAAGTCAAAACTGATGTTTCACTTTGAGGTAGCAATGTGTGCTCATGCTCGTGGAAGAGGGAGGTCCTTTTCTTGCAGTACCTGAGAAAATTACAGTTATCAGTCAGGGATTAAAGAAGGTGGCAAGACATGCCTTCTGCCTTCTTACTGAGAAATCTACTTTTTCAAGTACTGACGTATTTTAAATTAATGACTGGAGACAGATTTTGTTTAGGTAAAGTGTTAGAAGTTTCTGGGTGAAGTCTTGCTGTGTAATTTTTAACACCAGACTGATTTCTGCTCTGGCATTCCATCAGGATGCAGTGACTGTAGTTGATGAATGTAGTGTTGCTAAATATAGTGGTCTAGCCACACCATTTCTGAAAGCACGGGTGTGATTATTAACACTTTGTGCTTAGGGTAAGCAATAATAATAATGCAGTATTTTCCTCTCTTTTTAGTTCAGCCTTCAGTTCTTGGCAGTGGTATTCAGACAATTTCTTCATCTAATGCAATGTGGAAGACAAATTCTTTAGGAGTGGAAAGTATAAGCAGGCAGAGGTCTTCATCAGATCCACCAGCTATTCATCCCCCTGTGCCGCCATTGCGTGTAACATCTACAAGTATGTTTCCACTTTCCCCTGTTTTCCCTTCTACTGTATCTAATCACAGTTGGCTTATTTTTCCATTTCCACAACTCATACTTCCTCTTTTGGTGACTGTAGCTTTGGCCTATCGTTCCCATCCAGTAACAAACTGTCTTCTCTGATGCTCCAGTGAGGACTGTATGGTGTAGTGCAGGGTCAGCAAGAAACACCATACAGCTAAAGAGTTCATAATTTTATATATATATATCTATCTATATAGTTTTAGTGCTGCATTTCTTACTGGTTGTAAAGGTGAGTGTTACATGTCAGCCTGGGTCTGTCTCTCCACATTGTGCTTGATTCTTGCAGATCACTGGAATGCAAAAGGATGTTTTGATTCATTGCCAGTTGCTGTTGTGGTGATTTTAAGTATTCAATAGCAATTTTAATTACTTGCTAAACCTAGTCTGCTGTTAGTTGTGAATCACAACAAGATTTTAAGAAAAGATGTTCCTCTAAATAAAATTTGCCAGATATTACTTGCTTGGTTACTTTTCCATAAAACACAGACTGAAGGCATTGACTGAACAAATAATATTAGCACTTTAAAAAATGTATTCTGATCTACTGTTTTCAA
This sequence comes from Onychostruthus taczanowskii, assembly GCF_017590055.1. Classification (NCBI taxonomy): domain Eukaryota; kingdom Metazoa; phylum Chordata; class Aves; order Passeriformes; family Passeridae; genus Onychostruthus; species Onychostruthus taczanowskii. Next base: position 9,379,614 of record NW_024497629.1, on the reverse strand, counting down.
GAATATGACTGACTTCAATAACAATTTTCTTTGCTTGCACTTTAATGCTTGAATAAATTAAAGTGCTTGTGAGGTCTCCAATTCGACTACGTGAAACAAAAGGTAAACCATTTTCCAAAGAGGTCCTCCCTCCATTACATGTAGTAAAGCATTTTTCTTACATAAGTCCTGTAACAGGGGAGCCTGTAATGAGAACCCAAGAAATGAAATGGTAAATAGAAATTTAATTCCATGTTTCTGTCTAACTTTCCTCTATAGATGTACTTTCTCCAGCACCACCACCTCCCGTGGCAAAGACAGCCAGCATTATCGAAGCTCTGAACCAGCAATCGAAACAGCAGCCAGCTCCTCCACAAAACAAGCCAACCCCACCACCACTGCCCCCACAACCTCCTAGCAGAATCTCTCAGAGAAAGCCTATTCCTGGGTAACTGGTGTCATTTTAGTCTTTAATATACTTCCATCATTTTTAGTAACTCAATATATCAATATAACATGCAATTATCAGTAAAGCATGCATGCTTTTGCCAATGATGTGTTCTAGAGTGTGGGAATGAACAGAAGGCAGATGCTAAGGACATAAATGATTACTGCAGCAATCAAGGATTACTACATTAAAAACACCACAGCCTAGTGATTTAAGGTTATATGACTTGCAAAATATCTCCAGAATGCCTAGCTGTGATGGAGATAAAAAACCATTAAAATAATCAATTCCTTATTCTCATCTAGTAGCAAATATGAGATAATGGGATCTAATGTCTGATCATTATTGTTATTGTTCACGTGCTTTACATAAGTTCTGTTCCATTGAATCTTTCCATTTGTAGCAGAAGTAGAGAGACCTGGAAATGAAAAAAAAACTTCTAAATTTGCAGAAAAATAAGTTAGGAAGGACATATGCACTGGAAAACAGGATCATATCCAAAGCATCCTTGAGAAACTGAAGGAGTAGTCAAGGGAAAAGAAGGGTGTCATTCAGTAAGCTACCTTGGTAATTAAAATCAACTACAGGGATTAAGCATGGAGAACAGCAGAGTATGAGTAAGCAAAAGTCCTTAGAAGAAGGATCTGTAAGGACATTCTAAGGCAGACAACCTAGTGCTGTTGTGGAAGAGTTAAAGAGTATAGTTTTAACTTAGCCTGCAAGCAATAGGAATTAATTATCTTGATTGTCTCAACATCAGTGATGCCTCAGCAGGACTGCTGTATTCAGTTTGGGGCATTGAAGTAAAATGAAATACTGAAGTGGGAACCAGGGGAGATCAATAAGGTAATGAGAAGTCTAGAAAATAGGACCTTTGAGCAAATTTTGGAAGAAATAAGGTTTCATTTGCAAATTGGGACTGAAAGATGAAAGAAACCTTGACCCTTAAGGTCCTTTCTAGCCCTTATTTTTACAGGTACCATAGTACCTAAAAGGTAGACACCAATTGTTGAAGCTTTCTATAATGTACAGACTAATATGGATGCATAATTTTAAGAAAAAAATAAAATAACAGTGAAAGGAACTTCAAATCTCAGGAAAAGACATGAATTGCAATAATCAAACCTGTATTATTTTTCTGCCTTACTTTTTTAAAATTAGGTGCAACTTTCAATTCACTTAATCAAAAATACAGAAGAAAAGTAGTACTTTAAAAACAAAATAGCTGTCACCAGATTTTACTGAAAACATGCCAAGGCTTTTATAATTGGGAAAGTATTCTGTATTGTTGCTTTTTGAGTTCTTGTTTGTTTCTGAAATGGACCAATTTCTCACTTTCTGCACAGGACTGAGAAGTCATCTGGCTTAACTAACAAAGGGCAGACCAGAGGACTTGGGTCTCTGCAACAACCTGGTAATTGTGGTTTAGAGATTTCTTTTATTATAGTTAAGCTGTCATAATCAATCAAAGGGAGAGTGTGGGTTTGTTGAGGTTTTCTTTGATCTGTTCATTTACCTTACAGATTTAAATATAATCAGTGCCAACATTGTTCTTCTTTCTGTTTGTGATTGTGTAGGCCCTGATGCCTCAAGTTCTTTAGCATGAGCAGAGCTCTGGGCCAAATAAAGTCAATAATGGGACCACGTAATGAACATAACCACAGAATGGTGGATGTTGGGAGGGACCTCTACAGGTTATTTGGTCTAACCCTTCCCTCAAGAAGGGACAGCAAGAGTGGATCATCCAGGACTGTGCCCAGAGGATGGAGACTCCACAACCTCTCTGGGCAACCTGTGCCATTGCTGTGTCACCTCACAGTGACAAAGTGTTTTGTGATGTTCAGACAGAGGCTCCTGTGTTTCAGTTTGTGTCCACTGCCTCTGGTCCTGCTTTTCAGCCAGGTGGCCACCAACATATATTGGTGTGTGGCCTGTTCATTCCCAAGTGCAGGACTTTGTACTTCATTGCTCCAGATTCTCCCCTGATGTCTGGACCAGATTTCCTGAAGACCTGTCTTGCTAGTACAGGCTAAGGCCAAGAAGGCATTCAATGATTTCCTGAAGACCTGTCTTGCTAGTACAGGCTAAGAAGGCATTCAGTAGCTCAGCCTTTTCCATGTAGTTTGTAACCAGAATCTCATCTTGTTCAACAATGGGTCCACATATTCTCTAATTTTCCTTTTATTCCTATGGATTTATAGAAGCCCTTCTTGTTATCTTTGATATTCCTTGCCAGATTCAATTTCAGCTAGGCTTTAGCTTTCCTAACCTCACCTTAAAACCCACTTAAACGAAGGAAGCATTTTGAAAATTTTTGTTTGCACTGTTGTTTGCATATGTCATAAACAAGGTGTCAGATACACATTTTAGAATAGAAAAATGTGTTTCTGGCTTGAAAATCCAGAGCTTATATAGTGTCACTTTTAATTATATTGCAAATTGATATTGCTCTTTTCATGTTCATAAACAGAGTAGATTATTCAGAGTTCATATTCATTTTGTGGTTTTTCCTGTTAGAAATAACTACTACTTTGGGACATGACAATAATGTACTCTCCATAAAATCTCTAAAATGAACTTTGTGCAGATTCTGTGGTGGTTGTAGTGGAATTTCTCCTACCTTGTTTGCCCTTCTACTATATATTTTGTATTCATTTGTTATTACTGTGATTCTTTTTCATTTTCTCTTGACATATCCCAGAGGAATTTGCTAATGGCTATCTGCCCTCTGTGTCAGGAGTCTCCTGTGAAGGATACAGCACCCTGATAATGATGGTCTTTACTAGGAAAGAAAGGTTCTACCAGCATACAGTCTGTAGTGATGGAAAGGGGGAATGGGATATTTGGTTCTGCCCTCATCTGTTTTATCTCTCTTATCATATCTGCACTCTTAATGTCATAGGTAGTTGTCTTTGGGAAAAGTGGCTTTTTTGGTAAGGAAAAGGATAGAATTCTGTTCCATTATTTAGAAAGAACCAGTAAAAATTAAAATACTCATGGGGTAGAAAATGATTTATATGCTTTTAAGTATAATTGGTTTGGTTTCAATTTATACCATCACTCTTACTTTTTTTTTTTTAAAATACTCATGGGGTAGAAAATGATTTATATGCTTTTAAGAATAATTGGTTTGGTTTCAGTTTATACCATCACTCTTACTTTTTTTTGAAAGCATGCCTAATATTTACTTGATTTATTTACTTTAGCAGGAGAGTCATCTTCTGTATGTGAAATTCCAGGAACACAGACTGGTTCTGCAGCAAATACTTTGGCACAAATCCAGCCACCAGCACCAATGCCAAGGAAATCACAAATAGTAAGTACAAAATGTGGCGTTTGATTTTAGTCATCTTCTGCATTCTATCAAACACATTGTAGACATGATAGTGTGTCCTGCCATGGTAAAAGTGTGAGAGCCATGAAACATGTAAGGCCTGTATCCTGTGTTTAAGTGTCTTGTGTGTGACTTGTACTAAATAGTTACAAAAATTTTTCTTCCTTGAATTTCCTGTGATAGGATATGTATGTGATTTTAAGTTTAAAAAAGCAAACCAAACCAGTTGGATTCTTTGTTCATGTCCAGATGTGACCAACGCAATCCACAGAATTAGGGTTGGACTTACTGGAGATAGATAAGCTTTCTGAGTTAGTGACTTGTAGGTCAACTTGGTTAGGCACTTCTAACATGGCTTCATTTTCAGTCTTCAGTGAAGTAAGTTATAAGGGAACTCCTATGATTTTGTAATGGACACAGATATACTGACAGTTGTTCATGTAGGTAGGTGAAATGACTTCAAACAAGACTAGCAGGAGTCAAACTCAAAACAAAAGAAACTCTTTCTTTGTGCTGTCAGTTCTCAGCATTCACTTGGTGGCAGGAGAGAAATCTCTTGGTAAGCATATCCCCAGCAGAAGGTGCTTAATTCTATCTTTTTCTTCTCCACCCTCCCCCAGCCTTACAGTGACTATTGGAAAAGACATACTGGATTTAGATGGACTCTTGATCTGATTGTGTGGCCTTTTTATACTCTTTACTTATTTTTAATCTAGGACCATGAATGTAACACATATTAGTGTCAGTACCTGTAATCTTATACTGGTGTAGGTAAAGGCATGTGTTTCCAGATGTCAGAGGAGCTGTACATTATGTGTAGTTAACTTGGTCTTTGGTCCTTGCTTCAATTTTATGTTGCTTTCTTGTGTGATAGTTGTAAAAGATCCATATCCTTGATCATGGCAGGATATCTCTGCAGGAAGCAAATCACAATATGTAGAGCCTGTACATTTCCCAGATGCTGTGTGTGACTGGGTATGAGCTGTTTCACACATTCTGTGCAGGAGTATGGTTCAGTAGTAAATAATAAGTAGAGAGGTAGGAGATGTGCTCTTCTGGGCTCTGCAATGGTCTTGTTAATGCTTGTAATGGAAACACCTGCTTCCTTCAGTCCCCTGTCTTTCTCCCTTCAACCATTTTTCCTTAACCATGTCCACTGAAATAGCAGCTTTCCAGGACAGAGTTTGGTGTGTTTGTGTGCATAGCCTTGCCATTGGTCTTGAGCACACAGGGCCCCTGTTACCTGTTTCTCATTTGATAATGATGAGAAGCCTCAGAGACATCATCTTGCGTTAGTTGGGAGTATAAAATTTTCTGGTTTCTTGCCTCCTCCACTCTTGTTCAACCAAGTTACTGTCCGTCTTGCATTAAAATAACCTTCATTTTTTAGGCCACAAAAAATTAAATGGTCTAAGTAGTGTAAATTGCATATGTTGTCATATTAACTTTGTGAAGCTACTGGATTCTGATCTTAATTTCTGTCGTATGTGCTGGGATTCAAGTGTTAAGTACTGCTTACATCCTTCCAGCACATCTGAAACTCCTAACCTGACACCTGACTTTCTGTATAATTGAAGTATATTTTTTTTTTTTTTTTAGATAGGACAAATTGATTTAGCTATGAAGGAATGGGCTGTGCTGGCTAGTTTTGGGGTCAGCATCTTCAATGTTTAATATTAATTGCACATAATATGAAGAACATATCTGACTCTCCAGCTGTCTCTAGGTCTTCATTAAGGTGAATTCTGTCACTGAGCAAATCATCTGGGTGATTTTCTTCTGTCATAGGACAGAGAAGTAAGGGAAAACCTGGCTCAGGAGTGTGTGCTAGTTAAGACGCTTTAGCTAAATTAATCTAGCTAAAGCATCTTAGCTGAGATTTAGTCAAGGGACCCTCAGCTAAAGAGCTTTACCTAGATCAGTCTAGCTAAAGTTCTTTGGCTAAATTGCTCCATTTAGCCTTATACTCCTGGCTTTTTTGCTATGTCTTTACCCTGCCAGGGAATCCAGAGGTCAGCCCAAGTTTAGAAAATGAATGCAGAATGCTCCTTGAGTAAAGAAAAGACAGGTCTAGTTGTACATGCACATTTAGCCAGTGGCTTATCTCCTACACAGTGCATTTACCCAATAGCCTGTTTATTAGGTGGAATTCCTGATTCACCTTTTGATTTCTTTTTTTTCCTCATTGTGATATTTAGATTTTTGAAACCATTTTGTAGATACATGGGAAATTTCCCTAGAAGACTTTATTCTTCTGGGAATGAGATCTATTTTAATTTCCTTGCCTTCTAAAGAACAAGAAATACCTGTAATTACTGCACTTTGAAGTTAGTAATTACATCACTGTTGTACTGATGTGATGCTTTTCCCTTTTGACCTAAAAGGTGGTTGTGGTTCAGACTGTCATTTGTCTAAGAGGGAGCGTCTGGAAAAATTGCTGTGCTGCAGTGCCAGGCTGGCAGCTCACAGGGATGAGATGGCCTCAGGGTGTGCCTGCCCTGGGCAGGCCACAACTTTATTTATATTAGAATTGAAATAGAATTTATACTAGAATGCAAATGAATGCTTCTAGAGGAGCATAACAATCATGCTGCCTCCATCCTTCCCCATCCACATTCCCTCTTTTCTCTGCATTGTGCTCAGCTCTAGCACAATGGCACAGTAAGAGACCATTGGGCAGCTCTGTCCTCAGCAGAGCATTTTGCTAATGGAGAAAATGAGAGTTGTAAACGGGGTCTCTTGTTCCTTTTCAAGCTGTCTGCTCCATGGCTGACCTAACTAGAGACTGGGACCAGGCACTGGGGGAACTCCAGTATGGTGATGAGGCCATCTTTTTCTTATGCCATGTGGAACTTCTGTCCCAAACAGCCACTGCATTAACAGTCATCTCAGACCTAAATGGCACTTACACCTCTGCTCTGACACTTGAGGGTAGAAAGTAGAGATTTTTGTTCCCTATGGCTGGGAAAAGGGTGGACTCATGGTAGAAAGCTTTACACTCTGCCTCCAGCTCTTGAGCCACTTCATTTGTTGGGTTGTTTTGCATGGAAATGCTGTGTAGGCAGCATTATTGTTGGTCTGCAGCAGAGAATGAGGAGGCTGAAAAGAAATGCAGCAGCAGACTGGTTTGCACTGGAAAAGGTGTGAGGTGAGGAAAACCAGTCTGAAACAATTTTGGTATCACTTTGCACAGAACATAGCTAGGACTGAGTCCCACTGCCATACTGGAATATTGCAACTCCTTACTAAACTTTACCTTTGAAAGAGCTGCCAAAAGACTTCTGTGGCTGGCGGTCCTCAGAGCACTGCTGGGAGGCAGAGGATATTTTGCTGCGAGGCAGAGGATATTTTGCTGGGTTCTTGCACCACTGAAATGGGTTTAGCAAATTAAGAAGGAGAATATTGGCACATGGCTCAGGCCTCACTCTGATAACGCTGCTGCTGTTACATTTGCACAGAATTTGATCACCCCATCTCCTGAACAAAATCATGCTCACTGCAGTGATGTAGAGCTTTGAAGACAGAGGGTGAGCCCTCTGTAGGTTTGGGTGAGCCAAAATGGAGAATTTGGCTTACCCAAAACATGGCCTATGTTTGGCACAGTGGTTCCAAAAAGCTTTGGATGGTGCCAGATTCAGCCTGAAGCATGAGCACCCAGCATACAAGATATAGCTGAACTCTAACCTGTGAAAAACAGCAGCTGGAAGCAGTTCTGAAACTTTCTTTTAAAAGAAAAGTTTTCTTTAAAAACTCCAAGTTGTCTACTTTGTCTCTTCTGTGCTGTATTATTTACCCTCAGGGTTTTTTTTTCATTTCAGTCAAAAACTAAACCCAAGAGAGTAAAAGCAATTTACAACTGTGTAGCAGATAACCCAGATGAGCTGACTTTTGCAGAGGGAGATATTATTGTAGTTGATGGTGAAGAAGATCAGGAGTGGTGGGTGAGTATTTTGCATTTTCTGTCAACACACTTTGAAAGAAAGAAATTAAATCTTCGAGGTTGGCACTCATTTTGGAAGATCCCCTGCTGGGTTTCTAAAGAACAAGAATAGTTTCAGCTCATGGAAACCGGAGATGAAATTTCAAAAGTCAAACTTATAACAAGCTTTTAGCTTTTCTCACTCAGGGGGAAAAAAATGTATATCTATATCTGTATCTATATCTATATCGACATAGATCTATATATCTATATATATCTGATCAGTAGGGTTCACAATACACTGGGGATGGTCTCTGTGATCCAGAAAATGTTTGGCAGAGTGTCAGCAATGTAAGAATCTGCTATTACAGGTGCTATGTTTCTGTCCTGGTTTGGGACAAACTTGGAAGGGAACTTCCAAAGGGATGTTCCCTAAAGGGCAGAATTCAGTGGCCCTTCACCCCACCTGTTTGGGAGATAAGCCTCCTTCAAGAAAAGTGGAAAAAAGACTTTATTTAGAAAGCAAAGTACTCACAGACATGATAAAATGAATAATATTAAACAATGGAACCTCTGGTTCTGAAGAGATGGCAGATTCAGAGGGTCCTTTTTGTGGGGTGTAGCTCAGCTGGCTCAGTCTCTTATCAGTCCCTCCTGTGCTGGAAATGCCACGTCCTGGGCCCCGGTGGGCCACAGGCGTGAGCTCACAGTGATTTTCTGGGTTTTTGGTCCAAAGCAGGGCTGAACAGTTCCAAGAAAAAGAAAAGCCACAGTCCAGGGAACTTGTCTGCCTCAGCTAGCTAAAAACTAAATAAAAGCAAAGGAAAGCTCTGTCCTGTGCTGCAGACAACACACACCGAGAGAGAGAGCTGAAGCTCTTATCTCTGTGTTTTGAATACAGTCTCCTTAGACATTCCAGCAATTCTCCTTCTGCCTCCCTTAGCTCTCAGATCTAGTTTTAAAGGTGCTGATCTTATTTCTGGGTTAAACAGACAGATGGGGATACAAATACAATACGGCATCCTAAAGTCACTCCAGGACAGCATCAGAGGAGAGCTTTGTATTGTCCTCAGTCTTCAGGTGACTAGGACTGAGTTTGTTTGAGCTGGGAAACCATCTCAAGTTTTTGCATTGCAGAGTCTTATTGGCTAAAGCAAAACCTTGGAAAATTCTTGTGCATGAAAACACTTGCCTTAATCTGTTAGCAAGCTCTGTTCCATTGAAGAACAGAGCTTTAGATTGCATCTAAATTGACAATAATGCTGTATAAACAGAAATAAGTTAACATAAAACCTGAAACTGTTGAAGCTTGATTCATCCTTTTGCCTCACAGTGATGGTTAAAGAAGCAACTCAACAGAGGCCAAATGTGGGCTGCTAGGCATTACAGATTGCATTGGAATTATGCAGCAGTGGTAATGCAGTAAGATGTTGTATATTCAAAGAACTGGATAAAACTTTTGCATTTGACAAAAACCCAACCTATAGCTGAAAAACATGCACCCAGTTTTCCTATTGGCAGAAGAAAACTAGCACTACCACAGAAAAGATTTGGTGGGAGGCTTGTACTACAGGCAGGAAGGTCACTGGTATTCATTTTGGTGATACTGAAATGTTGTTTTGAGATTTAACTTGAAAAATATCTGGACTCTTTCAGATTGGTCATATTGATGGAGATCCCAGTCGGAAAGGAGCTTTCCCTGTATCATTTGTGCACTTTATTGTTGACTAAATTGCTACTGATAAGTGGAGACATTTCTCATTTCCAGCAGTCACAGAAATAAGTTTTGTTCTGTTTCATTTCACCTACTTATCCGCAGCCGCCTTGTCAGAGCACTGCCCAAGTCCTAGGTACTGTAGCTTACTTTTTTATTGCCATTGTTCTGGTTTGGGGACTTTTTAACTTTTTTCTACGTGAAAACTTCTCATAAACAGTTTACACTTTTAAAAAGAAACAACTCTTCCTGTATTTTTCAAGGTGAACTGAAAAGCTTTAACAATCAAAATCCACGTGTCTGAATATCACATTATGAATGTTCCTATTGATCAATTCACTGTAATTTTATTCTCCCTTTTGTAACATGACAGTACAACAGTGCAGTGTTGCTTCCCCAGTTAAAGAAATTGTGTGTGCATCTACCAGGGCAGTGAACTTATCCAGTTCTTGACACCATTTGAAGTGTTGGAACCAAAACATGCAAGCTGCTGTGTAGTTCTGAAATGGACTTATTCAGTAGCTTGCCATAGTGGCTGTCATCAAGGATGCCAACAGTTGCAGAAGAAATTGTTTCAATTATGTGTCTTTGGCCAGGTGAAAGCAAAAAAGTACTTCATTTTACCACAGGAGAAACTTCTTTCTTTCAGAATGGATGTAGATATTTGCTTAAAGTTATCTGAAATCTGTGTTAGTCGTTGAACTTTCTAGTTCTAATTTTGTGAGCTTGAGACTGTTTTGTTTTTCTATGCTGCATGTGTGTAGAACCTGTTTTTTGAATGTTCTTTATGTATGTTACATCCATTTTGGTCATTTAATGTGACTACTGCTGGTAAACTAAACTATGGCAAATATTAATGAGTTACTACATTAACTCAAGGATTTGAAAACTGCACTTCCTGAAATGTACTTAACTATGATGATGGATTGCAGAACATTTCTTATGCTTGTCTCATTATAGCATTAAGTCTTTGTTTTTAAGTTCTTGAATTTTCTTTAAATTATCCAGCAATGTGTTCACAGAGGGAACATATTTGGTGGAACAAGTAGGCAATTATCCTTGGTCAATAAGATACCTGACACCTCACAAGTTCACTACGTTACGTTCTGGTTTATGAAATTTGTGTGCCACTACCTTGCAAACAATGATAGTTTGCCAACTCACTCTGTATTTATATAGAATACCCGCATATATGGTAGCTACACTGTTGTTAAACTCGTTTTGCTGATTTGTGAACAAAAGCTAGGCCATGGATAGTTCCCAGTTGGTTGATGGAATTTAAAACACCAATACAGATCTGACATCATTTTGATGTTTGTGTATTGTGAAATTGTACCAGGTTTTGCTTATGCTACAGGAAACAACTGAGGCATAGGATACAGAAAATCAATATCTAGGTCACATTGGCTTTGATCACGTTATGTGAACATTGTATCTCTAGATTTATCAAGAGAGCTTTGAATTTCTGGCAAATGGTGCTTAAATTGGCCATTTCATATTGGAAGGAATGGAAAACAGGCCACGACCACCATCTGTGCTTATTTGGAGAAAAACCACGTTGCGAAAATGCTGGAAGAGCAACGCTGGTCTCACCCTGTGTCACCCTTCCTGAATGGTACCGTTGGTTGATGCCTCTCGGGCGTGTGGGTACAGCCACGTAGATGTGTAACTTTTACTTCCTAGATGCTGTTGCTGCAGTATAAATGGGGAACAAACTGGAATGTTTCAAGATATTTTTATTGCAAGTTGAAGCAAATTAGTCTGTATTTTCAAAGTTCCCAGTGAAACTATAGAGTAATAGTTTAGCACTACAGTTTTATTCACTTACTGATATGTTCAGTTTGCAACACTATTTTGTATGTTTCTATCCCTGATAGAGTCTAGAGAGTAAATGGGCATATTATTTTGCACAGATCTCCTAATGTACAGTATTTTTAACACAGAATCTTATAGTGTATGTAACAATTCGTAACATTAAAAAATGATACAAATTTCCCTTGAGTTCTGCTAGAAGAGGAATAGGATAAAATGTCACAACTTTGTTCACCGGTTACTTAAAAACCAGGAAACTTGTCGACTACAATTTAATAGCACTAACAGTGCAGACAGGTAAAATCCCACGGACCAATAAAGAGCAGCTAAGCAAAATTTATCCCTTGATTTTCTGAGTTTCTGAAAAGCTTTTCTCCTCTGGCAGAGAAAAATGAAATTCTAGAGCCTGTAGATATCTATTTATAATATGAAATTAAGAATTTTAAGTCCAAAATTTTGGCATATTTCATACAACTTTTCAAATCTGATTCAAAAAATCTGTTAATAGACAGACTATTAGGTTGCTGTGTTAACTGTTTAAAAAGGAGCAAGTGACACTTAAAATGCAGCTTAGAATGCTATGAGATGTATAATATTCAATTCAGTTGTTTTTATTTTGTTTAGTTGCAGAGCAACTGTATATATTGTATAACCTAAAATCAACTCTTATTTTCAATGTCCTGGATGCAGTGATTTATAATTAGAGCATGATTAATAAATTTTACTCTTGTTAACCAGTCAAATGTCTGGAAAAATAAAACTACTTTTAAAATCATTTTTTCTGCTTCTCTTCTGTTGCCCTGTATTGCTTATGCATTATTGTTCTTTTTGATGTATAAAAATGACAAATACAAACAAGTATCACTTCAGGAAAAATGTATTTCTTATGAACTTTAGTTGAACAGAAAAACAGTAGATGGCACACCTGAGATTCGAGGGGTAAAGCACCTCTAATATCTGGGTTAAGCAGAATCAAAATCTGTATTAACAAATTATTTCTCAGACAACGAGGTAGAAGCAAGTGTCAGTTTTATTTTACATTTCTGCAATATTGACATTAACATACAAAACACGATTTAGGAAAAAGAAATTGTGTTAAATATAAAATTCTGTAATGTCCTGGACACTGAAGATGGAATCTTCAAGTCATGTTTGGGGAATGCCAGAGTACCATGTGCAAGGCTGTGTGGCTCTTCTTTGCACAGAGATCTTTCCCAGGATGGTGTGTGGCTCCAAGCTGTCCGTGGTGTCGCGAGGAGCCCCGGTGCCTCCCACACAAACACTGCTGCCGAAGGAAATCAGGACTTCTCCGACATTAGAACTGAATCAAAGGCTGTAGACAACACTTTGCAAATGGCTTGTGCTTGTTCCTAAAAAACCCAAACACACATGTTAACACCTTCTGAAGAACTTCTGAACTTCCCAAAACTCATTTAAAGCAGAATGTGTCCTTCATTTTGCTTTGTGAGACCCAGATATCACCTGTGTGGCCTGCAATGACATGAAGGAGCTGTCTTACACGAGCTCTTTTGAACCACATCAGAGTTGCTGGCTGTCAGCATAGCACGGCCCCAGCATTCAGAACCTCACTTTTTGTGTTTCCCCAGCGCTGCCAGCCAAGGGCCAGTGCCATCAGAGCATCCTGACAATGAATTCTCCTACTCATAAGAAGGGATTACCTCACTTGCTTACAAATATGGTTGCATGCTTTCTTACCAGACTTGTTATTCCATCTCTTCCTGCTTCACATCTTAAAGAGATTTTTGTTTTGTTTGGAAATACAAGTGGAGATTGTCCATAGGTGCTGCCATAGCACCCTTTAGACTGGACAGAGCTTTCTCAGGTGAGTACAGTCACTGGCAATTTTAGGGAATGTAGGTATTTTCCTCAAAGTTGATCCAATCTAGGCAGCAGGGATGTTTTCCCCTCTTCAGCCAGCACATCTTTTTTTTTTTTTTTTTTTTTTTAAGTTAAGCAATCCTCCTTCTGCCAAAAAGCCTTTACAAGGGCCTTGGATTTTAGAATCTCCCTTTACTGGAGTCAGAATTCCAATACCTAACTTAAATATTGAAAGCATAAACTCTTACCAAACTATTGCACTGATATACCCAGAGGCTGCATTCTTCAGAGGCTGCATCTGTTGTCTTCAAAGCCAGTAAACTTTTTCCTGCTCCCAGACCATCGTCATAGCACACCATCCTTACAATCAAATAGAGGGCATGCCTATGTAACACATCCTGAAAGCACATGGCAAATAAAAGTTACTCTGGAACAGTGCAACAGATATTTCAGTTTTCCATGTTTTTATTCTTACTTACAAAAGAATACTTTAGATTTATTTAAAGGAGAAAAGTTTTCCTGAGTATTTTTTTTTTACTTGAGAGTTTAGTCAAGATTTTAAAAACTGGTGGCTAAGCACAAGTTTAGCTTTAATTTTTGCTGCTACTTTAGAAGTGCATTCCTATGTGAACTATGAAGACAAACTGAGAGAGTTGTTCAGCCAGAGAAGAGAAAGCTCTTGGGGGAGACTTTGGGGCACCTTCCAGTACCTGAAGGGGGTCTGCAAGAGAGCAGGAAAAGGACTTTTACAGGGGCATGTAGTGACAAAAAGGGGATTTGAATGGCTTTAAACTGAAAGAGTAGGTTATAGTAGGTTAATGAATTTAAGGGAAGAAATTCTTTACTATGGGAGTGGTCAGGCACACCTTGCTCAGAGAAGCTGTGGATGCCCAATCCCTGGAAGAGTTCAAGGCCAGGTTAGAGGGGCCTTTGAGCAACCTGGTCTGGAGGGAGGTATCCCTGCCCATGGCACGGGGGTGGAACTAGAGAATCTTTCAGATCCCTTCCAACTCAGCCCCTCCCATGATTCTATGGTGACATTCCTGTCCATAATCTGAAAGTGCACATCACTTCCCAGCAATCCTCACTCTGCCTCTGTGACAGGTGGGGACACTGTCCTTCTGGCACAGCAGTAACTTAAAACAACTTCTTACTTTCCCAGGATTTTTCCCCTGTCTCAGTCTTGGGGAGGATACACACAAGAAACTGTTCCCAGAAGAGGGTACAGACAAGGTCAGTTGCTTTGGGGGGCAGTAGCCATGTGGCTGTAGCCAGGCTGTTTGTGACCTAAACCACGGGATGTGTCCTGACTTTTCCACATATCTCATCTGGGAGAAATCCATCAGAGCTGCAGGATTTCCACCATAGTCCCAACACTTCTGATTTTGGCCATTCCAGAAAGGGATTGGTAGAAGACACCCAGTACAAGGTCTCTGGAGCTGTACTCTACACAAAGCCTTTCTTCTCCAGCCATCCTGCCCTCTGATCATACTCATCTGGTCTATTCCAGTCATGCCATGTCCAGGGTCTCAGGAATTCTAGACAGCTCTGTTTCTGTGTTCAAGGCATCAAACAGCTGTCTCTGCCAGCTGAAGGGTCTGAAGAAATGCCCACTTTGATACAGAAGCTGTAAAAATGGGCAGTGAGCTTGCTGCCTGCCTTGGAACCCTGGAGGGAGAGACCTCCACCACAGCCCTAAGGTCACCTTGATGAAAAATATCTCCATCCTGAAGCTCTCTCAGCTCACTGCTCACATTGCTCTCACCATCAGCAATATCACACCATGCTCAGGGCAGCTGGAGCCTGCCTGGAGCTTACTGCATCCATCCCCCCATCTCTGTAAGAAAGATGCCAAGACTGTTCACCAAATTACTAGTAACTCTCAGGGTTGCTTGCTTGGAACTTGCTACAGTGCTAATGTGTTTGGGAATTATCACTAAAAGAGGGATGATAGAATTCTTTTGAGTAGAGTCTCCTTGTAAATTAATTTCTTCCCATCTTTTCAGTATCTTGGAACTCTGTGAAAAGAATTTGGTGAACTAACACACAGAAGGACAAGTTAAATGCCTACAGTGACACAGATGCAAAAAGCCAGAATTTGGGGAACAATGCAATGCAACAAATTGTCAGTGCAAGCTAGCTTAACCACAAAAGGCTTTATCTGCTTGTGCGTGCTTGAAGACAGAAAAGCGATGGATGAAAGTCTTAAATTAGCTATTTGATCTTTACCAACGCACAAAGGAATTTAAATAATAGTGTAACCTATGTTTTTAATGAGAATTAAGAATTCAGGAGAGCAAAAACAGAATTCAAAGTCTGAATAACAAGTACTACCCTTCCTCCCAGGCATTAGAAACAAGTGTTTTATTTTCTGAAGGGACCAAAGGAAACTTTCTGGCTCTCTTCAGAGCATTCAACTTTAAGCAATGCTATTCTCTGTGCTCATACTTGAGGCTTTCATGAACAGGCATCGCTGGGTTGTTGATGGGTCAAGGCTTCCTAAGGCCAAGTATTTATGGTATCTGGGGCTCTGAGGGCAACCAGAAGGAAACCACATGGCTGCAACACAAAGCTACACAAAGGCAACTGGAAGGCCCTGGGGAAGAGACCGGATTTTTATATTTAGCAAAGAAGCTACTTGAATTGCACTAAGGGAAAATAAACTACATAAAGGAAATGATGCAAACAAAAGGTAGGCTTGATCAATAAAGTGGAATCATGAGGCCTTATTGCTGGAGTGAACTGGATTGCTGGATTAGGAGTGCAAGGAGGGAGCTTTAAAAGAGCTGGGCAACTCAAGTATTCTTAGAAAAACCCCATCCTTTTTTTCCCCTCTTCACAGAAACACCAAGAGGAACTGCCTTACCAAGTTGGGCTGAGGCACCTATGGTCTTGGCCATCACAGTCACACCACTTTCCCCCATGAAATAATGGTGCCCAGAGAGTATTACCAAAGACTTGCTTGCCTTTTGTCTGGTGCTCTATCTCAAAAGGAACAGCTTTTTGTCATAAATCCAGGAAAACACAGCCTGTGGAGATATGACATGAAGCAGTGCTGCTGGGAGAGCTTGTTTTGCTTAAAGCCAGAAATGACATTTTGGTCACACAGATCATCTACCAGAGAAGTAAATGAAAGCACTTTTCAACTCTCATAAGAAAGACAAGTTGGGTGGAGCACTTACATACTGATCAGATGTGGAAACTTTAATGCCGTATTTGGAAACTCCCATAATAAACTCCTCTTCACCTGGAACAAAAGGTAACTTTCCATCTTGCTTTGGAGGGAAACAAACAAAAGCCTTTAGTGCAGACAGAAGAACATGAACAAGGAAGATACATAACAGAAAACATATTTATGTGTACTTGGATCCACTGGGTCAGCACCACCACAACCCCTGCTCAGGTCCTGCTGCGTGGGGTCTGCCCAGCGGTGATGCGCTCGCCCAGTCACTTAAGGTTATGTGAAATACATTCAGGGGACACTGGACATTAGGAGGCATTTCTTTACTGAGAGGGTGACCAGACACTTGAACAGGCTTCCTAGAAAGGTGGTTAATGCCCCAAGCCTGTCGAGTGTTTAAGAGGAACTGAGTCAATGCCTTTTACAGCACGTTTAACTGTCTGTCAGCCCCGAAGTGGTCAGACGGTTCGGACTGGTCACTGTGGGTCCCTTCCAGCAGAAACACTCTATTCCATTCTGCTCTATGCTACTCTAAATATCACATGGTTCCAGAGAGGAATTTGTCATCTCAGGGGAGAGTCTGGCCCTCTGGTCAAATCACGTTGGCCGAAAAATCATGCCTGGCCTATCATGCTGCACTGGCCCAGGGTGATCCATGTTCCACTGGCAGCACTTTGACTGCTTGGCTGCAAAAATAGTTTTAGCAAATTTTCAGAAATGGCAAGTTGCTACAGGATAAACAGACATTCTGTGCTTTTAAAAATATATAATCAGCTACCTAATGAGAACAACCAGTTATGGCTTTCAGTACAAAAGTCAGTACAATCAACCAGAGTTTAGCAAGGATGACCCAAATATTATTCAGGTTCTTTGGTCACAGGTTCATGAGTGATGAAATTTGCAGAAACTAGACATCTTCCTCTATGGGAAAACTTTTACAATACTGAGGAATCTGGGGAGATATTCCTTCTAATCCTAATCCTAATTGTGCTGGAGGCAATGTAACAGCTTTCAGCTGGGACTTGTTCAATAAGGACTCATGCAAAGGGCCTTGGCTCTGAGCCTGCTTCTGCAGAATGGTTCTCTGGGTGCATCTTCTCCAGTGACCTAAAAATTATAGAACTGTGATGGCTTTTGAGATTCATAGCTTAAGAGCTAAGTATGCCACTTTCTTCAAGTAAGTCTAACATTTACAGATGTCAAACCACAGGATAAATTAAGAAAAAATAAAAAACACATCTAAGTTTAAGATGTTTTGACTTTGTTGGTATTGCCTTTTGTAGCCCACTTACCTGTGCAACATCTATGTAATTTATCAAGTCCAGTGGCCCTTCAAGACTTTTGCTCTCATTGTATTTCAATTTTTCAATGGCACCAACATATTTAACTCTGAATTCTGCACATGTATCAGAATTACTATTGCTTTGTCCTGCAACAAAGTAAAATAAAGCCATTCTGAAGACTTCCAGAACTGTAATGCTATTCTAATTGCTGTTAACAGGGCTAACGTAATAATTCCCCAATTTTGAAGACTCTCATCAAACACTTATCACAGTACATTAACTCCTCTTTAATGAACTCTACTGGGTTGATTTAGAACAGACCCTTGGTAAAGGCAACAGTTTTGTATGCATACATAATATTTCTATAAGCAGCACTGTTTATACCAATTCAAATCTGGAGTTAACAACCTTGAATCAGAAAACATAAAAAAGCTGGTTCTACTTTTTGAGGTCTATTTGTTTCAAATTAACTGTTTCGTCCAACAGTAATACACTGGTGACTAAAAACAATTAAAATCAAATCTTATTTCCATTATTTTGGTGCAAATGTAAACTTAGAAAAGCAGAAAACATCCATCCAAAAAACTGTACAAGAATTGTGCTAGTAACAGACTGGTAGCACAACTAAGTTGTTCTTCCTCAAACACTTTACTTTGAAAACAGTGACTCAGTCCTAGATGAATTATTAATAATACAAGCCTAGGGCTGTGCCTGAATTAGTCACCAGGCTACCTAACAGATCCACTCAGTATTACTGAAAATACCTATCTTAAGCTTTTCCATTTTCTGCTGTTTTATACAAAGACAGAAAGTTAATCCTGCTCCATCCATACCTGCTCAAGCTCTGATTACATACCTGAACTTTTTGTGGAGTCGGTATCTAGGCTGGCCACAGTACTAGACCTGGAAAGTCCCCCAAGACTGGAATCTACAGACTAAGAAAAAAAATCATCATCATCAGAAAGTTACTGAGAATGTATTAATAATTCACTTCTAGAGGTCCTGCCTCAACTTTTTTTTTTTTTTAAACCCTACACTTTACGCTCTAGTTATTTTCAGCAGCACTGGAAAACAGGGAGGAAAAAACAGTACCACCTGTGTCTTTCCTGAAGTTATCTTTGTGCCTCAGAGCAGATTGGACTGATAAAAGTTCATCAGGAACCACTGAGAAGTCCACAGATATTTTGAAAGAAGGAGGAAATGACAGAAGAAGATAAAACGAACCTTAAGGTTATGTCCAGGGAAAAAGGAAAAATAAACCTTAGGGTTATGTCCAAATTTTTCTGGTACTGCAATTTTACATGAAGAAATTGACAACTACATGCTTGTCACCAATACTTAAAATAACATCGCAGTGCAGGGGAAAAGAAACAGCACCTTAGAAAATCCAGAATATTCAAGTGATCATTCTAAAACCAATCAGACAAAACAAACACATTATTCAAAATTAAGAATACTTTTAGAGATACTGAGAAACCAAAAAGTACTGAAGAATAAACCTATTCTTGGCACCTAGCACCAGGCACTGTTCTTAAAGACAAAATTTAAGAACAAATGTACTAATTTTTCCTTCAAACCTTTCTATGTGCTGCGAGAAAATCTTGTGTTTGTGCAATTCACTGTGGAAGTGACTGAGGATTGATCTCAGAATACATGGGCTTTATGACTGATAGGTATTTTTAACTCTCATAACACAGTCTGAGGAATGGAAGTAGAAAGTTCTCTTTGTGGAACATGGCATTTTATGGAAATCACACCCTACCATCAGTGCAAGCGAACCACTGAACTGTTAACTTGAACAAACCCAAGTGCTTCACGAAGTGAATAAACACCAGATCCAGCTTACCTTGCTTTTAGTGCTGATTTCACTGCTCTGTGAGCTGCTGCTGCTGTGTCGCTTTTTTCCTTTTCTAAACATTTTTTCATAATTGGATCAAAGAAGATCTTCTAAGCAAAAAAAATTAAAATTAAAGTCTTTCAAATCATCAAGGGAAGGAGGTCCAGGCAAATACCAGTGACTGTGTCCAAAGTGGACCAAAACTGGAAATTTGCTCAGGACTCTGTGAATGGAGGTAGGAATTTTACTCTGGTACTCTTCATGCGTGACTGGGGAAAGTTCCTCAAGCTCTCTGCTAAAACTTCCCTATCCTTCTGAATTGCCAAAAAAAGCTACCTAGTTTACACCATATTGCAAAGGTCAGTTTCTAATGCATAGACAGATTTAGAAACAAGGCAACATTTAAAATTTATTCCCACCTAAATGTTAGGTGATTTTTATTTGTGAGTACAATCTAAGTGCCCCATAAAGTGGACACAACACATTCCCTGCTGCAACGACCGTGTATCCAGTAAAACAAAACAAAAAGCAAAATCTACCTCCCCTGCCACCGCCCGACTAAACACCCCCCCACAACCAAGCAAAAAAACCACAAAAAAACGCCGAATCCCAACCCCAACCTACTTCTGAACAACTACTGACTGGAACACTCCCAGGAGCAGCCATTACCACTTAAGATATTCCTGAAAATTAAGCAAAATGCGAGGTACATTTATTGCGTTAGAACAGAGCTCCTGGCAGTTCTGAGAGGATTCCAGGGCCCTGTTTCCCGTGCCTGCCCCACTAACACTCGCTTCACTTCAGCTTTGGCTGCCCACTGTCAAGCAACAGGATGCTGGCTCCCCGTTTCTCTCAAGCCCTATTTATCAGCTTCACAGACGAACTATTTTCATTACAAAACTTCAGAAACTTTGAGCAGGTGGAAGAAAGAGGACAATGCATGATGACAACCTACGGAAGACGGCTCATGCTGCAGAAAATAAAGAAGCACGAGGCGGAGCTTAGACGAGCGATGCCGTGAGGGGTCCCAGTCCCTAGGCCGCCGCTGTTCCGCCACCAAGCAAACACGGGGTCCCTGGCGGACTAAAAGCCACTGAGGGGAGCCAGCGGGGCGCAGGGCGGGGCGGTGTCCAGCACAGCCCCGAGCCCCGGCTTCCAGCAGGGATGTGCCGGCGCCTCCCGCACAGCGCCCGCGGCCGCTCCGGGAGCGCTGCCGGCCCTGCAGCGGCTCCCTGGAGGCTCCGCACCCGCTGCTCCCGGGCGAGCCGGCTGCGTTACACGGGCCCTCATAGCCCCCGGGCTTTCCGCGGAGCATCTCTGCTCCTGCGGGTGCAGGGGGCGGCCAGGGAAGCCGGGCCGGGCAGCACCGCATCCCGCCTTCACTTCTCTCCCCGTTCCTCCCTCCGTCCCCGGCCGATAACCCGAAAAGTGACAGAGCGATGTGGGCGCTGCTCACCGGGCGCGCCGGGTGCCTCAACTTCCCGCTGCCGATCCCGATCTCGCTCCCGTTCCCGCTGCCGCCGATGCCGTTCCGGGTCGCGCGGGCGGCGCAGGCGCGGCGGGGCGGCGGAAGGCGGCGGGAGCGCGGCGCCATGGCGGCCAAGCGCAAAGCCGAGGCGCTGATCCCGGCCGAGGAGAGCGACCAGCTGCTCATCCGGCCCCTGTGAGCGCCCGGGGGAGCCGGGGGGCGCGGGGGGCCGGGCCGGGCCGGGGCGGGCCGGGGCCGGGGCCGGGGCAGCGGCAGCGGCAGCGCCGCCGGGAGCCGCCTCTTTCCCTGGTGAAGGTGCCGCTGCAGGCTGAGGGTGTTGGTGGTAGCGTTCCCACAAGCGCTGTTTTTGGGACAGCATGGAGCTGCTACTCCAGGCTTATTCGGCCCGATTTGTTACTTTAATTGCACGTGTCAATAGTATTTAGTTTGAGACTCGTGTGCTCAGGGGAAAAAAAAAAAAGGCCAAAATAAGTTCCTTAAATAGTTTGGTTGGTTTTTGTTTTTTTTTTTTTTTTTTTTTTTTTTTTTTTTTTTTAAATTTCTGCTGCGTTATGTTGGGCCTCGTTTCCTTTGGGATAAGTACAGCTGTTCATGTATTTTGGATAGCTGAGCTTAAAAGGGCCGTGCAGTTGTTATTTGTACAGTGAGAAGTGATCCCAGTCAAGGCATCGGTGCGGAGTGGGTAGTGGGTTGTTTCAGTCCTCATGACTTTGATATCCCTTTGCAGAGGGGCTGGCCAAGAAGTAGGAAGGTCATGCATCATTCTGGAGTTTAAAGGAAGAAAAATAATGGTAATTATTGCATGGATGTGTTTGTATGCCCTCTCAGTGTGCTACTTCAGATCACCGAAATGACCTGAAATGTTGCGGGTTAAAATCAGCCTCTGCTCTGAAGTCAGACGTGGTTCTAGAAAAGGCACATTCTGTAGCCTTCTGGAGCAGTGTAGTATGTATGACATTAGGCATCACAGAGGCTGTGCTGTAAAATAAAATCCTCTCCCCATACAGAATGTATGTGCTTCCAACCCAAATATTCTGCTTGAAATCCAATGCTAAAAGTAATAGTAAATGAAGAAAAAACTTATTTTTTGTGATGCTAAAAGTTACCAGTCACTAATAACTATATTACAGACCAAGATGGAAGAGGGTTTTTTTATACATTCTATTAGAAACTTTAACTTTCTTTCATTTTTCAGCTTGACTGTGGAATCCATCCTGGGCTGGAAGGAATGGATGCTCTTCCTTACATTGATTTGATAGATCCAGCTGAGATTGATCTCCTCCTTATTAGTCAGTAAGTGGCACCTAAAAGCACAGATAACTTGAGGTCATGGTCTGAGCTGTGTTCACTTGTAGGTTATTAAGAGAGGCTGAAAAATAGGTGTTATTTAGATGGTAGGGAAAAACTCTAGTTTCCAGGTTTTTAAAAAAAGTTTGAAGGATCTCCGTTTAGTATTAAGGACTGAATATTGAGGATGTTTGTTCACTGTTGACATTACAGCTCTTCTCTGAGGTCACTGTGGTTTCTGACTGTTTTACAGCCTGGCCTGCTCTCACACCATTGTGATAGCTTGTGGAGTGAGTTTTCTACACAAAGACTGCAGAAGAATATTGGTTGTATTTTTTGCTCTATTGGCTTTGAATTGAAAAGGTTCTTGGAGACTTATGCAAGTTTTGAATATGGTTTATGTATTGCTTAGTGGCTGAGAGATAAGGAGAGCCATTTCTAAATTATGTAATCAGTAATAAAAAGCTCTCCATAAAATCCTGAGCTTTTGTGGTATATGTTTGTTCTACCTGTATTTCAAAAGTAGTTTCTTAAGATGTGTCAAATTAGAAGTGTGAAGAAATAATTTAATTTAATTTTCAGAGTCCATGTTTTATTCTGTAGTGTGCAACATGCAAAATTAGGATCGTGTTTTTAGCTTTCATGTATCTTTGATGTCCCTGGTTCCTGTTCCTTTTCTCCCTCTAAATATATATGGAAATTACAAAAATAAGGTACTTCTAATACTACAGATGTATAGTATTGGCAATTAGTGGAGAATTTCCTTTATTAGTTTTAGCTTTTCTTGATCATGTTTCTAGTCACTAGTCTGCACAATGTAGACCAGCACAGTTAACAAGGTTGAAAATTCTGTTTCTGGATTTTCATGACACCATATTAGTCCAGTGAAGTAGTGAATTATAGATATTATATGTTAGTTTTGTGTAATATGAATGTATTAATTGGATTTGTGTGTCTTTTTTAAGCTTCCATTTAGATCACTGTGGGGCTTTGCCATGGTTTTTACAGAAAACAAGTTTTAAGGGAAGGACATTTATGACTCATGCCACAAAAGCTATTTACAGATGGCTTCTTTCAGACTATGTTAAAGTCAGGTAAGCTAACCTGTGAGCTGTCTCTTCCTGAATTATTTCACCTATTATTTCCCCTTCCAAGGGGAAACTTAAGGTGAAGCTGCCAAAAGTAGCTGGATGTTGTCATAAGTAGCAACATTACATATAACCAGATTAGAAGTAATGAATCATTTTACTAAATCATGGATAGTTTGTGGTGAATTTTAAGCTCCTAAAGATACAATTTACTCTTCAGGACAAGGACAGATCACATATTAAATATACAGGGTTCTGTTACTTACATGTTGGGGTTTTTTTCTCTCTCATGTTTTTTGTTTTCTTGTGTTTCATGCCTTGACACATGATTTCCATGTGAGTGCAGTGGGTTTGAGTGTATCTCAACTCAGCTGTTTTAAGCTTGGATCAGAAACCTGATGAACCTCTTTTAACTTGTTTCTTCTGGGCTGGTATGAAAAGCATGGATCCATGTGGTTTTTGAGGACTGTTACAAGCTAAATTGCAGATCTCTGCCCAGGGCTGGGAACTTTTTGAGAAATACAAAGGAGATTCTTAACTGAAAAGACTCTTCTGGCATGGCTTTTCAAAAGAAAGATACTTTAACTCTTCTTAAGTGAGCTACATTAGAGTAGCTGGGCTTGATTTCTAACATGGGAGACATGGTGTTACTGAATAGAAATCTGTCAGTGGGGAAAACACAGGAAGTTTTTTCCAGCTGTTCAGATGAGCTGGTGTTTAACCATTTCACTTGTGTGCAGTAACATCTCAGCAGATGACATGCTGTACACAGAAACAGACCTCGAAGAAAGCATGGACAAGATTGAGACCATCAACTTCCATGAAGTGAAAGAGGTGGCAGGAATCAAATTCTGGTGCTACCACGCAGGCCACGTTCTGGGAGCAGCCATGTTTATGATTGAAATAGCTGGTGTGAAGGTATTTTCTCTTTCTTAAAAGTTGAAATGAAGCCTGAGTACTAATGTAGTCATTAATTATTATTGTCTCTTATGCCTCACCACTGTGGCTGGAGCTGTCCAATGGAGTTGGACTCAGGTCAGGGGGAGAGGCCTTGGCTTAGGACATGTATTTTCTATTGATTAAAGCTGGCAAGTGACACAGATCAGGTAAGATGTTTGGATTGTGTGGGAGGCTGAGACATGACTCAGATTTAGTACCACTAAACTTGTAGCTTCCCTTGCTGGGCTGATCAGAGGCAGGTGGTAGCTGAGGCAGTTGTGTGGAAGCTGCATTTTAGTAAAATCTGTTTGTTTCTGTAATTCTCACTTACGTGTCTGCCTGTCTCAAGTTCTTAAATGGCATTTGTCCATGTATGTGAGTTACATTTTTACCATAACACTCCTGTGTTAAAGTACCTAAAGAAATAAGATTGTTATTAATTTTAGGCACAGAGGAATTAAGCAAATTGTATAATCACAGGCAGAACTCTGCCAAAGCCAGATACTTGAAACGGATCTCCTGAATTGGAGTTCAGCAGGACAATCACAGTCCAAGGAAAGTTTTACACAGCCCTGAAGCGGGAAGAGAGAAAGTGGTTCTGAGGCTTGCTGCCCAGTAGGAGTTGGTTCTTGATTTATAAAGATGGAGAATTATATGAGTTTTAACTTTTAAAAAATCCTAGAAATAGAACTGAGTTTACAATGATCACAAGAAAATTTAGATCTCTGTGCTTCTTTTTTTGATTTTTTTTCTGATTGAGGCATGATGAAGATTTCCCTCTTACTATGTATGACTCAAATAGATTGGGGTTTAATATCATTATTCTCATTAATTCCCTGTGATTGTAGGTAACCTGGCAGACCAGGTGTCTGCTGTCACTGACTGTATGTTATTTATTATTCACATTTTTATCAGTGGAATTATTGTTAAATAAAAACATGTCAATTTTGAAACCATCAATTTGGGTGCAGAGAGTTGCATTCCGCCCCGCAGTTTAGAATCCATTAAAAATAAATAACAATTAAAACTTACTTCTTGGTTTATTGGGGAACATGATTATTCCATTTGGAAAATCAATTATATTACAGGATTTTTTTTTAGTATCAGAAAATATTAGAAGAATTTTTAGTAAATAATTTTATTGGGTTATTCATTATATTTGTATTCTGGTATGTAAATGCAGTTTGATTTTTGATTTACTTCCTTGTAGGAGTTGCTGTATTTTATGTTATGTCTATTTTTACTTCTTTGTGGTCAGTGCAAGTATACAGAAGGCTGAAATGGCACCTTGATATCTGAAATGAAAAATAAGAGCTTAATAATTGTTTACCTGATTTTGTTGGAATGATGTTACTGCTTGAAAAACCTTTCCTATTGAAGTTTAAATACTTGTAGTACTGTTGACCTAAAATTGTAAGCACTGCTCACATAAGAAGTCTTATTTAAAGTACAGCTGACCTTTTTATCAGAAATTCATTAAAACCATCTTTGCACAGTCTTTTCAAGGCTGCTGACTGTTGAACCTGTAACCAGAACACCTGCTTCTCTTTGTCTCCAACAGCTGTTATATACAGGTGATTTCTCAAGGCAGGAAGACAGACACCTGATGGCAGCTGAGATTCCCAATATTAAACCTGACATTCTTATAATTGTAAGTTTTGCAAAATTATTTCTTTCTGTTAGTGATTATGAATTATGTTAGTGATCATGAATTATTCTGGTCGTAATTATGAATTAGGCGTATGACTTGACTGAAGCCAAAACGGAATGGCAAAGACAGTGGAGATTAGTGGTAGTGATTTGTGTTAAATATCCAAAATACTTGGGTGTTCAGAACTCTGACATTGCTTCCCATTGTATTGAAAAGTCTAATTATCATTTTATTAGTCTTCTGATGAAGCTCTTTGAGGCTCTAGACAGACCTTTCTAAGATGGGAGATTTATTTGATTTTGACTTGCATTAAACCAACCCAAATTTAACCAGACATCTCTTTTAGTAGATCCTAACCTACTTCCAGATATGTTAAGAATTTGTCCTCAGTGGAGGTGCCGTGAGTGTTATTCTATATTTTTGTTTTGTTTTCTGAGTGAAATTATTTTATTCTGAATCCATGACTGGAAAACAACAGCTCAGTGGGAAACTTTTTAAGTGACAGTTTTAGCTGGAAACAAACACTGTGAACTTCTAAAATTATTTCATTTACTGTGTCCCTTCTAGCTGTTCTCTGTAACTTAGTAGTCTAATTTGAAGTCACATCAAAATCTTGTGTTTTGTGTAATTCCTGTATTTGAAGTCTGGGGTCAAACCATGGCCCATATCACTGTGGGCCCTGTCTGTGTGATCATCAAAGCTCTGGCAGCATTTGCAGTTAGGAAAATAAGTGTGTTAAATTTGAAACCTCTTAAAAGAAGCATTGAAATGAATAGCTCTAACTTCTTCAGTGCCAACAGGATCTGTCTCTCTAAATTGCTAGGAGGGATTTGGGAGCGGGGAAGTTTTGGTTATTTGCCTTGGCAGGGTGGTTTTGGGAACTTGGGGAAACTTTTCCCTCTCCTTGACTTCTCTCCTTCCTCTCCCCAACATGTTAACACCAGTCTGTTTACCTGCTTTTTTTTGTTGGGTTCAGAGAGGATGAGGAGTTACTGTCTGTGTCAGCCCTTTCAATGCTCTGTCCCCCCATTTGCAGGAATCCACATACGGCACTCACATTCATGAGAAGAGGGAGGAGCGGGAGGCGCGGTTCTGCAACACCGTTCACGACATCGTCAACAGAGGGGGCCGAGGTCTCATCCCTGTGTTTGCCCTGGGTCGAGCTCAAGAACTGCTCCTAATCTTAGGTATGCACCTTCGCAGCTGCTCTTAATGGAAAGGCACAGAAAGGGATTTAGAATGTTTTCAGGTATTACAATTCCTTGAAGAACTCTTCAGCCATTTTACAGTGTGTTATTTACCTGGTCATTTAGTATATAATGCATATTTGTTCAAATGCAGAAGGTTCAACCAGCAGTTCTGCTTTATGAAGTAGGATAGGAGAATTAGAAAGCAAGAGATGATGGTGTGGTAAAATGTGCTTGGCTTTTGAATCTTTCTGAATCATGATTTCAGCAATTAGGGACAATTATTGCAAATAGAAAAATAACAAGAAGTTACAACAACAACTGTTTTACCTAAACTGTACTGCTAAAAAAGGGGTATATTTTCTTCTGAAGTTCTGCTATTTTTGCACTTTAATTTACAAACCTGTATGGAAAACTCTTTATAGGAAAAGCTTAGAAGACCATAGAAGACACTTCTAACACTTCTGAAGTCCTAATAATAACGAAAAGTAAATTAGGCTTTTGAACAAAAGTAAGTGTGAGAACTACCCATGAACACAACAAGCTACGTCACATAAAATATATAGACAGTTGTTACAAGGTGCTTAAGAAAAAACAGCTTTGGAGTAAATTGTTCCCAGGCCTCTTTTCCTCCTTTTAGCACATTTAGTTTGTACTGTGTTACGTGATTTTTTTTCACTAGTCTTTCTGCTCATTCAAAGACTGGCAAGATCAAAAGAAAGCTATCTCAAGCTTAAAATGCTTATGTTGAATATGAAGTGTTCCCTAAACGGCTTGAAATCTTTCTTATTTTTCATTTCAGTTTAGCTCAGTATTAGAAACTAGTTTGTTTTCAAAATGTCTTACTGGTCTATTCAAATGTTAACAAGAAATTCAGATCTAGGCATGGGGTAGTATTTGATGTTGTAGAATTATTTACTACTTCTCATTGATTGGGAGGGGTTTTTTTTCATTTATAGAGAACATAAAAAACTGAACATTTTCAACCTGATATGGCCATTAGGTTGTAATTTGTTTCCTCTCTTTGCTGTGTGTAGATATTAAACTGTGTTTCTAAAGATCAGCTTGAAAATATATCTAGGAAAGCTAGACATGCAAATTGGATGCTTAATTAGGTAGAAAATGCAATTGCATCTCACATGCCTATGCAGCTGAGCCTGCAGGCTTCTGTGTTTATTTTTCTTCTTTCTGCAACTGTATGACAAAAATAAAATACTGTGTTATGGTGTAGAAAATTATGATAATGAATTCAGTTTGTGACTGGTTGTCTTTCACTGGCTGTTTGCACCTGAGCTTATTAAGGTAGCCATGGCAGTGAGCCTCTCTGAAATGTTGTGAGCAGCTTTGCCTGCAAATCAGAAATGTTAGGTAAAAGCACATTGTAATGTCATTGTAAATGCACAAATACAGCCAAAAGAGTGTACCTCTATTTTTGGACTATTGTGTCTCAATTGTGCAACATAAATATCTTTCAGACTAGCAGAAATGTATCCAAATGGGAAAATTGAGAAGTTACATTTGTACAGTTGCATTCAGATCTCTTCTTTGTGTTTAGGAAAGGTCATGGCTACTGTCATCAATGATAAAATAAGTTGTGGTTAATGGAGGCTCTTTCCTTGTTTTTGTTCCTGTTGGGCTTGTAAAATATAGCTGTTGATGCTATACGTAAAGGCAGGCTTGGTAATGGAGTGATTCCTTCTCAGGTTGAACTCCATGGATTTGTTTTACAGAATGTTCATACAGTGAATTCTCACGAACAAATCTGTGTGCACATGTCCTTGGCCCTGGATGTATAATTAATATTTGACAGGGACATTTTAGCTTTGTTGTAGAAGTGTCATAAAGCTTCTGTTGTCATAAATACAGACTTACTGCAGTGTAGTACCATGCATATTTTATACCTTGTAGCTGAAGGTGGTGGTTGATTGAAATTTGACCTGCCAAAAGGACCTGAAGTTCACCTTTGTCATGTTTGTTTGCCTGTTTGTTTGTTTGTACTGGTTGTATATAGTTCTAGCTGGTGCCTTTTAGAAAAGCAGATGAAAGCAAAGAGGCTGTGATGGTGATTTTCTGTACTAAAAATGAAAAAGCCCACTGGTAAATCTGTTTTACAAGAATTACTAATGTTTCTGAGAAGCACACGCTTCATAAATAATCCCGCTGATGGAATTCTGTTTTGTTGTTTGGTGGTTTTTTTGTTTTGTTCTTTTTTATTATTTTTTGTTTTGTGTTTTTAGATGAATACTGGCAGAATCATCCTGAACTCCATGATATTCCCATATACTATGCCTCCTCTTTGGCAAAGAAATGTATGGCAGTTTATCAGACCTACGTCAATGCCATGAATGACAAAATCCGCAAACAAATCAACATCAACAATCCTTTTGTTTTCAAGCATATTAGTAATCTGAAGGTAAGCTTGAGATTCTTACAAAAAGGTGAATGTGACAGAATATTTGCTCAATAGTTTGCATGTTTAATATCC
This sequence comes from Onychostruthus taczanowskii, assembly GCF_017590055.1. Taxonomy (NCBI): domain Eukaryota; kingdom Metazoa; phylum Chordata; class Aves; order Passeriformes; family Passeridae; genus Onychostruthus; species Onychostruthus taczanowskii. The sequence continues at coordinate 9,350,142 of NW_024497629.1, read as the reverse complement.
TGAAAATCCGCAAGCAAATCAACATCAACAATCCTTTTGTTTTCAAGCATATTAGTAATCTGAAGGTAAGCTTGAGATTCTTACAAAAAGGTGAATGTGACAGAATATTTGCTCAATAGTTTGCAAGTTTAATAACCTAATACCACAGAATATTCTGAGTTGGAAGGGACCCACAAGGATCGTGGAGTCCAACTCTGAAGTGAGTGGCCCCTCCAGGGATTGAACCCACAACCTTGGTGTGTTTTTAGCACCATGCTCTAGTCAGCTGAGCCAATCAATATCCTTATTATCCTAATAGATTGATTAGGTGCAGGTTTATATCTGAGTTTTCTGCTGTCCCAGTGCTTAGAGGGCTGTTTGAGGGAAGCTTATGCCCCAACATTTTTTCCACTTCAGATCCCTGTGCTTGCAGTTTACTCCCTGTGGGTATGAGTAAGATGAATTTTCCCGCAAAGGGCACTTTTTGTGAGGATGGAGTATAATCTGTGAATGCAGGGCCCTTCTTGTATGTAGTTTAAGAGTGCAGCTGGGCTGTCCTTGGTTTAAGTGAGCTGTGGTAACTGATATTCTCACTGTGTCTTTCTAGAGTATGGACCACTTTGATGACATTGGCCCCAGTGTTGTGATGGCTTCCCCAGGTATGATGCAGAGTGGCTTATCCAGGGAGTTGTTTGAGAGCTGGTGCACAGATAAGAGAAATGGAGTCATTATTGCAGGGTACTGCGTGGAAGGAACTCTTGCTAAGGTGAGTTGCTGATGCACCACAACCTCTTAATTACAGATAGCATTCATGTTAGGTTTTGAAAGAACTGGTCAATAGGAAGTGTTTTTGTTTTTTTGATTTACTGAGATTGTTGTTGGGTATGTATGAGTATGTAGTTAAAACTGATTGCTTTTGCCTAATACTAATGAAAAGTACAGACAATTTGCATATGGTCATTTGCATTGATTTTATATAGAATAATCTTTTCTAGGGGCAGTTATCTTGTCATGAGAAGGAATGATTGCTACTTTAGTCCTCTCCACTGCTTAATTTTTCAAGAAGGTAGCCCTAATCCTAATTCTAGAGAAGTCTAGTATTAAGTCTAACACTACTTACATGTCAGAGACCAGATTGCTTTGTGCACCTTGTGCCACTGACCATCTGTAGGGAATGAAATCCTTTCAAATTCCAGCAGCTAAGAGCAACCACAGCATTTAATTTTGCCTTTAGAGATAGAAATAACACACTTGTTACTGTTTTGATACAAGTCAGAGAGATTTATCTGGAAGAAGGGTGAGCCCCCAGATCTGCTGCGAATGCACAAGATGAAATGGTGTGTGTTGTGCATGTGTTTTTCATGTGTGAGTGTGTGTTCTGGAAAATTTGAGAGCTTTTTTTCACTGCTTCACATTTAACATGGCTGCCACTATTATTTCATTGATTTTTGAAATGTAAAGCATTAGTTATAAGGTATGTGTAGGAGGCTTTACTTTTTTTAATTATGATGCCTTTTATTTTCCAGCACATCATGTCTGAACCTGAAGAGATCACAACTATGTCAGGGCAAAAACTCCCACTGAAGATGTCTGTGGATTATATTTCTTTCTCTGCTCACACAGATTATCAACAAACCAGTGAATTTATCCGGGCTCTGAAGCCTCCACATGTGGTCAGTATCCATGCTGCCCTTTTCTCCAGAGTGGTATTCATCAAACCAGCTCACAGCCTTGAGTCAAGGCAGGGACTGCTGTCTAGCAGTAGGCAGCATCCCTGTGCTTTGAATAATTAAAGGTGGAGATTTTAATCATTTTTGCCAAGGTATCTTAGCAAAGTAAAAATCAACTTGTTCTCGAGTGTTTGCACGTGAGATCCCTGGGGATGACTTTCCAGACAATGGTGTAGGCCATAATCTGTTTCAGCAGTGGTTTGGGAAGTAAGATGCAGTATGGGACAATGTTAAGTTGGGGATGCTGGTATTGGAATAGTACACTGGATTTGGCCCTGAAATAAATAAGAAAACATCGATTGAAGGTATGTGCAGACAGCAAAAGACAAAGGCAGCACTTGGAGAGAAAAGCATGAGCAAATAATGGAAAGAAAAAGGTATGAAGTACCAGAATGTTAAAATGGCGACTAGGATCTGGGACCTGGGATCTAGGTGGTGAAACAGTGTCCAAACACAGATAAGAAAGAAAAAAAATCACAGAAGAGAGGAGAATTAACTTGGCAAAGAAAATTGTGAACTGTGAAGCATTCTCTTTGAATTGCATGTTTATATCTACACGAAAACACAAAGATACAAAGCTAACTGACTTCTGTTGAACTTAAATTAATACTTCCCTTTCATAACGCAACAATATATTTGTGTGAAAACTTAAGTGGGATCTCTGTAATGCACTCTGGTAGCATGGATTTTTCAACTAATACTCAGGGTTGTGAAATCCCACCCCTCAAATAATGCAGAGAATTCACAGACACAACAGTAATTGAGCTCATGTTTCTTACACTGTGACCTCATGGAATTGCATTTTTATAAAGAGGAGATAGAATATGGCAGTTTTCTTGGATAATTTGCTTACTAAACATGTCTGATTGGACAAATAAATTCCGCTAAAAAGAAAACTGTCATTTTTTTAGATTTTAGTTCATGGTGAGCAGAATGAAATGGCCAGATTGAAAGCAGCATTGATACGGGAGTATGAGGATAATGATGAAGTTCATATAGAAGTTCATAATCCTAGGAATACTGAAGCTGTGACATTAAACTTCAGAGGAGAAAAACTTGCCAAGGTATGAAATTCATGTTTTCTTATATGTAGAACAGTATTTTCTTCTGGTGTGAAAACTGTGCTTTATCTTTGTAGCCTCTATTTTTAATTGATTTCAAATTGCGTGTTGTCCAGTGTCTCAAAGTATGTGAATGTTTTCTGTTTAGTTGTATTTGTGGCTTGGTTCAGGGGTTTTTATTTTGAGGTTGGGCTTTTTTTTTGTCTTGGGGGTTTTTTTGGTTCTTCACTCTTACAAACTTTTTTTGTGTTATGTCTCAAAGTTTCTAGGTTACTCTGACCTTCTTTTGTTTTCAGAGTTAATTTTATACTCTGATTTTTCTGAGAGAAGCGTATTTCATCTCCATAATTACTTGAAGCTGTGAATGCTTCAGATGGCTTTGTTGCACTATATGTGTTTTTTCTCTCCAGGTGATGGGATCTTTAGCAGATAAGAAACCAGAGCAAGGACAGAGAATTTCTGGAATCCTAGTTAAAAGAAATTTTAACTATCACATCCTTTCTCCATGTGACCTCTCTAGTAAGTACAGACAGTCATGTGATCAGTGGGTAATTGAAACTTACTGTGTCATTAAAACACTTAAACTTCTGTGTTTCATAAGCAATTAGTGAACATCTTAGTTTTATTTCTTATTTTTTCTTATAAGTTCTGAACTATTGTAGTGAGATGAAATGCATTTAACTTCTTCACTCAAACTTAAAATCTTTCTCTAACAGAAAAGAAGCAAGATTCCATTTCCCTTCTGGTTACTTAAAACCTTTTTCCTCTGAAAGAATATGCATAAAACATTCCGCTGAGAACCAGAAAACACCTCAGTCAAGTCCTACCATTTTCTAAAATGTCTTTAGTTTTTAGTGTAGAAAGGTACAGAATACAGAAAATATTTGCGTAGTCCTCCTGTGCTTTTTATTACTCGGGGAGTTGATCTATTCTCAGAATAGAAGAGGAATTGAATCTGAGGTCAGAAGAGCTTGGGGGGAAGCAGTTCTGCTGCCCTAGTTCATTGTTTGTCTCTAATAGGCAAGATAATAAAACAGGCTGGTTTCCTAACTGTGGGAATCCATAAAATAAGAGGGTTTGGGGAAAGCTGCAAAAGGCAGGCATCAGAGACAGCAGAACTGTGATTAGAGCTAAGCAGTAGCCATAAGATCAGTCAGCAGAAAAAATTATGTAAGAAGTAGAAAAGTAAGGACAAATGGAACAATGGTCTGTTTATTAGTACTTCTCTAGAATAACTCCCTAAGTTGCAGAAAAGTATATCTGGCAAGATATTAGGAAGTTCTAAGCTTAATAATGGAGCTCTATGCATTGTGTTTTAAGGCTTACAAGCAGGTATTGTATTCGAAATAAGCATTGTTTTAACCAAGGTACATGTGCTTATAGTGATTGGATAGAACTACTGCCAATGTGCTTTTGCTTTGTGTGATTGGTCAAAAAACTTTTAAGTTGTAACATTAAGTTCTGGGTCTGCATCCTGGGATGTGAGCTGATGGCATCTTCCCATTGTCATGACCATGTAATGAGACTGATGCTGGAAAACAAAGCAGCTCAAGGCACGTTCCTGACAGTCCCATCCCATTCATGATTTGTACATAGCCCCCAGCCGGTGATACCTAACCACAAATACATTATTTATCTTACAACAGGTGTTCCACCTCCCTCTTTACAAATTGCCCTTTTCAGCCCCCTTGTCTTAAACGTATCAATGCTATTGTTTATCTGTAATGGCAGTTCTGTTTATTAGAAAGTAAATTCAGAGGGCTGATTTTTAACGTGCGCTTATTGAAAATGGTTTCAGATTACACGGACTTGGCGATGAGCACAGTGACGCAGACACAGGCCATTCCCTACACGGGCCCTTTCAATCTGCTCTCTTACCAGCTGCAGAAACTCACCGGTGCGTGCTGGGGAGGACACGGCCATGATGTACACTGGCCAGCCTTTACAACAGCTTCCAGTCTTCAGAGGTCTTCTGAGGGGAGATTTCTTTGTATTTTACAGCTTTCATTAGACTGTGCAGCTTCTGCCAGATCCAGTTCATGAGTGTGACAGCTTTGGGGGTGGATTCTACTGCACTCATATTACAAAGAGATGAGCATATAGCAGTATAGAGCATAGACTGATTTCTGTCTCTGTCAACCCCTCAAAGTGAGTGCTCTGGCCACTCCAATGGAAACTTTATTTATTGATCTGGTATCTCTAGCCCCAGATGGAATGCCATCCAATTAATCAAAACAAGAGCTCTGCCCTCCTTTGTGGCAGGCAGCCTCCTGTGTGCCTCCCCAAGAGGCACAAATTGGCTTTTCCTGGATGAGAAGCCATTTAAACCTGACACTGGGATGGTCCCCTGTGCCTCTCTCTGGCTTTCTCAAGGGTTAGGGGCAGCTCCTATCCTAGGTACACACACACTGCAGATTCCTTTCCCAGATTTAAAGCTCAGAGTTTTTTTTAATTCTCTAGTGTCAGAATCTAATTCATGTCAGTAGTGAAGAGAACCCCTATATTCAGTTGCGGTTCAGGTCTCATAACCCAAGTGCTACCAGGCACACAAGTGCTTTTCATTTAAACCCTATGCTTATGTGAGCAATGGGTTATCCTTTCAGGGGGCAAGAGCTGGTTACTTCTGCAAATAGAGCAGAATTAACTAAATTCCTCATGTGTTTTCTTTTTTGTTGGTGTACTCACTCCGTGTACTAAGCTAGTCAAATAAAAGAATTCAAACCAAGTTTAGTGGCCAAAATTAACTAATAAAAAAAACCCCAAGCAATCCAGAACAAAGACTATTATCAGGTAAGGAAAAAGAGTATGGTGTTCCATTTTGTGAGATCCTCTGAGCAGTTATGATAACAGACAACCCCTCCTATTCTTAAACTGACTTATTTTCTTATGTGAATATTCCAGTATAATTTCATTATTGCTAACCATTTGTTGTCACTCCTTAGGTGATGTAGAAGAAATAGAAATCCAACAAAAACCAGCCCTGAAGGTTTTCAAAAATATTACTGTGATCCAGGAACCAGGCATGGTAGTCCTTGAGGTGGGCATTGGTGAGGGAGAAAGAAGTATTTTGTTCTCCAGTTTCTTCAAAATAATACCATAGAGATGCCATGCAGAATTCAATGTTTTAAGGAGTTTTCTGTTGTACGACAAGTAGAGCAAAGGCTCGAACAAAGGTCCCTTTGAGCTGTGGTCCTGTGTGCATGTGTGTATTTGATTTATCCAGTGCCTGTTGGGTTTTTTTGCTGTATCTCATGAGTATAATTGCAGATTTGGTGCCCTTTTTTAATTTGGCAGATAGTAATTGGAAATAGCATCAAATGGTGTTTCTTCCTCCCCCAAAGAGTTGTGGTAATTAATTATTTTGTAAACATGCTCAGAAACATTCAAAAGCTTAAGTATTTCATGGGAAGTTACTAGAGTGCACCCAGTTAAAAGTAGTTAATCATTTGGTGTGAAATGTGTGACAGTCATTTGAAGCTGGAATTCAGAGAAAAGCAAAAAGGAGAATGCAATGAATGTTATATTGTCTTTATGTTGCATTTTTCACTCAGTCTAAACCATGATTTTTTTTTTTGTCTTCTAGTGGGTGGCAAATCCTGCTAATGATATGTATGCAGACACTGTGACAACAGTGATCTTGGAAGTTCAGTCAAATCCCAAAATACAGAAAGGTATAAGTTCAGTGTTTGTTTATTGAACTGAGGCATTTCTTCCTTTTTTTGGTTTTTTTGGTTTTTTTTTTTACGTCAAGCTTAGAGGGAAATAATGCCTTCCAATAGATTGCAGTCCCTTTATTGTATTTCCTTGTTTTATGGAACTTACTAGGGAGTAAAATTTGCTACTTAAAAACAGAATTACAGGTTGGTCTTCATTATTTGTGACATGTCCATTTGTTGAAACTTTCTCTTAAATGGCAACTGATAACTGCCTGTGGAAAACATGGCCTTATTCAAAATAAGTTTTAAACCTTGTACAAAAAAACTAAAGTGATTAAGTTTTTTATGGCCCAATCCAGGCCTATGATTCGATATGGACAGATATTTTCACTGGATTATCTCTCTTGTCTTTTTATTATATATTTTAATAATTTCGTATAATAGCAGTCAGTGTTCCTTAGGGGCTTAGTCCCATACCTGACTCAACACATTTGTTAAAAATCCTTTCACCTGAGTTTATAAATTCCCATAACAGTTCTTACTTTGTTTGGGGATTAAGATTTTCCAGTCACCTTGACCCATGCAAATTCAGAGTGTAATGTTCTGATCTTGGTTGTGATAATTTTCACTGTATAAGCCCTTCTGGCCATGTCCTCATGCTCTGCTCTGTGAGACTAACCAAAAATAGAAATGTTATTTTTGAATGATACTTTGACCTCCTCTTTTTTCTTTCTTTCTTTTTTTTATACAGATGGAAAAGACGTTTTGCTGTTTTGCCTGATATTTTTTTTTTATTTCTTCTTGTAATATCTGTTTTATCTGTCTGTTTTTTCGTAGTCCACACTTTCTCTGTATTATTTGTTAGTGACAGTATCTAGATTCTCCACCCTCTACCACCCTGAAATTAATTCTTTGTATTTTTATGGGCCTTTTAGCATTATCTCCCACGTTGTTTTATGTTGCTGATTTTGTCTGCTAATCTCAGGTGTGGCTTCTTTCAGGATTTTTTTTGTTCTTATTTGGGGTAAAAACATTTGAAAGAATTCTTGCAGTTGTGTATTTTAGGGTATGTACACAGGATCAAAAGAGATCAAATTAAAATATCTTAAGTTATTGTTGCTTAGCTGACCATGTGCCTGTGTTTACCTCATTCCCAGGATAAAATTATATCTTGCTTAGTACATTCAGTTACTGCATCTTATCTAAGGAATGGTAAATTTTAATATATTTATTCAGGGTTTTTTATTATTATTAAGGTTTAAGCTCAGTCACTTGGCAGTTTTAAAATTTTTCGAAGAATTACTCAAACTTACTACCACTGTGTTCTGAACTCTTCAGCTGATTTAGAAGTACATAAAACCAGTTTTTCAAAAGACTTAAAGTTTTTGTATCCATCAATGAAAAAGGTAGCAATTTTCACAACTGCCCTTTCCTACAGACTTCTGACTCTTTAGCAATCAAATACTTAAATAATTATGTTCAAAAGAAAATCACTTGTTTTACACTACCTCTTAATTTTGAAACCAGGTCTAAAAAAAGGTATTGTTTGTATTTCAACTTCTCTATGCTGAAATATATTCCAGGAATGTCTGTGCTTATTACTACTGCTCACATTCAGTATAAAACAAAACCATCCAGTTTTATTTTATTTTATTCTCTGCATGCTCCCAGCCTCCATGATGTGGTAGTTTTGTGTAATAAGAGAAAATGGAGGCATTATAAACAGCTGATAAAAGTAAATTATTTTCTCTATTAAGTAAAGGATATGTGAGATGCAATGAGTGTTAAGAATAAACAGGAGAAGTAAAAAGTCAGAGTGTGAATTGTGAAATTTTTCACTTTAAAATATGACGAGAACAGGAATATATAATGGAAATGTATGCATTTCCTTGACTAATTTTTTAAATACATTTTTTAATGAGTTGTTTAAACATACATAATTTTTTTTAATTGTTTTCAGGAAAGTCAGTTTGTGAACAGCATCTATCAATTAGCCATTTTTCGCTCCCAGAAAATGTCTGAAAGTATTTTTTTTTTTTCTTTTCAGCTGCAGTAAGTAAGATTTCCAAAAAAATAGATATGGATGTATATAGGAAGAGAATGGAGATCATGCTTCAGTAAGTTGCTGTATATTTTTCTAAGAGCAATGTTAGCCACATAAATAGAACAGTCTTAGTATAAAAAGGTTTAAAGATAGTTATGTAAAAATACTTCATGCAAATTTACTTCAGTCTAATTTCTGTGAAGACCAGGAATTAAGTAAAGAAAGAGGTACACTAAAAAATTCTCAGCATCATTACAATTTTGAATACGGGGCCTATTTATGTCTTCCAAAAGTAGATTTTTAAGTTGTCTCTGAAAGTTATGCTACAAATGGTTAATGAAAACAACTTTGGATCACATTTCTTTTAAAACTTACTCTGATGTGTATTCTTTTATTTGTGTAGAAATCTTGCCTCTTTTGAAATCAAATGAATCCTTCCCTTTGTTTATGATGAGATTATTTTATTAAAATACTTACTGTTATTTGATACCCAGTGTCATAATAAATATTGATATTTTTAATTACATTGGAATGAGTTAAATACTTGTTGCTGAAAGGTGATACTCACCTGACAAAGTGACCCCAAGGTTAATAGAACAACCTAAGTTTGCTGTTTGGCCACACCTTACACTCCTGGGTCTTTGCTTTAGGGACATGTTTGGAGAGGACTGTGTGAGTTCCAAAGATGACTCTGTGCTGTGCATCACAGTGGATGGAAAGACTGCCAACATTTCCCTGGACACTCGGGTATGTGAAGCAGAGCAGTTTGTGTGTGCTGTGTTCAGCACTCTCCTGTCTGGCACACAGGGCTGCCTGCACTGTCTTGTACTCACTTGCTTTGTACTTGGTATCAAAACAGAGAGTATTCTTAACTAAAAAATGCTAGCAATGTTTATGCAACAAATGCAGTACATTTGGGAAAAAAACACAGTATTTTTCAGCAGCTCAGTTGTATGAAAAAAAAAAGGAATAAAGATTGTAGAAGAGAAACTGTAGGAGAGTTAACCCACAAATTTTTTTCATGCTTTTAAAGCATGGCTCTAGTCTGAATAATTGAACAGTTACAGGGTAGGAATGTTGTTAATAATTTTTTTGTCATTTTTTTGTCACCTTTTGGAGCTAAATTGAAACCTGAAATACTCACAAAAAGAAATACTTTATTAATTTACTAGCTTACAGAATTTGATGTCATGCATGTTAGAAGGATGCTTTAAGAAGCCATCACTCCTAGTAATTTGAATAATTTAAAACTGTAAAGAATAGATAAAGCCATGTCCTTCATGTTCTTAAGCATTTTAACATATTGACTTTGTCATTACTAATAACATGTTAAACATAGCTTGTGTATTGCCCCTATTCATAGTAATAATATAATGTAAGTTCATTCCATGGAGCACCTCTCACATGCTTAAGGCTTAAGGGGTCACAACAAATATTTTAAGTGTTCTGCAAACCCAGAAGAAAAGGTTAGCCCCTGCCAAAAATTTGTTACCTATTGAAGCAAAACAAGTGAATGTTAATTACCTTAAGAAAATAGTGACTTACAGTGGTTAACACTCAACTTGTGTCATCTCCTTTCAATTCTTCAATAAAAAATCCTACATTTCAGTTTGTACATAGTACAGAAAAATACAGGACTGGTGAAAGAACTCTTGAAATAAAGAAAAAAGTAACTAGACTGGAAAAGGATGCATACTGCTTAATCAAGAAGTCTGATTTCATTTTTATAATACGTCATTATTGTTAAAAGATTTGTGTACTGCCAGAAAGCCCAGTGGCAGTTCAGTTACAACAGGGTGTATCTTTGCACTACTTGCTGTACAGTCTGTGTTGGCAATGGCAAACTTGTGCCATTGTGAACCAGATTTCACAAGGCAGATCTGTCCTTCTTCATGTGTATGTGTCTTACAGAATTTTATTTGCTTTAAAATAAAAAGCAGTTTAGTGTAGATCTGACTGGCGGGACACGAGGGTTTTTTTTCCATGTTAACACAGTGCTCTCACAGGTAACACGATTTCAGTAACATTGCTGGATAACATTAAATGCATTTAGTGGTGCATTTAATGGTTTGCTGTTTTAAGTGCCTTTTTTCCTCCTCCCAAACCTTTATGGTTGGAAAAATCAGAAGAGTAACAAGTTAATACTGAATTAAAGGAGGTATAGTCTTAGAGTCTAGAAAGGCCACAGGACCAAGAACAGTATTACTACTCAAATGCTGCTCTTTGTTTCTCAGGTACAGCAGTCAGGAATGTAGATCAAGTTTCATGTTTGGGGTGGGCATCTTTCTCTAGGAAAATTTCTTTCAGTAAAAAATTAATTTATTTGGATTATTTTTATGTAAATGTCATAATGTGTGTGGGAACATCAGTGTGGTCCCTGTACAAGTTTTGCAGTGTTAACCTAATACAGAGTGAGTGAATTCACAGATAAAACAAGTCAAATGTAATCCACAAAACTTAATGCATTTTATATAGCACTTTTGAGCATAAGACTCGAAATTAAGCTTCTTGCTCCTCAGCAGGACTTGCTTGAGGCTTCTCTGAACTCCTTTACATGCTGGCAGACCAGTGAAAAACATATAGTGCTGCTCTTGATAATTCCCATGGCTGCTTTTTGGTTTCCCCTTGGAGCATTCTTTGCATGCTGACAGGGAGCGTGCGGTGCCCCGTGGTGAAACATCCTTCTCTTTCTGTTCCCAGACAGTTGACTGTGAGCCAGGAAGCGAAGACGACGAATCCCTTCGTGAAATGGTGGAACTGGCAGCACAGAGGCTTTATGATGCCCTCAGCCCTGTCTACTGACCTCTGTAGATACTTAGGATGTCTAAAAAAATCTTTTAAATTTTCAATTTATTTGAGTTATTTTTTACAAGTAAATATTTTTTTTTCTTGAGTAAGTTAAAGGTTTCGATGCTGTGAATGTGAAAGTGCTGAGTTATTTCATATAATGGATCAGCAACCTCATAGGAACTGCATTTGTGCATATAGATGCAATTAAATCAGGCAGAGTGTGCATATGTTCTCGTATGTGCGCATACAAGAAATAATTCTTAATCTGATTCAGAATTACAAAGATTAAATAGAGTTTTGTATTTTGGAATATTAAAACCAATTGGAGGATAAATTGGATATATCGAGTTTGCATATATAGTTTTGTTCCTGTTGAGGAAGTGATTGCCTGCATGCTTGTATCAGCATGAAGTCAAAAGGGTGTTGAGCACAACTGAATCCATGTTTGCATGGTTGGGTTAGTTGGAACTTTGAAACTCTGCCTGCTGCCTTGCCTTTAACTGGACTAGAGGAACACCACCACCTGCAAGAGAGCTGGGCGCTTATGACCTGTGACAGTCTCGTCTGCCGCAGGTCGGTGACCACCCCTGCCTGGGAGAAGGGACAGGGACTATGAGACCCTGCAGGACACACAGCAGAACTCCAAATACAGCGTGGTTGATGCTCTGAGGTAGCTGCTGCTGCTGTTGTCAAACGATGATCGTAGTAGTAGTAGTGTTAGACGATTAGCAAAATTAGCGACACTTTCCTCCCCAAATTCTCTCGTTAGCAGGCTAAACAGTATGTAGTCTTTTAAATGAGGTAACTGTATTTTCTTAAGAAGGAAGTCTCTCTTTGAAACAGATAAAGACAATGAATCCGCGGGTTCTGTCGGGAGCGCTTGCAGCGCACGAGGGCTGTGTGAGGGGTGGGTCCCCGGCTGACCCCGGCGCGCCCTCCCCGCGCACCTGCGCCACTGAGCCTTTTAAAGAGGCCGCAAAAGATTGAGTGTGGCTGGAACCTGAACCCGGTTCGGAACTGGGGCCTTCCCCCGGTCCGCCCCGTTTCCCGCTGCAGAGGAAGCGGCGAAGCCGCCGCTCCCGGCGGATGTCCGGCCGCGGCCATGGCGCTGGCGGAGGCGGGAGCCCGCGGGCGGCTCCTGCGCTGGCCTCGCGTCGTCCTCTTCGGAGACTCCATCACTGAGGTACTGCCCGCCCGCGCCTGGCCCCGCAATTCCCGCATGGAGCTCCCTGGCCAACCCGGCTGGCCGTAGCGGGGCCGGCGGCCCAGCAGCATGCCGGCGTTGGTCTGAGCTCCGGTGCCGGGCGGCGGAAAGGCTCGGTCCGGCGGCCGCAGCCGGGAGCGCTCCTGGCCCCGGTCACGGCCCCGGAGCCGCCGTGAGGCTGTGCCGGGGCCTTCGCGCCTGGTGCGCGAGTGAGGGATTCGGAGCTGCCTCACAGAAATTCTTGAGGTCGCTGTGCTGGAGGCGCGGAGGTGAAGGTGTAGCTTGCGGTGTCAGGGGCATTTTCCATCCAGGGGGCCCAGCGTGCTACCCGTGGCTGCAGGGACCTGTGCTCTGCCCTCGGGCTCCTGGGCATCCCTGCTCCCTGTGTCCAGCTCGCCCAGCCCGGACGCAGCTCCTCCTTTGAGCTGACTGCGCCTGCTGAACATCTCTGAGGCAGCAGCAGCTTTTTGGCGATGATTTTGGATCCCTGCCTTCTGTTGCATGGGTTGGGTGGTGGGTCACGGAGCTGTTCTGATGAAAAACTAACCAGAGACCAGGTTCGTCTTTAATGGGAGATGGGTGTCTAAGCCGACTCACTGCAGAATTGTGGCAGAGAGGATGGTGCAGCAGTGGAAGTAAGGAGAAGGAATTCATTTTTTTTGTTTCTGGAAGAGGTGGGTATTAAACTGAACTCCACGAAGAGGGCGGATTTTTGAGAGGTGCTTTTCAGAATGAAAGGATCTTAGAAATAAAGTAGAAAAATATTCCAAACACAGCAAACCCTCACGGGCCAAAATGAAACTACAGTCCAACAACAGTCAGTTTGGATTTTGAAGGGAGCACAAGATCTGTCCCTCCAGAGGTACCAGCCCTATGTTGCCTCAGAGGCCGGTGCTGTGCCTGGGTAAGGCCAGGACTGACCTCAGAGGGACAGGGCAGGGACAGAGGAAATGCACCAGCAGCAGTGCCAGAGGCCATGCACAAAAGCTTTCAGGTGGGAAGGTGCCAGTGGTGGGGCTATGCTCTGGGGAACAAGTTCTTCCAGTGAGGATCTAACCATTTTCCTTTTTTTCAGTACTCTTTCCAGGAAAATGGCTGGGGGGCATACCTTGCTGAGAGACTGGTCAGGTAAGAGCTTAAATTTCAAAAGTAATTTCTAGCTTGCAGAAAGTCATGCAGCTTTTCTAAATGAAAACCAACAGCGATTAGTATTTAGTACATGTTTATTTATTGACATTTATTTATTTAGTGAAGTGGAACTGCCTTCTGGGCAGCATGCCCAGAACTGCTGGAAATACTCGTTGGGTGTTTCCACTCAAAGCTTGAGTGGAAATCAAGAATTCCTTAGTGATTGTCAGGATTGTTGTCCTGGTTCCATGGTGTAACAGGTAAACAGTACAGCCTGTGTGTGCACTTTCAAAGCATGATCCCATTGAAAATTCCTGTGATATCTCATTTTTCCTGAGAGGCGTGGAGGCAGATGGCCTGATGGCCTGACAGAATGGTTCAAACCTACCAGAGTTTTGTTCTGGTGGACAGAGGAGAGATGTTCTTTTTGATGTGTGTCTCTGTTTCAGAAAATGTGATGTTGTGAACCGTGGGATCTCGGGGTACAACAGCAGATGGGCGAAATTGATTCTTCCAAGACTGATCACTGAAAGTACCAGTGCTGACAGCATTGCTGCAGTTACTATTTTCTTTGGAGCTAATGACAGTGCTTTGAAAGGTAGCCTGCTTTCTGTCTTTTTCTTTTTTCCTGTCACCTGTTCTCTTAAATGTTTTACAGTTTAGCAAAATAGGTAGAACATTTCAGAATAGGCTTTTCCGGCTGCTTCTCCAGGAACTGATTACTCTCTTTCCATTTATACAGAGCTTTGTTTTCTGTCATTTCATTTGTATTTGAACCATGCAGTGCCTCTCCCTATCACTAGGTTTTAATATTAGACAAAAAATTTCAGGAGGCTCAAGACTTTTAGTTGTGTAGCAGTTGCCTAAAATTGGAGCTGGGCATCCAGCTGTTTCTTCTGTCTTAGAAGGAGACTGATGAGTTCTTGGCAGATGGGCTGAGGGAAGGTAGCATTTGGATTCTCTTTCAGATGAGCTTAGCAAGGTGCAGAGTCTGATCAAAATGATAAGTGCATGAAGGACTGACTGTATGTCCATGGGACTTTACAAAATTTTCTCTGCATCCAAGAATATCGGAAATCTCGGGTTTTGGTTCAGGCGAGGTTTGAGATGATTATGCTTTCTGATACAAAGTTTTGAAAAAAGCATCTTAAACCCAACTGTTGGGTTTTTTTTTCTCTGTGCCTTGTTTGCCTGTTGGAAATGCTGTCTTTAAACTCTTGATTTGTCTGCTTTGGGTATTGTGGAACAGAGTTTTCCTACCACACTTCCCAACTCCATGATTGAGAGGAACTGCATACTGGAAGTGTGTGTCCCTGGCCATACTGTGTAAGGGTCCTGTTATGCTGTGTAAGGAGCCTGCAGGGAGCTCAGCCCCACTGATGCATGTGCTGCACCCCTGACAGAGCTGAACCCAAAACAGCACGTTCCTCTGGAGGAGTACGCCGCCAACCTGAAGAGCATGGTGCAGTACCTGAAGTCAGTAGACATTACTGCAGACAAGATTATTTTGATAACACCCCCACCTCTTCAGGAATCAGCTTGGGAAAAGGCTTGTCTTGCCAAAGGTAAAGGAATAATGAGGATGGATGGGATTTCTGGATTTTACCAGCGGAGTGTAAGTGACAGATCCCAGGTGTGTGCCATATTACAGTCATGTTCTCTGACTTGTTGGAAAAGGGCTGCTGTTTTACTAAACAGCTTCTGGATAAGCTCATGGAGTAACTGCCAAGAAACGACAAACATCCTTTGCAAAGTGTTGATTGATCTGTGAATGCATTGAACTGACAGAAGTGGCTGCCCGTGAAGAACATGGGGTTTGTCAACATGTCCTAGGCAGATTCCATTGTGTCCCAGCAGCTTCCAGAATAAGACAAATAATTGAAGAAATGTTGGCATTGTGGGCCTTAGAAAAGTTTTTACTGGGTACAGCAGATTTCACATCTCTTTGGATAAGCAGTAATATATCCCAGCCAGGTTTATTTTAAAGTTAAAAAAATAATAATACCAGAGAATATCATATTCTAAGGATGCTAATAAAAGTGCTGAAAAAGAAGAAAAAGGTAGTTAAATTACTTCCCATTATGTTATTTAAGCTAATGCTAAAATTAGAGACTTAACAGCACCACTTACTTCATGTTACTGAGCTGGTGGAAATTGCCATAATCCCACTGACTCCAGCAGTGGCAGTTTATACCTCCTGAGAGCATGTGCTCTTTTCTGTTGGGACACCTTGTCCAGTTCTTGCACATTTATAAAAAGCTTCTGAGTTAGGTCAGGTACAAATACATGCTACATAGATATACAGAGCTGGTACCTTTGTGGCACAGTTTTCTATGATTTAGGTGGTGTTGCATATCCTGAGTCATGTTTTCAGTCAAAGTAATAAAACTTTGAAGATGACCCTAAATTTAAAACTGTATTAAATCAGACAACATTATTGTATGATGTTGCATTAGGAGGCTTTGATGTGATGTCATGTGAGCACACCTCAAATGCTGCTTATCTGGCTTCCAGCTGTCAAGAAGCATTTATACTGTTAATCCATTTTCCTCTTAAAACTCTGCTTTTTATGGGGTAGGGATGGAGGAAACTTGAATTTACAGCATTGAATTTGCCAGCATGTGAGAGTACTGTCTAGGCATGGAACAAAAGACAGGGTGATCTCAGACCATGGACCACAAATGAAGTGTTGTGGGCACATTAAGCAGCAATATCAGCCCATCTGCCCTCCAGTACCAAGGAGAAATTCTCTGCCTGTTTCTGGTTTTGTCAGATCTCAGAGCAAAGGAGAGCTGGGAAGCAGGAGGATGGTGATCTTCACAGGAGCATTCATCCAGGTGCAATAAGTAGCAATAGGGCTACTGCAAGGAGCAGTTGCATGTGGACTCGGACAAAAAGCAGAAGGCAACTTGTAAATAATTTCCATTTACGTAACTCTGTTTTACGTGCCTTAGCAGGTGTATGGAGAGTTTTAAATCTCAGCGCTGCTTTCGCCTGCAGCTTGCCGGAAGGTGAGAGCTGTGAGCAGCAGAACTACACTGTCTGCTTGTTGCTGTTGCTTCTCTCTCAACCTGATGCATTTCTTCAAAAGAGACATTTTCAAGTGACTCAGAACCAAAGGGTGCCCTGAAAAAGACCACACAAGCGGTAGCTTCCAGCCACTGACGTTGCTGTGCTTGGGATTTAGTTTGTGATTGGTTGTCTGCTGGTTTAGCGCCTGATGCAGGTGGTGTGTGCCACGGAAGACTGAAATTGTGCCGCATCAGTGGCGGGTGCTCGACCTTTCCTTGTTTCTGCCTGGTAGGTGAGAAGCTGAACCGCTGCAATGCCACCACCGGGCAGTACGCCCAGGCCTGCGTCCAGGTCGCCAGGGAATGCGGCACGGATGTGCTCGACCTCTGGAGCCTGATGCAGAAGAATCAGGTACGATGAAATCAGAAATGTTTGAAACTAATTGGGGAAGTGCATCATTTAGCACAGAGGAACCAGTGGCGCTGCGTTATCACTGAAATGCTACAAAATGCATCCAAATTACACTGTAGGGAAGGACGAAAATAATCCAGAGTGCTTCATAGTTGGCAATGAGAAATAAAGCTGTATGCAACCTGGCCATGGTGCTTGGTTGGCAAATGTCCCAAGTACATTATATCTAAATAGCCTTTTCCTTGAACTTGAGCTATGGAATAGTTTAGGTTGGATGGGGCCTCTGGAGATTTCTTGTCCGGCCCATGAGCAGTGTTGGGCTCATTTCAAGGTCAGATGTGGCTGCACAAGTGTGTTGCTCATGCTTCTGACCAAATACCCAAACTCATCCTTGGGAGACTGCAGACTTTCCCTGTGAGTAGGTAACTCCAGTTTGGACCATGAACATTTTCTCTCCCCTGCTTTCCCCAATGCAATAGGCTGTTGACTTTTGACTGCATCACTTAATCCTATGGTCTTTTACTGATGAATAGCAGTGATTTTGGCCATCAGAACATTCTCTTAATATTTTAACATAAACAGTGAAAAATCAGTATACCAGCTGGCTTTGAAGAATTACTAAAGGCTGTCTCTTTGCAGCTAGCAAATCCACTAATAAATGGTTTTAACCTCACTTGTAGGATTTCTCTTCCTATTTGTCTGATGGTCTTCATTTATCGACAAAAGGCAACAGCTTTGTAGCAGCTCAGCTTTGGTCACGCCTGGAAAACAAACTGTCTGCTCTTCCCTCGCTGCTTCCTTACTGGCGTGACGTGGACCACACGAACCCCGAGGCCAGTCTTCTGTGACACCCCTGCAGGGAGGAGCCACGCCAAACAGAGCCAGCTCCTTGTCCAGCAACGTGCTGCAAACTGTGTCCTCAGGGAACAGGACACTGGGGAGTCCCCAGCAATGCTCTCCTCTGTCCCCTTCTCTTGGTCTGTGGGAGAATAAAGGTGAGACCACTTGGGGTGTGTCCTGCCGTGCTTCTTCTTCATGCTGCTGTTGCCAGGATAGCTGTGGGGATGAGTAACTCCTTCCTTGGAGGATGCAGAGGAAAATGAGTCTCAGCTGTTCCATGGCCGAGGGATAGAGGCTGCCCTGAGCAGTTCCTGCTGAGCTTTGGGGACTGCACTGTGATTAATCCCATCTACTTGCTTTAAACACAGAGGAGCTCGGAAGAGGCAGTAGTGTGGAGTTTGTCAAGAGCCATTTGTGTCAATCCAAATTCATTTATTTGGATGTAATACAGCAGGAACAGCAGTTCCCTAAGTTTTAGTGTGGCTTTGGTATTGATAGAGAGTGGTTTAAAATTTAACTTAGTCTGGCACCAACAGCAGCTTCTTTATACCCAGCTCTTCTGTGTAGGCACAGGTTTCTGAGCAGTGTGTGTTTCTGAGCAGTATGGAACTGGTGATACATGACCTTGGAGAAACTAGAAAAGGTCAGCATCTCTGCTGACAAAGCTGCATTGTACGCCATTTGCCATCAAGTTAAGAAGACCTTTCAAGTGAGTTGTTAAAATAATTTTACAATTCATCTAACAAACACATAAGTACTGCAGACTATGCAGGTTTTGGCCAAGAGAACACAAACTACAAAACTGCCTTTACAAACAAAAAAACCCATTGTCAGCAGCCTAAATGAAATTCAACAAGTATGGAAAAAATGTTTGGGAAATGATTGTCTAGCAAGCCAGATAGCAGCAAAAATGAGGATACAACTAACCACACATAAAAATATCACTGCAACTATAACCCCTCCATAATTCTGGGCTGTATTAACAGTTATGTTGACATGGAACAGGTGTGCTTATTATGTAGGGGGTGGGAGAGTAATGAGAGGCTCTCATGCTGTCCTGCACTGTTAGTGCCATTAGACTCCCTTTGCTTAATTAAATAATTAAGACAAGCTGGCCAAGACCTGTCATCTACTATGTAACAGTGTTATAAACTGAACCATAAGTATTTTTCATGTGCCTGGAGCCAGAGCAGAAGCAAGTTTAATATATAAATATTTATGAGTATTAAACAGGACTATCCTTTCTGTAATAAATGCTTACGGAAAATACTGGCTGAACAGCAAAAGGGGTTCCTAGTGGGAAGCTGTGGATCTTCCTGCCTTAGGTGTTATGAACAAACCATGCAAGTACTGCTTTCAGTTTCTGGAATACAGCTCAGGCTGGGGGAGGGATGCAGTGATTTCCAAGGCCTGCTCCAAATCTGTTTGCATGCTCCCAAGCACCTGCCACTGCATGGTTTTCACCTGGGATGTAAGGACCTATGTGCTGAGAACATGTACTCACAGATTTGGGAGCTGAACAGGCATCTGAGCACAGCCACATTCCTCAGGCATTTAATGTCACCATCTGAACTGATGATCATCTGCAGGACACATGGCAGTACCAGCTCCAGCCCGGGCAGGAAGCAGGCAGCCCTCATGGTCCAGGTCTGGCCTCTGCAGCAGCTGAGCTCAGAAAGGAGCAGTCAGGAATCCTGGCTCCTGCCTGGCTGCATGCCAGACCTTTAACCCAGGCTCTGACAACCAGAGAATGGAGATCTTTTAGAAAAGGACTGCGTAGAAACAGCTCTTGTTTAACTGATTTTTTTTAATAAAAAAAAAGCTTTTATTTTGTTGGGAATTAAATTAACTCCTCACATGTGTACTTTGCACTGAATCAAAAAAAGAAAACCTGAACAAAAAACAAACAACCCCAAACAAAGTTCAAAACCAGTATATAAAACATAATAGCTAGTCAGACAGGAATACCATAAGGCACACATTCAAGTAACTAGTGTAACAAGTATCCTTGGGTGGGGAGGAGAGGGAGGGAGCACTCACACAACTTGGCAGCACAGGTTCAGTTCCTTTCCCTCACTTTTAAAAACATGGGCTCACCACAGCCCCACTTCCCTGTGCCTGAGTGCAGGCTTGTAAGAGTTAAATGGTTCTGCCCTTGGCCACGTTCTGTCAGTTCAGTCCATAGATCATTGAGGGAGAAAGCAGCTGCAGAAGGAAGGTGCTGCTGTACTACCAGGACAGTTGCTCTGCAACTCCACTGTGCCAGTCCGTCGGTGCTAAGCTGAAACAACGCTCATGTGCCAGTCCCAGCTCACCTGACAGAAGACACCATCCAATTATCAGCTTTTTGCATCGTGTTTTACTACCTGTGTGAGTATCTGTATTCACAAAATCTCCTCCTTATACTTACCCTGCAAGTTTTAACAAAGGTTTATTTCTTTTTTAAATTCACAATTGTTTTTAAACAAATGCCTCCCCTGCAATGGAGTGATTTTTTTCCCATCATTCATGCAGTAGGAGCTTCCAAAGGCCACAGAGACCACAGAAAACTGAGCTCAGTAATTTGAAAATTTCAACAATAGTGTTGCTTATTTTAAAATAACATTTGGAGAAACATTTCTGCACCAAAACTGCTGTAAACAGCAGTTTAAAATGTCATCTGCATAAATTATTTCTTCCTTTAAGCTTCTTTCTCCAGCCAGACACCTGTGACACACAAACCTTAGTGCAGAGTGGGAAGCTCCCAAAAAAAGCCACCAAGACAAGACAGCCTCACCACTGAGGCAGAAGAGTTTCATGCTAGAGGAGCATTTCTCATGCACTGTGTACAGCCAGTCCAGTGTAACAGCCTCTGTGATCCTTTTATTTATACAGAAGCTGGGCATTTTAAGTTTCTTTATTCTGATTATGCATTTTACTGAACACTGCGAGACTGTATTTTTATCTGTTTCATTACTCTTTCTGTTCTCAAGGCATTTGCTTAGGATTTTGGTTACATGTACCTTAAACTGCTAAATTATCTACTGTATTATGGAACATGCTGCAGAGTTCATTTTGGTTTTAAAAGCCCCTTAATTTTGTCTATCAGTGCTGTGAGACTACAAAATATTAAATTATAAAAAAAGGCTGATATACACAATCCAATATCCATCAGGATATTTGGTTTTGCACCACAGGTCGAAGGAAATGTTAAAGGTCAAGGAAGTAGAAAAAACAAATCCAAAAAGCTTCAAAAACAAGCCAGTTCTAGTTCGGATTTTCCTTTTTAAAAGATATAATGCTCTAATAAATGTAGTTTAAGGAAGGTCATACACATGACCAGCATCTGCAGTAGGTCACTTCCTTATTCTCCCACTCCCTCACAAAAATATATATACATATATTTATATTTATAGAAATGAAATGGTTTCAGATCCTTGTTTTGCAGACACGAGCCGTACACTTGGAAGGCAGCGGGGCACTAGCACTCTGTTTCTTTGCTGTCCACCCGGTTCTGGCGCTGCAGTTTGAAGGACGAAGCTTTCTCGCTCCTGATGACAGGATGGTCTGTCAAGTCCTCGAAAGATTTGGCGGCAGAGCTGCTGTTTGGGAAAGGGTCCTTCTCAAAGGCGTCCTCGTCGATGTGCGAGTCGGTGCTGGGGTCCTCCTGGATGGTGTCCATGCGCTGGTGGTCCTGCTTGGGCGGCGCGGGCGCGGCGGGCGCGGGCGCCAGGGGCTGCAGCGGCTGGTGCCGGCTCGTGGCCTGCGCCGCGGGGAACGGCTTGATGATGCGCACGGAGGCCGAGTCCAGGCTGCTGAGCATCTCCACGTTCTGCAAGACACAAGCGGCCACGTCACTGGCAAAAGCGACCAGCAGCTAGTCCGGGGACAGCAGCATTTTTAAAGGGAGGAGGCACGTTCTGAGGAGCAGCTGCATTCCTGTGAGAACAGCCTAAAGGCTGCCATGTCCTCCGTGCCACTCCCTAAAGGCAGAAAGGCTCTTCTGTCTCTGCCTCCTCCTCCTCTGTATAAAGCACCACAGGGGACAGCCTCACTGGGAAGAGCCGATGAGTTGGCCCTTCCTTCCTGGGGCCCAAACTGCTTTGGCAAAGCCTAGGACTGGAAACACAGGCACAGAGCTCATGGGAGGGAAACAGTCCAGGGTACAGCTTATTCCAGTCCTCCAGCCTGGAGAGTTCATGGTTTCTTGTATAAGAACTGCACTGAACACAGGGTCAAACACTGCAGGGATCAGTGTCATCATACTCAACCTTAAGTTCAAGTCCATTGATGTCTGCTACTATTTCAGGATGGTTTGGAAAATATCCAGATATCTCTAAGCATAAAAATTCCCCAAGGACCTCAGTAAATGCTAATACTGGGAAGAATGAGATGTCCACCTGCTACCATTTCCCAACTCTCCATCCTCAGCAGATTCAAAAGACACGAAATCTGTTTGTTAAACTGTTGCTGGTGCAAGGAGAGCATTGGCTATATCTGTGCTCTCTCCCCTGCTCTGGGATTTTCTCAATTGAATGCAGGTAAGAAGCACAAAGATAACTTTTCTCATGTCACAGCTATGGGGCACTCACCCTCAGTTCTGTCACAGTAGATTACAAAAGCACTCTGCCTCAGTGGTTTCCAACTTCAGTATGCTTCTTCCAAGGGTTGTACAAGGAAGAGCTTTGCAAGGCTTTTTTTCCCCTCCCCTAACAGAACAACTTTTCCTTAACTTGAATATTTTAGTTCTTAATAGGAACTGAATTGTCAAAGCACAGGAAAGGATACCCAAACCTCTATGTCACAAGGTGCCCTGTGCCGGACTGTAATTAAAATTTATCTTGGCACTTTTTTGTTCTTCCCCTCTCCCAGCTCATTATCTGCAAGGTGAGAAGTGCTGCTGATGTGACCCTTGAGCAACTGCAAAGCTGTAGCACATGTCTACTAGAAGCCACCTCCTGCAAACAGCCATTCTGCAGCAAAGACAGTGCATTTTGCAGAGATTTTTGAGCCTCATGCTTCAGTGACTCCAGTGGCTGGGAACTAGCAGCCTGTGGTGGTGCTGCTCAGTGTGCTGTGCCAAGGGCATGCTGGACACGGGTGAAGCCCCAGAGGGCTTCCTGCCCCTCTCTGCTGCACCAGAGGGGCTCTGCCAACAAGGCTCAGCTCTAACAGGAAGGAGGAATCAGACCCTGCCATGCTGCAGTGCTTGGTAAGAGTGAACAGAGGCTTGTTCAGAAACCAGCTTCCCCTCTCATGGATTTACCCTCTGCAGCATGGGGCTCTCTCTTACTACTCTTTTATTATTCTGCAGACACCTGAGGTTCAGGTTTTCCAATACACATGGGACAGCATTCTGGCAATTCAGGCTTAGACAGCAACTTACACTGGGGCAAAACAGGGACTTTGTGTTCTCCTCATATTGCTTGTCCAATTTCTTGTCCTATTGAAAAACACACAACAAAATAAGAAAGTTAATTTCTCTATGGTAAAGACTCATTTCTCCTCCAATGACTCAGCAATTTGTGGGGGTCCCCAACTTCCCATGCCTTCCCATTCACCCCAGGAGTGCTTGTGGGCACAGCATCCCTTTGCTCTAAGCCCACACACCACATGTCCACACTGTAAGTGGCCATGAGCTCACTGACTCTTTATCCATCCACACAAGATCAACTGAGATCACATCCCACTCTGGGTCTTCTCTTAAAATGTGGGTGTCTTTTCTTCACAGGGCTTTAGAAGACTTTGTTTTTAATGTTAAAAATACCAAAATTATACTTGGGTGGAACTCAGAAGGCAGAGAAAGAAAATCTGCCTGGGAAAGAATGGGAAAGGCTCCAGGGAATAGTCATGGGAGCACTGGGTCTGCCAGGGCCTGGCAGAGTTTAGCAAGGGTTTTGCCTACTGAAGGAGCAGTAAGCCTTACATATGCTGGATTTCCCCCCAGGGTTTGCTAAAAGCTTCCCATCATTTCTCCCACAGCCATCTGCCACTTCACATATGAAGGGTGTTCTCACAGCAAAATCCAACAGAGCAGTCATCTCAAAGACAGCTTACTCACCACACAGTGCACAAGGATGCTGAGAGGAATCCAAAACAGTAAGGAGAAGACAAGCACAGAGCCCACTATATTATCCGCCAGGAACTTCCCTGTGGAACCAGTTCAAATCTGTCAGTTACCCACCCAGTACTGCTCCATGAACACACACACACACACACATCTATCCCCCCTTCTGCAGCCACTGCTCAGGCAAGTGAAGCCTCAGAATTGCTTAGAGAAGCACAGGCTGCCAACTCTGTAGATAAAGATAAAACTACACAATTTAAAAATCTGTACCCAGTATGTTAAACAATAACAGGTTTTTCTCTGTTGTTCTCTGAAGAGAAATGCTGTGAGGCTGTAATACTGAATGTGGGTTGTTTTGGAACAGCCTATACTGAGCCAGCTAAGCTGCCCCTCTCACTTACACAAGACACACTGTGAGAGTCCATTACCACATTATGATGTAACAGTCATTTGATCTCTACCTGCCTCCACAAACAAAATATTTGGATGCCAAAGATTCAAAAACTGCCTCTATCCAAGCAGGCCAAATAGCTTTATCAGCTACCTAAGAAACAATTTTTTGTCCCTGAAACTTGAGATTGAAAGCTGCAGTTCAGATAATTGCACTGTGCAGGCACAGGCATATGTGCAGGGCTCATGACACAGCACCAGCTTAACCATGGGTTTTGTCTGGTGCCAGTAATGGAGCAAGACACTGGGGGTGACACCTGGGGTGAGGTGACACCTGCTTGGGTTGCACAGTTGGGATCAAGACCAAGGAGGCCCACTCAGTCACAGGGAGTGACTCAGTACAGGCACAGCTTGAGGTGTGTGACCTCTGGTTTTCTTAAATGACAGAGAAAGGAAGTGTTCCCTCCCCTTCTGCTGACATTTAAATCCCACTGAGAGGCCCACTTTATACCCTGCTGAATCTAGCTGACCTCTAAAGAGACTGACTGTTACCTGCTTTTTTCTAATTGACCTAGTTCTTGGTATTCAGACAAGAGGCTATCACCCCTTTCACAAGCTTGGAAGATGCCTAGGGAAAAAATGGAGTAGAAAAATGCAAAACAATCTCCCATCCTTTCAGCTTTAAAAGGTGCAATCAGTAGTGTCAAACTTCAGGCAAAAATACACTTTGATATATCACAAGCACAGCTACCCTTGCACACGGTGAATAAATCCAGGCACTAACTCCCCCCAAGGATTTAAAGGTTCATTCATGTCATGAACTCAAAAATCCCCAAAGGACATGGTTGTGTATCTTACCAAAAGTATTGATGCTGAGTTGGTCTATGAAATCCCAAAATCGTTCAATCACATCCTGTACTTGCTTCTCGCATTTGCCCTGCAAAAGTAACAAAATGATCTTATACTACCAAAGTATTAAGTACTGCCTTCTTGGAGAGGGAGGTACAATGACAGTAATGAAATGAGAACTACAGACACAGCATGACTTCATTTACACTCTGAATACAGAATTACTCTCTTGCCCAATAGCAGCAGTCCATTTTTGCTGCCTTTATTTTTATCAAACCAGTTTGAATTCAATTGCGGTCTGAATCAGATCATTTTATTGTTCAAAACGTGCAAAATCCACTCCACCTTTGGCCCATGTTAGGGGTCATAAAACTGATATTTCTGGAGAGATTTAAACACTGGAAGCCTCAGTTCCCATTATCCACAAAGAAGGCTGCAGCTCTCAGAAACCCAAGGTTACAGACAAACTCACTCCCAGATTTGGCTGTGCTGGTTTAACACAGCAGAACCTTGATCTTCCAGATCTGCGAGCAGAAGGACTGGGGCATGTCCTCCCAAATTCACTTCTGCTGACACCCAGTTTAGCTCCAGCCACTGGGGTCTGCAGGTATCCGTGCAGCTGGAAAAGGCCACTGAATGCCAGCAGCCCACCAGTCTCCCTGCCACAGGCTCACTGCCCCTTTCACATACTGCTGGCTGGATTTCCACATGATTTCTCCCTGCCCTGGGTTACTGGAATAAAAACTAATAGGGCTAACGGGAACAACTGAAAAGGCAAGTGCTGCAAACCCGACCGAGCTTATGGCAGCACTCAGTCCCCTCCTTTGTGCAGGGTGCCAGGATGCTGAGCTGTGGGGAGCAGCAGAGGGGGTAATGAGCAGCTCCAGAAGGGAACAGCTTCCTCCTGCATGGGTCTCTGCAGAACTCCAACACCCACAGCCTCCAACACTCTTTGACATTTACCCCGTGAAGAGGTACTTAAAACCCGTTGCCCTGCTCAAGCTTTGGCTTCTCCTCCCCAGCATCCTCCTCCCAGCAGAGCAGAGCTGGGCACACTTACATTTGTGTCACAGAACCCCACAGTGCAAGGCTTGCCCTTGCGCAGGAACAGGAACTGGTCGTTGGCATCCACGTATGGCGTGCACCTGTCCTGCTCGTCCCGGCAGCACACCTTGCAGGAATTATCTGTTTCTGAAATAGAGCAGCAAACTCATTCCTTGGAAGCACAAAGAGTCACCTGCAACCCACAACCCTCGTGTCCCCTGGCTGAGCATAGTCCTGACCAGCTGCCCCACAGGGAAAGCAGGACCAAGCCACCCAGTTTTGGGCACTCTGACAATCAAGCCTAAAACTCAACAACATGCCCTGTGCAACATATTGAGGGGTACAGTGGGACCAAGTTCTCCAAGCTGATACCCCAAAACTGCACAAATCAACAGGCCAATGAAGAGGTTCAACCACATCCAAAAAGACAAATTTAAGTATTTCTTGGGCTCTGAGTCCTCTAGGCACCTCTCTCCTCAGCTCAAATGATGGGGCTCACAGCAGTTCCTTGTGTTGCCCCTGTGAAGTTTTCATCCTACTCCCAACTGCTTTTCCACATTTAGGGGATAAAATGAACAGCAAAGAAGCAGGAAAAATCACTGGCAGAAGTATATGGCAGGCAGGTTAGCAGGGGAATTAAGTTGGGCATTCTGTATTCTCAAGGCACTTTAATGTCTCTGAAATCTTTCTTTAACCCCTTGCTGGAGGCCACTACTCCTCTGCCAGATCCAGAGATTGGTTGAAACCTCCTTACAATCCCTTCTTCTCCATCTGTGGTAGAGCTGGAAGGTAGGAGAGTGTCCTCTCCTTTAGATGGAGTGTCAGAGCCTAAGTCTCTTCTTAATGTCTTCAACCCAAACCACCAGAAGATAGGAGGACATTCACATTCCTTTTTAAACAGAGAACAGCTGACAAAACCCAACAGTTTAAACTTTTCCAGAAACCACAAAGTCAGCCATCCACCAGGCCAGCCCACAGTGAAGCCAGCGCTCTCCCAGGAGCAGAGATGAAATACAAATTTCAGTCCCAGCCCCTTTCAGTTCCCTCTGTGTCACCCACCATTGCATGCACACGACCGCAGGTTCTTCTCCCTCTCGCAGAAAGGGACGCACTCCCCATCCTTGCACTTCCCCATGTCCACGCACACCGTGTCATCCGGAGCGTTCCCTGGAGGGGGACACTCGCTGCTGTTCCCTGCAGATGGAAGTCAGCAGAGTGGGAGGACTGTGTTAGAGCAAAGGGCAGAGAACCTAAGTGTGCAGAAGAAAGAAGGAAAATAATGGAAATACAGACTTATCCCAGGAAAACCCCAATAGCTTGTTCTTGGCTTTCAACTGCAGGCTGCCTGCCAGCTGCAGAGAGGCAGCAGCAGCTCTGGAGGCTTTCAACAGCCTGGGCATTGTGGCACTGGCAACCAAGCAGTAGGTGCAGACCCTGGGGCCCCCCTGGCAAAGCACACGCTGACTTGACTCCCTGTCTCCAAGAAAGACTATGAGGAGGAAGTAAACAAGTGGGGAAGTGAAGCAGAGCTGCAGCAATTCCACCTTTTCTATGCAAAATTCATTCTTGTTCCCTCCCAGGGACACACTCTGTTTTGCTTTTTTTTTTTTCTTTTAAGGGAAAGAAACAAAAAACTTTTAAAAATCAACCTTTTTTATGTTCTTCTGGGCAATAAATCACCAAGTGACTCTTGAACTACAATGAAACTCATTATAGGAGCATATTGTGATGCTTAACTGGTCACTAAAATTACATGTACCGGATGACTAAAGGGCACTAGACTGAAAGTGGGTTGAACAGGACACTGAGCCTGAAGCACTTGGCTAGCTGACATACAGGGGACAGAACCACATCCTACCAGTGCAAAAAGACTCTCCTTTACAAGTGGCATTTATGGCTTCCTGGCATTTCTTTTGTGCACTTTCAAACTGGCAGCCTTTACAGCAAGGACTGTTTCGGTCACTGGGGAAAGATCAAAATGAAAGAAATAAATATTAACCATTTTTTTTTAAATAAGTACAAGTGTGACAAAGCCAGAGAAAAAAGATGTTTAGGAAATAAAAAGCTACTTCTTGGAGACTGACTCATTGATTCAACCCTTGTCCTCTCTGCCCCCTCCCACAACCACCTTTCTACATACATACTCACTCTTCATGTACTGAAGGTCAAATCACATAGAAAGTACAGAATATTGAGAGATAACAGAGGGACCCTTGTATTTATTCAAGGCACATGGATCAACCTCTTGTAACCTGCTGTGTAACTTAGGACAAGATCTTTTACCCTTTCCTTCCCCAAACATTCTCCCCCTTCTGTTTGCCCTGAAGGTTTCCTACTTTGTATTCTGTATTGTCTTTACTTTCATTTTCTCACCTAATACATGAAGGCCCTTAGTACAAAAGCACTTATTAAAATGCATGGATTTTCTTGCTAAACAACAGGAATTGCACAAGCTCTCTAATGCTACATGGTGTAGAGCTGAACTATGAAAAGAAAAGATTGGACACTGCATTGCCACAAGGCCACAAACACCCCAAAAAGCAACAACAGAAAGAGGAGTCATTCAGTGCAGTCACTGTATTGTCTGCTCAAACATATTTTGCAGCAGTCTGGAATTACCAGTATGTACCAGTGTAAAAAGCCACCTTCCAACACAAACAAAACTTGTATTTGCACAGAAAGTGTGTGCAGGAATTTTTTTGATTCTTTTTGATTGCCTAAGTTTGCTTAATAATAATAATGGTAACAACGACAACACAATAATAATTTGCAAGACTTGACTTGTGGCTCTTGACACTTCTCAGAAAAACAAACAGAATGCTATAAAAATTAATGCACGCACACAGAAGTGTCTCATGAAATCTTTCACTGTTGTGAGCTCACTCATTCAGCCTTCAAGCCAGGCAAGGGGCCTGTGACACTGCAGGTGGCTTTAGGAGTTTTCAGCCTGGCCCAACGTTCTCTCCTGTGTAAAGAGAAGCTGCGGCTCATTCCCCCTCACCTGCACTTGGCACCATCTTTCAGTTTACAGTCTGCAGAGCAGCAGGGATCAGCCAGCTGGTACAAGAGGCCAGGATCACATTCCTCGCCTTCATCCACTCTGGAGTTCCCACACACTTTGTTGTTGCGCTCTTTGAAGCACTCCTGGGCCTTGACCTCTATGGTCCTATGGATGGATTTTTTGCTGCAGCTTGAGAACATCTAGAGAGTCACAGAGGAAAAAAGCAGCACTGAGTGTACCTTTTTGTCAACAACTGGCATCTAAGACAGCCACAGCCTCCCTATGTCCCTGAGCTCTGGCATTCCAGAAAGCAGTTATTCCCTTTGTAGTGTCAGTGTGATGCCTTGGAAAAACTTTCAGATGGGACAGTAACAGCTGGGTCAGTAACAGACACTGCTGCACACTGAGGGACTCCCCCACGCAGTCTGGCTCAGAGACAACTGCAGCTCTCCCACGGCTTCAGCAGCCCCAGGACATGAAGCTGCAGCAGGACGCACAGACTGCGCTGCCCCTGGGCAGAGGGGCTGGGCACAGGCACAGGCCAGGGCAGACTGCAGGCCATCCCCTGCTAATCTGGGCTTCTCATCTGTAGAACAGGCTCAATGCCAACTCCACACTGCCAGGGCAAGCTTCCACCACGGCTGTGGCACCTGGCAGCCCCTCTCCAACAGCAGCTATGGAGCACCCCAGCGCTGTGTGGTACTGAAGGTGATGGATTTGACTCTTGCTGGGACTTGCTTGTAGCAGCATATGGCCACAGCTAATTACAAACAACTAATTAAAATGCACCTTGCCACGCTATGAACTCCAGTGAAACCCAGATTACAAAGATGAACTTATCTTGCAGAGAACCCAGCTGCATGCAAATGTTTTCTTATGGCTAATCCATTACATTCTGGTGGTTTCAAACTACAGGAATCATTAACTAAATAGATTTGCCATGCAAAGGGTCACTGACCATAGCAGAAACTTTTGTGTTGATGCAAAACTAAATAACTATACCTTGTTGTTTTCATGATCCCCACTGACAGCAATAGGATACATGACATATTTCCCACCCTGGTCTTCAGTGGGGGCACACTCTGGCAGACTGTCAGGATCATGCTCTGCTCCAAAGTTATGTCCAAGTTCATGTGTTGTAACCAGGTCAGCCTCCTTTTTTTGAACATGAAAAAAAACAATGTTGGAAAAAATTAGTCTGACTAGTAGAGGACAGAAGATCCCAGGTACTTCTAGGCCACCAGAAATTCTAAAATACACCAAAATGATAGGGAATTTCCTATGAACATTTTTCTGGTTTTCTGGAGAAATTAAGGTAAATAAAATTGTGGTCCTTTTCAAAGTTAAGTTCAAGGACCAGATGTGAACATTAAAATCACTGTTTAAAGCAAAATACTGTCCTAGAATACCAATTCACTTGTTTTCAAGGCAATGCAGATGCTTAAATATGAAAATTTGCTTCTGTGTAGCTGGAAGGCATAAAAAGTTAAAACAAAACCCAATCCAAACAAACACCAGCTACTACCATTAGTCAATCTCTTGTTTAACCTATCTTGCCATTAGAATTATTTCTTCTAAATGGACGATGACATAAGGAATGCTGAATAAACTCCACTACTGCATGATTTCTAGGAAAGACACCTACAATTGTGGCCCAACAGGGATGGATTTCCCACACCACTTACGCGAGACACGCCTGCCTGTGCTGAGGAGCCCAAACCGGCTCTGCTCGCTGCGCGCCTCCCTCGGCGCCTTCCCCTGCAGATGGTGTCACGCTCACAAGGTGGCAACAGCCAAATTAAACTCAAGAAATGAAGATAACCACAGGGAGACTGGGCAGCTCCGGAGAGGAGCTGTCACTGCAGCTGCTGGGAAGGAGCAAGAGCTGCCATGAGCTGCCCCAGTCCGTGTCTCGCATGGCTAATGGGGGAGCCAGAGACAGGAGAGCTGCCCAGGCGTCCCTCCTGGGCTTCACTGTGTTTCATTTGGAGAACAGTTTTAAGGAGGTTGTTTTGGTTTTTTTAAGCCAAAGTGGAAACCATGCAGCACCTTCCCTGTGAAATCAATGTGAACCATCATCCCAAGCCCTAAGCCTGCCACTGGAAGACAGAAAACTAAACCTCCTTTGTAACGTAAGTCAGAACTCCAGTCGGGAGATTGAACAAATGCAAATAGCATGGCAACAGCTACTGCTAGAGCTCTCTGTCAACATCCCTCTGACACAAAGCTTTACTGTCTTTTTTCCCTATATTCTTGACAGTTTCTGTGCCAAGTTTTAGCCCACATATCAATTATAAATTCCTATTATTATAATCATGCTACAGAAAAGCACAGCTGAGAAGCCAGCAGAAGTCAGCAAAAGCCAAATATGCCCAATTTCAAAGATTTAATATAGGCAGACATAGGCACTGCTCTGGTGTCTTTACAAGTGAGACAATGCTCATATTCAGACCTTTGTGCAGTTACTATCTCATAAATGATGGAAAAAAATCCAGGAAGCATCAACTTACATTAAGTTCAGTATTAGCACTAATAAGCCCTGTCTACTATACTGTTCTCTGTGCTAGTTACTCAGGACACAAAAAAATCAGGTGGAAGAATTTCATTAAAAGGCTCAAACTAAACCTCCTACTTTGCCTGCTTGTTCTGTTTGATGGTTTGTTTTGTTAAGAGTTTTGTTGTTTGTTTGGGGATTTTTTGTTAAAACAAAACACATGTAAATTTATCTTTAAACATCAAAAGCTTGTTTATATCTAGGAAATTACAGCTCCTATGAGACACTAGCTGTTCCTATTCCTGTTTCACAGCGAGTTCAATTTTCAGTTCCATTCAGTCCTGTCTCCCCCTGTCAGCTGCAACAAAAAAGATGATTTTTGTTTTATGATCTATATCCTTGTCCCCAGAGATCTCACTCAAATGGAAAGCCAGCAGCTCTTTTCTGAGCAAGCACAGGAGCTTGCCACAATCCCATGGCACACACCACCAGCACACATGTATGAGGAGGATACTCTTCTACCTTTGTGAGGATGGTCTTCCCATAGTTCTTGGTGCTGGTCAGGCCACTGTTCAGATAGATATCCTTCTTTGCAATTTGACTGTAATAAGCTGAAAGAGTGAGAAATAAACAAATTAAAATTGAGAAACATTCTTCTTGAATTTCAGGGTACTTTTGGGAAGAGAGGGATACTTGTCTGGGGAAATGAACAGCTTTACAGCTTTATTGTTCTCACAGGCTCACTACTGAGACCTTGCCAGTTTTTGGCATTGGGAATCTTTCAAGCACAGCTCCAACAGCTCATGTATTGCAGTAAAGGCAAAACCAGCAGAAATTTCCAAGACAACAGCATCTGCCATTCCAGAACTGCTGCAGGATGTGCCCACACAAAGCAGCCCTTAGAACTGGGTTTTTTCTATACAGCCTGTTCACACCAGATAGCTTAGTGACTTTGTTTAGTGACTTTGTTTAGTGACTTTTATCCTTCCCCCTTTCTTCAGCTTCAGCCAAAAAAAACAGCCATCCCTTCTATGTAAAAAACCAGCTCCTAGAGTGTGTGCACACAACACAAAATACTCCATGAAAGTTGGAGAAAAGAATTAAACATGTATAATAAAAACTAGCTTCCAAACCACAACTGGGAGAGAAGGAAAAGAAGCCTTGCCTTTAGGACAAATGCCACCATGGCTGTTAGGTCTGGGAGAGCCAACATAAGCCAGTCCAAGCGTTCCCATGTCAAAATCTTGGTACGTGAAGAGATGAGCAAGGCACACGTGAGCTGCTTTCTCTGCAATATCAAAGCTAAATTGCTTTAAAAAAAAAAAAAAGAAAAAATAGTCAAATCCCTGTTAGCTTACAGTTAGAAGTCTGTAGATATTAATATTTATTTAATGTGCCAGATGAGTAGCTCCTAGATCTGGTTAAGTCAGAAAACAGCAGCTGTTTAGCAGTCCTGCAGAGCTGCAGGAAATTAAACTAACGCCCAAGTACACTGTACACATTCATTTACATAACTTGTCTATTCATTTTCCCTTTTCACAGGGAGGACAAAGCCAAGTACAATAACTTGATGAAGGTCACAAGGCAGCCAGTCTCAGGGCCAGACATATCAGGACTGCCTGACTCAGACCACATTAATAAGACTAATTGATGTCTGCTCTGTAATTATGCAAGGGAGCCCTTTACCAAGGGCTACAGGGCACAGCAGCTGGTTTGACTTTGTGTGACATCTAACATCATGTACAGGGAGCAGAGGGCTTTCACCCATTACTACAGAGCAGCCACATAAATGAGCAATTTTCTGTTAAGGGGCACAATTTTTCAAGGGTTACAACCTACCTCTAGCAGCATTTTCACATCCCAGGCATCTTTCTTATCATCTGGGTAACTTCTTGCCATATTGTAATGCTTTTCTCCAGGTTTTACAGGATTTGGCTCATTGTGGATGATAATCTACATGTTAAAAAGGGCAACAACAATGAACAGGAATTTTTGTCAGTGTTATAGCTACAGAAAAGGTTTCAATGTAATTTTAAATATCCCAATAGATCTGTAAGGACAAAAATGCAGACTCAGCATGATTCTAATATTAACTTTCCAGCCTCTGCTAGTTAAATACACCAACTAAATCATAACTACATTGTAAGTAACCCTTTTACAGGATAACATCAGAAGTTTTTATTGTTAAATTCTGCTTTGAGATGCCTTTTACTTTTAGAAAAACCCCAGACACATACAACCAGTATAAATAACCCCAAATAATTTCAGAGCTTGAGTGAACCAAAATGTATGTTAAAGAACTGCTACTTTCCCAGGAATCCAGAATTAGCTCATCATGTTCTCTACCCCCTCCCTGCCCAAGTAATGCTCCTTTTTTATGCCTGCAGATCTTTCCCCAGCCAAGTACAGCTGGCTTGTACCATTAGTCTCCATGTCCCACATCACAGCTCTTGCAGTACACTGAGCTGATGGAGTCCTCCTGTTTTTTATGCTGTTTTCCAGATTTCTGTGCACTTCAAGACACCATCAGAGAAACTGAGGTCACAACATTCCCTGTGTCCATATACAAGCCTCTACACTAGCACGATGTCTAAGGCAGTCAATAAAGCTCTTCAGGCAAGATTGTTTTCACCTGGGTTTGAGGCCCACTCAGGCTTTGTAAGCCAAGAACTAGCAACAGATATAGAAAATAAATGCATGAGTATGTCTGAATGAAACAGAATTTGCTCATATTCAGGTGAAAAATGTACTTTTGAACCAGGAATAAATATGGAAATTCACATTCCAAACACTACAAGGAACCGAAAACGGGCATCATGTCAGATCATTAACAATGGCAAGATGCAATTTCAGAGTGCTCCTGGCTGGAGTGAATGATGTAGGATTTCATTATTTTAGCTCTAACCCAGACAAAATAATCAGGAGGCCTGCTGTTTAAACCACGTTCCTTTAAGCTGGAAGCCCTCTGCAGAGGGCAGTGAATACCTGCTCTATCTGTATGCCGTACCCATTGAAGGTTCCATCGTCCCAGGACGTGTTTCGGTAGATGTCATCTACTCTGTCTATCAATTCAATCTGTGTGGAAGAGAAAACAAGTTACCCAAGTGAGCTTTCACAGCAAAAAAGACATTCAGAGAAACTGCTACACACTTACCTAGAAACAGTCACTTGAATTAAAACTGAGCCCCGTGTAAGGTAACAAGACAAACTCCCTAGCACTGTTGGTTTTGGATCGGTATTATCCAAGATACTTGAAAATTTTCCATCATAAAAAAGTAGCACAAACTTTTCCATTTATCACTTTTGTTTGCGGAGCAGAATAGCAATAATATTAAGAACAAGACATTTTGGGAAACACTTTGTTCAAACACTAATTTTCCAGATTTCTTTGAGGGGAAAGGCAGAGAAGGGAGCTGTTTTAACTGCTTTGTTTCAGCATGGTGCTTAACTAGTTTAACTGACCTCCCAGGCTTGCTTCCCTCACCAGCCAAAAACCTATTATTTTCCTCATTATGGTTCAAGCACAAGGTTCCAGAAAGTCTCTTGTCAGTGCTCACAATCAATACCTCCCTTTTCAAGCTGTTCTCTTAAAAAACACCTTCTACTAAATATAATCCACCAAACTTGCTGAGAAGGAGAAATGGCATTCAGAACCACTCAGTAATAGTTTATGTTTTAGTTTTCCAATCATGGTGTTCTTAACAGTACCTGTCTACCCGGGAAACACAACAGGGGTCAGCCTCAGCACATGTCAGATGCTGAGATAAGAGCACTTCTGCAAACGCACAGAATGAGGCCCCCTCACCTGGGGAATGTAAAAGCATTTCTGGGGACAGAAAGGTCAAGAAGCCAGCAAAAGTGGAACAGAGTGATCAGCATTTCAAAGAGCAAAGCTCAGAAAGAGACTTTAGACAAACAACAGGCCTCCAAACCCCCATACTCTCCCCTTCTGCTGAAAGGGAGAAGGACCTTGTTCTAGTTCACAAAAATCTGTCAGACAACCCCAGTGTTTCAGCTGGGTCACTCAGTAATTGGTACACACAATGGAGCTCTGCTTCCCTGAGGATGGCTGAACACCTGCCTGCTGATGAGAAGCAGTGAATTAATTCCCTTGTTTTGCTTTGCTGCTGTGAACAGCTTTTGCTATTAAACTGTTTCTATCTCAACCTACAAGTTATCTCACCTTTACCCTTCTGATTCTCTCCCCATTCCATCTGAGAGGAGAGAACAAGTGGCTGCCTGAGGCTGAGCTGCCTGCTGGGGTTAATCCACACCACCAGTGTACAACCAAACAAGTTGTTCACTGGGCCTGCTTCTAATTTATTGTTCTGGACAGAAAATCCTGAAAGAATCTGGAAAAGAAGATCTAAATGAGTTGCTTTAACTTCTCATTAAACATGCTTGAACTTTAAAGATGCTCAGATCATTTGCAGTGGATTTCAAAACCCAGGAGACTCTAGAGCTCTGACTGAGAAAAGAGAAGTTCCTGGGCAGAAAACGGCTTAGCTAACAGAAGTATATGACAGGAAGGAATTTGCTTTTAAGTGAAATTTGAAGACTACTGAACTACATTAGCTTCATTGTAGAATATTTTTAAAGCATGATTTAGCACTTTTCCAGGTAAAAGCCCTGTGTACAAAAGCAGTATAAGCTGTATGGTGCTTTAACTACTGCATCAGTGTGTTTTCCTGCATCTATTCCAGCAAATTTTAGCAGGCTACAGTTACTTACCAAGTAGTTTATAGTGGTGCTCTCTTCCCCACGGCCCATGTACTTGAAGAAACGATGGTCTGCCACTACCAACATCTTGCATGTGTTTTTGGAGTTCTCTGGAGTGGCTCTTTTCTTCCGATGGGTGCTTTCTAAAGTAAATATTTCAACAAACACTCAATACTACTACCACTGCTGAGCCTACTGTCCTTATTGAAGACCTGAATTTGAGTGGTCTTTGGGTGGGCTCCTGGGAGGAGAATGGGGATGTTTGGTTTTAGTTTGGGGCTAGAAGACCTGAATTTGAGTGTGGGTGGGCTCCTGGGAGGAGAATGGGGATGTTTAGTTTTAGTTTGGGGCTTTTTTTTTTTTTTTAATAGCTATTCTTATATTTTTTCTTCCTAACAGTCCTCAAACTTACTGTAAGGAAAGGAATGCATGGCAGTGAAACTGATTAATTAGATTTACCTGTTCTTATATTTTTTCTTCCTAACAGTCCTCAAACTTACTGTAAGGAAAAGAATGCATAGCAGTGAAACTGACTTATTCATTAGATTTACCTATAGAGTTTTTAAGGTCATTACCACAGCCTTAACACCTCTCCTCCTGTTCCTAGTCATTACCCCAACTTTTGCTGACACAGCAAAGAACAGAGGAAAGTGGGACCAAAAACTCTCAAAACCCCATCACAGCTCAAGATGGATTCCTTGAGTGACCATAGAGGCCAAACAGGTCTCACTGCACAGTGCACAGAAGTACAAAGTTGTTTAAAGAGGCATGAGGAGTGCTGCTTCCTCCCTCCATCCCCACAATGAATTGAAAGAGCTAATTTTTTCAAAGATGCTGCTTTCCCAAGGTATGGTCACCCACCTTCATTATGTTTCCTGTCTTCCAGTCCTTTTGGCAACAGTTCATCTTCACTCAGCTTTAAATAGCCACATACTTTGGGGGACTGCAACCTTGAGAAATCTTTGATATCTTCAGATCTGTAGACCAGCAGTCTTTCATCTTCCACATCATCTACAAATCTCCACAGTGGCTGACAGCACAAGGAGAAGTTAGGAACACAGTGAACCCAAAGTCTAGATAAGTAAAAAACTTCATGTATGCACCATTGTACCTCCACAGTTTTCTGTCTACACACACAAATGCACTTCACCCACAGCAACAAATCTACTGATAAAATGACATCCCCAAGAAAGCCAACAGAAGTCAACTCTCTTATGCTACACGGGAGTCCAAAAGTCTAAGAGCATCTTAACAAAGTAGTAGCAGCTACCTGACAAGGCCATAGGAGAGAATTTTTCTTCTCCTCAGAATCTGAACAAGCTGAAGAGGCTTCTCAGGTTCCTCTGCTCCCCTCTGTAACAGCATGGAGCCAGAAGGATATCTTTAACTGCTAACAAATGCACTGACCAGAAGCACAGGAGGAAGCAGGTAACAGAGAGCCTTTAAGCACACAGCACAATGTGGGCTCTTTGATGTTTAAAAGCTACCCAAGTCACTCACAAGCACATAAGTTTCTCCAAAACCAAAGAAGACCATGAAATCTCAAGGAAAGACACCAATTCCCACAGCAGATGCATACAAATAATCTTTTTACTTTAGTGACAAGTCCTATTCTTATCTGAATGTTAAAGCTAAAGCAACACCCCCAATATGACACAGACAGGGTCAGCTCTTTGGCCAGAGCCAAGCAGCAGAGACTGCCTGCATCTACAACACAGTGCACCTGGCTCTGGGTCTCCTCTGGCCCCTAGGCAGGGCTCTTCCAACTTCAGCCAGCCATCATTCAGCACACTGTGCTTTCACTTCACAGCAAAAAGGTCACAGAATGTGAAGATTGTGCCGTGTCAGCAGCCACATGTGCTGCTGACATGGCCATGTCTGCAGCACAGTGCATCTACAACACAGTGCACCTGGCTCTGGGTCTCCTCTGGCCCCTAGGCAGGGCTCTTCCAACTTCAGCCAGCCATCATTCAGCACACTGTGCTTTCACTTCACAGCAAAAAGGTCACAGAATGTGAAGATTGTGCCATGTCAGCAGCCACATGTCTGCAGCACAAAACTGAAGGTTTCACACACTAAGGCAAGGTGTGAGGGCACCAGTGGTTTACACAAAGGCCCACAGCCTTTCCAAACCATACACAACTACCTTGAAAAGAGAAGCAGGGAATGGCAGAGCAGCTTTGTCCATGCTGCCTTTGGGGAACAGACCAGGCATGCTCCCTCTGTGACTGAGCACAGGAATCATCTCACCAGGGCAGTCAGAGGCCAAGGCTGACCTGGGGACACCAGCGAGGCAGCAGGGCAAGCCAGAGGCTGCACACCACTGCCTGCCCCCGCTGCACTGCCACAGCCAGCCAGGAGCACGGCCTTGGCCGCGCGGAGACACAAGGCACACCCACAGCTGCTCTGGAGCAAACACAAAAACGCTTTACATCACATGCAAACAGATACTCTATGTTCTCAATGTAAAACACAAGGACAGAGACTTGGGGATTTTGATCACATTTTTATACTTTAACATGACTAGTTTTCTCAGGTTTATCCACAATTCTGCGTATCTTTGGGTTTGGAGACAATTACAATATCCATATAACACTCAGCCATAATTACTGTTATTCAGCCCTTCAAATACTGCTTGTGTCTGGGAATATACTGCACTGAACATCTCATTATGACAGTCTCTAATTATCTATTTGTTGAATATTTTTTTTTAACCAAGAGTTCAAAATAACACAAGTAAGTAAAATGGTGAAAAACAAGGGAGTAGGGAAAAATAACTAATTTTCAGATAAAATATCAGATTTTCAATGAAGCTCTAAGAATGGGAAAACTTCCAAGATGTAACAAAGCCAGTTTTAAAGAGCTTCACAGATGTTGACTCTGTTTAGACTGCCACAGTTTGTTAGAGGCCATGATCACCACTAATTTCTGACATTATCCATTCCTGTTTCTGAAACCCCTTCCTGTTTAAAATATACCTTCTCCCTGATGTACCTAAAACATGCAACTATCAGAGAATGTCACTTACTAATAAAAGTCAATACTTGCAAGCCAAATTGGTTTCTTATTTCTCTCCCTCCTCACTCCAAAAACAAGCACTACCACCAAATCTAGTTTGAGCTACAGAAGTGTCAACATAACTAACAAGGAAGAGGAACACCCAGAGGAAAAGAAGGTGATTGTCTGGATGCAGTTTTCCACAGCAAAGCATACCTCAATATTGTATTCTTCTCCATCAGTACTGATTCGCACTGTAAAATCTTCATCCCCAATATGTGCCACAACCTTGGAATTATGCTCTCCTTTAACATAAACATGGAAGCATTAAATTAATTCAGCTGTTTGCATGTGCTCCTGCACAGACACTGTTTGTTGGGGGTTTTTAATGATTTCTAAACTTCATGACACATTACCTTCCTCAGTCTCTGTACTGTTCAATTTAAAGGAAAAAACCGAAATCCATCAGCATTTCCCCCGAGTCTTAACTTCCCAATAATCACAGTCAACAAGACTCAGATTTAACAGAAAATGTTGCAGGAAGTGTTGAGATGGCTCTGGGGATTAGTAATGGGGGACACAATATTTCTGCCAACAAAAGCAGCATGCATCTAACTACTATCAGACAGCAATTTCATGGCGTCAGCCTGCATTCCAGTGGAAAAGTCTCACCACATCACAAAGGCAACAAAGAAATCAAAACAACTTAGCAGAAGCATTAGTACTGCATGAAAGTGGAGCATGGCATCTTTCTTTACAGAAAAGTAATCTACAAAGAACTATCTTTAAGTCTTTTAATTGAACAGTCTGGGCATTACTGCATCACCTCTACCTTTGCTTTGTGTTCTGGAGCAAGGAACATTCAAGTCCTACATTCCAGCTGGAATTAAAGCCACCATCAGCATTTAAAAAAATAGTAATTTGCAAGCTGCTGCTTAAGTAAATTATACCTTTGTGTCCTGCCAAACTCAACACAAGAGTCCCGTCTTAAGAGCTTGATGCAATACACCCCACCACCTACCAAACCTAAAAAAATCCCCAAACACCACAAA
This sequence comes from Onychostruthus taczanowskii, assembly GCF_017590055.1. Lineage (NCBI taxonomy): Eukaryota > Metazoa > Chordata > Aves > Passeriformes > Passeridae > Onychostruthus > Onychostruthus taczanowskii. The sequence continues at coordinate 9,309,695 of NW_024497629.1, read as the reverse complement.
AACAAAACCAGAAAACGCAAGAGGATAAGAATTATGTTTATTTCTTCATCCTAACCACATCTGATGAAAATGAGGGAAACACACCATTTACTCTGCCCAAGAGACCCCAGCAAAGCTGTGGTTTCTCAGCACTGACCCACAGTCTACTCCATACTAACCAACGACATGTCCGGTGAAAAAGTCTCGCCATTGAACACGGTACTCCTTTTCCTTGCCTTCACCATCCACAATTAATGCTTGAAATTTTTCTGAAAAGTGTTCAGCAGTTGCAGTTAAGTATAATTTAAAGTGCCTGTAAAAGAATTTACTTGCATTTATTTTTAGGCAAAGTATACATGTAACAAATACATTCAAATCTCCAGTTTATTGAGGGTCCAAAAGAAGTTCAAAAGCATTAACTCTGATAGGCTACAAAAACATATACTGTGTAATTGATAACTGTAAATATTTTAGAGTCACAGATGTTTAATTTTAAAAAAAAGTTTAAAAAATAATCCCCCAAATCTAAAACAGTCAGAGTTTGCCCATGATGTGCCTTCTCCATTTGCAGTTAAGCAAAACCAGTTACTGGTAACTATTTAAATAAATAAATAATCAGACCACGAAATTTCTTCATCTATTTGAAATTAAATTATCTTGAAGTTCTTACTTTCTGACATAATACAGGCAAAAGACCATAAACAGAGATCTGAACTCCCTACATTTTTTACAATATATTGTCACAAAAACTGAAAACTATACCAAGAAATAAGCTGATAACCTTTTCTGGAAGAAGCCTCATGGGCTCTTGGTTTATGTGGGCTTTGGGTCAAAGATTTTTGGCATGCTCCTTTGCAATTACTCTGTAATTGCAACCTCATTGGCAACCTCACCCTAAAGCAGCATGCATGAGGCAGTGCAAAACAGGGACAGTCAGACATCTGATCCCATTAACCTTTCATAATTGCCCCTCCAAACTCAAAAAAATGCCCTTTCAAACATTCAGAGATTCAAAAATTATGCATAACTTGCATGACAGTTGAAGATGACACGTGGAAGGCACATGAATACACAGAGGACAAAAGATGTCAGACAAACAAAACTCAATCTACATTTGTTAATACAAAGTGTTATTCTGACCCTGCTTCCCATTTCAGATTCACAATTTCAGCACCAAAATACCTGCAAGGCATTTTTCTGACTCTCAGAATAAAGTCCCTGCAATCTTCATGCCTGCTCCCTTCTATTTCTCCTCCTCCTTTCACCTGAGCTTTTATTTCCCATCTTATAACAAAAACCAAAAATGAAAACCAAACCAAACAAAATATGAAAATAATTTTAAGTATTGAAAGTATTTGAAAGTATTTTACTATGAAAGTATTTTATTTAATGGGACATTTATACTCAGTAAGAAAAGGATTAAACCTCCATGAAAATAAATACAGTAAATCTCTTGGCAACACACCACACACACTACCCAAACTGAAGGCTGAGATTTTCAAGAACCAGAGGACAGTCAAGAAGTACTGACAACATTGCCAGATGAGGTGTAAGTGAGAGCCAACCCTATCAGTGGGAGTAATCTACATGAAACTAAACCTAAAAATAAAGCAGAAGAAATCCTAAATTACTGCCACTTTAGCAACCAGAGAAATAAAATAGAACTTTCCCCTTTCCTCTGAGCCTCTCTGAAGTCATATAACCATGCAGACCACTGACCTAGAAGAACTGGCCAGTCATGACAGAAAGCAAGACAGCAGTTTCTGGGTTTGAAACTGCACATTACTCATCAGAAACCGAAGGAAAATAATATGCTATTTCATCGCTGATGATTTAATTACCTTTGCAGGGCTGAAAAACTTAAGAGCCTCTCTACGTGTGTCTCAGGCTGGAGGTCCCTCTTCTTCAGTGAGTGCTGCTGGATGCTAGACAGAGAGAGGATGTCGTAGTCTGAAAGCATGGACTCAACTGTGTCTGAAAGACCAACAAGGAAAGTTTTAGTTTCAAAAGACTATCTTTCCAAATGCACACATAAGAAAAAAGAGCAAACCAGAGACTCCCAGTTCAACAGCAAGACCACAGTTTGCTCTAATTTTAGGATAACTACTGTACATTTTTGTAATGGCCTATTTTGTGTACACAAGTAGAAATCACAGAGTGAAACAAGACAATCTGAGAGAGACAGAGTTTGCTTCACTTTTTCTACAACTTCTGGGCAGCCAGCCAACTCATCACTTTTACTGCCACAGCAATGCAGAACTAATGCCCTCCATGGCTGCCCCCCAGAAACTAAACAGGGAAAATGTCTCCATTTCTTTGGGGTGAATTATTCTCCTCACCTGCTGGTCCCCACAGGAGTCTGAGGAAGAAAATAGTTTAACCTAGGAGACTTAAACCAAGTTAATTTGCAGACTGGACTGCATTGAGCCTTTCTACCCAACAGTAGCCAGAAAACAGGTATCTGCATAGCACAATCAATCAGAACTAAGTAACAAGGCAACTCATTTGAGATACCCTGATTTCCCTATACCTTACCATCATGCAAAACTCCTTTTCTACTCAGAACACGAAAACTTGTTCAGAGAAAGGAGACCAAGTGCCTGAATTCCTATGGGAGCAGTACACAAATTACAAATTCAGATCAATATTCTGCAGATGTTTCCACCATTAACAAGTGCACCACAGCTGCAAACAGTGCTTGGCTCTCTCTGATAAGGCCTCCTGTACTTTGTAAGTCATTCCTTCACCAAAGCACCCATCCACACTCTTGCTTCTCTGGACCACCCACCACCCATCAAGACACCCAACAACCCCCCTGGCTTCCACTAGCACTGAGATTCAGTTCCTATTTAGAGCCTTAACCAAGGCTGTTATTTCCACACTGCCGCTTTCCTTCTCAGCCAGAGGTGCCCACTCTTCTCTGCACTAAATGAGGACTCAGATGCATTTTACAAGAGACAGAAGTGCTCACCCAGACATTCTTCTTAAAAAATTCCTGTTTCCTTCCCCTCCATTTCCAGTTATGCTTCTAAACCAGACCTGATAGCTACCAAAGTGGTTTTCTATTAAGGGAGATGGCATTCCTTCAGAGTCCCTGGTCACTAGCTTACCCCACTCAGCAAAGCCACCTCATGTGTTTTATTGGCCTTTAAGGTAAGCAGCACCACTAACAAGATGTTTTACCAGCTATTGTGTAACAAACCAAGACTGTCAGCTTGAAATCTACATGCTCATAGCTCTTGAAATAATATGAGCTTTTTACACCTGACACTCAGTACCATAATTTATCCCCAAATCCATGCCTCCAAAGCCCAGGAAAGCTTTAAGAACGCATGCACGGATCAGGGCAAGGAAAGCACCTTGCTTTTCCTTTTGCAAGGGGTAGGTGGGCAGGGAGAATAACCCAGCAGCGTACAGCCACAGGTGTGCTTGTGTACACTGAAGTGAGCAAGGCACAGAAGCAAAGATGACCCCCAGAGCCCTCCCAGCCCTGCACCAGACCCACTCAGAGTGAGGCACACGGCTCCTTTCTTGGGCAGCAGACACCACTGAGCAGCAGTTCCCAGGCTTCTCCCTCCCCCGGCCTTGAGCAACACAGGAAGGGCAGTGCAGTTGCAATTTCCTGATTTCTGTTTACAACCCTCAGGTCGAGAGCACCTGCACATGATTACCATGTGTTTCAGGTTATATGCAAAGACAAGTTTCCATCACCGTGTTTTCTGTTGTGGGGATTTTCCCCACATGTGACCCACTGCTGCATGTCAGGCAGGGCCTTCATTTTAGGTTGCCATATGCTGCAGAGCTGGTTCACTACAGCCATGCAGTGAGTAAATGTCTAACTTCCCCCTCCAAACAGCTCTTTTTTCATTAAAAAGTCTGTTCTAATTAATCGCTTTTTATCTGGCATCTGCCTTCATCCAGAACCACCTAGGAAGGGGGTAGGAACAGGCAAGGAAATCAATTCTGGGGAAAAAAAAACTCATTAAACTGCTTAGTTCTGAATTCTTTTAATCAAACTCGAGATTCTGTCAGTACACTCAGACTAGAGCTGACCCCTCAATTAAAGTGAATGCTGACATACAGGGTCTCCGACACTGGTTTATGACACAGACCAAGTGTGTGGTACATGGGGCATGAAACAAGAGGAGTGGTACCACTGCTGTGCTGCTGGGGACTTGCCACGCACAAGGTCTGCCCGAGAGGCACAACCCCAGCCACAAAACATTCCTGTCCTTTTCCACCTCTGCCTTTGAAGGACAGACCAGAACCAAGAGAAAGCCAAAAAGCAAGACGCAGTTGCCACTATGGCCAGACAAAATGTCTCAGTTTCATGGCAAGAGAACTGAGAAGTCTGCTAAAAAAAAATCAGGCTTTTTTATTTGGTAGGCAAGTCCTACTCCACCTTAATATCCACAAACACCCTTCTGGAAATGCCTCACAGAGACACAGGAAGGGTAGTAAGAACAAGACCTAAGAGGTTCATGAAGATGAGTAAGATGATTCTACTGAAGTAACAAACGAAACATACGGCACTCCCAGTTCCTGTAACCCTGAAACAAGAGTGCACTTGTTCATATTTCCTCTTACCCTTCCTAAATTTGTTTGCTTTTAATTTTACTTACAACATAAGTAGAGGCTTAAGACACACTGCTCCCAGACATAATCTGTTAACTAATTATGGTATCAGACAGATGTGGAACCAGTATTTGGTAACACACTCAAATTTTTTCTGTAAAATATTCATATTGTGAAAATGAATCCACATTCATGGCTTATTGAAAATAAAAGGTTAAGTGCCATTATTTTAAAGAAAACACAGAACTGCACAGAGTCCAGCTGTACAGCAGTCTGTGGAGGGGAGCCACAGAAAGCATATTCTTTTTATTCAAGTTTAAAAATCTTTCTGGTATTCCTTCCTCATTATCTTCATTATGGTCCAAGAGTCATTTCCCACGGGCTTCAAGAGATCTGAGCTTAGGTTTCCCAAACCATTTTTTTTTTTGCGGTTCATTCCCTTCCACACCCTCCTAGATTTCTGCATTCCTGTCATTTTAGGGAACATCTTAATTGCATCCTGATATGGCAAGTATTTATTTATTGTCACCAGCCTTCACCTCATGGTACCTTTTTCCCGGGGAGAAACCTCCTAAGAACATACAAAAAATGGGTTTGTAGAGAGACAGGGAAGGGACACCGGTGACAAAGAGAATATCCCAAAGCTCTCAAAAAGAAATCCACAGCAGTGATCCACCTCTATCCCCAGATTTGAACTCACCAACTCTTGCCTCTTTTTTTTTTCACCTTGTTTCTGGGCTAAAAGCATCCTGGCAGTAGACTTCCAGACTTAACACAGGAAAGTATATTTTAACAAACTCTGCTCCAGCACCAAAGAGCTCAAGAATGCATGGGAGAACAGCTTAACTCCTTGAGTTAGAGGCCACTGCATGTATTTCAAAAGAAGTTTCTCTTTCAGTGCTCAGCTAGCAATTCAAATACCAATGTCAGTCTTCTCCAACCAGCTTGGCTTTCATAAGTACAACAGTAAATTCCCATGATCTCATGCCCCATCTATTGTCCAGAACCCAACAAGTAAATGTGGCAAGTCAGCCATTTCATAAGCATTCTTTTGCACTGCATCATTTATGGAAAGGTTAAGCTTATCTAGAAGCATGAAGTTTTAACCCAGAAGATATAATTAATATTTTTTAAAACTCTCTTCAAAATTATTCCATGATAGAAAATGTTCCTACCTAAAACTCAAGATCCATTTTTTTTTTTTTTTAATATTACTTTTGGGATTTAAAAAAGATCACTAGTTAATCAGTGGGGCTTGCAGGAATGACTGCAGTTATTTCTACAATCATCCCAAGGGAATAAAAGCAGGAATAATTTTTCTGTCAAAGGCACTGGAATGGGATGACAAGCCTACACAGTTCTAGAACAAGCACTGCAAACACATTCGGGAAGGATTTTGCAGTGGGACTGTTAAATCACCTCCAAGACTCAAGGGACTCCAGGCTGTATTTCATGCAGTACTCATCGACTACATCTGGGTTCTGATCTCAAGCTGATTTCCAATGGGTATCAAACACCTATCAAAAGCTTATGAGCATTTGACTAGTAACAATTTTTCTGATTCAGCTGAGGAGTGACTGAATAGAAGGGCTCCATATTCTTTATTGTTACTATTTAGTTTTGTATGCTCTTCTTGTACATTAAAATATTTTAACTGAAGTAAGCAAACACACAAATTTGAAATACAATTCAGAATCTCAGAATTTAGACTAGGAAACACAGACTGGAGTCTTTCCAGCTTGAAGCACAAGAGCTAAAGCAGGTGCCCATCACCCTACATAAACCAGCTGCCCCTGTGTTTGCAGTAACAGCTGCTCACTGGCTGCAACACAGCTGGATCATTTGGCTGCAGCACCATTCCAGGGAGTGCTAATGGATCAGGTAAACATATTCATATTTCAACTGGGCACACAAATGGTCTGTGCCAGGCAGGAGGTGATGCAGTCCTGGATAAATGTTTGTGGATACCCTCTCTGAACAGCTTATGCTGCTTTTAGGAGACTGTTGACAAAGAGGACACATTGAGAAGGTTCATCGTGGGAAAGCTGTTCTGTAACAATTCCTTGCAGGTGCTGTTACATCTCCCTCCAGTACACCTGGTACAGACATTGCCAGAGACACAATACAAAGTGAATTGAAACACTTATCCCACACAAAACAGCCCATGCTTTCAACAGTTTAGATAAATCATGTTTACTTGCTTCCACTCAAGAGTGGTTGCTGTTATGCTCATCAAGAACATGTAAACAGAAGAACTTGCATGAGAAACAAGTTCAAAGCAAGAAACCAAATACATGTCAGCATTCTAATAAACCATAGCAAGATAAAAGTTTACACTCTGGACACATTTCTGGGCAAACCTGTTAGTAAGAATGGTCAGCCACATCAGCACTGCTGCAGGTTTTAGAAGGCATGTTTTTAACTCATCAAACCACGTGAGAAAACAAGGTGCCCGCACTCACTCACTCACTCACTCACTCACTCACTCACTCACTCACTCAGCAGCAGACAAAGCCTCCGGGTAGGGTTAATCAGCCCTCGTGCAGGGAGGGCAGGGATGCTGCTGCTTTACTGTCCACCAGCTACTCCACAGTGCACTTCTCCTGCAGTTACACTGGGCAACTACTCCCTCCTTATCACACATTCAGACATGCCAGTGATGGGTATCATGGAAAGCTAACAGCTGACTAAATACCCTTTAGCTCATCTCAGGAAAAACTTGTTCATGTAGCAGCACCTTTAACTACTTCAAAGTTTTTCCCCACAGAAAAATAAACATCTGTTTCTAGGCAGTGGGAATATTTCCTTAAGGGTGCAAATTCTGTTTACCAGAAGCTGTATAGATAATTAAGCTGCTGTTTCTGGTGGTTTTGAACACAGCTGAATAGCCACAATGGCTCCTACACATTACCTCACACACTTCCAACCTTGCAAATTATCTCCTTCACTAAACACATCTTAAATAAGGACCAGTGAGGAACAAAACTTACACTGTTGGATCTACTTGATTTAATAAACCTGTCCTATTAACGACAACGGACCACTTTTCAAAGGGGAAAAAAGTAATATCCTGCCAAACATTGACATTATAAAAAATAAGGAAGTCTACTGAATTAACATCCTCATAATTAAAGGGAAACGAGGGCAATACAACCATCCCATCTTACAACAGAACAGCATCATATGATTGATGCTCAAAAAACCCCAGCACAACCCACCCCCAAATCACGTGCTTTCATACATCCTGCAGAGGGGCACTGCCCAGTCAGGGGATGCAGTGTCTCTGGAAACAGAACATTTGTCTGGCTATCAAAAAACTACAAGCCTTGCTACTGTACAAAGACACCACATCACAAAATCCTGCTGTGTCACAACGTAAGTTCGAGTGGAGCTGATTCTAGGTAGGCACTACTTACTGTCTAGACTACACTTGTGAGACCAATCTCTTCACTTCTGACTACATTTCTTTTCCTTGTGGATACAACTATGGACCCATTCACACAAGAACTTCCAAAATTTGAGGCACCTCACAGGTACTAAGGGGCAGAATTTTACTATTTCAGTGAAAACCTGAAAATGTGAGACAGGAAACCAAGGGATATCATGTTCTTGTTCAACACCTCAGTAATTATGGATCAGCACCAACTGGGGGGCAGCTGTAGGTGCCTCCCCTCACAACAGAGCACCCTTGCCTTCCCACTTTGCAGTCCAGGCACCTACAAAGGTTAAAATGCAAATATCACAGGGGGAAAAAAGTACAAATAATGCACAATTAGGGCAGCACAGGAAGACAGGGATGGATACTGTGAAGAGACACAGGCCACAAGTGACAAAGATGGGCAGTAGTATCACATGTATCTGCAAGAATGAAAGACATCAGGAAGTCCATTAGAACATCTGACAGGGTTGCTGGACATCCCCAAAACAGGCAAGCTCATGTGCTGTATGTGAAGATCACAGAAAAGGACAGCAGGATAAACTGCTCTTTGTTAAAAAATCCCAGCTCTTGGTTTCACAGCAAAGTATGTGCCATCATCAGTCTGGCAAACAGGCAACCTCGGACTCCTACAGTTTAAAAGCTGGGGGGGATGAACCTGTTTAAAACAGAAACTAAACAGAAACTTCTATCACAAAGACAAATCTCTGCCAACTACTAAACACAGAATTACATCTGAATGTAAAGTCAGAGTGCAGAATGTTGGATTATGGCTGGCTGGGCTTCCTCACTCGGCCCCTCCGGCCACAGAGCAGAAATCCATGCTGGGGCTTCTGCACATACACACAAAAATTCCAGAGTGGCAGAAGCATGAAACTGAGATGAGTCACTGCTGCTATCAGCAATGTATAGCAGCAGTGAAGTTGTCAGTTTTTACTGGGGAGAAAATGAAACCATGCCAAATCTTAAATGCAAAGAGGAATTTTACTTTTTGTCTGCTTAAAGGTCAGAACAAATTGGCACTACTGAAAACCAAACCCATGCTGAGCACTGGATTAGGCTCCCATTATCAAAATTCTTGCAACAGTTAAAAGAAATTCTTATTAATTAGAATTTAATGCAGCATTGACATTCTTTCTTTTTGTTGACCTTGAGTACTTCTTGCAGAAATTACACTTCAATCACTTTTTTCAGTTGGAAATGGAAACACTGACCTATTCATATGAACAAATGCAAACAAACCTGAGAAAAGTACTTGAAAACCTTGATATTAAGTAACTTCATGGAAAAGATTGCTAATCCTCAACACAAAAATAATATTGGTAATTTGCATTAAATAGGGCCATGTCTACATCAAGCATTTGCTGTTTATACAGAGACAAAGACACTGCATCAGTTCCTGCAATGATTTTGAAATAATCCCGCCACATCCTGGGCAGGGACCACATGCTGTGGGATTGTGTGTCCTTGAATTCTCCACCACGTGATGCATGGTGAGAAACACACTCAACCTCCAGCTTTTGGGGACAAACTGCAAAACCAGCTCCCTCAACAGTTATCTTGCTTCAAAGGATGTCCAAATGGGATAAGAAACTGTAACAAAAAAGGCAGATCATGGTAGAGAAATTAACCATTTGACCCTCACCCAGGTCTTGCCTTAGTCTCCAGCAGTAGCTTCAGTCCAGCAGGATAAAATTTAATCTTGCATTAAGATTTTTGTCACAAATTACCTCACTGCACATTCTTGACACTGAGCTAAACTTCCAATTCCTAAATTCTCTGGCAGCAAGTTACATTCCTGGCCTGTGGACTTCCTGCATTTTGTCACACCATGTGTAAAGAATTCAAAACTGACTGCAAATCAATTTATGTTGCCCTCTGTATCAGTTAGCTCCCCTGGTTTATTCATCTACACCACTACCATTTGTTTTTTTTCACTCAGCAAATCTAAATCCGAGTCTTCTGACGTGCATCAGGTAGGTTTGCACTGAGCCATTTGTACCAGGTCATTTCTCCAGCTCACGCAGTTGTTCCAAGTTCTGTGTGGTATTTATGCAGTGTGGACAAAAAACTGGTGAAAATCAGGGTACCTGCCTCAGATGTTATTAGTGCAATTTGGCAGGTAGAAAAAGATCCCCAGTGAGTGATTTAAAGAGTATCATCTGCCCGGCAAAGGACTATCTTATTTTAGTTCCCTGCCTAGCTTGTGACAAAAAGTTCTCATTCAAAAGGTGCAACAGTTGAGTAAGACCCATTTTACATCCACACTCTGTTGGGGGTAACCCTGCACACAGGCTGCTTAGCAGCAGCACACGACTGGCACCACTGAACTGTGATACAGATTCAGGCAGTTCTTCAGATATACTCAGTGACCTATTCACCTATTCAGCACCCAAGCTGGACATTTGCACTGTTACTCTTTCCAAGTACATTAAGCTCTGTTACCATTCAGATATGTCTGAACTGCAAGACAAACAGCATAAATATTTTATAGGTATAAAAGGTTATCTTCAGAGATAAATTACAACAAAGAAAAATCTTGAAAGAGTTGCCATTAATTTTTCTGGGGCCAAACTACAGTATCAGTATTGAGTAGTGGAGTCCCACTTCTCTAGAAATTGATCCCTGATGTCAACATTACCAAAAAGAGTAAGCCTAAAGACAAATGGAGGTGGATACCATACTGCCTTCATCCCTCACCTGGAACACAACCCTTTCCACCCCCCAAAAACGATGGGGCAGGTGCTTGGACAGTCACACTGTTAGCTGCTCCACAAAAAAAATGGATTTCACAGAGAGTAACTATGCCCTTTCCTGGAAATAAACCAAAACCAAGCAAACAAAAACCCCAAAGCACTCAAAAAAAAAAAAAAAAAAAAAAGGCAAAAAAAAAAAAGAGATTAGCTTCCAGACAGCTCACATTCCATGAATGTGCTCACAGGAATGGGGAAGGGATTGGAAAGCTGAGGTCAGGTTGTGGCAGTCCCATTTTAGATCAGTTTAGACTCCTGGAGCACCACACCCTAAGATTACTTCAGCCAAAAAAAGCTGGAAAATTACCCACATTGTTTTATCACTTATTCTATTCTTTGTCAAATTCTTTTTTTTGCTGTATAATTTTTTTTCCTCCTTGAAAAAGTGAACTCAGAGTAATAAGCGAGAAGTTCTCAATAGAAATCATGAAATGTTAATTCATGAAACTTCCTTACAGACAGTGCTCATCAGAAATCTGATTTCAGTTCCCAAAAATTAAGCTGTGGAAAAACAAAGCTTTCAAATTAATAATATTGGAATTATTAGCAGGAAAAGATGATACTTAGAAAACCAAGCTGTAAGATGAGGAAAACAGAACTCCAACAACAGATAAAGATAAAACCACAATTAAATAGGCAAAGGTATTTTTAAAAACAGCTTGTAAAAGGCAGAAAGCTAATACTTGAAATATTTTTTATTTTATGAGAAGAAACCACACAGCTAAATAACCAAAAGGGCTTGTAAAACAAGTAAGCTGCAAATACAGCCCCAAGAAGGGATGCTAAAGGCCAGTACCATTAACTGACCTTAGTATTCACTGCAGAGGAGATTAAAAAGTTCCCCAAAAGGAACTTTTTGTCATGATAAGATATATGTAAAGACCTGTGTTCAAGACTTAGGAAAAGAGGCTTTACAACAAGTCAAGAAAATGACCAATAAATCAACAGGATATGAATGTATTACCCCAAGAGTTACAAAGCATTGCAAAAACCGAACTGGTCAACTCCTAACTGGTATGGGACTAAAGAGCCACTGGTGCAGTGCACGGGGTCTGAGCAGAACAATTTCCACTCCAGGTATCATCTAAGGGCCTAATCAAGAAATACCTTCAGTGTCCCGACCTGGCAAACAGGTAACAGTAACAAGGACGTGTAAGTTACTAGACCTGGGGCTAAATAAGATACCGGGAAAGTAGTGCTTCCACTGTGTGTGTGGATAAAAGTAACAGCTAATGTAGCACACATGGATTTTTCAAGTTCCTTCACAAAATACTTTTGAAAATTTAGTTTAGTGGACAACAAAATAAAACCTGATGAAATTCAAGGTGTGAATGTGTGAAATAACACGTGAGGAAAATAATTCCTCACTGTATTTACACAACAAAGTATATCAGTACAATTATTACCACTCAAAACCAAAAAAAAAAAAAAAAAACAAACAAACACCACAAAAAACCCCCGAAAGGAAACAGAAACAAACAAACCCACTCCCCAAAACACAAAGAAAAGAGAGCATGGAGTGCCTGTTAAGGACCACAAACTACTCAGAAAGGAAACAAAATCAAAAATATTCATAATTATAAATTTATGCTACCTTTGTATTACAAAGGGTGTCCTGCAGCCCTGACCATACATCTCAAATAAATAAAAATCCAACACAAAATATATAGACAAAAGTAACCAATAAAGCCATGATTCTTTCCTCATACTAAGAATTATTATATAGACTAATATTTTATCACTTAAACAACAAACAGTAGTATAAGTGAGATGAATTGCATAGGTATGTAAGTCACTACAGGTGTGAAGAAAATAAGTAATTCTTCCAACATTTAGAGACAGAAGAAGTGAGGTTTTCCTCTATACAATATTTCATAAAATTGAAGAGCTCATAGTCCAGGCACAGTGCTACATGGGCCTGGCAGATAAAAGCCATCAGATAAACACTGCACAAACTCATAGCAGAGAGGCTCTTTAGAAGGCACGAAGATCTGAGAACCCAAGATGCAACTTCTGTTCAGGACCTCCCTGACCTGCCTGATGTTGAAAGGACACGCTGTGTTTGTTTTATTTCTATTGCACTTCCTGGAGCATCCACCACTGAGCCCATCCTTCCCAGGTTCCCACAGCCACAAACTGCTGAGGTGTGCACAGAACCACAAATCCATCCACCTCAGGTGCAGGAGAGGAGGGCAGAGGTGCAGACATCTGTCACGAAATGTGCTGAGATGTAAGCCAAGAAAGGAGACCTGGAGCAGTCCCTGCTGGCCTCACTGACTGGAGACAGGACAGCTATCTGTGTATGAATGTACAGCTGATTAATCACTGCAACAGTGCTCCCAGAGTGTCTTTAAACAGTTCAGTTGTTGGTTTGAATGTCAGCATCACCCCATGTACATCCTGCCCTGCACAGCAACGGGCTCAAGGAAAGCAACGGAACTTATCACAAAATCATTTCAGTACCTTTGATTTCCAAAACAGGGGTTTTCATGTGGGGGCCAGACATTTTTCCTTTAAAAAGCTTTTAAAGGAAACAAAAATTTTGCTGCTCCAGTGATGAGCAACTATGATACAGAGAAGAGGAAAACGGAGCAAAGACAAGGATCCAAAAAGTATGTAAGACACCGGTCTAAAGGGCAAGACACGGCCACTGCCTCATGCAAGAGTCCATCTGCCATTCCAGTGATAAGCTTTTGCTTATCAAATGAAAATCTACAACTTGTTCATAGCAAAGCAGAAGCTTAGATGCGAAACTGTTTACAGAAGTTAAATAAAGCAGCGGTTCTCCTCCGGGTCAAGCTTTTCCAGAGGTCACTTTCAGCTCCAGTGGCTTCGGGCTCTCTGGTGACTCTCCTCACAGAGCTATGAAGGGATGCCATTTATATGATTTTGCCCAGTGAGGCTGTGCAGCCTCCCTGACTGGAGATATTCCAGAACCGCCTGGATGCAATCCTGTGGAATGTGATCCAGGATGACCCTGCAGGAGCACGGACACTGGACCAATGACCCACTGCGGTCCCGTCCTCCCCGACCTATTCTGGGATTAGCGCGCCCTAAAAGAACGCAAACTCCCGCGAGGAGAACCCCTCAGGAGACCGCGCGTGTGAAGACAATGGTGGCTCCCCGCAGAGACAGCCCCAAACACTGCCCATCAGCGGTGCCTTCAGCACCAGGGCTGTCTGCCCTGCCCCGCCCCACACATCACCCATCGCCAGCCCCTGCCGAGGCGCGGGGGCCGTGCCTTCCTCCCCCCACACTGCCGCAGTGGTCTCTTCCTCCTCCTCCCCTCTCTCCCCTCCCCTCCGGGGTTGCCGTGGTCGCGCCCTGTCCTCACCGTAGCGCTGCGGGTGCTGCGGGTGCCCCAGCGCCTCCAGCCCGCCCGGCCCCCACAGCAGCACCAGGGCCGGGACCAGCCACAGTCGAAGCCTCATGGTCCGGGCGCGGCCTCCTCCGGCACTGCGCGCCCGCTCGTTCGCATCCGCTCGGAGCAGCTTCGCCCTCCGCCCGCCGTGCCGGGCCCGCCGCCCTCCTGGGCCCGCACCCGGAAGCGCGGCAGCTGCGCGCGGGGCATTGTGGGGCGGGCGGGGACGCCATCTTGGGCGGGGGCGGTGCGGGGGGAGGTGCCGCGGGGCTGTGAGGGCGGGAGGCGGCGGGCGCTGCCCTCACGGAGGCACGGTGTGGGGCCGAGGGGCTGTGAGGGCGGGAGGCGGCGGGTGCTGCCCTCACGGAGGCACGGTGTGGGGCCGCGGGGCTGTGAGGGCGGGAGGCGGCGGGTGCTGCCCTCACGGAGGCACGGTGTGGGGCCGCGGGGCTGTGAGGGCGGGAGGCGGCGGGTGCTGCCCTCACGGAGGCGCGGCGTGGGGCCGCGGGTTAGGGACCGCTGCGGGGCGTCTGGTACAGCCTCGCTGCCCCTGCAGGGTCATCCCAGACCGCATGGCACAGGATTGCATCCAAACGGTTCTTGAATATACTCAGAGAGGGAGGCAACAGCCTCTGGACAATCTGTTCCCGTGCTTGGTCGCATGTACAATAAAGTTCTTTCTCATGTTCAGGTGGACCTTCCTGAGCATCCATTTCTACCTGTTGGATCTTTTCCTACTGCTTGGCACCACCATCGGGAGTCTGGCTCCATTCTCTTGGCACCCTCCCCTGAGATACTGAAATTGATGATACTGAGTTGATGAGGTCCCCTCTCACTCGTCTCTTGTGGCTGAACAGGCCCAACTCGCAGCTTTTCCTCATAAGAGAGATGCTCCAGTCCCTTTATCATCTTTGTAGCCTCTGCTGGACCCTGTCCAGGAGCTCCATGCCTCTGGCACTGGGGAGCCCAGAACTGGACACAGCACTCCAGGTGTGGCCTCACTCGGGCTGAGTAGAGGGGCAGGATCACCTCCTTCTACCTGCTGGGAATACCGTTCTTCCTGCTGAGAGCGCTTGCTTTCTTGGGACGTCCTCACCACAGCTCCCTCACAGCCTTCCCAGGGCAGGAACAGAGCCCTGGGAAGGGAGAAGGCTCTGGGCTCTGCAGCCCCTCTCTGGGGACAGCGTGGGGTGTGGACCTGCCTGGGCAGGAGCCTGGTGCTCTCAGACCCTGCAGGCTCAGCAGTGCCACTCACGGCTGCATTTGCTGCTTCTCCCCAGCCCATGTGAGGGACGGCACTCAGTGACTTGACAAGGTTTTGTGTAATTTCCTTAGCAAAACTGAGGATTGTGGAACTTAGTACAAATAATAAGTGATGGGTCCATGACGCAACTGTTCCCAAAGAGCTCACCTTATTGAGATAAAAGCACAGAAAATGTACTTGTGTTGCAGCTGTGCAGTAGTACTCTGGTTAATGTTCTCCAGAATTAGGTGGATCTCTTACCTTTTTGCAGATGCTTCCAGCAAAGATGATTGCAAGTAATGTACTTGGCAGAAAGGGAGAAAAAGTGTCCCCACCTGCTTAAGCTGTGCTGCTCATTAATTAACCTGAAATTTTTAAAAATGGCAGAAAGGGAGAAAAAGTGTCCCCATTGCCCATCCTGCTTAAGCTGTGCTGCTCATTAACCTGAAATATTTAAAAGGCATCAATAAAATTACTCATTTTTCAAATTTTCATAGCACCGTAAAGGCAGATACGTCACTTAAAACAAGACTGTGTCTCCCAGTTCTTGTCCCCAAAGATGAGAGGATTCTAAGAGGTGAAACTTCTGGGGAAACTTCTGGTGGGTCTGCTTTGAACTTCCAACAATTTGCATCTAGTGACTCCTGAAATCGGAGGTTGTGTCTTGCTTAGCAGCCTCCACTGTATCTCCTCCATACATTTGTTCAGTTGATTTGATGCTCAGGAAGTGCCAGCTGAACATGAGGAGGAATTTCTTTACTGTGTGAGTGACTCAGCACTGGAAGAGGTTGTCCAGGGAAGCTGTCAAGTCTCCCTCACTGGAGATATTCCAGAACCACCAGGATACAATCCTGTGCCACATGCTCTGGAATGGCCCTGCTTAAGCAGGGAGGTTGGACCAGATGCTCCACTGTGGTCCCTTCCACCTTTATCCTTTCTGTGATTTCTATGATTTCTGTGATTTCTGTGACCTACTGGATTTCTGTGACCTACTACTTGTAAACTTATAGCATCCATATCATCCTGTGGCAGGGAGCTCCACAGTGTCACTGTACGTATGAACAGCCACTTTCCTTGCTTTCAGCTTGACATGTTGTGACATCATGTGATGACCCAACCCTGCTTGAGAAAGGACAGTACATCAAGTGTGCCTTTTCTATGCCAGTCACCACTTCAGAGCCTCCATGGAATCCCCTTGCAGTCTGGTAAGGCTCCTCTTGCAGACTGACAAATCCAAGTGAAATCTCCTTTCCAAGGAAGTGTTTGCTGCTATTCTGTGAACTTTACTATTTCTGTTATTTCTGTTTGTGATGGTGAGACTGGAACTCCATGTGGTGTTCATGACAGAGACATCTAGTAGATTTATAAAGTGGCATAACAATATTTCCTGCCTTGTTTTCAGCATTGCTTCTGAATATTTCTAATATTCAATGTGCTGTTGATCTCCACTGAGCTGGCATTGTCCTACAAATAACATTAAACTTCCCAGCTCACACTCCTGACGTGTAGTGGTCACTTCAGACAGCATTATTCCACACGTGATGTAGGAATGTTTTGTCCCCATGTGCACAGATGTACATCTGTCCCTCTTCATGGGCATCTGTTGTTTTCCTGCCAGGCGCTGAGGTCTCTGTTCAGCTGTCCACATGGAGGTGTCCAGTGCTAGTCCAGATGACACAGAGGGTCTGAGTGAGGCTTTAGGAGAGTCTGGGGGTCCCTGCTGAGTCCTGTGCTGGAGCATATGTGTCCCCCATGCAGTGGATCATCGGTGGGTGTTTAGGAGCCCTGAACAGAGGGAGGTCTTTCTGCAATTCTCAGCCACACCTTTTCTCTCCTTTCATGAATAACATGATATCTTCAGCAATCTTTGTCTTGTCACTCCTTATCTCACTCGGATTGTTTATGAATAAGTGCAGAGATGTGAAGGTGCATTAGTGACTTACTTTCACTGTGAAAACTGACCATATACTTAGTCTTTTAACTGCATTTCAGTCCATGCTGGGATCTTCTCTCTTGTTGTGTGGTTGTTTAGTCTCCTTAAGAACCTTTAGCAAGAAAGTCTTGAAAGTCTTTCAGAAATCTCAGCAAACTGTATCTCTGCAATCTCTCTTATCCAGGTGCTTGCTGATACATTTAAAAATATTTCAGTCTGAGTTTATAAGGCAAGATTTCTCTTGGCAAGAACAATGTTGACAAAGCCCTGGTAAATCACATCTCCCCACGTATGCACTAATTATAATTGTACTAGTCTGTGCAGAATAGGTGTCACTTTTAATGGTCACAGTTAAAAATAATAATGTAATATTTGATACAATCTACTTCTTAGATGCCAAGAAAGTTTTAAGCAAGAATTGATACCACAGTTAGAATTTCACTGCACTGTACAAACTATTGCATCCTTGAGTTTGAGTTTCCTGGGTGAACAGTGTCAGTTGAGAATTTGTCTCAAAGCTGTTTGTTTTTTGTCATGAACTTCTTTTTAGGTCAATGTCTCCATTTGAAACAGATCAGAGGTAAGGCTAATGATGAAGTGTTCTGGCAGAGGAACACACACTCAGGAGGCTCTTTTGGGTTTTCCACCATGGCTTCATCATCTCTCCTTATTAGTAGTGCAGTCAATTTGGTTGGTGAGTTTCAACTTCTGGCACCTGGTACACTAAGATTATTGAAATAAACTCAGATTATTTCAGACCCTCTTGAAAATTATTTATTATTGGGTTTTATGCATTTTATGACTCTTTCCTTCTATGTCATTCATGAAATCTACCATAACCCTCTGAGTTACAGGTTTGATTGGGTTTTTCTCCAAATGAAATGTCTTGTTTTGGTTAGCCTTCCTTTGTGTGTGATTAATCCATGTTTGTGCTTAATCTAAACATCTTTCTGGCTTTTGGCTTTTGGTTTTGGGGTTTGTGGGTTTTGGGGTTTTTTTATATAGTACAACCATTCTGAAGTATATAATAAATAATTTTCCTCTACCCATGCCTCGATTCTAGTGACTTTCTGTAATTTTTGACCTCCACTGAGTACAGAATTGAAGTTTCAGGTAGATGATACTTCACCAGCTTTCTAAGATGTCTTTCCACATTAATAACAACTAAACAAGGGCTCATCATTGGAAGTAGTTGGTGAAGGTTACATATAACATTTAGAAACATCAATTTTCATTTGCCATCTTATCAGATGTGATTTACTATCGCAGGATCTTTCTGCAAATCTTAGAATCAACTTAAGATTGAACTTTTTGGAATGGCATGGTTCTATCTGTGAATTTATCCCAATTTCCAGATCACATATTGGACTTCAGAGGTATCAGTACAGATCCATGTTTTTACCCATGGATAGACTATTCTATCTGTCATTATTTTGTAACTTGTGAAGGAAGATACAGAAAGCCAGATAAAAAGTTTCTTTTTCTATTATTACTTGAATTTTCCCACTGACTAGGTTTTTTTCTTCCATTTACTTCTTATCTCACAAGCACACTTTAATAACAAAAGTTGTTGCCTGTAAATATTTTTAGGGTTATAGAACTGTGCTTTGGGTTTTGACAGAGCCCACCACAATGGAGTTGTTAAAGTGTTGAGACTATTGCTATTTAATAATAGCATAACAGTATATAGTAATTATGAAAATTGTCACTGATTTAGTAATATGGTTTATTCCACATTAATAACAATAATTTGTTTGGCATCAGTAGATTAGTTTAATGGCGTGTCTGAGTGTGGGTTTTTTTTTTAATCTTAATTTGTTTATATAAATATATTATGTTGTGTCCAGTACAAGACCACTTGTGGAGGGTGTTGATACTCGGTATTAGTAGAAATGCATTCTTTCCTTCCCACAGTAAGGACTTTGAGCCATTTTATTAATATGAGTATGGACTAAAAAAACATATGCTAAATAGATAGGATATAATTAGAAATTAATGGGAAACAGCACATAGTGTGTTGGTGAGGAGTAGCACAAATACAGCACATTGAATAAAAAGAAAAGAAACAAAAGGATTTTATATATGTAGGCAGTGAATGTGTTTCCCTGTGTTATAATAAAAGCTGGAGATGTGGAGTGACAGCTAGCTGGGTAACTGACCCTAAAGGAAGGGTTCCTTTAGGAACAATTGTTTGGTAAAAGAGGTAAACCCACTACCCAGAGTGATTCATAAAATATACAGTTTAGTAGGTTTTTTGGAAAGGAAGATGGCTTCTGTGGCATGCCCTGGAGGAAGATGGTGGATTACCTTTGTTTTGTGAATGTTTGAAGCGTAAATGATCCCCCGAGGAAAAAGTCCTGATCTTGGCTCTGAGCTAACAGATAAGCAGAGCTCCTCCCCACCCATGTGGGAGATGTCGGCTTCATGAAGCTGCATATTTTCCCATGGGAATTATTGAAACCTGTATAACATGTGGCTTTTGAATCTATGCTGGGCAAAGTCCTGTGAAGTGCAGTGTCTTATAAGAAGTGTTCATACTTTGGGAGAAGGAGGGGATGAATATATTCATAAATCTCTTCCACTTTCATGTTCATCTGCAGAAAGAAAAAAAAAAAAAACCAAAACAAAACTTTTAAAGCACCTGGGAGCTTCTCAAAGTGAAATAACCTCCAAAACGTGAAAAAAAAAACCCAACACCAAAACATCCTCTGTGTTTATGTTGCACAAGGAGGGTTTTGTGTTTGTTTCATACCATGGAACAGGGGACCTAGCAGCAAGAACAGGTCTGCCAGAGTTGACAGGTAGAAGACTGGTATACTTCGGCCTGATTGCTGAGGTTGTCTTCTCCCTCTTGCTGCTAAATGAGATCTGGACTTCTGTGGCATGCCAGTTCTGAAGTTTCTGTAATCCCTCTCTTCCTTACCTCTTTTTCCTCCTCTCTTCTCTTCCATGTCTGTCTTTCACCAAGTCATCTGACATAGTCTCCTCTTTTATCTCCATAGATGTTTTTCTTTCCCATACAGCATTTCATTACTTTGAAGGCCTCACCCTTACTTAGCTCTATTTGGCCTATTGTCACTTTCAAAATATGTAAAATAGCACTCCACATAAGTGATCCAGGAGTTTCCAACATTTCAACATTAGTGATCCAATGATTTCCCAACATTTCCCCTACTTACTCAGAAAGACAGAAATTCGGCTACAACTCTTGAAATATACATATTCCACTATTTTCTGACTTTGAGGAACTTCTGTGGTCTCCTGTGGTCTTCCAGGACTACACAAATATGCTGCAACTGGACTGACTTGCCTGCTGTGCTGGTTTTGAAATCTGCTATTACTGCATCACAAAGGAAAGCAGAGACTAACATGAGAGAGCTTTTTAAAGGCAGAAGCAATCTGAATTTGTTCTTCATTATTGTGAGCATATGTTCTCTATAATTATAATAACACATAATGCTTTTCTTCCCTGAAGCATATAAAATTTAATCTTCTTAGGGAGGGAATATACTCTTGTGAAGTTACTTCCTGCTACAGCCTTTTAAAATCCACAAAGAAATTACTTGGGCCCTACCTTCTGACAGAAAGTGGTCCCCATTTCTTTTATCTGCCAGGAGATGGTGCTGCCAGTCTTCCATCTCTTCCTTTCCAGTTTTTAGGAAAGGTGGCACATGTTTATGTATAAATAATGAAGATACTTCTGCCATCTGACTGGTACACTTTTGTCCTAATAGGGATCTTAAGAGAAACAGAAAACACCTTTCCATATTTAAAGCTTACTACTATCTTACTACCGGACATACATATTTAAGATTCACCAGGTGTCATTGGCAAAGCCATTCAGGAATTTTCCAGAGTTTTTTAGTGTTCCACAGCAAAATGATGAATGGAAACCACTTAACTTTATGATTTCCTGGGTATTTCACACATGCCTTTCTCACCTTTACAGACATCTGTGGATACACTCTGGCAAGATGGTTCATACTTTCACAGGCATCCCAGCCCTGTTCAGAGAACAAGAGCTGTGACAATGCTTTAAATGGAAGCAAGATGCAGTTTTAAAACTCATCCTAAATCACTTTTTGTAATTTAGACAGTTCTGTTAGCATCAATGTTAACAGGTCATGTGGCTTCAGGTTCCTCTGAGCACGCTTCACAAAATTTGGTCTGAAAAGACCTTGCAATGTATAATGGAGAGACACATTCTCTTCTGCTTGATCACGTTTACAAATATTTGTGAATGCCACAGAGCAGCATACTTCCTTTTAAGCTTAAAGAATAAATTTTTTTGCTTTGTTTATTTGGTATCAGATTTTCTTTTCATCAGTGCAATTGTTTGGTAACACTCATGGCTACAGTAAAAAAAAAAAAAAACCAACAACAACAAAAACCCAACCAACCAAAAAAAAAAAAAAAGCCAACCCCCCCCTCCCAAAAAAACTAAAAAAACCACTGGACCTAATGTCAAATTCCCTGGTATTGTTGTGTTCTGGTTCTAAAATACATCCTGAAGATTTAACATATATCCTGGTGATTTCTCTTACCCACCCAACAGCTGTCTCAGACACTGGTGGATGTCAACATCTCTGGTATCAATTCCTGCTCTTCAGAGGACATCAGATATTTTTATTGATTCTCTTTTCTCTCCTACAAAAAGCTTCTTTGATGTGGAATTTAATAGAAGAAAAGAGAATATAAACACAAGGTAAAATGTGTTTCTTCTGGGCAGTATTTTTGATCAGACATTAGGACGAGACATTATTCCAGGAGTATTGTTAATACAAAGGCAGCAAATGTGGACCTTGTGGAAAGTAATGAAATGTGGGCCAGTCTCCAGCTGTACTATTTTGGTGTACGAGATGCAGAGGGAACTCACTGCCAGTATAGTCCAGCAGTCTAAGCAAAACCTGGCAGCTGGACAACTGGACACATACCATAGTAAAGAAACCAAAACAAAACACCCCAAAACATTTAACTGACTAAATTTGCATATGTTTGGGTTTGGAAGGATCTGCTGGCATTCTACCTTATGCAGACTTCTTTGCTTCTACATTTGTCTGTGTATATGTACTATGTCTTTATATGCATATGAAGAGTTCCTGTTTAGGCTTAGAATAGTATGAAAGAGACAAATTAAACTCTTTTGGGGTGGTACTTCTGGGTTTTTTTCCCTTGCAAGGTAGGTTGACAATATGGGATTTAAGTGTAAGTGGAGGCTGCAACATGCTATGGAAAATTCATGTACTGAATTTTGTACCATCTGTATTACAAAGAAACAGAAAAAGAGTGGGCTAGAAAAAGGTTGTGCTGGAATGGATTTGTGCCTTCTAGGGTTTTTTGGCAATACCTCAAATATGGAGCAATTTATGGAATACATGGAATGTAGTGTTGGATTTTGCTTGCTATTCCTAATTAGAGCTGTAGCAGACCACTTGTGAGTGAATGAGGCATCATTAAGAGTCGCTTGAAAAGAGATAAATGCCTCAGCCAACCAAATAAGACCTTGCATTTTCCCTGGGTTCCACAGTGAGAACTGGAGCCCCGAGCCTCCTGCAGAAGCAGATGCTCTTGAAAAAATTGCTGTGATGAGATGTTGCAGCAGTTCTCCTTCTGTAAAATGAGAAGTTGTGTGCTTTGTGTTAATGCTCCTCCAGAAACTATCTTAAAGTCTCAATAGAGGGGAAAGATCAGGACAAGAGGATCTCGTGTAGTGACCTGGTGACTTTGCAGCAGAAGGACAGGGCAGAATTACCCTAAATTGTCAGGACAAGAGGATCTCGTGTAGTGACCTGGTGACTTTGCAGCAGGACAGGGCAGAATTACCCTAAATTGCACCACTGATTGAATGAACCCACCCATTCACCTCAGAACTGGAGGAATGGAGGCAGTTTTTTGCCGAGATGCTGGAGTCTACAAGCTATCAACAAGTCCAGAGGTTTCATTCTCCTTACTTATTTTTGACCCTGTCGACTCACTGATCTGAGCAATGTGTGAAGCCTTGCTGCTCCAGGCTAGCAAGTACTTTACACTCTGAATAGGTGTAAGTGCCTGCACTGAGCAGGCAGTCTGGATCCAAGTCCTCACAGCTTTTTCTCAGACAAAATAGCTCTCCTGAGTATATGAATGAGACCAAGAGAATTAATTTTCAAATAATTTCTTTACAAAGAAAAATTCACCAAATATCTTTGGTCTATGAACACTCTCAAAATCTTCATATGACCATAATTCACACATTCCACCTGTTTCCAACAAGAAAAGGAAATCTCTGTGAGCAGCCTGCATCTGGGACAGCAGTTCACCACTGCAAAATGGACCTGCACATATGTTGGACTTGTAGACAGCCTAGTGATGTCAGGCTCAGGAGCACTGGCTCACTTCATCCAACCCTCAGGGTCCAGGTGACCCAGACTGGCCGTCCTCATGATGGAGCTTTGGTAAAGGAGCTGCATTTGAACTGCTTAATATCTGTGTGTGATTCAAGTCACCTGCCCATCATCTGAGATTTCAACATTTTTTTTTTAATGTGTCTTCTTATTTATATGCCTTTGATGTCTCATTTTCATGGTGCCTCATTTCTCTCCTCTCCAGGGCTTTCAGTTCCGTGTGCTTGAAATGTGACTCAGAATTGCCACTCCCCAGCCCTGCCCGAGTACACTGCTCTGGGATGTGCTCACCAGCCAGATCTGATACAGGGCACACGGCAGGAAGACAAGAGAGAAGAGCACTTCCAAGAGACACTTCTGCTTCAGGACAGTGCTGCTAGAAGGCATGTTCCCTTCTACACCTGTGCAGGCTCTTCATCCTTCTCCTGGCCTACCTGCAGTGGTTTGGTTGGAAGTATATTCTGTGTAGTGGTAGTAGAGAGCCTCGAGAGACCTGCCCTCAGTAAGTATGCTGGCTGTGTTATTCATTGAGCTGTAGCTTACATCACCCTGGTAACACAGCTCGGCCATCATAAGGCAGCTGGGAGCACTTTGGTAATTCTGTAATCACAGATGTCAGACTAGCTCAGGAGTCTCCAAACAGTTTGGACCACTGGAGTGTAGTCAACTCTGAAAACTTATTGCACTCTATTATTAAAATTCTACCTAAAACCATGTTTTCATATGATTCTAGAGTAGAGTTCAGTGGCTCATGGGGCCCAGTAAGGAAACCACTGGCCAAAATATTTCAACTGCAACTAACTTAAGGTACTATTAAAGAGACTCTGTCTAAGTCTCCTCACCTTTCTGTGTGTGAATCAGTTTTCAGTGGTAGAGCACAGACAGTGATATATATTAGATGTACAGTGCAAGAGCCAAGTGTTCAAGGTATTATACACCTGCTGACCAAAAACACCAATTTAAAAGAACTGGGAAATAACCTGAAAACAAGCATAGTGCTAGACCCATTTTAAAGTGATTATCTGAGGTATTTTTCTTTATGAAAAGTGACACCAAGCTTGTGTTTCTCACACATGAGAAAAGTGTTATTGGTGAAGAACTGGTAGGCAGGAGTTTCTAAGGTCCCTAAAGTAAAAAGCACAGGCACAGAGTTTACTGCAAATCTAGGACACAAACTCATACTTGTTTATTACTCTTTAGATATTTTTGTTCTCAAAAGAATACTGATTTATATATAACCAGGGATGTTAATATGGCTCTTTGTAAATTTTTTTTGCACTTGGGGACAAACATAATAAAGGGAGTGTTTGAGAAAATGTCTGTTCTGAGCAAATTCCTGTTAGTTAAGATAGTAGGTAAACAGCACTGTAATTAAAGGACTCAAACACTTTTGAAGTTGTTAAGGAAATGTGTGACAAATATCATCAAGAATGTGGTTCAAAGGATAAAGTTCATATCTCTAAGACACACAGGGAAAGCCTGATTCTGGTTCTCTGCTACTTGGGTACCAGGCTTCAGCTGAATCAAACTTACTCTGCTGTCAGATGTCCACACTGGGCAACTTTTCTTGCTTTATTTGAGATGCTGAGAAAAGATGACCCATGGGATCAGGACAAAGAAGGAGCCTGAAACAGGTGATAAAAAGGGCCATGAAAGATGAGGAGGTCAAAAAGGTGACCAAGAAAAAGTTTAAGAGAAAAAAAAACCCAAACTCTGTAGTGCCATCAGAGCTCTTGCTCTTGTCTCCTTGATACCTTCTTCTCTTTTCCCTTTGAGCTTCACAAAAACTGTTCCAGTTTGTCCAGTTAAACGATGCTGAATATGGTTTGTCATTGTTTGTGTTTATAATTAAATCACACTGAATTCTTAGGTGCACTTACAGTTCATTTTGTTGGCTGATTGGGTTTTTAAAATTTATTTGTGTTCACAAATACAGGGAAAAAAAGGAGTGGAAGGCATAAATAGTTATGCAGAATTGAGGTCTACCATTGTTGGATTTCTGGATTGTCTGGAAGACTCCTCCAAGGCAGCTGACGGGGAAGATTGAGACACAGGTGAACATCTGTGGTGGGATCCTGTGGGCCTCCACTTACATTTTCCATGGAAGGGCAGCAGCAGTGTCTGCACAAGAGCTCTGGACTCTTGTAACAGTGGCCATCCTGCTTAGGTGCCTCTGTCAGGTCACAGACTGATCAGATGTCTGTGCCAGGGCCTTGCTGAAGGAGTCATTTCCTAGTAAGAATCAGTAAGACAAGCAGACTATCCACTGCAAATGAAACCATCCTTTTTGTCAAAAGTCAGCTCTTCTGTGTGTTTTGATGAAAACTTGCTGGAGCCAGTGTAAGCAAGGATGCATTGCTGCTGGTTTTGAGGCAATTATACTGAAATTACTGAAAACATCACTTTTCAGGGCCTTTTACAACACTAAAGTGGTTAGAACAAAATTAAACCAGTTGAATTTTAGTGTACTGCTGTTGGACAGGTTTTCTCATTTACCACAGCTGATACAAATCCATGTATTTGTCCCTTGAGAATACAGATTATTGGCTTTCTGAGTATCTAAGAAATAGTCTAAAGCATAATTTACCAAGCCCCAATCTCCAGAAAGCAATGGTAGTTCCCCAAGAATAAAACCAACCCCACTGACCATACAAATATATTTGTATTTAATGACTGTGCAATAAGGGGTCTAAAATAAAAAATAGATAGTATAAAAATAAGAGAAATTAAGGACTTTAGAGGAAAAAAACCAGCAACACTGTTGTTTATGTAAGATGAAATAAGTATAGTGGCAAGTTTTAACACAGGGTAACTTTAATGTATTTGTTAATGGATTAGTGAGAACAACTGATTGCATTAATGCTTTTAATGCTATGCAGAGTATTGGGATGATTTAGCATTATGTGTGTTTGAAAGACACGCCCCGAGGAACATGTAACTTTGAAGTTGGACTTGCTCTGAGAGAAGATATGAACCATGTAATTTCCATAGGTCCCTTCCAGCCTTAATGGTTTTATGACTTGAAAGCATTATTGAAACTAAGCTGCTTTTATTAAAATATTTGCCTTGTTAGTGGCTGACAGCATTGTGTAATGATAAGAGCAATGGAGGCATGATGTTAAGCTATTAAAGTCATAATCAGTAAAGTATGGAGCCATAAACAAACAGCTGCACTTTATAAATGTGTGTGTGCAGTTTATACAATGTAGAAAAACAGTTTAATGTTGAGATGTTTTGTAAGAGCCTTAAATGTATATTACTTGTCTTGCTCCTATTAATGCAAAGATACTGCATATGTGATAGTAAGTAAATGTGAGCAGTTTTTTTTTTTTTAATTTTGTATGAGTTTTTTGCTTTTATATTGCTGGTTTGCTGTGCAAGCTTCTAGTATTTCCTATCATAACTTAAACCATATTCAAATGAGCTATTTGAAAAGTTAAATTAATAAATAAACTGGCTGTTCTTACCTGTATACAAAACTCCAGAAAAGAGTAGTTTATTTCTAAGGATTTAGACTTTTATTTATGCTTTTTCCAGACAACATGACAAGTAATTGTTAAATGTGGTTTCTAAACAATCTTCAACCAAGACGCCACAATAAAAGTAATCTATTTGGTACAAAATTTTAACAACATTTTTATGTCCCCATTTGAGTCCAGAAATCCAAGTTATGCAAAGGCAGGAGTGGCTCACAGGACTGCAAACTCAGAGGTAATGATGTGTGGTTACTGGCATGGGGTCAGCCTAGGTCCTTAGTAACCAAAAGTTGTTAGCATCTGATTATAACTAATTTCCAACACCACATGAGTCAGTTGTCTGCAAGCACACACAGTCAAATTGTCAATTCTCATAAATATATATATATATATATATATATATATATACAAACATATGTAAATATTTGTAACAAAATACTTATAAATAAAATATGTACTTCAGTATAAACACACTAGCACAACTGAAACTATTTGGTGTATTACTCAGTATTTTCCCACCTTTTAATTCTCCTGAATATGATGCATCTTTTAGGTTATAATTTTAAACAGAGGATTACAAATGCATTTCTCAGTTGAAAGAAATAGGAGTCTTGCTCTAGATTGTTTCATTTTAATGAGTTAAACTTACTTAGTGAACTAATTTTTTGTGGTTAATTATCAGCTCATCTTGTTTCTTGCATTAATCCCATATTCTCCTGTTTCCTTGATTACAGGCATCACTACCAGGACATTTCATTCTGGAACAGTACAGAAACAGCCTCCTACACAATAAAGCACAGGAGGACTGTAAACAAGGTTTGCCTTTTGATGCTTGAATTTGTTTTTACCCTTAAGCCCAACTTCTGAAGGTAGAAAGAAACTGGATCATGCAGAACACCTGAAATTGTAGTAAAACAGGTTTGCTGACCATGCCTGTGTTCTGCTGGGTTGTCATATGGATTGATGCTTCTGCTAAGGGTACCAAGCTTCTTTCCTTGGTGAAGATCTTAATTTTTGTCTTTTATTTACAACTCTTCTTTTTGTGCAGTTAGAGACTCAGGAGCTTTCATTGTTGGAAGATACTACTCCTAAAGAGACTTTGATCATGCAGCCTAATGAGTGTCACTCACTTTGAGACAACAATGAACATTACAAGACCAGACCCAGAATACAGCGCAAAGTAGACAAACAAACCTGCCTTGAGTCTGACAAGAAGGGATGTTAAATTTCTTGTACCTGAGTTTTTGTTATGTTGCCACATCATCCATCCTAATTTGCATTGCCATGGGGAGGAGGAGTGCTCCTGGCCTTTCCTCTCATGCATTTCTCTTCCTGAGGATCAGCATGTGGGCAGGGGAGGGAGGAGGGAAAGGGGTCCATCCCTGTGTGTAGTTTTGCATTCAGGCTGTCTGATGCCAGCCTAAGAGGGGGACTAGGGACAAGCAGAGATGAGGCAGCAGAAGATTTCGATGGCAGTATGGATTTGTTTTGGACTAAATTGACTGCATAACTGTGACCTCAGAGGGATCCTCCAGAGCACGTATTCAGTGCAGCAACTGGTTGTCAGCACAGGAGACATGGCCCAGGAGGACAGGCTGCCACTGGAGCTTTGTACCCCAGCAATCCCCATTTAACGAAAATCTTCAGACATTGCTGGCAGGGAGTATGAATCAGCACAGCCTTTGGATTGCTGTCATTTGTAAGGCTCAGACTGATACATTTTATCCCACAACACTGTTTAGAAGCAATATGTAGAGTTTTAAAAGTAAAGATCTTTGAAATTAAGCAAGTAAACAAATTACTAATAGCAAACAGGAGTTTTGGATGTGGGTGGGTGCAAATGGATATGAAAGCTCAGTGACAAGGAAGAAAACCAAACACAAATACATCAAACTGCATCTACCAGTTGCTTTTGTTTCAGTGGAGTAGGTCTCAGAGGCAGTTTCCCTGAACAGCAGCAATCTCTGCTCCAATTGGAAAAAGAAAACATCGGAAAGCTTCACAAGTCAAAGGAAAAAAACAAGCAGGACCAGACAGGAAATATGCTGTTAAATGTAAGATTTTTAATTTTTGGTCATTCTTTCCACACAGGTCCCTCAGTAGTCAGACACTCCTCATTTCTAAATGTTAAACCTTCTTCATTATCACAGCATTTTTCTTACTAACCAATGATATTTTTATAATACACATGTATTTATTTATATTTCTTAAGAGCTCAAAGATTTTTTTCTCATTGTTTTAGAAATTGGGATTGCTTTGCACAGGAAAATACTTTAGAAGAAGAATGCAGGGCATGGAAAACTACTGACATCCCTGTATCTTGTCCATGTCTCTGGCCCCACAGGTGGCAGGGTGGAGAGAGTGCTCCTTTTGGCTACATGAGTAGGAAAGAATTGATTGCCAGGGCCAAAGGAATAGACAACTTGTCCAGTCTTGTACATACAAGTCTGTAATAGGCATCTACTTCAGAAGGCCCCATAAAATATGTAGTCAATAAATCCAAGCTAAAAGACAGGTTTTAAACATCCTCTAACCCAAAATACCTAAGAAAAAGACTAAAAAAAGAAGGTACAAGAAGAGGTCAGGAGATTGGGCATTGCAGAGGCCCTTGGTTTCTGCAGTAATAGGAAGTATATGGCACACAGTTCTAGCAAAAAGCACTCTACTCCACTTTCTCTTACCGAGGAGGAAATCAGTGTTTACCACAGTTCTTCCAAAGTGGTTCTGAGAGGCAAACTCCTCCTGCATCTTAAATGGCTAGATGAGCATCCATCTAGTAATTGAAAGTCAGAGTTGTGAAGGATCTCAAGGATAAACATCCTCTTTCAGACAATCCAGTGGTTTTGTGTAGTTTCCATCAAAACAGCAAAGTGTTTTATTGGTCTGTGTGTTCTGCTTTTTAAAGTTCTTTATCTTGTACACCCTCACTTCTCCACCCAGATGCAGGTGTTTCTAAGTGCATTCTTGTAATCCATTATCATCTCAACGCTACGGTCAGGCCTCCTTGCCCTTCATGCTTGGTTTTGTTTGTAGGTATGACGTGAATAATGTTAATGCAGAATGATTACAGATGGCATGCACCAAGTGGGAATAAGATTCCATGTACAAACTCTACAGCATGAGGTTATGTTAATAAAATGTGTTTCAAAGACTTATCCCTTGATAATAATCTAAATGCTGAGTCTAAAATTCTTCATATTGCAGGTAAGATCTGACACTCCAAGACCTTGGACTACTTTGCTCAGGGAGAAACAGGTAGCCTGTTCAGACAGCAAGAAGCACCAAGTGATGGGAAAGGAATTAAAAAACAAAGAAGAAAAAGTCTCCTTTTAGATCATGATAACCAGGTCATGGCTAAATCATAAACTGCTGCAAAAAAAAAGCCATCTTAAGGCCAGTCTAACCAACTGCAGACTTTGGCTCAGCAAGCTCATGTCATATGTATACAAGGTATGATAATGGAGTAGTCAGCACAGTGCTGCACTTCCACAATCTTGTAGATGAGTTATATGGGGTAACATTAAAACTGGGCAATAGAGTATATTACTCCTGCAACTCCTTCTCTGAGCTCTTCTTCTCAAGCCTTGCTTCTATTCACACATCAACTACACCAAGCAGATGTCTCACGCAGCTGAGGAAGCAGTGCTGAATTCCAGACAGAGCAGACTGAAAGTCAGTTTTAAGGGTTTCATCTAAAACACCAACGTAATGATATAGGACTGTATGGCATTCAATTAATCAGTGCTTGCAAGGTGATGGAATTAAGAACAACAGGATTTATTTGTTTCACTGGGAGATGTACTTTCCATATTTTTTTGTCCTTGTTGTCAGTCATGTGATTGCATGACTAGTTGAGGAATCAGACAACTCCAATGGAAAAGAGAAATTAGGTCATCTGGTCCACCCTTGCTGCCAGGACATGACTGTTCCCTGCAGTGGATCACTTCCCACACAGTTATCTTTCCAACAGCCTTTTTGAGGATGGAAATGCAATTCAGAGTCCCATTTCGCTATGGCTTCCAGAGCTTTTGAGGACTTTTTATTTTGCCAAGAATGCTTAATGAGAGAATCAGATCTAACAATTTTAAATTCATTTCAAAGAAAAAAAATCAAAATCTCAGAATTTCATTCTCAATAAAAACTTTTTAATAGAAAAATTACGCAATATTTGGGATAATTTGGGACACTGTTTTTATTAGACAGGAAATAGTTTATGTGACTCAATTCTACCAATTAAACAATAGGATTCCCGCTAAAAAGATCAAGCAACTAATTCAGAAAGTAGTTTAGGAAGCATCCAGTACTTGTGATACTCTGAGCAGACCATCATCAGGAGACCCAGCACTAGTGCTAGCTGACTGGAGGGATTTCAGGTTGCCTTGATAAATTACTCCAAGTGCTTGGATCCCCATCCTTCAGCAGAACATCTCAATGGGCAAACAGCACTCAGACTGTACAGAGCAGGACTGGTTATTAAGGAAAAAAAAATAATGAACACAAATAGAAAAACAGTGATAGAACTTACACATAGGGAAATGTCACACTACTTCTCTTTAGCAGCTTTAGCATGACTTCCATGCTGCCTGCAAATGCAAACATGCCCCATCTTTTACCTCTACATCACCGTGCTCATTGAGTAAATCCATTATTTCAATTAGTAAGTGGCAGTCCAAGTATTTCCCTAAGGTTGATGTCCTTTCCCAAAGGACCCATTTGCTTCATTTTTACTCAGAGATGTGACCATGTATTTTGGTTTAAGGTTTGGTTCACTTTCTGAAGTTAGGCAGAGATTCTCCAAACTCTGCTCAGCCTCGCTGGATCACTTTGGCTACCAAATTCCCATCCTTCTTTGCCTTCTCACACTTAATCTGTATCATTTCTTGATGGTTTTAGACCATCATCCTTCACTAGAGAATTTTGTTTGAACTTCACCCTGCAGCAACATTCTCACCAGGGAGGATTCAAAAGCATTTAAGGCACTTCAGTACAAACTCAGCAGTTCAGAAACAAGCTCATCATGACAAAATGAGTAATCTCTAGATCTTTGAAAAGATCACAACCACTGCAACTTCAAGTACAAGTGCATGTGGTTGCTTTTTTTCTCACCAGAGAAATAATAAGATTTTCTTGATAAAACATGCCTTTTTTCCTTCTCCCAACAGAGGAAGAGTGCTCTCAGGTGCTCCAGAGTTCAGGAATCAAACAGGCTACTCTCTCCAGTTGCCTTATTAAATCTTCAAATTAATCCACATAGCTTTTCCTTTTGTCCCCAGCAGAACTACAAAGACACTGCAGGGTTATTCCATCTCTGCTATAAACCATGAATTCATTGTCAAATTCTCATTATTCTACTTGTCTTTTAAAGTACATGAGAACACTGTATTTCATTCCTTTACATAAATAATGCTTGACTGTCTTAACTTAAATGGGCTTAATCCCACTATTTTAGATTGTCATTGCAGATACCAAAGGTTGTCCAAAACTCATTGGTCATGAAAGGGTTAGCATGGCAGGTGGGAGTTCCCAGGGTTTGGATGCTTGTGTATGCCATGCTCTCCACAGCAGGGTTGTGAAACTTTACTGTAATAACAATAATGATTAGATCCATGGTGACATGACAATTTTCCCTGGCTTTTTTGCAGTAACAGGTTTCTAGATTCCACTTGATGAGGAAGGAGGTGTTTACTAACAGAAGAACACACTAAATTATATACCTTTTGTGGGTGTAGCAATTTCCTACTGTTAGAGGAAAACAAAACATTCCAGTATTACAAATCCACTGAACAGTCAACGTGTTTTCTTTCTCTTACTTTTCTTACTGCACCTACTTCCTACTAATTAATAAATCCTAGTGATTTATTAATTAGTAGGAAGGCCTGACTGGTTTTCTCGGTAAGTGAAATTTACAAAGTCAAGGAATACAATATGAAGTCCCAGGATGCTGATATCGATCTCATATTTGTACCTGGATGGAAAAAAAAGCTACATTTGGAAAGCTTGAGCATCTTTTAAAAATTAAAGCACCTTTGACAAGAATCATCTGCCTTTTCTCCTCCACTTCCAATTGGACAACAGTGTTTGCAAATGACCCATCAACCAAGCCAGACAGATAAGCAAAATTTCCTTTTTATCTTTGAAGACAGTGAACTAACAAGTGAGCCATTTTTATAAAGAGCAGCCATTTGGAAAAAGAAAGTATGTTTATTTCTTTCAAATGTCAATGCCCATGCTGTTAAAGATCATTCTATTCAGCAACCAAAACAATTCCTTTTTCCTCGGTTGTTTTTTCCTTTTGCAATAGATTATTTGCAGATGCAATCCAAAGAAAATTGCCTCCCTTACCAGACAAATTATCACTGACAAAATACAAATCTAACTATTGCAGACCACTGATGAACTGAATCCTCATTAAAATCAGCAAAACTTTGAGGATGTGCAGCATTAGGACCCAACTCTGAAAACCAATTACTGTTACAGATGTATTGAAGTTCTGCATAATGTATTATCCCTGCACACCACAAAATGCTCCTGGAGCACTTTGTTAATCTAAGATTCCTCTCCATGCAGAGCTGCTGACAGCAGAATGCTTACAAGATTTAGCTAAAAGGCGGCCCTGACACAAAAATAAATGGGTAGAAACTAGCTAAGAGAAAGCTTTTATTTGGATTTCTACATAGCAGCAGGATGAACATACTGTGTAGAGTGGGATGTGATATCTAGGGGGTCTCCCCCAGACTTATTTGAAGTACATAAACCACAGCATAAGTTGTCCCCCTTTGAAGCAGAAGTCTTCAACTGGTTAGGCTGGCACACTTAAGGCTGTATCCTCTACAGGAACCATTTATATTATTATTTCTCAAAATTTATATTTTTTATTATTTATCAAAGCTACTGGTTTTGAAGCATATTCCACAGATTCACTAGAGGTGAGTGCTCTCGGTAGAGGACAGAATGGAGCAGCACATGCAGAGATATTAAACGTCTTTTCAGCCCTGACCACACGCAGACCTTCACGCATGACATCCCTCACTTCTAAGTGACAAAGTATCTTAAGTCCTTCCCACTCTGAAGGCAGTAACAAGAGGCAGCAGTGTTTGTATTCAATACTGACAGGTTCTGGTTTTCCAGTTCTCCTGCCTTACAGCATTTTCAGTAGTGACCATCTTGCTGTATCTTGTCCCCGCTGGGATCCTACACACCTGGCACCTGGGTGCAGGCCACCCCCTCAAGTATTTGCAATGTGCAAGAGCTGAGAGCAATTTGTGCCTTTGAGAATGTCTCCACCACCATCCAGCGTGCCCAGCCCTTGCTCCAGAGCCTGAGAAGGACAGGGTAGAAAGGAAGAGCAATGCAAGACAGCTAGAGCAAAGCAGAGCAGGAGAGTAACCAGAAGATCAGAAACACATTTGTAGGGATGGAAGTATCACAGCAAAGTAGCTGTGAACTTGGCTGCTAAATAATTTGAGCGGGCCTAACAAAAGCCCTGATTTTATTTCCCACTGAGCAATATTGAAACTGTCCCAGATGGTATAAAACTTGAGGGGAGGGACAAAATGGAATATCAAAAATTGGGTCAGTTAAATTGGCTCTAGCTGCAGTTCCACTGTACACAAACTTCTTTGGCGATACTCCGGTACTCCTTGAGAAGTTCCTCTTGTTCCTCCCACTGATGAAACTGTCAACCATCTCTCAAACCACAAACCTTAACAGCAGTAAGCTGGCATGAGTTTCCACTTGACACAATCCTTACTGAGCACTAATATTTATTTGAAGCATTTTGGCATAGCTACATGTTAACAAATATCTATACTTTGAAGTGTCCAAATAAAAATATATTTTATGTGGGTGCGTATCCTATGTTTGCATAAAACCCTACTGAAGACCCAGTGTATGAAAATTGAAAATTATGTTCTCAAGGTCCTGTATTTAAATGGATTAATTCTAACATTAAAGGTGAATTAAGTTATTAATAAACTATTAGTAACTATTGAAATATTTTAAATCATATAGCAAGATCTTGTTCAGACCCTTCAGTCTGATCAAATTAGCTCTATAAATGAAGTTTAGGTCACCTATACATTGAAACCAATGAAATTTTGCTAACAGAACAAAGGCAGGTTTTGTGTCAGGCTGGATTTTTCAGAAGGCATGGGAGTGGCAAAACCTTGGCTCTGCCATTTTATAATAGCCCAAATATTCTGCTGCCTCCTGGTTCACATTGGCATAATTTGTTCTGTGAACAGAAACACAAGTATTTTTTAAACTTCACTGGGCTGATTCACACATCCTGTACTACAGAGGCTTCAGTATCACTTAACACATGCACAAAATCTCTTTGGAAGCCTTGAGCTATGTGAAGAATGCTATAATGTACAGTGTTGTTATTGCTGTTACTGCTGAAACCAAACTATCACTCCCTGGCTGTCATACACCAGATTTCCCTGGGGAATGCAATTTAAGTAATTCCTAGCATAGAAACAAACATCTCTTCTCCCTCTCATTTTCCTCCTTTTTACAGGACTGTAATGACCCTCTTTTATTGTTTCCAACAGATTTACAACAGACTGGAAGTACCCAGCATCTGCTCAGCAGCAACATGAGCAGCCATATGTGATTTGAAGCCAAGGCTTACAAAAAAACCCCCAGTCTTCTCCCTCCAAACAGATTTTACAAACTGTCCTTTTGCTTACAGAGGGCTTTTACAATGACAATGACCACAACAGGAATGAGGATTTAACTACGCAAAGAGGTTGGACAACAAAGAATATAATTTGCAGTAAAAAAGCTCATGAGCCACTTCTAATGGCATTTACAGAATCTCTGCTCAGAAATTCTTACACGATATCAATGCACAGATCCTACGCTACACAGGCTGCCTTTAAACTGCTTTGCATATACAGAAATACAAGTTTTAAAATACTTGATGACATAGTTTCAGGCTACACTTTATTATCAGTGTCCTCATGACAATGTGGCAGAAGACAACAAAGCATTCCTCTAGGAAGATGGAGTCTTTGCAGCGTAGCAGAAAATATCATGGCAGTAACCCAGAGCTGGTACTAACGTTTCACCCTTCTCACTCTGGCATTTTATACAGCTGAAAGCTGGCCAAGCTGGCATTGCTGGAGCTTTCAGCAGCCGTGTCATCTAGCCACATTCACACAAAACAGGGCAGTTAGCTCTTGGTACACAAGTCTGGATTTCAGCTGTACAATGGGAATCTCAAGTCTGTATGCTTCCAATAATATCTGGAATAAATTAAAAAGTCTGCCCTTTACCTACACATGATGATTTATTACCCAGGTTTACCTGGGAGGGAAAGACTCAGCAAAGTTATTTAGGGAATTACAATCCATCCCTTTTATTTGTGGTATCGTCCCATTCCGCTACACGTTTCCTTCCCTCTCTCCTCCAAAACAATGCAAATACTTGTCCGAATTTTGGAACTAACAATGAGGAGAGGTGCTGCTGTACTCATTATTATTATTTAAAGACTGATGCTGCAGTTTCAAGACTTTTTTCATGTAAAACACAGATGCAATCAACAAGAGACAGTCTAGAATTTGCCCAGCTTGATAATAATCAGAAAGCACATTTAATAAATTAAGCTATAATCTAGATACAAGGCCCAGCTGCTGTTCCTGTAAGGAAAACTGACAACTCTCAACAAGGTGCAAAAGAAAGGAAACAAGAGAACAGTGTTAGCTGACGATGCAGTGCAAGCTAAGACAGCAAAGAAAGCAAACCTTGAGCAAAGAAAGCAAAAAATGAGCAGATAAAGCTGACTGCTACGTGCAGTACCCAAACAGCCTCACTAAAGAATGGCAGCACTTAGGAGCTAAAACCTTTATGAAACAAATAAAGGATCAGTAAGAAATCTGGGGGGGGAGGGGAAATTACAAAACCAAAACACCGATTAAGAAGCATATGAGTTTACTATGTAGAGTCCTGCCACACAATATTTTGACAGCAATTCAAAGTGACTGCATGAAGAAAATGGAATTTATACAGTTTTTTTTTTTTTTAGAGCAATGCATGTCAACTGAAGCACAGAATCTGAACAGTTTTATTGTAGAAACACTCATTGTGCACACTCAATGAATAAAAACATGGAAGGTGGAAGATATACCACCAGAAGCTTTCAAAGACTAGTAATATATATCCTTTTTTGTAATGTCATTTCTTGTCCAGCCACAACACTAAAAAGAGTTAAATATTTTCAAAAACCCACCAACATTGGAAAGTA
Organism: Onychostruthus taczanowskii; assembly: GCF_017590055.1. NCBI lineage: Eukaryota > Metazoa > Chordata > Aves > Passeriformes > Passeridae > Onychostruthus > Onychostruthus taczanowskii. The sequence continues at coordinate 9,272,310 of NW_024497629.1, read as the reverse complement.
AGAGGTAGAGATTTAGCAAAAAAAACTCTTAAGGGATCCAGGGGGAAAAGAAAAAAGCAGAGCAACATATTGTTACAAAAAACTCCAAAAAATGAGGGAAAACAGTAACACTAAATGTAGCCTAAGAACAAGAGAAAGCAGATCATGATGTAGCAGCACACAAACTAACATTCTAGAGCATGACAAAGTCCTCTGCATTACTAAACATGTAGCTGGGACACCGTAATGAGATCCATCAGGAAAAACACAAGAGAACACAGCAGAGAACTCCAATAGATTACAAAAAAATGGCATCATTTAGATGAGAATATCTGCAAGCCATGAAAAAGTATCAAGAAATTTGCTATCTTTTCTTAGTTCATTACTAAGGTGAATCCATTTCCTTTAGTAGATTTAGTTATTAAGAAGTCCACATGTCAGATTAACTATGAAAAGTTATCCGGGGTATTTTTTTAAAACGAGTTCATTTAAAAGCAGACTTTTAAGAAGTATGCAATAAATTTGAGAAAGACATTTCCAGCACAAAATACTTACTTTTTAAGTTCAGCCCTTCAGTTATTATATGGAATTGTTACAAGTCAACAGTAGGTGGTTTATAAAATGTACTTTTATTTAATGTTACTTTGCTGTTACAGAGGGCATAACATTTTCACAAGGCTTTTTTGGGACTACAATCAATGATTAGCAACACACAATAGTGGTCCAAACTCTCTAACAATCACTGGACAAACTTGACACCTTCTCACATGTGCACAAACCTGCATGGAAAAGTACTAAATTTTATACTTGGACATGTGAACTTCAATTGGTTTTCCCATTCCAGTGTATTAAGAAATGACATGCACTTTAGTCTGCCAAAAAGCACTGCCTGTACTCCAGCAGTAACATGCTGCTTCTAATACATAGTAAAGTGAATACCAGAACTACAAAGGCAGGAGTGTAAGTGAACTTTTATTGGGAAGGGATATCAACTTAAACAGCAGCAATTGAAGATTAAGAGAAGCCCCTGTTTTTGAACACACAAGCTTCTGTATTACATGATACGGGAAGCAACTCAATTTGTGGTTTTCCAGACTTTAAATGCTCAACTTGATCTGGCCCAGAACTTCCATATTCCTACTGAAACGAATACACAGTAGCATGTGAAAGTCAATTATGGAAAGGAAACCCTGCAGAATAAGAAGGGAATGTGGAGAATGAAATGCTATGTGAAACACTCTTTTGTTGCAATTAACTACATTTTCATATCTTACTGTAATACAAAACACAGTCAACTGGCAGGAACTGGTTCAGATTTGTTTTTAAATACCAGGTACACTTTAGTCCGCTACATAAGTGTTTGGAAGTTACTTATGTTTATATGAAATGAAGCTATTAATACTTTTCTACAGCAGTAACCGCACACCAGGAAGGCCAGGACAAACACAAATCAAGGAATGGAGTTTTCCCAAAGCTGCAGTGTGAAAAGACTATAAATTGATTTCCATACACATGGATGGGTTTTCTTTGCTATAGGAAATCCAAGTGGAGCTATAAGGAATGGAGACGTGTAAAAAGGTTTTTTGAGAAGGAAAGGGAGAATGACGCCCCACGTGCAGTTTAGTTTTCTGCACCTTCTGCAGCATCACATTCTTCTCCTGCACTGTCTGATGTCCATAACTAGAAAGAAAAGAAGAACAGTGTCAACTTTCACAAGTGCAGCTTGAATTCCAAAAAGAGACAACTACTGAGTGTAAGGAAACGATAATGAATTAGACTTCAGGATGCTCACAAAGTACCAGGGCACTGGCACTGCTCAACCCTGGCTTCCAGCACTTGCTGGGGGAGAGGTAACTGGACAGAGCTCCCCATGCACAGGGCACAAGGAGCTTTCCTCCTCAGGCAGTGCAGACATGTTCTCAATGGCTCCAGCTCTTGTGCCTAACAGTGAGCTGTGCCATCTATCCCAGGCCATTCAACAGCCCCAACAGCAGCTCCACAGGCAACTTCCATTTCAAACACAGCAGTCCAAATCCTGCAAGTGTAGACTGCCACTTTGGTTATTGAAGCTAAGCACTTCACTCTGCTAACAACAGACATTTCTACTGAAAGACTACTGCAAAATAATAAATGTTGTTGTAATTTTAAATGCAGTATTCCTGAAAAACTGTCATAGTTGCATATTTTAATACAACTCAGTTGTTCCATAAAGCACTTTTCTTAAATGGTTTATCATTATAATAACATACTCAAACAAACTGATTTTATTCTTACTACACTGAAATTTCAGAGCTTTTGAATGAAAATCAGGACAACAAGTAAAGCAAGCTACACTGGATGTACACGAGGAGAAGCTTTGTTTTGAGGTAGTCATCAAAAAGTTTGAGTAAAATTCCCTGATAGATCACAATGACCTTTTAAAATTCCTTGTCCTATCTTACACATTAGGTTGGGCTGAATGCCCCTTCTCCCCACTACCATAAAGGCCATCATACCAGGAAGAATGTGAGCTAACCAGGCTGTTATTCCAGATTACATGGCATGAACTTGGGCATCAACTTACACAACATTCAAACTAAGTTGTGAAAAGGTATCATGGGAAACAGCCCAAGTCAGTGCTGTGCTTTGTGTGAGAGGAAAATAAGGTTTTTCCATCACAGATTCAGTCTAAGCAAACACCTGGAGAAAAGAACCAGGTAATACATAAAAAAGCAACTTACTGTTAGGTTGTCTCTAAGCAACTGCATGATGAGAGTACTGTCTTTGTATGAGTCTTCGTTCAGTGTATCAAGTTCTGCAATTGCCTCATCAAACGCCTGGAATAATTAAATCATCTTTAGCCTTTCTATTAACTGATCATTAAGCAAGCAGAAGCTAAACCTACCAGAAAAGTTAGCTTAAAAATAAAAAAAAGGCAACATCAGAAGTTAAATGACCTGCTCTATTTGAAACAAAACCATACTAAAGACAAAATAAAAGCTTCCCATGCTGCTGAAAATTTAAGACACATTGCAAATACAGCCTGCTTGTACCTCTTCAATCCCACTAAAAATATGAGCCAGGAAAACAGAAACTTTAAATATGATCATTTCATTCACAAACTCTAGGAACCAATAATTCGTAGTTTTAAGCGTCAACTCTCTTCTACTTTCCCTGCAGGCATACTGGAAAAAAAAAAGTGACTTACTGTCTTTGCCAGTGTGCAGGCAAGCTCAGGATTGTTGAGAATCTCATAATAAAATACAGAGAAGTTAAGAGCTAGACCCAGACGAATTGGATGTGTTGGCTGCATCTCCTTCTTGCTGATATCAAACGCCTCCTGATAAGCTCCCTGTGAGTTTTCTATTGTTTCTGTAAAAGGATGACAAACAAAGTGGTTTTGGGTTTGTTTAAATTTTTTAAAAGAGATTCCTACCTAGATGACTCCATTAGTAGGAGACTACAGTGCTGTACATAAACCTGTTCTTAGGAAAACAGTGCACTTACTTTAATCAAATTAATGATTGTACACCCATCTTAAGTACAGCTGCCGCTGACAAAGCACAGGGAGCAAATTAAGCTGCTACAGAGCAAAGGTATTCAAGAGAGATAAACACACAGAACTTGGTAAACACAAGCATCCAAGACTACTTCAGTGGCCTTTGATACTCTGGGGATGGGGGGAGGGAAGCATTTGTGCATTACTTTTTCTACAGAACTCATACTTCATTCCTTTCTCAGGATGGACATGTTCACATGAGTTATGGGTGCAGGGTAAAGAAGGCCCAATTCCTTGAGGAAGTTTGGAAGGCACGTACAGCCTGTTCCTGAAAAACTGAAGGTTTGCATCCAAAATCTGCGTGTAGACAGGCCAAGATGAAAAGCCCGAATGTTGTGCCCAAAATAACTGGGATAAACACCACAGAGAAAAGAGGTTACCAGGTCATAGAATACTTCAGGAGTGCTACCTATAATCTGTTCCAGATTCACTTCTGATAGACAACCAAAGGGCCAAGAGCTGCCTTAAACATGATGCAGAATGGAAGGAGACTGCAGGAAAAGAAAGGTCATTGTCAGAGCTCAAAATATTCTGTGAGGAAGCTAGCTAGTACTGGCACTGCTCCAGCAAATGCTGGTAAAAGAACTTGATAAGTAAAATATAATAAGTACTGAAAAGAAGCAAGACAGATTTGGATTTTCCAGTACTTACACAGTAATGAGTGCTAAAGGACTATCCATTTGTTGAGAACAGGTGAAAGAAGGCAAAAAGCTAGCAAATCCAGGAGATAAATTAGCTTGTAAGTACATAAAATATATTTGAAGCTGAGAAAATAAACAGATGTTTTGAGGTGGAACATCAGAAAAGCTTCAAGTCTTGAAGCTTGCAAGAAGTTAAGCAGAAAAGTCCACATGGTGATACACATAAACTGGAACTTCAGAGCTAAACCCCAGCAGGATCTGCTAACGAGGCTGCATCAATCAACCTCCCCTGCACTGTATCCCCTATCAGCATGTGTGGCATTTAACTTCAGTCATTTTAGCAAACAGGAGCTGGTATTTCTATGCTTGGACAAGCCCAGATTTGTATCTGTTGCTTGAGACAAAGTATAGATCAGATGATCTTTGTGAAAGCCAAAGGCAAGTTTTCTTGGCTACCCATGGACTTGCTGCTGCTACTTGAATCAAATTAAGGGTTAGGAATTTCTGAATACAACTCATTAATGCAAAGACTTTTACTCCATTCTCTATGTCTTCATCTTTCAACTTGAATGCTCCTACATCAGAGGCAGACTAACGAAGCCTTTACTGAAGAGACAACCGGCCCCATCCTCCCACTGTGCACTGCAATCAGTTTTGGGCAGCCAGCAGGGTCAGATCCGGCCATGCCCAACCCCAGGGGACAGCCACTGCAGCATCCACGTGTTCCAGCAGTCCCTCTCCTGTGTGTCACAGCAGTACTGCACAACTGATTTTAGTCTGTTATGAAGCAACAGATCACTAGCTTATGCTACACCAAGAGTTTTAACATCACAACACTATCTGGGCACGTGCAAGATAGTTTTAATAATGAATTCAATACATCTGCTTGACAGAGAGTTAAAATCTTCCCCTGGAGAGGTTCCTGAGGTACTTACAACTACCTGTGCACCTGTTCTAACTCCTAGGAAAGGTCTACAGTCTCAACACGCCCAGTATCAAGTGGCAGTTTCCAGGCTATTCCTGCTGAATCCAAAAGGCAAACTAAAATTGCAGGAACAGTATTATTCCCATTAAGATCAATAACATTAGAGTACAGTTCATGTTTTTTTGCTAGAGTATCAACCTAGTAATTTTGTGGCTTCTTCACAAACGCAGGTGAGTGCAAAGAAGTCTGCTTCACAGTGAAATGGTTAAAATTTGAAGACCAACAGGACTCTACCATGGAGTACAAAATGTTACAGAGATTTGTTTACTCACCCCAACCAACTTTATTTTGGTAAATAACTACAAACAAGAAACATTAAATATATTACCACACCTTCACCTACATTGTTTTCCAGAAGATTTGAGTAAGCATTATGGAACAACTAATCAGGAATTTAGCATAGATGACAGGAACACCAGCTAAAATTCCCTGGCATACTTAAGGTCTAGTCAGAGTTTTGCTCTCTGTCTGTATGAAAACTGGAGATTTCTGACTGAAACACAGCTAACTCATGTGAATTTGGAGTCTGTATTTCATTTCCTGGCCCCTCACCCATGGAGCAGAGCTGTACTTACGTTTTCTGTCATCACCACAGGCAACCTCAGCAAGGTATCGGAAGTAGTCTCCCTTCATCTTCAGGTAGAATACCTTGCTCTCTGGATTAGTTGCATTAGCTATTAAATATTTGTCCAAGAGCTCCTGAAACAACAACAAAACACACATTGACATATTGCAAACACCACTACAACTAAGTTCAATCTACTTCTCCCCCAGATTTGAGTTCATCCAGTTTGAATGGACTCCAATGTTTGCTACAAGGCTAAATGGAGTTCTAAGGCATTTTAGATAGATGCACACTTATTCCAATAAACTGACTACAGGCACAAAACCAGAGACTACATTAAGATGAACAGACAACTGGCCAATCAGACTGCAAGTAACACGGAAAGGTTTACTGATGTACAGTTTCAGGACCAAGTTTAGTTTCAGGAAATACACTCTCATTTCAAAAACATTGCAAATGAGTAAGCTTTTACTGGAAAAGCAAAATACAACACAAAGTTCCAAAGCTACTTTTTTTTTTTTTCATCAATTCTGTTTATTAGACATGTGATAAGGAATCTCCAGCCCACCTACCACAGGGGGTCAAGGATTCAAACCCATTCAGTCGGCAGCCAACCTCACCAAACTGCACCAGCTCTTCACAAGACTCTAAAGGAACACCTGGCTGCAGCACAGCAGGGAGGCATCCTTCCTATCTACCTTGCCAGTCCCTGAATGGAAAGAGCTGTACAGTGCTCTCCAGCACACCCTGAGCTGCTGCAAACACCACTCCCCTTGTTCACAGCTCCCCTACCTGACACCAGAAGAACAAGGAAAGGTTTGCAAGCCTCCAGAAAGAGAAATTAAGTCTCTCTCCAAGGCTGCAAATCATCCTAAGACAGGGGTGAAGAAAGGAGAGAACAGGGTAGTTCAGAGAACTGAGAAGCAGCAGAGCAGCTTCTGGCTGACCTTGCCCCTGAACTCCAGAGATTTTACCCAACTCATTACTACAACCACCCATCTTCTCCAGAGTTGACAAAAGATGCAAATTAGTTCAGATACTCAAGGAAACCCTGCAATACCCAGAGAAACTTCACAGTAGGAATGTAAGTGATAAAGATCTGCATTTACTTATCTGGAAAGTAAACAGGTCAAAAAAGGAGCAGAAAGTTTCCACAAAGCTTGCAGCTGGCTAGTTAAGATTTTTGTTACAGGAACATGTATCCAAATACAAGAAGCAGCTACAAAGGAAATATTCAAGCAACTGTTAGCTTTCTGCACAAAAATCCTTAGCACTTTAATTGACTACTAGAGCACTATAATCAAAACAAGCTAATTTTAGACACAAACTTACTCCCTATGCATACCACCATACCATTATGACTTCCTTTAATGATCAACAGAAGCAAAGCAATCCAGTTCAAAGCGTTTACTCAGTCCATTTGAGGTTTTGGCAATTATTTTAAACTGACACTTGTAGTAGGGTACTTCCAATTGGGTTAAAAAAGCATTTTTGCATCCAAACTGTATGTGTCCCATGGATGCAACACTGCAGTGCCCGGACAAGCACCCTCAGAGATCCCCACCGAGGCAGTAAGGCAAGAAGAGTCACACCTGCCCTTGATACCACCCCAGAGAAAGCAGCAGAAGGTAAGATTATATCAAGCCTGACAAACCCTTGCACCTACCAAATCAAAGACATTTTTAGGAGTTTCTATAAGGCTATAAAACCACTGCCAAAGCCTAGACACTGGCTATTTGGCAAAGGCATAAGTGAGGAATCTGTGTCACATTTAACACAGCCAAGTATGCAGGGGCTTGAGCAAACATATAGAACAGTGCAGCTCACTAGTGTTATGGGAAAAGCAGCAATACCTTAGGTCGGTTTCAAAACAAGAGTTAAAACGTAATAGGCAGATGGGTAATACAACACTGTATTAATACTGTTGTTGTGCATGAATCATTCCATATTAGAATGAGTTATTCCCACTCTACAGATTTCTGCAAAGAAAAAAACTTCACATGTTGGCTCAATGTTTTTTTGCTGCTTTTCTCCTATGACAATGTCTACATCAGCCATAAAAGGGCAACACTACACAAACCAGTTTCAGTCTCAGAGACAACAATGTGGTAACCAAAAGTCTAACATTTGAGTTTGATTTTCCAATAAACTGCCCAGAATGATGAAACATGACAGATAATACATCTGTGATTTAGAACTAATGTTCCATAAATCCATGATGTCTGAAGAATAACCACCAGCCTCCAAAAGCCATCCTATGGTTGGGACTGCAGTAAGCAGCAGAGATGTGATCTATCAATGTGCTCAGATGAACTGTGCCACAGTGTAAGGAGCACTGACCAGACAAGCAGTGAAGATACTGTAACTATATGGCATTTTAAACCAGGTATCTCACAAAACTGTATCTTTGATTCATCTTTCAAATACTGAAATAAAATTTTCAAGATGTTACAACTATATCAACAAGGGAACAATCAGGCAATCAGGCATTTTTCTTTTATGCCTTCCAAAACACAGAAATTTACTGTATACTTCGTGCACAAGAAGTATTATCCATTTTATTACAAAATTCTGGCTTTGGAGGCAGCTTAGCTCTGGAGCTGATCTGGCTTGGTTATGGCTGAAAAATACTTAACCCCTGGAATCTAGTGCACACTAAAGAATGTTTACAGGACAGCTTTAGCATGGCAAATTTAAGCCAAATCTGAAAGCTACATTCCCTAGAGCATCAGTACCCACTTTTTCCTCCCCCCCTCCCCCAGATGGGGTAGGCCATACACTTTTTCTGGGAATATGAAAGGATTTTGCTGTGCCAGCCCCCTCCACAAGCAAGCAGCACTGTGGCCTGTGTGTCAGTGCATCCTTAAAATGCTGCCCTCAATACACAGAGACATTACTCTGATAACCAGTGGCTCTGTCCAAACTTCCGAGAAACTTAAGAGAAAAAAGTGATGCTGAGAATGAGCTGCACTTTTCCAGACAACAAACAGTGGGTTATTTCCTAGGCACTTCTCAGGTGGAGAAGCTCAGCAGCCAGCAGCTCTGAGGTAGCCCAGCACCTCTCACTCCCAGTTCATCTTAAGGGCCTCCTAATCCTTACATAACACAAGTAAGGAAGAGGCCTGTGCCTTTTCCTTCAGCTAGGGTGGAACATTCTCGTTCTGGACTTTACCTACTCAGTTTTGTTTTTTTAATAGCCTTAAGTGGAATAAGATCTCATTTACGAATCACGTAGGTTAGAACAGAATCCAAACAGACTTTGAGTGAAGCCGATTATTTATCAAGCCAGATGTTATATCTTTCAAATCAATAATTTATTTGGTGTACTTCATGAGCCATTCATCTCAGGATTATCATATTTTCTTGGAAGGCATCTTACCCTCCCTCTTAGAGACAAAATCTTGGTGGGACAGTGAGAGCAGACAGCACAGTAAGTCAAATTATTTGCTTTACACTGCTGTGAGTCAGTAATAGCCAGAAAAACTCATGATTTCCTGCATCTCTTCTCTCATCTTTCCCCACCTGGACATTTTTACCTTTCCAGCAGAGAGAAATTAGCCAGGAATTCTTATTTTAAACATCAGCTGATATTAAGTAAAATGACTACAGGCAGGCAAAGCAATGAAGTAGACCACAGAGAGCATCAAAGTTTTTGTGATTTTACCTAGGCAGAGATAAGCACTGCCAGAGGCATGATTCTGGGATTAAGTAAGGCAATACTTAATGGATGAAGAAGACTGCCATCCATGCTCCCATACAGTGAATGTGCCCATCCCTTTTATGTATTAAAATACAGCTGCCACCATCACTTAAGAATTGCAGCTCTTCCCATCACCTTCTAAGCCAAGCCTTGAAAAACCAGCAATTATGTGCTCTGCAGCACAAAACATGCCTCAGAAGCTGCAGGAAAGCCACCTGATGGTGAGCCGCTGATCTGCCCTGTTGGGGGGTGCCTCTCAGAACCAGGAGCAGTATGAAGATGCAGGAATCAAAGCTCCATCCTCAGACCAGACCCTTTGTGACCCACTGGAGTTGTATTACAGTAGGTTTGCAGTGTAACAGTCTGTGGTTGGTAGCTGCTGCTTCCTCCACACTGCCATATTATGCTCAAGTGGCCTGCTGGTCCTCCTGGAGCGTGACAAGATTCCCCACTCCACTTCTCCTAAGTGCTGCTCATCCATCTCAGTTTATTTCTGCCTTCACAGTGTGCTAACACTCTTGTCATCCTAACAGCATCATACTCTCATATATATTCTTTTCCCCTCCCATGAAAAGAAGGCTTACTTATCTATTATAGAGATGTCAGCAACTAAGGGCTAACTCTCCCTGGAACAAGTCTGCAGCTGCCTGGAGAAGCCATGGGGAGCAGGCTGGGAGCCTGGCAGCTAGATACTTCTTCCCCTAAAAGCTGAATTTTTTTTCTTTCTCTCTCCATTGGCAAACATATTCCTTTACATGCAAATGAAAACATTTCAATTGTCTTACATTTCAATTGCCTTTTTGGATCTTTCTCCATTCTACTCTTGTTCTTTCCCAACTGAGTAAGTATACCCTCAGTGCCTTTTCCCTCCTGTTTAAGTAGGCTCAAGGGCTGAACACGTGGTACTCACTGACCACTGCAATTAACCTGAGCCAGAAATACTAAGTCAGTCTATCTGCTCTCATCACTTCCCCATTTTTCCAGCTTTATGAAAAGCAAGTCCTGAAGGAATGTCAGGCATACCTTTACCTGAAGGTATGTCTGACACAGACAAAGCAGCTCCCTGAAGACAGATCTCCTCAATAATTATTTGTGGTGTGTGCATCCAGCCAACCTCTCCTTACTGCTACATCTCCCCTGCAATTCATGCTCCAGTCCCACTCCACATAAGCTTTCTGTTTTCTCTTTTCAGGGCAACATCTCCTTGAAAAAGCTGACATCACAACAGAAAGTCCCACCACTCTCTCCCCACCTAAGCCTATTTTAAAAGGCAAGACTGATTGAGACATTAAGTTCAACCATAGTGTACACTAAATACTTTCTATACAGTTTAACTACAGGGTAGGTTCAAGTGGCAGAAAAATACCACTGCTATCTGGTCTGTGCTGTTCTCTCTTCCCACATATCCAGCTGTAAAAATACCTCACCAGCAAAGATGAATTTGGAAAAAAGCCCATCTTGAATACCCAACTGACCTTTTAGCTTCCTTCAGTGGTTGTGGCATCTAGACGTGGACTTCAATAAGAGTAGCAAGTACATGAGTGTGAGTCTCCTCACATATTCCAATACCACTAGCTAGTGGATATATTCTTCACACTTAACCGTCCAATACCAGAGGATAAATGTGAACCAGGTCAGCTCCAGAGACTATCTACTCATCACAACTAGTCTGAGGCCAATTTTCAAAGCATATTAAAGACAGCATGTGCCTAAGTAAGGACAGAAGTTCTCAATGTGGTAAACTCAAGTAACCAAAAACATTTACAATGTCACCATCACTCAGATATCAACACCTATGACATGTCTGGGTCACATCACCAGCACCAAGTTATTTAGTGTTGCAGTATTAAAAGACAGATTTACACTGTCATTTGCATTTCTCACTGAGTACAGTTTATCATTGATTTTGTTCCACTAAAAGGAAAGAAGTCAATGTAAAAGCAACCATCAGAAACAGCAATGCTCTCCAAAAGTTTGTCCCATAAGTTAAGCTGCTGTGAGGTATTTGGCAAGGAGGAGCGTTTAATACTCTGAAGGGCTGGCACAGAATTTTCTGAATGAAGTCTATTTTGGATAAAGTTTGATTTTTCAAGTCAGAGTGTTTCAACAATACCCTTGAGCCCATATATCTTACTTCAAGATGTTTAAAATACCTTATTTCAGCACCATCCCCATCTTCTGGGAATGTAATTTTAAAGGTTATTTTTAAAAGTGAACATCCTAACAGTTTGTGTGAAGTAATTGGCATTTGCAGGTTTTAGTAATTTAAAACAATGTCCTTCACCTGGCTTGAATTCATACGACACAAAAAGCATCTAGAAAAAACAAAATCCTATAGTAGTAATTTTTTGACAGAAGAAAAAACTAATAAATATCAATACTTATAAAATAAAAATATATTCCTCCTCACTGCATAATGAAAAAGTTCATATATGGAAAAAAAAGAAAGAAGAAAAACAAAAAAAAACCCAAGTTGAACGTCTGCTCAGCAGCTCTTAGCTGTCCAAGTGTTCTCAGACCTGCCAGCAGAGGAGGTGCCTCTGCTCCACAGAGTACCAATTTTTCACAGGTTTTACAGGAACTAGACTGAGTTTTATTGCTGTTTCCTAGATGTTTCTTTGCTTTCTGAACTGACACTGAATGTTCTCTATTTTGAGCTTTAAGTGCTTTTGGGTTGTTTTGTTTATTAAGGGGCACAGCCACCAGAACAGATGTTATCTGGGTAACAGCAAGTAACTGATCACTTAATGTTGTGCCATACACTAATTGGCCAAACCCCACAGAACCAAAAAGTCACATGCAAGTGCAGAAACTGTTTCAAAATAAACCTATTTTGAGACAAGGTTCCTAAAAATAATGCACAGGGCATGGAGTGCATGTCAACACTTCTTCTAGCAACTTAACTCACCACCCTGAAACATGGATTCAACATCAGAGTCCCACCCAGATGAGCACCCTGCATCTCACAGGAACACCATGAGTGTATGAGGCTACATAAATTCAGGGCTGCAGTATGCAAAATATTTGGAAAAATTATTCAGTCTCAAGTATTTTTGACAGTCCATCCAGACCCCATATGAAAAAAAGACCTAGAAGCAGCATAGACAGAAATGGTTTCCACCCCAGCTACAGTCAAAAAGCAAAGCTAAAGTTGGTGAGGCAGCTCAGACCAACATAATCACCTAATATAACTTAAATGTGAATTTCAACACATCAAATATTCCAAAGTCTCTGACAGAGATGATTGGTGTGGGCTCAGACCTTTCAATAAGGCTTCTACTCACAAATGACTGCCTGTTTTAATCATCTAGCAGAGTAGTATTTAAGACTTCTTGACTATTTTAAGTAAAATCAATCATTCCAAAGTCCACAGTATGACTCACTGAAACCTAGGTGTTTTTTAACGTTCAGCAGTTGTTTTCTTGACAGGAAAGGGAGAGTCCCCTGCTGCAACAGTAAGATCACTTTACTTTCAACGGTGTAATTCAGCGGAACTGAGTTCTTCATCCTTCAGGATCCAAGCTCTATGCATCAATTCCTTTTGGGAGAACCTTAAGTGATTTTCATACAGACCTCTCCAGACTAAGTGTTTCAGTTTATGTATTGAGGAAAATATGTGTGCTCCTTTCCAGTAATGGCATGGCCTTAAGATGACCTGACAAAGCACTACTGAGAGCAGAGACAATGTACCTGACATGAAAACAGAGAGGGTGACCTAATTCATCTTTTCCATTTGGTTCCATGTCTTTGTCTATACAGTTTTAAGAACTGGCAGCCAATACCTAGGATTGGCCCTGAATGAAGTATCTGGAATCTCACTTAACAAATGCACTGGAAGACTGAGCTGCAGCATGTCTGCCCACACTATTCCCACCTGGGGTTGAGATTAATTTAATCTAGAATTTACACTCACTGCTTATACTTCTCCTCAAGTTAGAAAGTTCTGTGGTCCCCAGAGAACTATGTAAGCCAGGAACTAGAAGTGTATGAAAATACAAGTTCTCCTTTCTATAGATTTTTCAGACAAAATGAACAAACCAGCAAAAGTCAGAGAACTATTTAAGTTTTTATGGAAGACCCTGAAGTTTTCCAGTTTCCCCCCATCAAATGCAGAAATGAGTATTAAAAAAGAAGTCATTCCTCTTTTCAAAAATTATAAATTTTTGATGAATTAATGGCTATACAGCACAGCCAAAAGCTTTCAGTAAAAATTCCTTGGTATCTGACATATTTATCTCAAATTGATTCTAACATTCTTCCATGACTGCATTTTACATACTTCTAATTCCTCAAAATACTTCCAAGTGCTCTTCTCTTAGCAAACACACATTTTAGGCACTAAATCCTTCCCTTCAGAATCCTGGCCATCTAAGAGTTTCTTTCAGCATCTACTTGTGACATTGCATAGCATGACAGAATCAAGCAAAAAAGTCTAAATTTTCATTTAAAAATACTTCTATGCTCTCCAGCTCCAGAAGCCCAAAGGTAAAATTCAATGACTGGCCAAGGTACACCTAGACTAACAGCACTCAAGAGGAACAACAGCACACAGGAGTTATGTGGTCTTAAGATACATTGCCCTTACACAAAGAACTCATTTTGACTTGCTTCAGTTCTCGTCCCTCTTTGGGAGCTCTCGATCAGAGGTGTGGGATCACTGAAACTCAAAATGATAACACAACAGATATACTTTCCTCCCATTGCATAGTGTAGCTTGGAAGAGCCTTTCGCATCATCCAACTTTATCTTGCAGGAAACCCAGCAATATATTATTTTACTCAGTCTACTGGGACTGGGACTGAGAGTGTGCCAGTAATTTGTTATTCCCCAAATGAGACAACCTACAACAATGAAGTCTAACCTTAGGTCAGAAAAACTGAAGTCAGCATTTCAGATAACCTGGTTACATCTCACAGAAAGTGGGCCATAACTTTTTGCTAAGGCCCCGTTACCTACTTTTATTAAAAACAATTTCTGCTTACAAGAATTCTGCAAAATATATTTGACTTCAGAACAAAACTTCCTGAAGAAGTTTTATCCAGGAATGATGTGGCTGTCAGTCAGGTAAGAGTATATATAGTGTATTTAGAAAAACTATTATTAAAGCAAATGCAAATCCTTCTGTTTTCAGAGCTGAACACTACTCATGTATCAGGCTACTTCAGTGAATAGATCATATAAACTAAAGGAGAGAATAAAGAGTAACAGAGCAAATAAGAAACCCTTATTAATATTAGAAACTGGTAAATCAAACCCTTGATTACTTTAACAAATTTAGAGAAAGGTACATAGCTAATTCAGGACTTCCAGTTCTTAGATCTTGACATCTGATATTTTGGTGGGTGCACAGACTACAAGATGTGGAACTGAGCAGTCACACTGTTTTGCTGCCTCTCCTAAGTGCCTGTCTCACACAAACCAGGCACTGTTATATATTCATATACAGGATGGATTAGCAAATGACAAGCTTCCAAATCAGCAGTATGCACACTGAAGTGTTCTCATGTTGGTTCCAGCTTCCTAGAAGGCAGAAAGGATGAGAAGGAACTTGTAAACACCCCTCCAATAAATTTGGTGGAGCTACACTGAGTATCACAAGTGCAGTGCTATTACTTACCTCTGTGACAAAATTGGATTCAAGTCTATTGGCAGTAAGAAAGCACCTGGCCCCTCATTCTCGAAGGCCAAGAGCATAAAGCTAAATATGAAAACATTGATTAATCAAGCCTACACCTTCACCTACCAAAGTACACCCAAGCACTTTTACCAGCCCTTCCTCTGCTGTTTTCCTCACTACATTCCTCTGAAAATCAGGCATCCCCCCCCACTGCTGAAACCAGAATGCCAAGCTGCAGTACCTGTACAGAAATTGGTACAATCTGTTCCTTTAACACTGCGCTAAACAACCCCAATTTGTGCCATGATAAAGAAATCAAGTGTAATAACCTTCAAAATCAAGTATGTTCTTTCCCCATCAAGTTCTGTCTTGCCCACATACAGCCTTCTGTGCTTTTCTTCAAAAAGGCACCTCATCACATTAGTATCCAAGGTAGTAGAAGTGCCTGTGAGACAACTGTCTAGCAGGTAAGCCTGACAGTGATTTATAAAATCTGTTAAAAGCTTCACTGCATTAGCAGAAAAAACAGAATTTTTGGCTTTGTTGTCTGGTTAGACCTAGTGAGCACATCCTACTTTCTCAAGGCCACCAAAGAAATAAATGTCCTCCAAGAAATTTAGTAATTCTAGACAGCATCCAGCTGTAAGGGGAGGGGGCAGCAGGCAATGATTGCATGGGATGGAGGCTTCAGCTACCATCAGAATTCCTTGAACTATTCTCAGCTGGACTCTTGAACAGTTCACAGTCTGTTCAAGAACCTTAGTGCACTCTAGGCTTTGTTTCTTCAAGAATAAGTCCCTTTTCAGAAATGATTACGTTTTCTTCGCACAAAAGTGAGGATTCCAGCAATATACGCTATTGAAAGATGACAGAGAAAGTAAAACTATGAATAAGTCAAGTTCAGATCTAAGTTTCAAGCATATGGAACCAAAAAAAATTAAACTATTAAATTTCACAATTCTTACCACAAATGTGTTGATGGCTGCTAGAAATTGTGCTAAGAACACAAAGGAAAAATCATCTCTCTCTCTACAAATTACTTTTCACAAAAAAAGACTATTTATTCCAAACTATTCATCCAATTCACATTCACTCCACAGTTCTGGACTTCCCAAGAAGTAACATTCCCAACCTAACTTTTATGAAGTAGCCTTTCCTTTTAGTGAGTCACTTCAGAATAGCAGTTGCTTTAACTTACAAAAGGTTAAAAGTAGTACTTGAAACACTGTCCCAACCACAACTGGGACAACTAACTCAAGTCCAAATGTAAAATTAATTGATTAGCATGCCTGACCTTCAAAATAAAACTGCATCTTACACAGTTTCCTGTATCAAAAGACTGTATGTAATACGGGATGGAGGCTTCAGCTACCATCAGAATTCCTTGAACTATTCTCAGCTGGACTCTTGCACAGTTCACAGTCTGTTCAAGAACCTTAGTGCACTCTAGGCTTTGTTTCTTCAAGAATAAGTCCCTTTTCAGAAATGATTATGTTTTCTTCGCACAAAAGTGAGGATTCCAGCAATATACTCTATTGAAAGATGACAGAGAAGGTAAAACTATGAATAAGTCAAGTTCAGATCTAAGTTTCAAGCATATGGAACCAAAAAAAATTAAACTATTAAATTTCACAATTCTTACCACAAATGTGTTGATGGCTGCTAGAAATTGTGCTAAGAACACAAAGGAAAAATCATCTCTCTCTCCACAAATTACTTTTCACAAAAAAAGACTATTTATTCCAAACTATTCATCCAATTCACATTCACTCCACAGTTCTGGACTTCCCAAGAAGTAACATTCCCAACCTAACTTTTATGAAGTAGCCTTTCCTTTTAGTGAGTCACTTCAGAATAGCAGTTGCTTTAACTTACAAAAGGTTAAAAGTAGTACTTGAAACACTGTCCCAACCACAACTGGGACAACTAACTCAAGTCCAAATGTAAAATTAATTGATTAGCATGCCTGACCTTCAAAATAAAACTGCATCTTACACAGTTTCCTGTATCAAAAGACAGACTAAAGGGGTATGTATGTATGATACCCTTTAGTGGGTATCACCTCTGCACCACATATTTCTGTACAAACTCTCTCTCTTCTCTGACAATAGGAACACAGAGACAAAGAATTCACAAGATATGAAATTTTGGTAAATTGTTTAGATAGCAGCATGAAGCTGATACATACTGAATACGACAAATTTCTACATGTGCAATAAAAACCACGAAGATTTTACTTTTCTGTAGGCCAAAGTTAACAGCAGGGAAGAGACAGGGCTATGGTCAAAGTTATCCATCATCAGACATCAGATATTTTAGCTGATATGAGTAATCTATTTGCAAGAAAATGCCAACTTCACTTTCAATGGACCTCTGAACTTGTGCTGTTGAAACAAACTGCTCTGAACATTACCTTCTAGCATTGGGATTTTTGTTCTACTCATTTTAAGTGACTAACTTTAGAACTAGAGCTACAAAATGGATAATAATCAAAAGTGGACAGGTTTTTTTACTCATTTTCATTAGCTTTTATTGTTTCTTAAGAATGTGAAGCAGCAGTAGGAACAACATTGCAACCTTGGGGAGGAGGGAGGGAGGAAGGAAGGAAGGAAAGGGGAGCTGGCAAGAGCAACACACTAATACATGCTTTCAACAATTAACAGTAAAATCTCTCAGAAGATCAAAGCATCCCATCAGCCTTAAGATAGTAAAAATACAGACAATACACACCTATAGTTTTCATTGCAGGCACTGCCACAGGGTGGCAAAAAGAATTAACAGCACAAGTAATGTGACTGTTCCCCCATTTCTCAGAGTTCACAATGCCATTGCTCATTTCCAGAGAAACAAGCCAACATGGGCCTGACACAATCCAATGTAAAAACGTTTACAAGGACACTGTGAAAACTGATAATGGGAAACAACTTAAAAGCCTCAGGTATGTAACTTTTCTACACAAAATTTTCTAAGAATATTTTAAAAACCTAGAGACAGGAGAAGTAACAATCAAGACACAATTGTTTTCAAGCCCTAATGATTTTGCATATTCATCAAGATTTAAACTGTGGGCAAATAGTTACCAAACCTTATCTCTATTACTCCAAGAAGAGCTCCAACACATCAGGACCTGCAAACACACACAAAAACCCTCAAGCTGTAAGTGGAGAGCGCTTCCAGGCAAGGACTGCTGTCCTCCCTGCCTTCACATTACGGCTCTCTAAAGAACAAAGGAGCCTGAATGCAACACAAGTTATAGCCATGCAAAACCACCAAGGCTCTCAGAAAACCCACCAGTTTAATGTGCTTCCCCAGAAAGGCTCCAATTCAAAAGTTAACTTTTTTGAAAAACTATTGTCACTGAACAGTGGAGTGTACATGTAATTAAGCAAACCTTATACTGTATGTTCCATCTCCAAAGATTCCACATCATTTCACTAATTATATGAAAGTTGCTGCTGCATACATCCCTTTTACATTATCTAGTACCCATCTCGAAATCACTCAGGTCAAGAGAAAGCAACACGAACTTTGTCCTCAGAGTATATGAATCAACATAGTGCAACTTTATCTTGAAAAAAATTAAGTTGCCAACCTGTTTCTTTATTCAACATGAGAGTTTCAAGAACAGTTTTAACTATGAGTCATAAGGGATGATTCAACATGAACTCTCTACATTACCAAAGAATTAATCAATCAATACAAGGAGTTAAGCAAAACCTCCTAGTGTACCTTTCAAATAAAACATGTGTGCAAGTTGTTTGACAGCCATACCATTTCCCCATTAAAGAGCTCTTCTCATCTGAAAGACCAGTCATAAAATTAACAGCTAAAAAGCATTCAGGTCATGCATATCTGCAAGATAGGCAGTTAAAGAATGACAGTAAATAATCAGTAAAAGCTTTATTTTTATGTGTATATCTATATACAGATATCTCAACGTAACTTTGAATGTTTGTATTCTAGTGGTAATTAAGTTCTTTATCAAACCTGAAACAATGCTTAACTTAACTGGCTTGGGGCATTTTTTTGCAGGAAAAAAAAAAAGTAATTACAGATTCCATGTTCCTGAAATTTTAATTAAAAAATTAGCAGCATTTTTTAATGGTAGCACAAGTACTTCTACATGAAAATTTAGAAATATGCCACACCACTAGTTAAAAAAAAAAGCCTTTTGAAAAAACTGTTAGTAGTATGACTAACAGCAGTCACACTCCACCCAACACACCCACCCTTGCTAAATCCAAATACTCCAGATGACAAGCAACCTTTCCATACTACTTGCCAGCAGTTGTTAGTTTAGCTGCCTTCCTAGAATTAAAAAGGCATCTCTGAGATTCAGCTGAAGAGATCTGAAAAAGCCACAAGCTGTTACCATAGTACTAGTACAGAAGAAATTATCATTCAAAGGAGGAGCCAAAAGCTTTAGGAAACCCATCCTTTGTAACGCCTGCTCATCCTGAATTCCAACCTCTCATGCTGACTCACGGATCATAGGAGTGGTACAAGGAGGAGGAAAGGGAGGGAATCAGAAGAGAACAGAACTGCACATGGCCCTCAAAGGAAGAATAAAAAAAAGTAAGGCTTGCAGTAGACAGCCACATCTCCTTCTACCAAAGGAAGGCACATCTTTGCAGCAGGTCAGGACAGGAAAAGCACGCTCAGCTGCAGGTTTTGGTCTTCACTACTTCCTGCAGCCTTCCAGGCCGGAAGGTGAGAGCTGCCAACAGGCCATTACCGAGAACAGAGAAACGAGAGTGCACTGAAAAATCCATCCAGCACAGGAAGAGCTTGCTTTCCCTGCACTAGAGGTCTGTGATAGCACAGCTACCAGCATACCTGCTGGCCACCATCAGATGGGGTGGAATAACTTCAGTAGAGACACTGTGTGAAGGGGCTACTGCCTCTCCCTAGGGAAACAAAAGTTCCCTGTCAAAACGGCACAACCAGTACGAGATTTTATGCATCACTTTCTCAAAGGCTCTAGATTTGGTAAAAGGACAAAGGGAGATTAAGTCTGAAGAGTGAGCTTTTCATGGAGGTCCCAAGAAGTTAGTTCTGAAGTGGGGCACTGAGTAGAGAAAAAAGAGTGACACAAATGCTGGCACTTCATCACACAGGGTTCTAGTGAAACTCTTGTCACAGGAAGCAGGAATCCTACAGAAGTTCCATCATTTTCACAAAGGTGAAAGTTTCACAATTTCAATACACCTGTAACTGGAGAAACAATTTTGCTCTTGTGGAAGGCATGGGCTCTTAAATGCACTAAGGAATTAACTGATTCATAAAGCTAATAAATAAGAAAATTATTTTCAAGATAACTCATTTTGATTTAGAAAGAAAGAACAAACCTAGGTGGCAGCACACAAGGAAGCATACAGGTATTTTCAGCACAATCCAAAGAAGCATTCCCTTGTACATGAGCCAGAACACTTAATCAAGAAGAAAAATCAGTTACTTCCAAACTAGTCACCTTTAAATTCGCATCTCCTAAACAAATCTAGGATAAATTTACCTCAAAATTGTCTATTTCCTTACAGACTTGCTTCCTCCTGGTCCCACATTAGCAACACTAGACACCAAAGAAAAGGTAATTAAGAGGAGCAAATCAACCACTGAAGATGATCTGCCACAGAATTACTACTGCACTATGCACATGCAGTTTCTTGCAGTACAATTCCCTGGTCATGTAGAACTGGGTCCAGCAGCCTCCACACTGCTGACACACATCTCTTGAGCTCCCACTACAGTTTTCCTATCAACAGCATCTGGAATTCTGCTGCTTCCACAGAAATGTACAGTGTGTCATTCCAGTCTTTACACCTTAGCTTTACATTGCTCTGTAATTACTGTAAAATCTCAAAGATACCCTGAGAAGTCAGCTTGCATCTGACAAAGACAATTTCTACATGTCCCTTTCCCCTCTTCAATACAGATGTCTAAGTTTGTAAAGTCAAATTTATGTTAAAACAGTCCTCAAAATGTCTCTTGAAGACCCCTTTGGAGTATTTCTCTTCATGAGGAAGTAAACAAAATGCACACATTATTTCAACGTTTGTAGCAAGTTATTAGTTGATCTGAACAAAGGAGTTTTCACGTTTTCAGCTTATCTTACCAATAGGTTTACTAACCACAGAACAGAGGCTAAATTCTCCGTATCTCTGCAGCTACCTGGTGAAATACTGCCTATGGATCACTGCACCCAGAAATGCACCTCACAGACACTCAGAACTGAGTATCTCAAATATACCTCTACACGTACAGGGCCAATAGCATAGTGCAGTTGATCCTCCTCCTCACGGGGACCTATGTAAGGGTTGTAGAAGTTACAGTACTGGCCTCACCTACTCCAGCACAACACGGCATGATATGCCCCAACCAAGTTCCCAATGCTTCCCCCAGTACAGCAGCACACTTAAATACTGCATTTCCCTACCTTAAACAAAACATAAGAAATAACGAAGTCCCCACTTACCAGCACCGTGGTGCAGATGGACCTGAGCTCAGACTCCACCTTCTCCCGATAGTCCTTGATAAGCTGCATCTTCTTGTCACTGGTGTCTGTCTTCTGCTCGATGCTGGAGATGACCCTCCAGGCCGAGCGCCGCCCCCCCACCACGTTCTTGTAGGCCACGGAGAGCAGGTTGCGCTCCTCGTTGGACAGCTCGGCACCCTGCTCCGTTACTGCCTTCATGCAGGTGGCCATGTCATCGTAGCGCTCGGCTTGCTCAGCCAGCTTGGCTTTCTGGATCAACTCGGTCTTATCCATGGTGGCTGGCAGTGGGACAAGAGCAGTGCAGTAGCAGAAGAAGCTGGAGATGTCACACTATCAACACGAGAATGCGCCTCAAAACCTGACAGAAAGAAGACACCAATCATGATGCCAGGATAAACACAATCGAACACGGTCCTACAGCAGCCCACTGCAACCCAGCAAAAACGAGATTTACTGTGAGCCTTGCCTTCCCTTCCCCATCTCCAGCTGCTCCTCCTGGACAGGCAGACTGCAACATCCTGCCCTTCCATGCAGGGCTACGGGGACTCGTCCCAAGGGTTCACCCCTCGGGAAACCACGACCTAGAAACCCAGGCGGAGAAGTCACACTCGGCCGGTGCTATCCAAGGGACGGCAGCCAGTCGCCCAAGCAGTGGAAATAGCCGGTTTTCCATCAGAAAAAAACCATCACCCCGCTTTTCCTTCGTGCCCTACGTGAGCATATTAATATGCCCTCTAACAGGGGCTCGTGGAATGATTCCTGGTTACCACCCTGCCTAGGGCCCTCGCCCAAATTCCTGCCTCCGTGCGCTACCAACCCTGCGGGCGAGCGCCGGAGGCAGGCGGGCATGAATGCCGGGACTGGCGGGAAAAAATACATAATAAAAGCAGCAAGGCGAGCTCGGCGCCGGGGAACACAGCAGGGGTTAAACCCCTCCAGGGCCCGCCTCCCTGGGGGCGAGCGGGGCCGGGGCCGCGAGGCTGGGGAGGGGGCCCTGGGCGCTTCTCCTCCCGCGGCGGGGCGCGGCGGACCCGGGCCCCCCGTCTGCCCCGGCGCGCTGCCGGCGGGGAGCGCGGCGGCTCCCGGTACACGGCAGCGGGTGCGGTCTCGGGCTCAGCGGCCGCGTCTCCTGGGACGGCGCGGGGCGCGGGGGCGGCCGGCGGAGTCCCCGTGGCGACGGGGCGGGAAGAGGAAGCGGCGGCGGGTGCGAAATGGCGGCGCTGGATGCACCTCCCGCTCCCCGGGGCCGCCGAGCTCTCCACGCCGCGATCACAAAATGGAGGACGCGGCAGGAGGAGGCAGCGGAGCGGGGCCCATCCCGCCGCCGGCCGCGGCCCCGCGCTCACCTGGGTCCGCCGGGCTGTGGGGCCGGGCCGCACCCGGTCGGTGCCGCGCTCGGGGCTGTGGCGGAGAGAAAGAGCCGCTCCCGTCTCGGCCGAGCCAGCGCTGAAGGGCGTTGGCGCGCGCACCGACCCGCTGCGCGGCCCGCGCCCACACGGCCAATAGCGGCCCGGCCTGCGCGCCCAGCCCCGCCCCGCCGTGCACCGCCGGCCAATCGGAGAGGAGCGCGCCGCCGCGGGGGCGAGCGCGGGCAGGGCGCGAGCTCGACTGGGCCCGTGGGCTGCGGCTGGGGCCACGGGGTTTCCTCCAATGAGATCCAGGGTGGGGTGACGTCACTGTCGCCCCGGCCCTGCGGCGGCTCGGGCGCGGCAGGGCTGGGAGCGGCCTGCGGCCCTTCCGGAGCGGAGCGGAGCGCACGAAGTCCGGGCGCTGCCGCCGCCAGGTGCCGGGGCCGGCCGGGTCCAGTACGGGCACTGCGGGGCTTCGTATTCCCCAGTACGTGTTCCCGGAGCCCCACGCGGGTGAAGGCAGCATTTCCCAAAAGCAACGATCTTACTTGTTTTCATCCTCTTGATTTCACCTTAATTCTCCAGAGGTCAGACCATGCTCTGACATACCACATAGCGTGTTACCCACCCGTGGCTGGATAAAGGCGAGGCACCTATAGCCATATGTAGGTCCAAATCGTTGGCTGAGCAGATGCGTGGCTTGTGTGCACTCACGCTGCCTCAGAGGATGTGGTGAGGACACGGTGGGGTTGTGTTGTTGGTCTTGCCGCACAAAATCGGGTCAAATGCATCTCGTGAATCAGGGCTCAGGCGAGGTCAGGTTCTCCAGTGCCTGTGCAGTGCCAGGTCTGTGCGTCAAGTGATGAGATTTCTCACCTTTGTTTTCAGCATCACCAAATATAGTCATACTGAGGAACTTCAGCATCCAGATGGGATGATGAATTCTCTGAATCAATCTCAGGATGTTACTGTCTCATAAAGCTCTTGGTCTGTGTTTGGACTAGGACTGGGATTATGTATGTGGAAATTCGAGCTCTACTGTGAACAAGACACTTTGTCATTTGAGTTTGGGAAACATTGCTTTATTTAAAAAAAATAGAACAATAGGTAACAATCTTTTCAAATGTAATGAAACTCAGAAACCACTCTGTGTCTCCCCCAGAAGTTACCTCTTGGTAACTTGCTACAGTTTTAGGATGCCCATTTATTCTTGCTTGTTTGTAGGATGTGTTCTCATTTTTATTAGTCCCTATTCATTATCTTCATTTACATGAAGTAAAGACCAAAATTGACCAATTGCGTAACAATACCTTTTTTATTAGCACCATGTCTCTATCAACTAACCATTCCACCTATAAGGCGTGGGTGAGTGTGTTTTATTTGAGGAAGGACAGCTGACTTAACTGAGGCTACTTCCTTCACTGATTCACCTCAGAAAGGGGAAGATATGAAGAATTACCCTCCTAACAGTTCCCGTCTCTCTCCCACCAAATGAGAGGCTGCATACAGAAATACAGAACAAGTTAAGAGCTGGGCAGTGCTGAGCAGAGCAGTTTGTGTGCACAGAGCAGTGTGATGGGTGTGGACTGAACTCCATGCCCCATGCAGTCTGATGTATGTGTGCAGGGCAGCTGTGTGGCCTTTGTGTCTGGCTTCAAACCCCCTCTGTGCTCTTTGCTTTTCAGTCTTGGGTCTTGAGGGCTAACATGCCATAAGCTGGCCCAGCAATATCAATTTTAATCACGTAGCCAATAAGCTTATTTCCCCAGAAGAATCCTATTGTTGAGTAGGAATGTTGTCCTTTGGAGAGCTTTTCAGAGAAGGGGCTTAAAGAATTTCTTGTGTTTAGATGAGAAAAATAAATGTTAGGAGGAGATTTGATGTTGTCTCAAAGGAAGAGTAAATGGCATGGATATAGAATTGTTGTTTAAATGGAAGACAAATGTGTGTAAAATGGTCAGTAATTAATTTAGACTGTAACTTAGAAGATTTGGAATTTTCAGAGCCATGAGGTCATGAGACAGTTTCCCTGTGCTGAGGGCAGGAAGCCCATCCACTTAGAGAGCAGAGCCTGATGAGTTTATAAAAGTGCTTGTGTGATGTAGTTGCCTGGTATAGCAGGAGAATAAGCTCCAGAAGCTTTCCAAATCTGTGCTTCTTTTATTGCTTATTACATATTCTTATATATGCTTAGTCCATGTGTACTTTAATGTACAGTTTACTGCATAACATTATCCTTTATTGAATTAAAAAACCTAATTTCCTGTAGAGCATTTCAGGAGTGCTATATTCTTACTGACCATTAAGGACTTTACCCTTGTCACCACTATGAAATGGTTGGCATCATTCTGTCTTGTGTGCAGGAAATTAAAAATATCAGCACTTCTGGTTACCTATATGAAGAAATTTAAGCCTTAATTTCCCAAGTGGTAAATACCATATCAAAGACCTTAATTTCCAGGGTGGTAAATGCTTTATGCTACTTTGCATGTAGAGAAAGTCCACCTCCCACTGACTTCAGATGCACCTACTCACATTCAGCATCTTAGCAGCTCACACCACAAATTACTCAATTGGGGTGTGGGAGAAAAATGAGGAATATATATAATGCAAACGCCTCAGACTTACGTGTGAACTTTACAACAGAGTTAGAAAACAGTTTTCTAGAGCCTCTGTTATTTGCTATGAGACTTTTCTTGCTTTTTCTCAGCAGAACCAGGCCCTTCCATCAAATGCTTTCCATCTCTACAGCAAAGGATGTTGAGGTGGTACAGGCAGGAGCTTCCTCCCTACTGTCTGTACAACAGGTACACAGCAGGTCAAAGTGGCATCTCACCAAGCAAACGTATAGCACTGTGAATGAAGCTAAACACACAAACAAACACCCCCCAAAACAGACTTCTGTCATGGGATTTACCCAGACTACCACTGAACAACAGTGTGAGTGAGCTCTTTGGATATGCAGCATGCTCCTGAACTATCCAAAATAGTCCTGTCATGGGTAGCAGTAGAAAAACTTGCTCATTTTGTGTCCTGCCTTGAGTGGGATGGAGATTCTTTACAACTAATCTTGTGTCTGTTCACTTAGTGGTGAGAGAACATATTTTATGTTTATGAAGGCCCTGTGTTCTGATGGTTAAGGTATTCTTCAGGAATACCCTGCACTGGTCCAGCTGGACAAAAAGCTTTTGCAGATTTCCATTGGCTTCTCTTTTACTTTCTCTTGCAAGTGGGAGGACAGGAGCCAGCTGGAGTTCATGGTATCCCTTAAAGTTGAGGTGTGTCCTTTTTTATGGAAATGAAGCAAATAGCCTTTTAATGGCTTTTGTTCAGTTACATGCAACTTGCTCTGCTAAAGGTTGCTAAAAGGTCCCCTTTTACATGAACAAACACAACTGGAAAAAATCACTCAGATTGTCAAGTAAATTTTATCCTCCTATCTGGAGGCAACAGAGAGCCCCTAGAATTAAGACAAATGTAGCTCATGTCCTTTTAATGATGATTTGATTATTCTTTCATTACAAGTAACTAGTTCCCTTTTCTAATTATATGTCTTGCTTTTATCTAAGAAAAATTACCCAGTTTATGGGAGTGGACCATTAAAATTGCTCATCCATTAACAGTTTATTGTAATGCTGTGAGATTGGTGGTTTCAGAAAACGTCTGCATTGCAATAGCTTGGTATGGATTTTTGGTTCTTCTGCTGTTTTGCCAATGGTCATCATTGACAAATGAGGAACAGGTAGTGAGGGTGGATGTGCAAGGCAAAAGTGATATGGAGAGGTCAGAGAGCACTAACAATGCACACATTTAGTGTGCCTTTTAGGGAATGAGAAGTATTGGAAGGAAAAGGGGCATTAGGGAATAAGACCAAAATGCATGAAGATGCACTGGTACTTGGAAAGGCTTCAGGTTTCATAAAGATTTACTGAATTCAGGGAGAGCTCTGTCTGTGTTTGACCTCTGCACTTCCTGTTTTATTCTCTCTTCTTCTCTTTCCTCTGCAATTGCTGTAAGAGCATGTTATTCAAATGGGAGAAGGGGCATCAGTCAGCCAAGTGACACAGCAGGGACATTGGAGTTGTAGTTGGGAGCATGATTTGAGAAAGCCTTGGGTCCTGCAGGCAAGTCACTGCAGGCCACTCCTGTTGGTTTTGTGATGGGTAGGGATGCCAGCAGGCAGAGATGGTGCAGAGAGGTAATATTTCTTACTGTGTCAATTAACAGTTTGAAAAATAGACAAGCATTTGATTGAAAGAACTAGTATTGTTTCTCTGTATAATCTAAATGTACTTTTTTGTTCTGTGTCATATAATATTAAGACTGATGGATGTCTGAAGATCAAGTGTTCATTTATACAGGTAAACTGACTGGTAAAGGAATTGTGAATAGATAGTTATACCTGTAAACTATAAGTAAACTGGGGTAATTCCTTACATGGAAACTGCATTCTATAAAGAAAGCCACTTTTATTCTGAAATACAGTGCATGCTAGGGGAGCAATAAAAACAAACTAGGATTATCAGACTATTCCCAGTGTAGAACAGCCATAAGAATAAAGTAAGGAAAGGGGGAAGACAAAAAAGATACTGATGGAAAGAAGGCAGTGGTTAAGTGGAGATACCTGTGGGAAGATGTACTATAACTATCTTTTCTCATCTGAATTTTACAGACTGAAATTAATTGTGTAGTTGCCCTCAGAAATTTGTTCAAAGGTGAGATATTTTGGTTTGGAAAAGTTCATGTTCTTCCATCAGCTCAATGTGGCATAGGATGTGTATGTATCGAATTTTTCCATACAATTTCTAATGACAAGGTTTTTGGTTGTGAGTCTAATTGGGACTCAGCACTGTCTTCCATGTACAAAAATTAGAAGTCTGAGGACTATGAAAAAAGCATATTAAATGTCTCACTGCTTGTGATTATCTATCTGGTACACTATTAATAGTGATTAATATGTAGAATAAAATAATTATTCAATGGAAGAAGGGCATAGCATATGCATATATATACATATTTTAGGCTGAAATGCCCTTTGACAAGCCAAGAACAGGGCACTATTCATACATCTTTAGTATGTGAATTAATTTTGGCAGTTAACATACGGCATCTTTGCTTTACTGAAACATTTTATCACTGTTGTACTTGTCTGCCATCATTATAGGCAAACTACTTAATGATGACCTGTGGTAATGCAAATTATATCACATAATTACTTGCATTAATGTTGTAGGAAGTTTCAGGTACACAGGGTGAGTGTCCATGGAGCTACAAGCGAGGAAAAAATCTTCAGATGAGGGAAAGAAGTGGCTGAGTGTGGGGCTGGCTCCTGCATTGGTGGGTTGAGCTTACCAGTGGGAGCTTTTGCCTTCCAGAAAAATCAAATGAGAGATGCAACCTCCCTTTCCCTGTTTTCACGTTCTACTGCGTATTAGGGAGCAGAGATTTCTGTTGAGGTGAAGAGCTATGCTTACAACATAGAGAGCATGGTAACATGCTGATGTTGGCAGCTAAAGCCACTTCTGTAGCAGGAGATACACTTCTGAACAAGGAGATTCGGGTGTGGTCCTGATCCATGGATGAGTACATGAGGAGTTCAGTCTGAAGGTGCTAGATGTTCACAGTGTTAAACATTGATGCTGGGAGGAGTTTTCACATCTAATTTCCATGTGTTTGAACACTGGAGACTTCCAGACAGAGCACACAGAACAGCTGTAAGCAAATGCCAGTATTTATTTCATTCTGCTCCTTTATGGCGTTCCTCAAATTGTTGTTGTTTGTGTAACCTTCAGTAAGGTGTATGTGAATGTTCAGATGTTATGTAGTTAGCATTGCTCCCCTTCTTAAGAACAGGCATTTCTATGAATTTGCCTTATTTCCTTTTTAAATACAATGTTTCTATACATATTTAGCTGAGCTTAAAAGCTATGCATGGATCATTAAAATAATAAGATAATTAAGGGGAAAGTTTTGGAAATATAAGGGGAAATATAACATAAAATGTTATATTAAATGTATCAAATATTTAATAGAGTTTTTTTTTCTATTGTCACAGATTACCACCTTTGTTAGCTATTTCGTTAAAATGTTTTCCAGGAGGGGTGGTATCTTACTTTCCTGGGTGTGATATTGGAGGAGTACTGGTTGACCAGCTTGCTTTATTGTACCCATGCTACTGTCATCACAGCTAGGTAGGAAACAAATGTCCTGCTTTGTCAAACTCTTCAGGAATTCTTACCCTGAAGAAGAAGATTGCAAAATTTTTCTCATGGAAAAAAACAAAAACCCAA
This sequence comes from Onychostruthus taczanowskii, assembly GCF_017590055.1. Classification (NCBI taxonomy): domain Eukaryota; kingdom Metazoa; phylum Chordata; class Aves; order Passeriformes; family Passeridae; genus Onychostruthus; species Onychostruthus taczanowskii. Next base: position 9,243,153 of record NW_024497629.1, on the reverse strand, counting down.
ACCCATGCTTCTATAGTATGAATGAAAGTACCACCATGCCATGGGCAGGGATGTATTTCACTAGACCTGGTTGTTTAAAGCCCTATCCAACTTGTGCTTCAACACTTCCATGGATGGAGCATCCACAACTTCTCTGGATAACACATACCAATGCTTCAATACCCTCATCATAAAAAATGTCTTCCTTATGTCTGATCTAAACTCTCCGTTTAAAACTTTTGTCCTGTTGCTCAGGCCCTGGTAAAAAGTCCTTCTCCATCTTTCTTATAAGTCCCCTGTATATACTGAAAGGCTGAAATAAGGTCTCTCTTGCAGATAAAGAGAAGTGTGTATACTGGAAATGTCAGTTCTGTTTTCCAGGACTGTTAGGATGCTCCACAGAAAGACAGAGTTGGATTTCTCTCCAATAGATGTAGTTACTGGATTTTTGAGCATAGTAGCCCCAGCATCTCTGTGTAACTTGTGGAAAATACTTCCAGGGAATGATTCTTCCCATCTCACTGAGATTCTGAAAGTGTGTTTCCAGATCCTTAAGCAACTAAATAAAATGAAATAGGCTGAACATAAGCCAAAGCCTACAAATATGAGAACAATTTAATGAATATTCATAATGGCTGAAGATTACTCCTAATGGATCAAGACAAACATTACATATTAATTATGAGCAGGTTATGTTCACTCAGAAAGCACATAAATGATCATCAGGTCTGTATGAAGGGCTCAATTTCATACTGTATAAAGTGGCATTTGCTAGGGGACTGAATTTTCTACGTTTTCCCCTTTTGCATCATACTTATGTACCTTCATTCAAAGTCATATGTTTTTTTCAGGTGGAGAGGAATATTCCTTATTTCTGATGCAATTGTTTTATTGTTACTCTTGGCGCACAGCCATTTAATTTGTTTGAAGGAACAGTAGTTGCAGGGTGTGATAAGTAGGGCGATTGTCATCAAGAGTCATTTAGTGTTGCTTTCCCAGAGCACAAGCTCCTTTTGATTCACTTTAAAAGGCCTGATTTTTGTCTGGTGTAAATCAGAGAAAAATGCTGCCTGTTTTGAATGTGTGTCTTTTGTATTTCATTAATTCTTTTGAAGATTTCTTATTGTAAGCCCGTTGTAGGATTTGTACCATCTCATTTAGTCTGTCCTTATTTTTGAAATTCTTCAGTTACACCTCTGTGGACTCTTTATTTTCTCATATATCTCTGCAATGCAAGACTTGGTACTGGACACTGCTTTAAGGTGAGACTATTGATTTAAACAGTGGTTTAATGCTTTCAGGACTTTTCTCAGTACAATTCTTTCTGATATTCTGTCAGCTTTATAAAATGACACTGAACATTGTGCACGTGTTCTTATTTTGCTGACCACATCAATACTTAAATCATTTTGTCCAAGACTATACTTGATAACATGGCATTTCTTCTGTTTCGTGTTGTCCATTCAACCAGCATTTGTTAGGTCTGTAAAGGTTTTCCACAGCATTGTCTCAGAGTTCTGTTTTGACTGTCAGATAACATTGTGTCACTTGTAAACTTGCCCTATTCACACACTTTTCCAGACCATTAGTCAAGACATTGAGCAGTAGCCTACATCTTTAGGCACCATACAGTTTATCTTTAGCCTGAGTGAAAAGTAAAGCCTGTATTCCCACCTTTTTGCTTGCATCAGTGACAATAGCACAACTTGATGCATCTGAGAAGGTGGCCAAATAAATCTTGTCCCAGTAGACTTTAGCATAGTTTGAAGTTTGAAACAGTTTGGATAAAAAAAAAATGCTGTGAGCAGCTGTGGTGGCATCAGTCTCAGAGTGGTTCCAAGAAACCTGCAGGAGTTGAAAGAGTGGAGCCCACAGATGAGTGTTTCCTACAGCCTCAGAGCCAAGCACTTGTTATCTGGGGTCAGAGCACGCTAGGCTGCCCCGGCTGGCAGCTGACCCTGTGGGTGGCAGGGAAGGCTGGGCAGAGGAAATGGGATGTGTTGGGCTCTCTGCTGAGTGGTTAAGGCTGTGCACCGCAGACTCCATTGCGCTGGGATCGATGGAGGCACTCTGTGTTTTTTCCTCTCCCTTCCATCAGTCTTTGTAGTCATTACTGGAGAGATGTATTTCTGTACGTAGCTTGTCAGTCATCATTAGCAGGAGGGAGTGCGGAAGTCCACAATCCCTGGACTTTGCTTTCTTTGCTGTTATATTCCCAAAGCTTCAACATAGGAATACTTAGTTCCTGGCATCTTTTACATTCCCAAATGATTGCCTGGCTCCAACTCAGCCATGGGCTTTGCACTCTTCTCATGTTGCTGAATTATTGATGCTGCTTCATTGCAAAAGAGCTCCTTAATGCCCATGTTGCAGCACGGGAGCCTGATGTGAGACATTCCCTTCTGTAGTTCATCTCATCCCTCAGACACACATAGGCAACTTGCAGAGGGAATAGGTTGGGGTGAGGGAGGAGAAAATATATGAGCAGATGGGGAAAAATGGGATCAAATATCAAAACACCAGGATAGGAGCCGCAGCTGAGAAATGGGAACAAAAAGATGTGTTTCATTAGTTGGAAGGAGATGGCTATGTCTAGTCCAATTTGGCAAGGAAGATCCACATCAGTTTTCCACATTTTGCTATGGCAGCTTCTGAGGGAGTTGTTGCAGCAGGCCTGTCTCCCCTCTCAGGTTTGCCTTTAATTACGAACAGCAGAAGTATGCTGGGGGAAGGCAGTACAGGGGATGTTGGAAGGCTCTGTGCTTGTTCAGTGAAGCATGAGAACAAATTCTGTGCACATTTCGAGGCAGGAGCATGTCTGGTTGCCTATATCTGCCTCAAATTCTGCAATCCTACCTTACAATTCACTCATGCTGTCTGTGCAAGTGCAGCCTAAACCTAAATGCTAGTCCATTTGTATCTACTTCCTTCCCTCTACCAAAACAGCCTCAGTACCTCTTGAGCCTGAACTTGTCTTTGTTCAACAAAAAAATCCCCAGTTCCTTAGAATATCCCAGCAAGATCCCCATAAGACTTTTAGTACTAGCACAATAACTTTTTTTACTGGTGAAATTAACTCATATCTCTTGGCATCAAACTTTGGTTTTTCAGCCCTGCACCACCTTAGCATGGGATGATTGTGCTTATGTGGAAATATAAGGTGTTCCTAGTCGGCTGCTAAATTATGGGCTTCTAAGTTTTTAACAGAAATTCTGGTGTTAATCCCTAAATACGTGACTTTATACTCCATGATCTTCAGTTTTAGTCTGTCTGTTTTACTCTTAGCCTTCCTGTGCAATACTCTGATCTTCCTCTGTACTGACCCAGCCTTTGAATCTTGTGATATGCTCATTTCATTAGCATGTTTTCATTTTCTTGTGCCAAGGTTGTTAATGAAAGTATTAAATAAGATCAGTTCCAAGGTCTCAAGCTTGAAGAATCTTTAATTGGATGTGCAGGGTACATTTTGTAGATAAACAAAAGACACAGCAGAGATCCTCAGGGGAGCAAATCAGCCTAATCCTGATGTCTTCTGTAGAGCTATTCTGCTTATTCATAGGATGCTGCTTCATTTCAGTCATTTGTCCTGCACACAGATAGCAAAACAGCCCCCTATCCTATGGCCTGGGTAGCTTTATAAGGACTGTGAAATATGATTGGAATGAATCATGATTGAATGGACAGCACTGATGTTGAGGTGGAAGTAGGACAGAAATACTCTTGCAGCAACTTTGTAAGGGAAAAACAAGCAAGAGGGTATCGTGTAGATGTGGGAAAAAGTAGAGGATACACAAGGCAAAACCCCTGAGTAGGCAGAAGAGGAGTCTCACAGAAATGCTGTACGTTCTTGGGGCCATCAAGTCAGAAATGCATTGTGCTCCTGGCATGGCTCAAACAGCCACTTGTGAACTACAGATATGTCTTTATATAAACCACCAGTCAAGCATATAGCATGTCTTCCTGTGTGTGGAATACTATCATCATGATTCATGTGTACCTTTTACCTTATTTTATGTGCAGAATTAATTGCACTTTCTGTGGAAAGGAAATACATTTTCAGTGGGGTTTTTAAAAATTAAATAGCAGGGAGCACATAAACACTAAGCAAAACTACATTACTAAGCATCTGAAAAGCAGTCAAGAGTATTAAAACCATGAGCTTCAGGAAAGTTATCTGCCCCTCCAGGATCCCCCAAAGTTGTTGTGCTATAGGGTATCAGCCCTTTTCTCACACTCTTCTGTCTCCTCTTTATCACACTGATGATCTGGGGACACGCAAAGGACAAAACCAAGAAGTTACTTTCCAATTTACAGATGTTAACCCAGTGCAGTTGTCCTTTAGGCTTTTCCTCAGGTTTAGGTCTTCTTTCTCACAGACTCTGTCCAGACCTAAACAAATCGGAAGCTACAAGGATTTTATCTTTCCAAATTCTTCCTTGTCCCCTGAGCCTAAAGGCAGTTGTCTAATGGCAGTGCTTTCCTGGTAACTCAAGGAGAAATTTATTAAACATGGTATGGATTCCTAGATAGCCAGGGAAAGAGCAGAGGGTAGAAGGCTGTGAACTAGGAGAGGCTTCAGGGGTTGTGTGTGTCTCCATTAGGAGGGTTGATGGCTGCTTTTGGTATGTGATAGCAAAATGCATGAGAGGCAAATTAGTAAGTGGGCATGTGTAGGGCTGCCCTCAGTTTGAAGGATCTCACTGTCAAACTTGTTGCAAGCAAGAAAAACTGGACTTTTAAAAAAGAGGATAAGGACAGAGAATGAAAAATAAATCCTATTCCTCCAGAACACTGTGCCTAGGCACAAGCACACTCCCTCCCAGTCTGAGCACCACCGGAGAGCTGTGTCAGTGAACAATTTTCATGCTAAGGGACAGCACTACTTTTGGTATAAGTTAATTTAATTCTAGCAGGTCAGTGTAAAGTACACTGAAAACTACAGGAAAGCTGCAGAGAATTCCCTATAGCAACACTCAGATTTGCTTTCCTTTAGCAAGTGTCTGAATAGCCTGACCTCAGCAATTTCCCTCATAATAATGATTTATGCTGGCTCAAAACTGAGGGCACCAATTAAACTGTAAGCCTAGAAGTTTTCTTCCTCTGTTTACAGTAAGCACTTTTAGAATAAAAGAACTTTACCTTCCAACTGTTGTGGTTTTCCTTTAGCTGTGATTTTTTTTTTTTTTGACTGATGTAATAATGCCCTGTCACCTGGGCAGTCAGCTCAGTGGAGGAGGAGGCAACACGTGTCATCAACAATCCGGACAAGGGGATTGAGTGCACCCTCAGATAGTTCAAAGATGACATCCATTTGGGTGGGAGTGTGAGTCTGCTGGAGGGCAGGAAGGCTCTGCAGAGGGATCTGGACAGGCTGGATCATGGGCTGAGGCCAGGAATGAGCGTGAACAAGAAGTGCTGGCTTCTGCACTTGGGTCTCAACAACTCCATGCAGTGCTACAGGCTGGAGGCAGAGTGGCTGGAAAGCTTTTCTAGTGAAAAGGATCTGGGGGTGTTGGTTGGGAGCAGCTGAACATGGGGCTAGACTGTGCCCAGGTGCCCAAGAAGACCAATGACATCCTGACCTATATCAGGAATAGTGCCATGGGACACCTTCCACTAGACCAGATTAATCAAAGCCCTTTCCAGCCTGGCCTTGAACACCTTCAGGGATGAGGCATCCACAGTTTCTCTGAACAACCTGTTCCAGTGCCCCATCCTTTGGAATGGTACCTCCCTGTCTACAACACAGAGAGATGCTCCAGCTGGGACTCAACCAGAGTGCAGTCAGGTCTTGGTAACAGTGTACTGTAGTAGGCCCTGGTACCATCCTTGAAGTCTTGCTCTATTTATTTATTTTTGTCACAGTAAGGGTCCTAACTATCCCTCTCTATCACTCATCTGTGTTTTTTTCTGCACTAAGCAGTTGCTAGGGATTTGGCCAAGAGGCAGCTTCTCAAAAGGCCATCAGTTCCAGATTTCAGTATGGAACTCTGGGGTAAATCAGCTTGCCACCAGCTAGAATACTGAAGACCAGCACTTTGCTCTTTGCCAAAATGCAAGAAGGCAGGCAATGGCTGCAGAAAAAAAAAACAGGTATCTGGCAAAATATGTTGGGATATCAGTAGGAGAATAGGGTATATTTTCAGAAGACGGGTCCACTTCCTCTTATCCTGAAAGGGTTAGGCTCCTCCAACAGGTTACTGAATCTGCCTGCAAAATGGGTTTAAATCTTCGCCAGTTTGCAGTAAAAAACATGAACTGCAGGAGCAAGTCTAGTTAACACTATTCTACAAGCTGTCCTACAAGGATCCATGGAGAAGGCAAGGATGACATTCTTCCTTCAGTGGCATTGGTCTCTCTCTTGTCTCAGAAGGCCAAAAGGGAGGTGGAAAAACTCATGGCTCCTTGACTTGAGATACACCTGACTGTGCAGTGCTGCCCTTTCCATTCCCATATTAGTGTTTTAGCTGTAGTTCCCCTGTTGTACCAGTCCTTAGGCTGAAGCAGATCTCTGAGTGCTCTGGAGTAGGAGTTACCACTCCCAGCTGGACATGGCTATCACTGCTTATGTGTACTGAGTTTTCATCTTGATGCTGTTAAACTCAAAGCAAGATTGTGAAATGCACTGTACATAACTCCTGTCTCTGACACCCATCTAGCTGGAGTGAGGGATGGAAAGGAAAAGACAAAAATCACTCTCTTGGATCATCCCTTACAGTAGATCACTCTTTTTCCATTTTGCCACATTCTTTACATTTTTTCACAGTCAGGGTTGGGTCTGGAGGAGAACTAACCAGATCACGAGCCTACTGCAAAGCCACTACCTTGAGGCACAGGGATGGATGTTAGTGAATGTTAACCTGCAGGAGAACAGGGAGTGTGCCTCATGGAGCATCTTGCTCTTTCCATTGAAGGATTTGGAATCTGTTTCTACAAGGAAAGGGAACAAATACCCTCTGTTCAACTCTATTCCTTTTCAGGGATGGGGAGAGGAAAGGTTCCCTTCCCCTGGTGAAAAAGTCACGACCAGCAGTAGATTTGGTCCCTGAACTCAGGACATCATATTGTCTACCTTCCTGGGTGAATGTTACCATTCATGTTTCCCCAAATCTGGACAGACAGTACCTAGCACACTTCCAGAAGAATGTGACACATGTTAAGGTACGCTAAAGACAGTGTGCCTTGTTTGTACAGTAATTAGCTGATTCCCATTTTGATTGCAAGCTTTCACTGCCAAATATTTGGGAGAAGCTTAGTTCCTATGATGCTGCAGGTATACATCTGCCAGGATGGATCTGCTCTGAATGATGTTTGCTTTCTTCAAGCATTTGTCCTTTGCAGACAATTCCTCTGTAATGCCTGGCAAAACTATCCCAACCTGTTTTATGCCAGCTTCTGAGCTGAAAGGAGGAATGTGGCCACAACAGTGCATCCCATTGTTAGAGAAAAAAAATGGAATTGTTGCTTTTTCGCTGCTCAAAGAAAGTGAAGTGAAACAGGCACCTCGCAGCTTTTTGTATCAATCTAATTGAATAGAGAAATTAGGGCCATTAGGTAATCAGGACTTTATACTGAAATCTGATCTCTGTCAAAGCATTTCAAAGATGTGCATCATGCCTGTAAAAGGCATTACAATTATGGCAACAGAACCTGCATTCTAATTTGTGTTGCCCTTGTCACAAAGTACCCTGACAATTCTCCTTCTGTTGTCATTCTGCATCCCGAGAGATGCTGAGTCCCCCTTTAAAGCTTGAAGCCTGGTAGTGGAAGAGTGCCTGCCTCACCCAGGTGTGTCAGTGAGTTGTTAAGAGGATGTAAACAATTTAAAGGCAATAACCTGGAGTCCTGTGTGTTTTCAAGCAATGCCTGGGCAACAGGCAGTGATGCCCTGCCTACAGTACCTTTGTAAAGCTCCTATCACTTTGTCATCATGCCTGTACTGGGTGTATCAGGGGCAGGACCCCTGCAGGTATGAGGTTACTGCTGAAGTGAGTCCTGCCCATGCCTCCAATATCAGCCCTTTCCAGAGGTACAGAAGCTGGAGAAGACACTGGGATCTTTCTAAAGAAGTATTTGGAGCGTAATGCAGCATTTCACTTGTGCAGCCAGGAAAGCTTTGCTCACCCTTAGCAGCTGCAGATATAGGAGGGAGGCTGTTGGACACAGCCCCTGCTCCCATCATCTCCCACTGCCTGGATGTCACTTATGTGCTACCAAAACCTCCTGCCCACATTCCTCTCATAGAGTTTTTCAGGCTTTGCCTGATTAATTAATTAGATCTAATCCCTGCTAATCCCTAATCTAACCTAATCTAATCAAGCACTGCTTAAGAGCTTGTTAAAACTGAACATTAACATCTAAGTAATATTACAACACTCTATATAATTTCTTTCCTTTTGCACTTAATGCAACTTCTTGCTTTTGTTTAAAGTGGCAAGTTCCTTGCCGGTTTTGGGTTTTTTTGGTGTATGCCTACACAATATTTAAATTTATATCACATCATTTAGCTGAAATCATTAGGAAACCTGAAGCACTCATTGAGCCTTAGGACTGAAACACTTCTCAGTTCAGTTTAGAATTTCAGCTTTCACCCACAGATCTAAGGTTCCTAAATGTTACAACTGCCTCAGTTATGAAAAAAAAAAAGAGATCATATTAACAGATTTCTTGCACTTAGAGTATTAATTCTCTGTCAATTAACTCAAAAGCATCATTAAAGGCTGTGGGAGCTGGCTGATGCCTGGTGGCAAAGCCAAGCCAAGCCAAGACTAGCCAAGCTACAAGAAAAGCACATTTCACCCTACAGATCTTTTTAGCAGGTCCTTTCCTAGAGCATAACTTGTTGTTTACAACAAAGGAAATACTACAACTAAAACACGGTCCCCAGGGGGCACTTCCCTGTCTCCGTTAACCGGAGGAAACAAGACACACCTTCCATGTGACCTGAGAAACTGCTTTCTGTCGTGCCGTATGAACCTGAGGTAGGCGGGATGCCAAACCATCCCTAGGCTGCTGTCTTACAAAACTCTGCAGCAGCTAATGCATGTCAGCTCTGGGAGATGTCAAATGCATTGCAATGCTTTTGAAGATTGCACCAGAACCTTTGTCTAATCGAAAGGTCAGGTATTGCTGTGATGTGTCTTGAAATAAGAAAAGTAATCCTTCTTCTTCTTAATGAGTTGAGAGCAGCACTGCATGCTGATAGGGATACACTTCCCTGTTTATATTGTGGATTGTTTCTCACCACTTGCAAACCAGAGCTCTGCTTCATGGAAATCCTGCACGAGCACTTAAAACACCTTGGCTCTTGCTGGCAGCTGGGGCTGGTATTTTGTGAGGGGTTCTTAGAAGTCTGCAGGAGCTATTTTCAATGGGACAGCAGGTCTCTCTGTTCCTCTGGATTATAAATTGGGTCTTTAGGTTGATCTTCATATTCAGGGTTGTGTTACTGAAAAAGTCAATATCAGGTAGCTGTTTGCATCTCAATTTTGAGGACAACTAATGTCCTCAGAAGTACTGAGCACTCATGATTCCCAGGCTTCTGGCAGCTCAGTTCTGAGTTTCAATTTATATATTTAACTATGATTATTATTAACTATCCTGCATTTGTTATGCAAGCTTGACATATTTTTTAAGACAGGTCTTTTGTTAACAATAGGTCAAGTTAAATTGTAGTGCTTTTTACAACATATCTTTTATTAAGAACTTTTGATAAATGCTAAACAATGGGAAGGAAGGGAATATCTTCCATCCATTCCATGACCATCACCACACTATCAGGCTTGTGAGTATACTACAGGGGAATTCTACCTTGACTTCAGGAGGCTGCAGGATCCCACTGCTTGCACCAAGGCTGAGCAAGATCCTCAGGCCAGGCCAGGCCAAAGAACTCTCACGTGAAGAAAACATTAAAAATGTACCAATTAAAACACTCCTGCAGAATGATACCCAGCTCTAATCAGCAGAGGAGAGAAAAACAACAAGAAAAACTGGGAAAACCCTGAGAAGGATTCTCCAAAAGTGCTGGTTTAAAATTTTTCCTTTATATAACTTGTTGAAGTCACCAAATATGAACCTAGGCCAGCAAACTCATTCAATTTTTTATTCTATAAATAGTTTCCTCTCTCCAGTGGCATAAGTCTGAGGTTTAATAGTGGTTTGGCAGTTTGCAGAGAAAAAGCTGAGCAGTGTGCCAGTTTTCTGGGAGGGAGGAGCAGAGGGATGGTGAAACACCCTTCGACTCATTCTCACTGCAACCAACTGACTTAAGGCTTGGACTTAACTCATTTTTGGGATTCAACCTTCAACATGTCAGACTATTTGGAAAACACAGGAAAGCCCAGACCTCGGGGGAGGCTCTTCCCCAGCACCCTGCCTGCCTGCCTGCCGCGGCGCTGGAGCCTCTGCTGCTCTGCTGCTCCGCGCTGCGCTCCAGCACCCCGACAGGAGATCCCTGTGCTTTTGTGCACAGCAATTTCTGCATCGCTCTTAATGTGGGGGAAAAGCACCCAAAATGTTTGGGTTTGTTTGGTTTGGGGTGGGTTTTTTTGTTGTGTTTTTTTTTTTTTTTTTTCTTTTAAATGATTATCCCTTACAATTTGCTTTCCCAGACTGGTTCTGTGTTGCTAACTGGAAATGCAGGCTTAAAGGAGGCAGTACTGGAACTAAAGAAACCAGGCAGGAAAGAGAAAACAATGGCTTGGATAAAAATCATTCCCCTGGACAGAAATGGATAACCAGGCTGAGAGGGATGGAGGGGGATCCCTGAACTCCAGCTCCTGTCTTTGGGAGGCTGCTTTGGGAAGGCTGGGGAGAGGGGTGCAAGCCAAACTGCGAGCGAAGGAACCCTGTAGGAAGGGAGGGAGCTGGGGGCTGCAGGGGTGTGTCAGCTGGAGACTGAGGGAGCTGGCTGCGAGCTCCCAGCCCCCAAGGATGAGCAAATGCAACTTGCTTGGCCTGCAAACAGAGAGGATGCACGTGGGTAAGGGAATGTGCTGGGAGACCTGAGGGTGCCTGAGGTGTTATACCTCGCCACAAGTCATTTTGGTTTTGTTGGGGATGAATAAAAGGTGTCTAGGGGGAAGTTGCAGATTCATAGTATTTGGCTGGTGGAAAGCAAACCTTTTTCTGAGAGAGCTCCAGTAGGTGTAGTTGTTCACAGCTTAGTGTGAGCCTTGGCAGCCCCCCCAGGAGAGGGACACAAGTCCCTTGCTCTCTGAGCATCCCGGCTGAGACCCCAGGAAGGAGGACAGTCTCTGTGGCACAGCAGTTATGGCAGGACAGAACTCTTATTTGTTGTTTACTGTTGTTAATCTTCGGTTCAAAAATAACACAAACACATCAGAGTCATTCCTGTCTCTGCTGTGGATCCTCCACTTGGAGGAAGCCTCAGAGAGAAGTCCCTGGAGGGCAGCTCAAGCTGCAGACCTGCTTTGTGTCACTGACAAAACTGTGTGTGCAAAACAAGTGCACCCAGAGCTCTGTGCCCCAGCCTGAGCCAAAGCTCCTCTGTGCACACTCTGTGTTCTCCTGTGCAACAGAGAGCTGCTTGCAGGGCTGATGCTCCTTCCCACCACCATCCCAGGTGCAGCTAGCCCTTTCCTTTCAGGAATGTAACCCCCTCAACAAGAAAGGGAGGAATAGCCTGTCCAGGAGATACCTAAGAGGATCAAATTAAGAGAAAGGAACCTCTCAAGATTCTGCTGAGCTTTTGACCTGCTATCTTACCTCTCCTTAATAGTGGCTTCTGCTTTGGGGCAGGGCTTCGTAATGGCCATTTGGTGCTCAGGTCTCCATCCATGCTGTGGGCAACCTGTACAATGCCTGTGGAAGTAGGATTTATTGGCATCCCAGCTGGCCTAGGTTTTGTCCTGCTGCCCCTTGCCTGCCAAGGATGTTCTGTGTGCCCTAAATAATGTATGAGGCTGGGCAGGGAGAAGGGATCTCCAAAGACAGCATCTTGAAATGCCAGACTGCACTCCTTGGCCAGGCATTTCCACCTTACACAGAAAGTGGGAACTAGGTTCTTAAATGCCTTGAATGAGGTGTTTGCAATTCATAAAACTTTCCAAGATTCTTCACCATTTGCCTTTCCATGTTTTTGTTCATTATGCAGAAAAGAACATTTAATTTTTAAGCAGACAAGGAGTATGTATGTTGTTAAGTAAAAAATGTATTAAATAATTCATCAAGGGGAGTGTTTTAATAGGCACTTAGGGTTTCATGTGCTGTTTATTTTTGATAGCTTAGGTGAAAACTGTTTCTTGAGGGAAATTGTGATCTTCTTTTGCCAAGACAAAACGTCTCTCAGCCCAAGTCATTACATTTACTTGTCCATGACCCTGATCAGACAGGTAGTGACACTAGTTCATAAATTCATGTTTATATCAGCAGCCTGATGAAAGACCAGAGCCCACAGGCTTCAAATATTGAGCATGACACTAAATTTCAGAAGCTGTGCTATTAATATCATGGTCATTTTCATATGCAACTAATTAAAAGTTGTCATAGGGTCTGTCCTGCATGAGGAATGACACCTGGTCCAAACAAAGGCAGTGCTGAACTTCACAGGCATTTGGGCTTAGATCCTCCTTGGAGTAATCTGTGTTTCATACCTTCACCTCATTATGCCTGTATTTGATAGATTTCTGTGGCAGTTAATGGTGGGCTGTGTTTAGACATTTGCATATGACTTCATGTTCAGCTATTTCCATACAGAGCACGGTGCACAGGAATACAGTCTGCTCTTTGGAGCCTGATAAAATGCCAGGGAGCTTGTAGGTGTGATGCAATGTACCTGTGATCAGGGATGGCTGAATCAGGGATTGAAAATGAGCTGTCAGGGAAGATGTCATGAAAGCAGGCTCAGCCTACAGTGCCAGCTCATCTAACCTGTGGCTGCAGGGGGAAAAGGGAGGAACACGTTCTCCCATGGTTTAGTATCTAAAATGACTCCATTAGCACCTGCAAAAATGAGAAATAAAAAGCAGTCTGTTTCTGGTATTCCTTTTCCTCCATAAATCAAATGGTATTTTGGGAGGATTACAGTCCTACAGATTAAGTGGTTTGACATAAAATAATTTTGTTGCAAGTTGTGAAGTGAGAAGTGCAGAAAGAAAATTTCTGTTCTTTTTCTTTACCAAAAATTGTTGTCCTCCTTCTTGGCTGTGCAGAAAGAATAATTCAGACACAATGGGCTTGTTTCCCTCCTAAAGGGAGCAGCACAAATCAATAATTCTACCAGGGTCAGGACTCATCTGCATAGGAAGTCAGACTGCTGTAATTATAACTGTATTGCTGCAGTTATGCCATATAATCTCTCGTGTATCCTCTTATTAAAGAGTGACTTCTTTTCAGCTTAGTTTAAACTACCTCTTCTGATGTTAAGAAACATCAGCTGTGTTGAAAATGGCCATGGTTCATATTGGAAGAGAAATACTCACATGGGGAATTAAGTTGCCAGCATGATTAATTAAATTCACACCTTCTTTACAGTGGTGTAATTCCCCTTTTCTGTGGTTAATGTCAGGTTCAAGGCAGTGTTAATACTTCCAGCCTTTTTAAATTTCTGTGAGCCTACTTTTTTAAAATTTTAGAGCCCACTGCTAATGAGCTGCCCAAGCAGAAAAGCTGATTTCTGACATTTTAACAGGAAGGTGCTTTCTGCTGCTACAACCAGGGCTGGGCAAAGCCAGAAGTCAGTGGTGTAATCCTGTCCGTGAGACCTCAAAGCAGTGAGAGTGTCCCATAAACGTTATTGTTCCCACTTTTACATCCTGGTTTATTTGTGCTTGGTTAAAAAATCAGATATTGGCCCTACTGATGCTGATGACAGAAACTGCAGGGGGTTGGATTGAGACAGGTTTTTGCCCAGAGAGCAGAGAGCATTTCTCCAGGAGTTATCTTAGTCTGGTTCCCAGTCCTGTGTTCACTGCTTCAAGCAATGGTTTTTGTAGAAAAGAACGAGTGAATTCTGTAACTCTTCCCCCATGAGATTGGTTAGCTTTATCTTCTCCAGCTGGATGCAACCATATGCACAGAAACTGGCTCAAGTCTCTGCATGAAGGTTGAGCTTGAGCTGGTAATAAGGACTGACTTTTAGCCCTGGGGACATTTCTCCTTGTTTGTCATGACCTGCTACACCTCAGAAACCAGAATGATCCCCCTTCCATTTCTCAATCAGACTGGGAAAAAGATGCAATATTGTCAAATATTATAGTCAGCAGTTTCGGTGCCAGAAGGGCTGTTCTTAAGCAAATTCTCCTTGGCTTGGCAGCGTGCTGTGCACTATGCCATTGGTGGTGACCTGCCCTGGGGACAGAGGCCACTGCTGGCTGATGGCAATGCTTGGATATCAAGTAAGTTGGTGCCTTTGTATACTTTTTAAAGGCAAACTGACTTAAAATGGGTATTCCTTACGTGATTATTAAATATACATGTTACTGGTTTTATTCCATCAAGAAAATTAAATCCTGTGGTTTTGATTTAGTGTATGCAAACCTTTGAAAACCTAGGTTACAAAGAAGTGCTAAATGTCTCTTGGAGCCACTGAAAACATTGTGAATAAAGATGGGCCAACAAATAATTTCTGCCTCACAACTTGATTATATGAAGATTTCACAGTTAAAATCTGAGGTCAGAAATCTGCCTCCTGTGTCCTAGGGTTCTGGTATTAAAATAATTGATAAGGTGATGCCCATCACTGGTAAGAATAGCTGTATTTTTTACCTGTAATTATTTTTTAAGGAAAGTGTGTTAAATTATCCTATCACTAAATCCATTTTGACCAGTGCCTTACTATGTGTTAACAAAGTGTTAAAACCTGAATCCTGCTTTCTCCATAAGCAAGCGCACCAAAATCCCCTTCTGCTTGCTTTGATGAAGGACACACACATGGTATCTGTGCAGGGATGATCCCAGCTCAGGAACAGTGGATCTCAGCTCAGTGGGGGTCTGACATGCAAAGTCAGGGTAGGATCAGGCTTGGCTTTTGTCTCTCTCCTGAAACAGCTTCTTTCACCTGAAGCTGTTGAAGGTGAGGCAAGCTGAAGCACATTCCTTGCGTCACTCCCAAAGAACAGCTCCACATTTCTGTGTGATGGCTACAGAGTCATTTCTCATACAAGAAGATGCTATTCCAGCTTGCATCCAGACCAGAATGGTTTCAGTGATCAGACTTACTCCTCTTTCTAAGCCTCCAGCAAGCTTAATAGTCCATGACTCTGCAAAGAGAGCCCAAAGGTCTTGCTGCGTTAGCTGATCTGTAAACTCGATGATGAATATTTTTGGTGCAATATGGGCTCTTTCTTTAGCTGCCATTTTTCATTTTTCTATCTCAACATTGTGCAACCAGCTCTACCAGTCCCTAGGAGTATGTCCCTTTGTGCTCCAAACTCAGGTGAGCTTCTTTGCACCTGTGTTCACTGGTCACAGCACACAGCAGGGAGGGGGCAGATGCACACCTGAAGCATGGATATGCTGCATTCCTCCTGGAGACAAGGAAGAGCATCACAGCTGATGGAAGTTGATCACCTGGGCATGTTACTACCTGGACGGATGATGTACAGGCAGGTACAATAATGTGCCTTTCTCTACAGTTTGTGTCCATTCCTTTTCTCTCGTGTGCCAGACCTGCTTCCTCAATACTTTGAATTAATTCTGCTGACCTGATGCACTTGGCATGCAGAGGTGATACTGCTGCTCTGAGTCACTCCCGCGGGATGAGCTAATGCTCCCGCTGGCTTCCCCACGCTGGGCGCGGCTGCTTTCCCCATAGGAGCGGAGATCCAGAGGGGGCTGTGCCTCTCCCAGACCTCGCTCCTGCAGGAGGCTACTGCATTTTCCTATTCTCCTTTAAATTGATTAACCCCCTTTCTTCAGGCTTTCCTTATGCTTTCTTCTCTGTACATCCTGCAGACAAATGCCACAGCCCAGCTCTGCTGGTTAATGGGGACATGGATTAGTAAGTAAAGGTTTTGTTCTTGCACTGCACATGAACATCTCCCCTGTACAACAGTTCTCCCTGCCCTCCCCCAGGGTTTAAGCCTCCATCACGCACTAGGTGCAAGTTTTGGCCTGTGGCAGCTGCAGGTATCACGTCGAACTGAACGTCCCTTTTCTCTTGGGGGCCAACCCATGCTGTGTGTGTTTCCTGTGAGCACTTGCCTCCTTCAGCTTATGGCTGCATCCCTCTGCATCACTCTGGATTGCTCTGCATCCCTCTGCATCCCTCTGTGTCCCTCTGTGTCCCCCTGCATATCTGGGTGGCCAGGGCAAGGTGTCAGGCCAGTGAGCAGGCTCCCATTCCGCCTGCTCCTCCCGTTGGGAGCAGTCAAATCTGAGGGAGCAAGGCTTGCTGGAGGCTGTGTCCACTCTGTTTGCTCAGAGGCCATTCACACCGTGTGCCCTAATATGTGTTTTTTAATTATGTTGCTCCTGGCTCAAGTGCCATTTACTTGGAACAGGCAGGTTTTCCTTCAGTGCAGCAGTGCATTTACAGCTCTGCTAGTGCTGGCACAGAGAGGATGCATCTGGGGACATACCCAGGTGGTCTGGCAGTCCACCAAAGCATTGATTTTCATTTGTTTTTTGATTGATGATATAATATCATATATTAAAAAAGATATCTTTATATTTTATATTACTCCCAGCCCTCCTCCCTCTTCCTGGGAGCAATCCTCCCTGTCAGGGTGGAGCTCCAGCAACAGGTACATGTTGGTGTCACATCTAGATTTCATACATACCAGGGCTTTATGTCTCATACAGCTACCTCAGCACTGATGGCTACAGGAGATTGTGCCCATGCTGTTCTGTGATATGAAGGTAAGCCAAAAGAGGGATGTCACTTTTGGCACCTCAGGGGACTGAAGGAGTTTTTCACTATAATAGAATGGTTTAGGTTGGAAAAGACCTTTAAATCAGATGTTAACACAGCACTGCCAAGTCCACTGCTAAACCACGTCCCCAAGTGTCACATCTATACATCTTTTAAATCCCTTCCAGGATGGTGACTCAGCCCTTTCCCTGAACAGTTTCTTCCAATGCTTGATCACCTTTCAATGAAGAAATCTTTACTAATACCCAATCTAAACCTCCTCTGGCACAACGTGAGGCCATTTCCCCTTTGAAGATGTCCTATCACTGTGAACAGTAATTATCTTTGTGAGCAGTGCCAACTTGCATCCCTTATGTTCAGCTGCTGTTTGCCACCACTGCTTTCAAAAGAGATCAGTATGACACCAGTCTGTGAGGAGGCATGTTGCCATAGACCTGAATCTTCCAGCACATAAACAATCCAGGTGTTTTCTGAAGACAGTACATATTTCAATGAAGTAGGAGACGTCCTGGGCTCAGGGAGGATGCAGTGATGAGGGCATGAATGGTCTACAAAATACCTGCACTCTTCTCACACTATTCAGAAATCACTGCTAGATTTTATCAAATGGCTAAAGAAGCTGAGGCAACACTCAGTAGCCTTTAAACCTCTGATTTAGGTGGAGAAATGTGCTAGAAAGGCTTTGATATTCTACATCTAGCTGTATAATAAAAACACCCACATCCAGCGGTACTTGCGTGTCTGAAGTCTTCAGATTTCTCATGCATGCTGTGACATTTCCCCTCCATTTCATGGCATTAATCCTATGCTGAGATTGCCTTGGCTTGTTGCTGATGCTGTCCTGCCCAGCCTTTTGCTACAGTTGAGCAAATGAATACTTTGTGGTGTACAGAACTTGCCATTTGGGTATTATTTTCCCTATGTGTTTTTTTCTTATACTCCAGCACCACTTTTCTCTCTCTCCCTCTCTTTGGTGTGTTGCTTTCTGTGTAGTGTGAGCCCATCTGCATTTAGCTGAACGAGTGGGAACTGTGGGCACGCAACAGTACATGATCCCTTCTATTACATAATTAAATTGCCATAATGTATATGACTTAGAAATATGTCTGAACAAGTTGCTATGAATCATACATTTTTCAGCCTGAAACTGCCCTATTTAGCTTTTGTTAATCATTTCACTGCTCCTACGTTTCAAAATAAAGCTTCCCTTTGCTTCAGCTCCAAAGGCAAAAGGATGGGAAGAGTGAAACACATTTCCATCTCACTTATTCTAGTGCAATATGAACATAAGGTAAATTACAACACGTGCAGTTGAGATCAGAATCTGGCACAGAGTCTCTGTGCCCCATGATAAGAAGCTTCTGCAGTCCTGACCTACTGAACTATCAGTAACAGCAAGCAAGTAGATGGGTAACATAAATTTTGGGCACAGATTTGCAGGGCAAGTTTTTAAAAAATTAAAGTTTAAAAATGTGTTGTTTTCTTTCCCTACCAGTTGCTACTTGATTTAAAAAAAAAAACCCAAAAAACAAAAAACAAACAAACTGTTCTGTCTTTCGTAGGATCCTGCTTTATGCAAGATACATCTTGTCTTTATCAGAAGCTCTGTCTGATCAGAGAGAGGATCCTGCCAAAAACACGGGAGAGATTTGGCTAGAACTAAATGTAAGAAGTCAGTGATAGAAGCAAAAAAGTCCAACGTCTGCTTATTTACTCTGTGTCAGACTTTGTCTCCACTGGAACTACTTTATCTTTCCCTGCGCAGCTCAGAGCAGAGCTTGGCTCTGGAGTGCCTGAGCTTTTGCAGTCTGGTTCGAGTAGACAGGGTGGCTGAATCAGTGTGTCTGGGGAGTAGAAGTGTGAGTGTGAGTCAAAAGTGACACATACTCGATTAAAGAAATGCACTTGCTTCAGAGAGCCCTGCCGCAGCTCCGGCACTGTCTGGGGCTGATGGGCCCCTGTGCTTGTCCATCTCCAGGGGGGCTGGCCTGGCCTGGCCCCAGCACCATTCCCGGGCAGGACGCGTGTCTGGAGGCTGACACCAGCCCATAGATCTCTCTGTGGGATCACTGCCCTGCGGATCTCTGTGGGGTCTCACTGGTGCCCCCCACACAAAGCAGTACCCACAGACAATCCGTGTTTCAGGCTGCAGTCTGCTTTACTGGGGATTTTGGTGATTCATGTTCCTTCCTTTCTTTCTGCCTTATTTCTTATTTCTGTTGTGTCAACGGCAGCACAGCAGCTGTGAGTCAGGGACATCTTACTACCATGCAGAATTTTATAGCGAATGAGCAATCGAACCTCTGCAATATGTTTTAGAGCCAGGCTTGCCAAACCTCTGCTGTAGCGAAGGGTCTGACTGCCATGCAAAGGAAACACTGAGCAGTCCTGCCCTGAGTGGGGAAGGCAGTGAACGCTCATATTCTGGGGGAATTTCACGTTCTGGGGTTTGCAAGACTCGCGGCACTGCTCGCACGGGTCCAGCCTCTTCTTCCACACTCTAGAGGGGAGGCTGCACGGAATGAATAGCCAATGCCATGCACTTGCATTCACACAGGCAGAGACTTTATTGGCACACTTTAGGATTTTTCTGTAGCTTTTCTTCTTTCACTAGAAGATTCACCAATGTTATCCCTATTCCTTGTTAGTACAGGTGTCTAGAATGAGCTTACATTTCATTCAGACACTACATTAACTGCACAATGGTTCTATTTATAAAGATGTATAGAGAGCACAATTAGAAAAATACAGGTGGGGTGACAAAGAACGGTACCCTTTGCTCTCAGTGGCTATGATGTTTTCCCGGGGTTTCCCAAGTCACTTGTTAATGTTAAATACTTCTGACCTTCAGACTGTCTTTACTGGGTAGTAAAACTAGAAAATGTTCTTACTTGGTATAGTGAACGCAACCTGTCCATTTTACCCCTGTGAGTGAAATGTTACTGTGGTAAGGCAGGATTGCATCCACCCTGAGATAGTGAATGGAAGGAAATCCCTGCTGGAAGCTGGTCAGAATATGACCCTCCAGGCTGGTGGCACAAGCAGGAGGACAACCCTGGAGTTCTGCTCTTCTTCCCAGTTCCATGATCAGCTCACTCTCCTGCTGCAATATTGACGGCTCAAACATTTACTCCATGTAACAGCATCCCTTGGAAATTGTAACACAATAAAGATACTGGAGGATTGTCTGAGTGGATTGTGCAGCATTTTCAAGCTATTTGAAAAACACAAGTTCTTGATGCAATTTCAATGTACCCAAAACCACACAGACCACTGTAATAAAATAATGCCATGGACCCTATATGAATGACGTCATGTAACTCAGCAAAGCCCAGGACACCCTGCTTGAGCACAAGAATCTGTTACACAGCTGTCATTGTGGGTGTAAAAATAAAGAAAATTTCTAAAAACCAAAGAAAATCACTGATGCTTATTCTTGGAAAATATTATTGAATTGTTTTTATTAATAGTTTCTGATAACTTCTCCAATGGAAATTATGCAAATGTCTGTCAAGGAGTGCTCCAGGTGTCCTGGTTCATGTACTTAAAAAAACAAAAGCTGCTTTTATTTGATTCCCAGTGCAGTTTTCACTCTGATAGGCCAAATAGCAGCATTCTGGGTTTTGCTTAAAAACCTTTTTCTTAGAAAGTCCACTAATTTCCATCTCATACTAATCATCCTGAATTACCCCTCAGTTTAGAGCAAGAAGTACTGATCAAAGAAGTCATTCTTTGCTTCTTACAGAGATAAGAACCACTCAACAATGTCACAGGTTCTTTACTGTAATGCAAAACACTATGTAACTCTCTGTAGAGGAGGATACTTCTGGATTTATCAAGATCCTTACAGTTTCTGAGCAGTTCAGGAAGGGAATAAATGAAGAGGAACTTCAGAAACTAAGACCTGTAATTTTTTCTCCTATATATTTTTCAGGTTTTTAGAGCATTTAATTGCATACTGAAAAAGGATTGTAACACAATGTGCAAGTAAGGTCATTAAAAAATTATGGCATCACTTTAAATGCTACATTCTAAAGTCAGATAATTACTCTGAAATGGAGAACATGACTTCAGTAGTCTGTAAGCAGCAAGGACCCCCATATTAGAAAACTGGTCCACATAATTTTTGGCTCCAAATCTCAGAAAACTGAAGTGAAAATTATTCTCATTCAGCAGGCATTTGTAGTCAACATTTTATTCCAGTTAAATATTTCTTTAATTATTTCAAAGCATATTTTTTCTATTTTTATCACAACTGATCAGCCAAAACAAATCAATTTGTGTGTAAATTGAAGAACTTCGCATTGAATTGAATTAGTTTTTAGCCAGACTCTCATTTCTAACTCCCAATACAGCTAGAACACCTGCCTTGTAGTAGATAATGGATTCTTTTGCTTAATATGCACAGGTGTCCTGGAATACAAGAGAATAATGATTTGGAGGGACTTATCTATGTTCAAGTAACAGCTCTTTTACTGTGTGTTTGTGCTGTCTTTTTTTAAAATAATGGAATGAAAAGTAAGCCAAGGGAATATTATTTTATATTAAAGGTGGGGAGTCTAATCCAAATGTCATAAAGTGCTGAGCTTTTTCCTCTGCATTTGGTGAGCTTTGGACCAAATGCCAGGCTTGCAAAATGCAGACTTTTTTGATGGCAGTCTCCACCCCACTGCCTGATTCAGGGCTGGATCAGCACCTCAAACTGTGCTGCCAACAGCCTGTTTCTGGGTGGGGACCATGGTCCTGTTTGCCTTTCCCACTGTAGCTGGGAGCTGCTGGGCTGGGATGGGAACCTCTGGTAAGAGGGGGCATCTTCCCCTGGTGGGACAGGAGCCTGCAGTGTGGTGGGGCAGAGGGCTGGGGCAGGCAGGGGTGCCTGCTGGTCTGCCAGGGATGCCACCACAAGGACACAGGCATCCTTGGCAGGAATCATCACACAGCAGGTCTGAGAATGAAAAAAGGGACAGTCATGCCATTTCACCTGGTTTCAAGGCGTGCTGTCTCACACAAATTTTTTAATAATGTAATTTGCTTACTTGTAACTGACTTGCTAACAGCCACAAACATGAGTTCTCTGCTGCTGAAAGACAGCCCTGGTGACTGAGGTTACTGCTTCTGCTTCAGGGAATGATCAGAAGCCCCTTCCCCGTGCAGGCTGGCAGCCTGCCTCCTCTCTGGCCAGCAGGATCACTGTGTCTCAGGTGTGAGACTGAGTTACTTGGAAAGAGAGTGGAGCTCCTCGGAGTCTCATCTCTCCCAGCTTTACTGCACAGGTGGAAAGATTGCTAACACTGACTGAAGGTGCTGGGATTGCTGTGGCTGCTCTGCAGGCTCTGAGGCTTGTCTGCACCATGCTGGGATGTTGAATTCCTTGCTATGCACTCTGCTGCCCTTTCTAAGGTGAAGTTTGTTACCTAGAAAAGTAAATTTATTAAACCTAAAGCTGATCAAGGCTTCCACTCCTCAGATGTGAGGATTTCTCCTGTGGCACTCTCAGTCCATGACGGGTTGTCTCCCACACTTAAAAGCAAGCATTAGATGCACAGCTTTCAGCCAACTCTGAAGAGTATAACCTAAAGAAGACTTATGAATAGTTGTGAACCAGCACAGGAATGCCAGGTGTGGGTACAACTGGGACCTGTCTCTGCTCAGACACTGGGACTTCTGGAGAAATGCATCCATGAGCAAAGATGGACGACCTTCAGGCTGCAACTCTGGGAGGCTCTTGAGGGTGAATGATGGAGTAAATCCCCAGAGGGAGGCTTACATGTGGTCTGACCTCTAGACAGAACCCATAAAACATTAATAAATTCTCTGTGCTGCCTTTCTGAAGGGCTATGATTCCTCTACGGCAGTGCAAAGCTCCTCCCTCTGCATCTTGCCCTATTGGTTCCCATGCTCCAGCTGGGGCAGTGGGCTCACAGCTCTCTTTTAGCATTTCAGTCATTTTATCTGCTCAGTGAGCATGTGATGTCTGCCTCTCCTTTCTTATCCGAGCCCCTGAAATGTGTGTGAGGATGGAGAGCTGGCCTGAGAGGCCGGACAGCCGGTCTGTTAGCAGGGAGCCCTCCAAAACCAACCCTGGAGGAGATGGCTCTGCCCCACCACGGCCAAGGAAGGCAGGACACGTGTGAGCCTGCACAGTGGTGCTCGAAGGGCTGCATTCCCTTGGTGCTTGTGTTTCAGGACAACTAAGGTAATGCAAGCTGTGATTAAATCTTGTGTTCAACGCTGCAAAATAATGTCCTTGTACAAAACCTAAAGCAAAGACAAGCTTTCTCGAAACTCTCTGGTTGTAATTATCTTTGGAACAGCAGAAAGGGAAGAAAAATCATATTGTTGTTTCCATTAATGGATGTCCTGCATTGAAGGACGTTATCACAACAGAGATTTGGCAGTGGAGGTGAGCTGAAGCTGAAGGAGCAGATGCTCAGGTGGTGTAAAATGGCTTTAGTTTAGTGGAAGTCAGAGGATTTTCATTGCTTTACCCTTTACAACTTGATTCATAAGCCCTGACACCTTGTGTCCTGTTTCTGACTGCTAAAATCACTTTTTCTCTTAAATAACACTTTTAGGGTGGTGTAAAAGAACTTTCAATAAATTTAACAAAGAGAAAATTAAAACCTTGTGAATTAACAGATTTCATGCTCTGGCTTATTCTAATTCAGTCCTTGGGCAGTTTGCCTTGAGAAAATGTTATGACAAAATCTGGGGGAGAGGATTTTAAAGAAAAATTAAGCTGGATCACATAACCAGACCTTTTTTACATGAAAAGAATTCCACCACTTTTGTTTTTAGAAGTAATTATGTGACACAAACTCTTCACATTTGCCAATACCTCAGAGTCAGCCCTGAGATAAAGGCTTACTTAATGTGTTGGGTTTTTTCCCAGACCATGTCTGTCAGAGCCCATCAGCTCCCTGAGGTGCTTCCAGGCCCCTTCCCTGCCTGGTTCAGCTGTGGCTGAGAGGAGAGGAGGTGGGAGCTCTCCAAGCCTGGCAGTGCTGTGCCTTGCTTGCTGCTGGTCCTTTGCCCCATGGCAGTGACATCTTCTGCCTTGGTTTTCTCATCCTGGAGTTCCTGTAGGTTATTCCCTTCTGCCTTGTGTTTGGTTGATGTTACATGTTTTTAACTCAGTGTCTCAGTGAGGCTGGACTGGCTGTGAGCCCTCAGCACCGTGGGTGTGGTGGGTGGAAGATCCCATCACACAGAGCAGGCCTGTCCCTCTCTCACTCCGTGTTTCCACTCCAAGCACAGCGCTGCTGTCAGCTTGCTTGTATCACTGCCTTGCCCCCAGATGATCCTCACCTTCAGGGAAACTTGGCTGAGTATGATGCCAAGCCATCACTTCAAAATGTGTGTGGCAGCACTTTGCAAAAATGTAAGAGAAAGAGATTAATAGATTTCATAGCCCATTTTTTCCAATAATCTAAAAAACAAAGCTAGATGTGAGGGTCTCAGCATACTTCACACAGTTCAGGGAGAATGCAATAAAACAAAATAATATTTCCACTAGTGCAGATATCCACTCTTGGACCAGCTGACTCCCAGAGGTCCCTTCCAGCCTCCACCCCTCTGTGAACCTGTGGTGGGAATTGGTGCCATTGCTAGCAGGGATGCAATCACCACCTCATGTGCTCACGGAGGGCTTGACCTTCCGTCAGGGTGAATAGTAAGGCTGTGCTGAGAAGGGGCACAGCCTCTGCAGCACATCTCACACAGAGACTCTTATTTCCCTTCCCCTCCCTCTGGCTTGTTGTATTCCATTTTATTTAAATGGTATGCTCTGTCTCACCCCTCCGAAATGTATGGTACATTCTAAGCCTGTGGTCCTGCCCTGAACCATCCTGCATCTGTCATCCCATTGGCCCAAGTCTGATTCCGCGCCCACTTCAATTCCCCTCCTAAGCTGTGCTAGGGGATCAGTCTGGCTCTTAGCCCTTCCTCTCTCTCAGCCTCTTCCCCCCTCTTGCCCCTTCCCTCCCCTAGGCTCCCCCTCCCTCCCCCTTTCCCCCTTTTTCCTCAGTAACTATGCTGTTCCCGGGGATGGGACCCCAAATAAACCTTCATCTGCTCAGCACCCTCAGAAGCCGTGTGGAGTCTCCTTGCCTGCCTGCTGCTGCCAGCCAGCTCACAGCCTAGGGGGCCCTCCGGGGACATCCCCGGGGTGCTCCCACCTCAAAACGCACCGCAGCACTGGCTGGAGATGTGTGGGACAGCTTTTCCCTCCCAGCGTACACGTGATGTCATTGAATCACCACGACATCATCTTCCAGCAGGGGAAAGAGGAGCAAGTCTTGCTCTTGCCACACCTGCCCAGGTGGGTTTGCTGCTGGAAAATCTTGGGAGCTGATGCAGGGTGAAATTGTCAGCAGCCCTTATAAAAATTCTGTACAACAAAGATCAAAAGGGAATTAAACTCATCAGTGGATGAAATGGTAGGGCTGGAGTAAACTGAATTTGAACACTGTCAGATTTGGTTCAATGGTATTTTTAATTGAAGACTAAGTAAATAAATAAATAACATGATTTCATGCAATTTCTGGGCAATAGTAAAAAAAAAATCTTGGTTCTTTGCCATGGAAAACCATCTGTCTTACACCTAGTAGGTGTTTGCACCTAAGTGATAGGGTTGGGTTTTTTTGGTGTTTTTTTCTTTTTTTCTCTTGTTCTTCTTGCAGTATGAGTTATTCTTTACCCTGGATTTCCTCTCTCTCTGCCTCCTGTGGGGCTGAAGCAGTCACATATGTCAGGTTTCAGCAGGCAGCAGGCTGCCTGCCCAGGTACCAAATATAATGAAAATTCTGGTTTTTCCCATCCAAGCAAACCAGTTACCATCCTCTGTGCGTGCAGGAAAGGCATGATAGTGTCTCAGGCCAAGAGCTGTCTCATCAGTGACAGACCCCTGGCAAAGGGCTGTCAGGGACTGTGTGTGTTTGTGAGTGTCCTGCCTGGATCCTGAGGATTTACTGTGCTTGCTGTCATCTTTATGAATATCCTGTTCATTTCTATTTCCTACCTCAGTAAGTGATCCTTGTCACACAAATGAGACAAGCTATTAGTACCACAACTGAACTGCAAAAGGCACATCCATACACATATACATATGTGTGTGTGTACAATTAGAACCACCATAACCCTTCAAATTTTTTTTTCTGTTTTTTCTCTTCTCCAGTCCTTAATGAAAGGGTTTCTTCCTCAGGAACTTAAGAGGTGAGGTTTAAAATTTGCAGTATTGTGTCGGCTGATTTTAGCATGCCAGGTTTGCATTATTATTATTCATCTTCCTTTGTTTTTTAAGATAGAAGACCAAGAGTTGTTTTAATAAAGGAGGTGTCCTTCGCACCAAGATAGCCTTTACCACAAGAGACACAGTCCAGCCATAATCTTGTCCAGTCATAATCCAGTCTAGCCACAGCAAAACTCAGCCAGCTGCCTCATAAAATTGCAGTTCAGAGGTCAGAAAGACTCACAAGAAATAAATTTAGGATACAAGAACAGCAAGGTAGAAAAGGAGAATGAAGCTAAGTAATAAAATTTTGCAAAATTCAAGAACATTTTCCACTTTCTACCTGGCCTTCAGGTGGGCAGGGATGGTGAGGTACCAGCAGGAGAGACCTCTGGAGAGCAAAGTGTCCAAGCTCTGCTCAGTCAGGGTCACCCACAGCAGGTCACATAGGACTGTGTCCAGTTGGGTTCTGAGGATCTCCAAGGATGGAGATTTCACAGTCTGTTCCTGTGTTCAACCACCCTTACAATAAGAGGAATCTTCCTATTTTGTTTAAACCTATTTTCCTGTGTTTCACTCTGTGCCTAGTGCCTCTGGTCCTGTCTCTGGGTGCCATGGAGAAGAGTCTGGCTGTGTGCTCTTTGCTCCCTCCCCTGCAGGTAGTCAAACACATTCATAGGATCCTGCTGAGCCCTCTCTTCCCCAGGCTGACCAGTCCCACCTCTCAGCTTCCACTCACGAGATGGTTGCTCCAGCCCCTTCATCACCATTGTGGCCCTCTCTGGATTTGCTGCAGAGTGTCAACATCCTCCTTGTGCTGGGGAGATTCCCAGCTTCCATGTTCTGTAACAGCAGCATGGGTTTTACCTACAATTCCTGTATGTGCTGTCAAGGAATAAAAAAGCCATTGCTCAGCAGAGGAATTTTTCAAAGGAATTAGTTCATTGCCAAGGCCATTTTAGACTTAAATTTAACTTTGGCATGGGAGTGAGTCGAAAGGTGTAATAGCTGCACTGGGATACACAGCTTCACACATCTTCATGGGTTTGTTGACTGTACATCTGTGTACAAATAATCAAAGCACTAATAATGTGTGCAAAGCAATGGAGGCCATCTGGAAATCTGTAGAATTTTGATGGAGTATAGAATGAAGAAAATTTTTTCTCTGGCCATGTGCTTTATCAGACTAGTCCATTTTAGTCATCCTTGCATAGACTTTGATCTTCTACAAATGTACTTGATATTCAAATTATTTTGCCAGTGGTTAAGTAAATGCATTTCCTCTTAGACTTTGCTTGTGTTCCCAAGATAATCCATTGTTCATGCTGCAGGAAAAGTCACCCAGCTCAATGCAGTTTTTGCTTTCTGTGTATCTGACTGACAGCTCTTGCATGCATTTCAGTTTGGCCAAGCACACATTGCCTGAAAGCCACACAATTAATGTCTGTTTCCAGAAGTATTTATGATGCTTTTCTGATAGATGCATTAGCAAAAAGTTAGTTACTATAAACATTAGTTGAAAGTGAACAAAATCCTTAGTGTGTCATCTAAGCATCAAAAAATGGAAATGGGAGATGATCCAAGCAACACATACCTGTCACAGCTGTAAGAGCTCCCTTTTATTGCAAAACAAAGCATCGGTGACTGTCATGATTCTCATCTGAGACCAACCAGAGCTCTCTCACACCTGTGTTGTCTTTGAACAGCACCACAGCTCTTGCACATGACTCACCAGCCTGGCCAAAGTCAGTCGTGTCAGTGGCCAATTGTAACAACACAGATATAGTGATGCCTGGATTTATTCCAATTTTTTTTTTCCAGTATAAAAGGTAGATATGTCTGGATCCAGTAAGACTATATAAGATTTAAAGATGAGCCTTAAGTCATTTATGAACATATATGTAAAAATGAGAAGGTTTATTCCTGTAAAAATCACTGTTACAATATAAAAGAGAGGCACTATAATGTAATCATCTCTGAAAGAAAAAAGATAGTGTTTCTCCATTGTCAGGGTTGGGAAGGAGAAAAGGATTTCATTATATGACTTTATTATATGATTATATGAATCAGCAATCCAATGTCTTTGTGGACAAAGGTGTCTCTTCTTTGGAAATATGTAAATGTTTCCTTTTCCACTTTTTTAATAGAAAGAAGTATTAGTATTATTTAGTAATTAGTATTATTTGTAATGGAAAGAACTGAGTTTTCCTCTTCTTTAAAACAAGGATATGGTTACTCCACATCAATGAAAAACTTGATCTTTTCCAAATACATTTGGGATATTAAAAGCCTAGTATAACAATATTGGCTTCAGAATTGTATATTCACCTAGCACCCAGTACAGAGTGATGCAGGTTTGTTGTTGGGAGCCTGAGGTGCCACACCATAGAAATAATGATTGATTATCAGAGTGCTAATGTTGCTTTGCACTGTTTAAATAAACTGTATTGAATCAAGACCTTCTTGGTAGAGCCACTTATTTTAGAGGTGTTTTTTCTTCTGTTGCAATTATATCACTGTAGTTTAAATGGCTAAACTCTTTGGGACACGGGCCAGCCTTCAGAGGCGTTGCAAATCGAAGCCACATTTGATAGGTACTTTGATAAGTCAAGTGATCAGCAGTTACTGCTATGAATAAAACAAGAATATTTCTTCATATTTGGCTTAGTGTAGTATCTGAACAAAGGTTCAGGATTATGTCTTGGGAACTAAATTCTTATGGAAGGACCCAGTGAAGTTCCTTCCTTGTTTTTCACTCTGCCACATTTCTACTGAGCTGGTTGGGGAACCTAACAACGTCCTTGTGTTGTTTTGAACTTTCCAGCTCCCATTGGCACCACTTTATACAGCACAAAGCAATTTGTTTTCATTAGAAAGGGCATTAAGGTGATGTAGCTGAAATTGTTCTGTGCCCTAAATCTATATAATTTGTTGCTCTTGAGCTATTCAGCTCAGCTTCCATTAGCACAGGCTGACATCAACAAACCATTTCATCTTCCAGGCCTGTCACATCAGGATTTTTTTACAGCGCTGTTATAACTTCATTTCAGAAACTGACTGTGACAAAGAAGGGGCTGCATTAGACACAGTGTCAATAGCAATCTGATTTGCTTCTCAGAAACTTCATTAGCTAAAAGAAATTAGAAAGTGACATGTGTACAGCACTGGCAGTTACAAACACTGAGAAATGAAGCGCTCTGACAAAGCAGTGCATGCCCCAGCAGCAGCACCCTTGGCCACTACCAATTCCTTAGCAGTGCCATGACCATTGCTGGTCCCATTCTCCAGCTGCCAGGAGAACATTTGTTTACAGACTGGTGTTCTCTAGAGCTGCATTAATGGATAAAAATTTTGGAGAGGTACCAAGATCCTGCTGGTCTTCATAATATCCAATAGATAACAAATCTCTTTGATGAAGAAAACATCACTTCTTTATCCACATAATGCTTTATTAATATTGTATATTGACAGTTCCTAATCAGAATGCCAATATGGTGCTCAGAAAGAAACCTTCCGAAACCCTATTATGTCTTTGCAGTTATAAATCAAACACATAATCTCCTCAAAGAATGAAATATTCTCTTTGGCAGGTCTTATCTTCCACAATTACATTTTTACTCTTGTCCCTCAGCAATTTTTACTTTTTTTGTCTAATACCCCAACTTGCTGTCCTTCAGTTGCTGAGAGGTGCTAACCTTCTATTTTTGAATAGGGTTGGATAAACCCTATTAACTTTAAGCACTCTCCGAGGCTTCACAACCCACTCAGGAAGACAAAGTTTATCCAACACATGGCACAGCAAAGTGGACATCCTTGTCCCCTGTCCTCCCACCTATGGCCTTTTGTCACCGTCATATTTTCCAGAAAAATCCCTTGGCCAGGATTTCTGTCCTGGGAAGCTGAGAAGCCTCAGAGAAAAAGGAAAACAATATTATCTCATTTGCTTCTCCTGTGTTTTGCTGCTTTGGAATGTGGTTGGAGATTGTTTATCCAACAAGTGGTTATTTAATTGGTTTAGTGTGAATTGTTTTTACTTGTTGGCCAATCACAGCCAAGCTGTGTCGAGACTCTGAAGAGAGAGTCACGAGTTTTTCAGAAGAATCTTTAGCCTTCTGTCTGTATCCTTTCTGTATTCTTTAGTATAGTTTAGTGTAGTTTTAGTGTAGCATTCTTTAATGTAATATATCATAAAATAATAAATTAGCCTTTTAAGAACATGGAGTCAGATTCATCATTTCCTTACAATGTCAGGGAACGCAGAAAATACAAGAGCCTTTTCTTCTAGATACTTTGTTGATAAATTTCCTTCATTTTATAATATTGAATTTTGATGCCAGAGAAGGCATAAATTAGGGCAGGACCTAATTGATGTCTTCCTTACTTTGTTCACTGACATTTAAAGGGCATTTCAGCTGTGCCCATGCAGAGGCACTGTGCTGGCACGAGCACCCACGGGACAGGGGAGTATCCTTGGGGACACTGCACAGCCCCTCACCCACAGCAGACCAGACCCTGCTCACACTGGTTTTACTGTCAGCACAGTCCATTCAAATCAATATTTCTCAAACTTGTTGAAAGTACCCCTTTTTTTGTCTCCTTCACCTAGCCAGCATCTTCTGAGCTCAGCTTCCCCCGACATTAGCAGCCAAACTTGACGTTTCTGTTCAGAGCTGCACTAAGCTGATCAATTTTAAATTAATAACTTTACTTAATACATAGCTTGCATTCACACACTGCAGATGCTCTGAAATCATGTCTAACACCTGCTCACCCGTTCTCAGATGAGGCAGCAGTAGTTTGAAATAAGAAATGTCTCTCATTTCTGTGTGAAGTGTCTCTACTGACAACTACCTTAATCTTCTGGCAGATGCTCAGCACACCCACAGTGAGGAAGAAATGTTTGAACCTGCAGAAAGTAAAGGCTGCCTGTATTTTTTCCCAGACTCTGAGAGGTTCACTGCCTTTCCTGTGTAGAGACTTGTGTTGTGCACCCTGCAGAGGAACCCTGGCAAGTGGAAGGGCTGGCTGAGAGTCAGCCTAGTAGCTGTGTCTTGTAGCTCACTTTTGCACCAATCAGGGTATCATGACATATAGGAAGCCTAGAAAAAGGTCTTGCACAGCAGCCCTCAGTAAAGATTTTACTGGTTATCCCTAAGTGCACAGAGGCTGGCATGGGGCAGTTTGGCCAAAAGTGAGAAGGAATACAGAGAAAGCTGCAAAATTCTTTACAAGTTCAAGTTCAAGTACAAAAAAAGACCTATTTCCCCCCAGCACATAAGAAACCAATCTTGTCTTGTTATTATCTTCACAAGTAATAATCTATACTGTTCTTTGTTGTATTATTTTGTCAGCTTAATCCTCCACTTCATTAAGTACACTACAAACATCATATACTCCCAAATTTTTTGTTAGGATCCCCACCAGCCAGAAAGCATTAGGACCAAATCCAGACTGCTGGTAGCAGATGGTTGGATGGTCAGCAGGTTGTCTCTGCCCATGTTCAGAAAGAGAGTAAAGATTGTGCAAGCCATAGGCTCCTGCAGATCAAAAAATGTGAAGACAAACAAGGATATCATAATTTTTATTGACATAGAAATTATTTTTCAAGAAGCACCTGTTCTTTCTGTGGCCTGGGTTAGCACACCCTGGTGTCATTTAGTTCCTTGTGAGCTTGAGTTACATTTCTACTGGGTTTCACTGCTGCATTCTCTCACCTCTGCTGGGACTGCAGAATGATATTTAGAACTGTGAGGAAGTTAATGCCCATAAAAATTAAGGTGACTGATAGTGGATGCTTAGAAATGTGCACAAAAGTGTGAAATCTGTAGGAGAGCTTCCCCAGGAGACTTTGCCAAGAAATTCCTAAGTCAAGTATGATACCTTTTGATTAATAATACTTGATATATTCTGTCTTCCATCAACTATTTCCATTCACTGTTAGAGCACATGCAGTTGAAACTTCCACCAATGTCATGCCTCAGTGAGCTCTCCAGTTTAACAATGTGCACCTCTTGACTTTGAATCTGCCACTAGAAAATTTTAGGTGAGGTTTCCTAAATTATTATTGTTATTACTAGTACTAGTATTAGTAGTATGAGAAGTTAAATCATTATTTCCTGTTAATTCATCCTATGTGCCTTGAGGTTTTACAAACCCTAACATATTCCTCATGGTCCTCTATCCTTAGGTTGAAGATTTCTTATCTCTGTCAGGGTCTTCCCTGTATCACCATTGCTTCACATCTTTGTGCTTTTTCTGCTGCTACTCTGTTGCTTTGGGAAGAAATGCCAATGCTTGCTGTAGAGTTTTATGGTAAAATGCAGGCAATACAATCCTTGGAATATTTTTTTCTCCTCTCAATTTGTTTTCTATAATTTCCTAAGAGCAGTACTAAAATTAGCCTTTTCAAACTGAACTTTGAGTAGACAGTTTAACAAACCTCTCTAAGATCTATTTCCTGAGTGATAGCAAGCCAGTCAGAGCCCATCACTGTGTGCCTGGAGTCAAAGTTGTCTTACCAGTATGCATTATTCCACATTTATCAATATCAATTTCATCTGGCTTTTTATCATCCAGCCATTTTTTGCAAGGTTGTACTACAACTCCATACAGTCAGCTTTCAGTTTTATTGCTTTGAATCAGTTCATATCATCATCAATCTTTGTTCCTCACTTTTTCAACCATTTATGAAGATGTTGTCATATGATCCATATGGTTCATACAATCTAAACTCTGGAAGAGATTCCTGTGGGATTCTCTGGTAATTGCCCTTGTCTAAAAACACTTCCTGCCCATTCCTATGGCTTTTTTCCCTGTCTTTTGATGGTGATTTGCTCCAGCAAGGCCCTTCCTTCTCAGGAGGCTTAGGAGGAGACAAGCTTGCAGACTTAGCCAGAGTTAGTGAGCATGAGACAAAATGCACCTTGTCTGCTCTGCACAGAGGAACCCAGCTGGGTCAGACACATGGGGTGTTACTCGTGCCTTACTCTGGCCATGCTCCCTGCAGCAGAAGAGCACTATGGGATGACAGAGCAAAGTGTATGAAAGATTTGCAATTTAACTATCTGAACAAAAAGGGTTGACCATGAGGTGTTGGCCCATCATTGTTTGGGCTCTTGTGGTCCCATTCTTGAAAACCTCTCCTAATCTAATGGCACCTGACAGAGGATTTGAATGTGCATTAAACTCCTGCAGGATGGTTCCTGAATATGTGTTTGACCAACAAAGGTCCAGATTTGCTGGGACAGTTGGAAATTGGTCTGGAAATTGCTGGGACACTGCTGTGCCCAGTGCTGGCAGTGCTGCACAGCACATATCTTTTGCAACGAGAAGGGAAATATTTCATCATGATAGGTTGAAGGTGTTGCTGGTCCATGGGTCAGCTGTGGAGAGCTTGGAAGAGCTGCCAGAAGAGCAAAGGAAAGAGGCAGTGCCACCTGAACCTGTGTCTTGCTGCCGTGAGCCAGTGATGATGTGAGGCAGCACCAACTCACAGTCCCAGCAGCACTTAAACCACCAAGGCTCCTGGCTTTTGTTCTTCCTGGCTGCTTAGGCCTGAGTGAAGAGCGTGCATCCACCCAGGACCACTCTCATCCCCAAAGCCTGAGTGCTGGTACAACCTCCTGGGACATTCTAGTGGCAGTAGAAAGAAAAGCAAGTTTACACTCTGTTTTCCTTTGAAGCCAAAACTGAAGATGTTGAGTTCTTTAATTTTGTCTTGGTGTGTCTGCTTTTCTTTACACAGGCTGACACACACTGTGGTGCCTTTATGCACTCTTGAGAATGTGGAGAAGATGTCTCATGCAAATACATCTTGTTAATAAACATAATGCTTCACCTTCAGTGAATACCAAATATTTCAGAGGTCTTTGAATAGGTAATTCTGTTATCAGGTGGTGATAATGAATCACACTTGCTTATGAAATTCTATTTGTCAGTACTTTAAGCCCCACCCAGCATCCCACTCTAAGAAATTTTATAATGAGCACAGAAAAAAAGGAATAATTGCTAAGAAAAGTGGTTGTGGTGTTTTTTTCCTGCAAAGATAATAATATTATTTTAAAGAATATAATCATGCAATAAATAACAAGTGTTGCATTCAGAGATAATCTGTACAACTTTTGCTCCTATGGTGAATATTGGGTTTTCTTAGGTACCCTGAGGCTGTTGTGCAACAGGCAACATAATTCCTCTGCTCTGGGTGATCTGGTGACCTTGAGTCCTCACTGGAGTCAAGGTCTGTCTGCTCCAGAGCTCACCTGTGCCTGAAGCCAAGCACAGCCAAAGCTACAGGAGATGCTACAGAAATTAGAGTTACCATCACTTTCCTTCTGTAGGCTCAATCAAAGGAGTTTAGGATTACAAACTCTTAACCAGAATGTCTCACAGGAAGCTCATCAGAAAGAGAAGGGTTTCACTTTTAATTATACTCTGTGGTGAAGTGGGAGCTTGAGGCAATGTGTTTGGGTGATACCCAGTCCCCATTTGGAAAAGTCTGCCAGCAATCTTAAGGAATACAAAACTCATTAAAAAACCAGAAAAATGTAAAGCATGAATGCTGCTCTGCCTGACCAGGGCTCAAGAGAGCTGTGCAGCATTTCAGATCCACACCCCACTGTCCAGTGGGCCTGGTGTTTACAAATGCAAAGAGTGAAGTGGCTCCCTGAGGTGAAGCTGGTTTCCAGAAGCCTGGAGAGACAGCCCAGTGCAGATCAGCTCTCATGGGCACACTGGATTTTAGAGGCCATCACACATCACTACTGGGCTACAACTCCCTGCACCCACAATATTTAACCCTCAATTTCTCTTTCCTCTTCTCCACAAGACCCTGGGTCCCTCCTAATTCCTCATCTCTGCCATCTGTAATGCCTTAAGACTCCTACAAAGCAACACCTCCCACATCTCTAACTTGACCCTGCATTTTCATCCGTGGAGCCCTCCATGCCCCTGGCCCACCACTGCGAGAGCCACCCTCCATCACTGCAGCCAGCCAAGATCCAGCTTCCCCCTCCCCTGCCCCTGGGCTGTGCAGAGCCAGAGGGAGAGAGCCTGGCTGTGCCGCTCTGCCAGCCCAATGCCGTGCACATTGCCCCTGGCCAAGAGCCCGCCTGGGCTCCCCACGGCCTCGTGGGCTTCGTGGCTGCTCCTCGTGGCCGCTGCAGAGCCCACGCAGCTCCCCTGCCCCTCGGCAGCAGGGGACTCGCCTCGCTCACCATACGCTGCACAGATTTTGTCCTGCTTTCTCTCTCTGGTGCTGCATGGTCACTACCCCAGAGAGGGCTGGGCAAGGCCAGGAGTTTGTATTGGATACTGATAATCCTTCTGTCAGGGGTAGGGAAAAAAATCCATTTTTAAGAGTTCCTCTGGATGTATTACCTTGAAGGAGAGGATGCTAAGAAATTAAAGTATAATTTCATAATCTAATGCTGACCAATCCAAAAGGTTTCCATTTGAAAATAGCCCTGCTGAGACAGTATAAACTTATGCTTCTCCCCACTCTTGGCTTGTTTTCCATAAGAGTTCCGAAAAATGCGGGTTTTTTTTCTGATCCTGTTAATGTACCTTACTAATTCTGCAGCAGAAAGCCTATGATACCAACCTATGATACCTGGATTTTAGAGGGAGAATGCATTGAAGGATAGGTGCTATTTAATGAACAAAGCATCTTACTTTCTGGTAAATATCTGCAGTAATCCAAGAGGAAGGAACTGACCCATGAGCAGATCTGTCTCTGCTTACTGAAGCCTTTCCTAAGACAATTGTAGCTTCTTAGCATGGAGGATTTGGAAACTGCTTTAGAAATGGAGCTTGGCTGATATCAAGTCAGTATTTACATCTCTGAGACCAGGGATCTCAGTGCAAGTGCTGACAGACAGACAGCACCCATGGGCTCTGCCTCAGACTTCAGAAGATGTGCTCTGCTGACAGGCAAGAGAGGTGATCTTTGACCAGGCTAAAAAAAAAGAAATGTAAGAAAACAAAAAGCTTTCATTTGAGTGTTGAAGCAGAGTCAGTAAGAAAACCAAGCCTGTAGTTCAAACCCTCCAAAAGATAACTTTATATAAATATTTTTTATCGAACATATAGCAAAAAAAAAAATAAATGTATTTGGTATCTGAGTTTGCTTAAAGCAAACTAAATTTCCTTCTGTAGGACAGTTCATGTTCCTTGGCATTGGGTACATTATTCCAGGGAGGTATCTTTGCCTGACGACAGTGTTTCAGTGTTGAAGTAGCAAGATGCCAAGCATTCATAATGTTTTGAAGCTGCAGAAGCAGGGCTGTGCAGAAATGTGCTCTGCACAGCCCTGCTGCACAGGCTGAGAGGTGTTTGGTTCCAAATGGTGGCACACACGCAGGGCTGATTGCAGTGACCTTCACCTCTGGGCACTCCTGGTGACCGTGAAGGTTTGTCAGTGACTGGGTGAAGTGTTTGTCTGTACTGGGAGCACCGCAGACACCGTGCCTTGGAGCAGCCGTGGGGAAGGAGCTGGGGATAAACCCTCCCTGGCATGGTGGGGCTCCTCCATGAGCTGGTCCAAGCAGATGAAGTGAATTGCCACCTCAAAAATTTCACCTGTCTTTTCCTAGGGCAAAGCAGCTACTCCCTCTCTAACACAAGCAGTCAGTTAATGCAGGCTTTTAAGTGCAGCCCTAGCTTTTCATATCCTGTCTTGGCAAATACCTTGGGAATATGTAAAATGTCCCAAATTTTCATTTCTTTATGACAGGTGTTTTTTATTTTAAAGAGCAAGGAGGTCTTTGTGCATGAAAAATTTGCTCAGCAACTACCTACACCAGCCAGTTTTGAGGGAGTTGTGTTCTGTGTAAAGCCACAGGGCAAGTGGGCGTGAATTATCCTAGAGCTGCCTTGTTTTTCTGAAAGCAAATGGTATTAACCCATGGTCAGCACTGTGTGATATGCTGGCTGTGATTTTACACCAAGTGCTGCTTTGCATCTTCCTCTGACTTTGGCATAACTGACTGCTGGACATGGGCTTCTATTTTACATGGATCATTGATTTATGTAGGAAAGCAGTTTTGGTGTTCTTCCACAGCTTTTATTAATATCTCACACCACTGGATCTCTGGCTATTCCCTGCACTGAAGAAGTACCCGAGGAGTTTGTTCTGCTTCATAAGCTCTAATAGCTCAAATTGGATGCTATGGATTTGATTTTAACCAGAAAAAGGTCCACAAGAAAATGGAGCTGGAAGAAATCTTGGCATGCTTTCTGGTCCACCTTCCTCCTCCAAAACAGGACTGTTTCTGCCTGACAAAATGCTGGCAATTACTCTAAAACAAAAGATCATTTGGGGCCAGCTGTTCTCAATAAGGTAATCAGACCTGGTCTGGATATGCCATCATCCATGTGTATTTTGTACAGCTGAAGCATTTGTGTGCCACTGTCATATAGTACAGACATTGTCATGAACTGAACTTTTAAGTCCTTACTAGAGCATCACTGTTCTAGTCTGAGCTATTGTCCTGTGGGTGAGAAGGTGGAGGCATTCTGCAAGTGCTGTTTGATGTCCCATGTGGCTGGCTGCTGGTTTGGTGACTGGTGAGACACTGTTCTCCTCCCCTCCCTCTTCCTGAGGCACAGGGGTCACTTTACTGTTGTATTTAGAGAAGAGTGTCCTATGGTGGTTAAGATATTCCAGACAGCATTTTAAAACTCTTTATGCAAACATTATTTCCTGGGCCAGTGATGTTGACATGTGAATATAAATGTCCCACGGGTGTCTCTGAATGCTGTCACTGAAATGCTGATGCTCAGACATGGTGTGACCCTCGCATCTAGGAGGTCCAGCAGCATCTGCTGTCATGGCAGCAGAACCATGAGTTTACACTATTAGGCAGGGTCTGTGTCAAATGGAGCCTGGAAACAAGATCAATTTTCAGCTCTGCTGTGTCTCTCTCACCTTGGCTCCCATTTACATTCTGTTCTTGTCCCTTCCCTTGTAAGATGAGAGTAATAATGCAAGTCAGACATTAAAGGCTGGTGCCAGGAGTAAAAAAATGAAATATATAAAACATCAAATGTAAAGCCACAAGGAAAAACTCCCAACAAAGGCTGTGAATTTATCACTGTACTGCATTGCTCAGATAACACTGGTAAAAGTGGTGTTTGGTTCTCAGACATTCTCATGTAAGTTAAAATAGATCTCCCACATTGCACAAGGATTTATTTTTCATTTATCTGCTTTTCTGGGTTGTGGCCCATCAATGTTCAGCTGAGTAGCACAAGAGCACCCTGCAGACAACCTTCCTACACCAGAGATCAACTTGTTTTCAAAGTGATTGCAGACTGAAATCTAAGACAAAACACAGGATTGATACTCCATGGCTTGAAGAGTCAAACTAAAGCCTTATGATTCATCCATGATTTATAAGTAAGTACCTGTGCTGATACAAGGATGGGATCACTGGATGAGTCACGCGTGATTTAATGTGTCTGCAGAGTTCGGGCGTGTGTCACTCCACAGAACTTCCTACCGAGCCCGTGGGTTAGCTGCCTCAGCCGTGCCCTCAGGCAGCTTCCCCAGGCTCCTGAGGAAGAGCAGCAGAGGGGCCAGGAGGGCTCCCTTCTCCCCTGCCACCTGTCCTTTCTGAAGTCTAGATGGCCCTGATGCAAAGGGTAGAGTCACAGTAACATGTTTCCCAGGGTTTTGTTGTCGCAATTTCTCTTCTTCAACAAACAATTGCTATGGCAACCTTACTGCTGCTCAAGTCTTCTCACTTCCTATTTATTCTAAAACACTGCTACAAACTGTGACTGCTCCAAACACTTACATATTAAAGCCATTAAAATCTTCAGATGAGAAAGAGTGGGCAGGGGAACGTGATCAGCCCAGAGAATAATATGACCCTTCAAGACTTCATCTCTATGCAGATTTCATATCTGAATTTTAGTCAGGAAATTGTCGTTTTCATTGGTGTTATGATCAAATAGGGAAGGTTTTTCAGTGAGCTGAGACCTGATGGTGCATCTCAGGGAGGAACGATGCTGAGCATTTGGCTTTCCTCTTGGATGCTACATCATGTCCAGGGCTGGGGGAGATGGATCTGCTAAAATGAAAAAATCACCAAAAGGCAGTTTTGTAAACTTTTGCAAGATACGAGATGTTCATGTGTCATCTGAGAGGATGTGTAAGAGGAAGGCAAAGAGACAAAAAAAAAAAAAATCCCAAAACAACCCAAAAATCCAGGACAGAGCATGACCTCATCTCCCATTCCCAGCAGGTTTTGCCACCACACACACCCACTCCTGGGCACCTGCAGGTCCACCCAACCACTGAGCTCCAATGAGACACTTTCACCCTCCCTTTATTTTTTAAAGACTTACAATGATTACTAAGATTCTTGCTTTTTGTTTTCTGCAGCTTGTTTTTTTAAGGCTGATTTATTTGGGAATTTGAAGGAAAGATTCACCACAAGGAGCTTCTGCTAAAGGTTCTTGGAGCTTCTGAATGGGCCCTGCTTTAGGGTGCCTGTTCCCATCAGGCTGTGCAAAATTGTGTCTGCTTGTTTCCTAAATCCCTGGGATTCATTTTCTACGTGAAAGAACAGTTTCTTATTGTAGAGAGAGTAACTGCAGTGTTGCTCAGAGAAAGGTTTGTGTCTCGTTTGTGCTCAGAGTGTTCCTGCCCTACTTCATTGCTGGTACAATCAAAGTGAAGGCACTGAGAAGGGACAGCTCAGACCAGCTTCTGAGCAGATGTTGACTGAAAACTCATCCCTTCCAGTTTGGGCTGCCTACAAATGTCTAGATCTAAAATCTATTCCTGGGCCTGCTACACAGCATGAATTTGGGGAAAGTAACTTGAGTTGTCTGTGCCTGACTGTCCAAGTACGCAAAGTGAGGATAAGAGGAATTACGTGTTCGGATTTATAAGATTTGGTGCAATCATGCTTTGAGATCTGATTAACAGGATAGAGTTTGAGCAGTTATTGTTTTCTTTGGCTCAGGTGTCTCCTTGTACAGAGTCACAGTGGTCATGCTCTAAAACTGTTTGTCTGTGAGGTTTGGTACAAACCCTTAGAAGGAAAACAGAAGCCATGGAAGGAAAATGCAGACAACTGCCTGGGGAGGGAAGAGGCTTTCCTGCAGAGGTGAGTCAGTTCCAGAGGAGAAGGGCGGCTGTGTCCAAAAATAACAGTGCAGAAAACAGGCACACACCACTGCCCTGACATCGTCCACTTGAGGAAGATGTGGAGTTTCATCTGTAGCTTTTTTCTCTGTTAAGCAAGCAGGTTTCTCATCTGCATTCTACCAGATCTGAGTCTGTATTCTTGGAGTCCATGTTAACCTGGCCTTTGGAAAATACTCTGGCCACATTCTTCTCTTGTTCCAGAGGCGCTTCAAAGTGACTCCGAGGAGGAATATATGTCCAATTTATATTGTTTCCTTATATATTTCAAAGGCTGGGGTTGATTTACATGCATTAGTGTTCATATTCTTGTAGCTCTAACTAATCACT
Source organism: Onychostruthus taczanowskii (assembly GCF_017590055.1). NCBI lineage: Eukaryota > Metazoa > Chordata > Aves > Passeriformes > Passeridae > Onychostruthus > Onychostruthus taczanowskii. The sequence goes on along the minus strand of NW_024497629.1, from coordinate 9,202,629 downwards.
CTCTTGTGTTCAGGCTTATTATTATTATACCAAGCTCAGGATATTCTGCATTGTTACTCTTTGGATAATGCTGGTAACAAGCTTCTGTTCTTCAGTGTTCCTGCAGTGGCATTGCCACTGAAGAGCTTCTTCATCCCCTGTGACTTGTAAGTAGTGCTGGCCATAATAGAAATATTATCCTGAATACTTAACCCCTCGCATGTTTAAAGCAAAATCTAAACTATTTGTGTGATTTTTAACTAGAGAAAAAAGATGGCTTTAAAATATAGATTCTTTTTGTAGAACAGGATAACAAGACCTTCACATTCAAACGTTGGCAGGTAAATTACCTTGTATGAAATGAAGTCTAACAATACCCATGACTGCCACTTACATGGGAGTGTGGAAGCAGAAGTGAGACAGAAATTATCTCCCCTGCAGAGAACAGGCCCTGGCATTTTACATACTTTTGTCTGTTTCAGGAAGGGAGTCAGGAAGGAAGAAGATCTTCAGACAAGAAAAAGTAGTGCCTGTCTCGTCTGCAAGACGCCTAAACCCCCCATGAATCTGCTGGTCTGCAGGGAGCTGGCTGGCCAGCCTTGCCCCAGCCTGCTCCCAGAGCCCAAGGTACATGGCAGCCTCCCTCCAGCACCTTCCCAGGACCCAGGGTACATGGGAGCCTCGCCCCAGCCTGCTCCCAGAGCCCAAGGTACATGGCAGCCTCCCCACAGCCTGCTCCCAGAGCCCAGGGTACATGGCAGCCTCCCCCCAGCCTGCTTCCAGAGCCCAGGGTACATGGCAGTCTCCCCCCAGCCTGCTCCCAGAGCCCAGGGTACATGGCAGTCTCCCCCCAGCCTGCTCCCAGGGCCCAGGGTACATGGCAGCCTCCCCCCAGCCTCCTCCCAGGGCCCAGGGTACATGGCAGCCTCCGCCCCAGCCTGCTCCCAGAGCCCAGGGTACATGGCAGCCTCCGCCCCAGCCTGCTCCCAGGGCCCAGGAGGAGCTCCCAGGAAATAACAGCTTCATGTGCCACAACAGCGTGGTACAGCTCATACAAATGCAGGATACATGAGCCAGGGCCATGATATTTTGGCCAGACTTGAGCCTGGTATGTCCCATGTACTATGGCGAAGGAAGGCATGAGGGGCAGGAAGGCTTCTGTTTCAGCTGGCTGTAAATAATAGACTCAGAAGAGAACAGAGCCTACTCCAGGTATTCTCAACATTCCTCCTGATCCTGGCTTGTGTCAGAGTGATACACCAGGAGCATCACTGTACCATTCAGCAGCTCTCTGGTCATTTATTTTCAGTTACAGGCCAGATTTTCTACATCAGGACCAAATTTGCAGCAATTCCACCTGCTTTTGTACTTAAAAAGCTGGTTGAAAGAAGTCCTTTACCATACAATGCTCGTTAGTAGTGTTTGTAGGAACACGACACAGACACCTCATTTATCAAACCACAGTAGTCTGTTCAGCCCAGCCTGCTGCTTTTACATTGTGCAGTTGCTTATGGGCAGCTATTGCTCACCTAATGCCTCATCACAAGGATTGCCCAGACTATAGAAATGCCCTCTAGAGAAAGATTCTATCAGATGATTCTGCCATCATAGTAAATGTAAATATGCTCCATAAGACATCAAAATTTTAGAAGCAGTCGAGAAAAACATGCACTAAATATTTCCAAGCATTTGTTGAGTGAAAATCTGTGTTTTGATCTTTGCTGCAGATTATTCTATTAGCGCCCCATTTTAATAACATATTTATCAACAGAGCACAGCTAATGACTTATGACTTCAATGGAAACAAGTGTTAGTTTTGATGTAACTAAGAGTTTAATGTTGAAACACAAGCTCTACCTGACTGAAAAGATAAGTGCAACTCCCTCCCCAGGACCTCTTTGTGAACTGCATTATCTGTAGGCTTGTTTTCTTGACAATGATTTAATTTTTTTTATGCTTATCTTCTCTATGCTTTAAGAGGGCCTGGCAGGAAGCTTTTGTCATTTAAAGACAGAAAATATAAAACAAAAGTGTTGTTACTAACTTAGTTAGATGCACATGTCTTTAATACACATGTTCAGACTTTTATCAGCTAATTATAATAATAATAATAATTGAAAAAGCAGTACACCTAGAGGAAAATAAGCAGATTGTTCATGAAAAAAAAACTGTGCCAATGTGGGTCCACATTAATGAACAAAGAGGTGGGTTTGTAGGAACTGGAAGATGCAGGGCACTGGCACCACAACCCAGCCACTCACTCCAGTGCTACTGGTCTGAACCCAGTTTGTGCTGCATGCCTCAAGATGTGGCTCCTCGGGACAGCCCAGTGGCTGTGGGGCAGTGTTTAAATGCCAAACCAACTGCAGAAGAGGCTCACTTTTGTTAGCAGAGATGAACTCTGCATGGAAAGGGCTGTGAGCACCCCACAGGCAGAGCAGACCCTGACAGTGGCTGCAAGGGGGCACGTGAGATGCGGAGAAGGGGCAGAGACCTCACTGCCACCCACCATCCCCTCCCACCCTCTCACAGTCAAATTCAATCCCATCTTCAAACTCATAGGTGTTTTCTGTCACTCTGCTTCCTCAGGGAGCCTTTTCAGTCCCTGCCTGCTCTGGCAGGCCAGAATCACTATTTTATTTTCAGACTGAAGCCGTTCTCGAGCACAGCAGCCCGTTGCTCTGGCAGAGCAACTGGTGACACCAGCTGTGCCATCCCTAAGCTTAATCATCATCCTTATCCCTAATGTTTGCTGCACTAATGGAGATCATTACCATCCCCACTTTTCCCCAATTTACCAGGCTAAATTAATCTTATTTTCTTCATGTTGGTCAAGCTTTCCCTCCCAGCCATCCCCAGAGCCTGGTCTACTTTGGATTGCCATAGGACAGTCTGTCCCTACGCTGTGCAGCACTGACTCTTCACAAATGTCATTGTCTCGCTTCTTCCTTTCATGCCAAGGTAATTCTTTTCTATACTAAATAAAGTTGGCTCTTAAATAGTAAAATCAAAGAAGTACCATTGCTTGAGCTGGGAAGTTTTGTAGTCAGAGGGATGGAGTCAGCCCTCGTGCTGTGAACCCAAATAACCTCAATGATTTCAGTAGGTTCATACTGATTTAAACCTGTGTTATTTCATCAAATTTACACCTTGCATTTTTAAGGACAAACCTAAATTGGGATCTTAATGTAAAAGTTGTCTGGATGTCTGTGGATTTTAAGGTAGCCTCCACCCATAAGCTCTCAGGACGTGGATGTTGTAGGCCAGAGTGCACAGGTAAGGAAAAATTGCTCTTCAGGCAGCAAACAGGGAACACAACAGATCAGTCACAGATCTTTCTTTGGCAAAAATCAAGGTAATCTGCTGAGGCTGAGGCTGAGGACACCATACACAGCTCTTGGCTTTTACTGTGAGATTAAAGCCAGCTGTTCACAAACTACTGAAGTGAAATGAGAAAAATTAAAAACAAACTGTCTATAAAGTAGCAGTAAAAGCTAGCCGAAGACGTTGCCGAAGAAGCCAGTTTGAAAGCCTGTACTGGGACATTTGGGCTCTTATTCTGGTGATACTAAATTGGGAGGGGCTGTTGACTCCCTCAAAGGCAGACAGGTCCTGCAGGGAAACCTTGAAGAATTAGAGGGCTGGACAATGACCAAACATATGAAGAGTAACAGACACAAGTGCCAGATTCTGCAGCTGGGCTGGGGCAGCCCTGGGTCTATGGACAGACTGGGGAATGAGAGCCTGGAGAGCAGTGCCATGGAAAGGGATTTGGGGTCCTGGTCAGCAGAAAGCTGGACACGAGGCAGCAGTGCCCTGGCAGCCAGGAGGGCCAACCCTGTCCTGGGGGCATCAGGGACAGCATGGCCAGCCGGGCAAGGGAGGGGATTGTCCTGCTCTGCTCTGCACTGGGGCAGCCTCACCTCCAGTGCTGCGGGCAGCTCTGGGTGCCAAAATATAAGAAGGACATGAAACTATTGCAGAGTGTCCAAAGGAGGGCAACAAAGATGGTGAAGGGCCCTGAGGGGAAGCCGTGTGAGGAGTGACTGAGGTCATTGTTCTGCTCAGCCTGGAGAGGAGGCCGAGGGCAGACCTCACTGCAGTCACAGCTTCTTGTGAGGGGAAGAGGAGGGGCAGGCACTGATCTCTGCTCTGTGGTGACAGTGACAGGAGCTGGGGGAATGGCCTGAAATTGTCAGGGGAGGTTTAGGTTGAATATTGGAAAATGGTTCTTCACCCAGAGGGTGGCCAGGGAAGTGGTCACAGCACCAGCCTGACAGAGTTCAAGAAGCACCTGGACAATGCTCACATGCACATGGCTTAATTCTGGGGGTTGCCCTGTGCAGGACCATGAGTTGGACTCGGTGATCCTTATGGGTCTCTTCCAATGCAGGATATTCTAAGCCTATTATTCTATGAAGAAATTTGCAGTCTAAAATCCCTGTAAAGTAAAAGAAAAGAAAAAATGAAAAACCCAAACAAACAAAAAAAACCCCACAACCCACCAGCCAAACAAAAATAAAAAAACCTCCAAAAAACCAGCCAACAAAAAAAAAACCCCACCAAACAAAAAACCAAAAAAAACCAAAAAAAAATCCAAAAATAACCCAAACAAACACATAAAAAGAAAAACACACACACACACACAAAACCCCAAATGTTCTATAATCAAAAATTTTTAAGGTATAGACTGGTAAGGTCAGGTAAAGACTCTGCTGTGCTGCTTCTCCAAAGAAACCAGTGAAGCATACTGCAAAATCACTTATAGCCTGGGCCTACTTTACATATTTTAGTGATTGACTTCCTAACATGAGCAAATGTGGGATTTTCCAGGCATGTCACAACAGCACAACCCTTTCCCAGGAATACCTGGCAAATAAGTCTGAAAAGGGGTGAGGCCACATTCTGAGACAAAAATTCTGGGAAAGGATGGTTTGCAGACACTTGGGTATGCCTGCCCTAAAACCTCACTCATGCACTGACAGCTGTGTTCTGCTGTGATATTCCTGGGGACTATCAGCTCTACACGCTTTTCCTAGCTCTGATACCCTGAAAAATAAATGCAGCTGAAAGGGGAGGACACCCACAATGACCAAGAGGCCATGATGCAAACTTCTCTCATATGAGACAACCGAGAATCACAACAAGGTTGATTTTGGTGGGGAACACAAGACAACCCTTGGGGACTTAATGTCCTCCAAGGCACTGCTTGCTTTGCTCTGTGTCTCATGATGCCCGGGGCATAGGAGTGTGTGCACCCCTGTGATGGAGCTGATGGGGGCAGAGCAGGCTGAGCTCTGCTCTGATGTGGCCCATGGCTCATCCCATTCATGGTAAACACCTTCCTTTGACTTTCATAGTCCAGCTGCATCATGGTGTTGCTGGCAGAAGATAGAATAGGCCTTTGATATCGAAAAAGAAAGAAGGTGCTGCAAAACTGTGTCTCAAGGGCTGTTAGACAAATTTATCTAAACTTGCCATTTTGGATATTGCTGGGTGGTTTATTGCTGCATTTAACCCAGACAGTTGTCCCAGATTTCTGGTGACCATTGGAGAGCCTTCCTACCTTCCAGCAGCTCCACACTGCCACCCACATTATTGTCACCTGCAGAGTGACTGAAGGTGCTCTCGATCCCCTCATCCAGATCATTGGTAAAGATATTAAACAGGACTGGCCTCAACACAAGCCTGGATCATCACTTGCAACCAGCCACCAGCTGGAGTAACTGTATCCATCACCACCCTCTGGGCCTGGCCATCCAGGCTTTACCTAGGGAAGAGCAAGTCCAAGCCATGAGCAGCCAGTTTCTCCAGGAAAATACTGTGGGAAACAGTGTCCAAGACTTTAATAAAGTCCAGGTAAACCACATCCACAGCGTTTCCCTCATCCATTAAGGTCTCTCTGAAGTTTCTTAAAGAGGATTTAATTTTCTTTCCCTACAGTAGTTGTAATATTGTGTAAGTTTTCTCCCCACTTGTCAGGAGAGCTAGCTCAGACAGAGAGTAGTGGCTAAATAGTGGCTAAAACCATCACTTCAAATTGCACATTTGAAAAAGAGTTTTTGGAAACATGTAACCCTGATGTTGTGAAACCATGAGACACACAGGGTTCTGCATATGTGGGATTGGTCACACTGGAAATTTAGCAGATGTGTTATTATGAGCTTGGTGTATTAGCTGGAGAGAGTGGGAGAAGAACTAAATACTTTGAGTGATATCTCAAAAGCAGAGAAAGAATAAAGGCACACTGCCACGGCATGAGCAATTCTGATATTAGACTTGGTTGAACTTATTATAAAATGTATTTGTTATGCATTCGCTTCCCTTCTGGCCAGCATATAGCCCATGAATCAGCTCTAATTTTTCCTAATTTTATTCAGCAAACCTTGTTTAGCAGATTGAATGAAAGAAAAATTTTTAGCCTCTTGGCTTTCCAGAGTGTTTGTCTCAATTACATCTTTTACAAGGCCATTCCCCAGCACAGCAGCATATTTACCTGCCATTTAGCATCTGTCCCCAGTATTTTTACAGCTAGAGCAAGAAGATGAATGCTTAATAAGCAGAAAATGTTATTCTGCTAAAATCAGGGAAACACCAGGACTTGCAAATGTGGCATTAATACCTAGCAATTTTTTGAAACACTCTGAGCAGTTTTTCTCAAAATCCCTTAAACCCTCTCTACATTAAAACTACTCTACGGGAGTAGTGTACATGAAATGCATAGATTATTCATGCTGGTTATTTACTTGCAAAGCCTTGACAGCAGCCAGGAAGGGAACTAGAAATGCTCTGCTTCTCTCCAAGCCAAGAATGTGGATTTTCTTGCTGTTCATCCCCAATTCTCTCACTTTATCTCATGACTCAGCTGCCTGATGCAAGGGTTTGCAATTACAGCTCAGCTGATTAGCTTCCTGAATTGCGTGCTGTGGTTTCTAGACTTCGCATGCGATTTTGAGACATATATGGATTTTATAAATTCACTCTCAAGAAGCACTTTGTTGTCCTATTTTGTGAGTTTTTCTCCTGATAAATCCTAATGACCTGAATATTTAAGGCACCTGGAAGAGAAGACACAAGAGCCAGCGACAGGGCAGGCCAAGACTCAGTTCTCCTCTTAAAAAAACACTGAGTTGTTTGTTTAGCCCAGGTGAGAACCTCGGTGGAGAAAAGATGCCTCAAGCAAGCTACCTCCAAATGCCTATGAGCCTGAGACACCACTGATGTAACCCCTGGGTTTCCATCAGCTGGGCTCAGAGCTTGCAAGTAGGCACTGCCTCCTGTCAGGGGGTTAGCGCTCCACAGAAAAAGCTGTAACTAAAGAGCAGAGGAAAGTTCCTCCTGTTTGTGTCTGCAACCAAAATAATCTCTCCCGGACCAGTCGGCTCAGCTGGAGGAAAGGCCCCGGGGGTGACACAGTCTCTGCTTCCTGTTTTTCTCTTTGCAGAGTAAATGGGTTTCTAAGGTCTCCAGAGACACAACTGAACGAGAACCTCAGACCTGAGCATCCTTGAACTTCTGGCAAGTTTAGATTCAGTTTTGGATGCAAAAATTTCAGTTCGGATGTATTTTTAATACTATTTATCCTCAGAAAACTCTGCTCATCCTGCTGCACTGCACCACACAAGGCCTGCAGGAGTGCTGCTGTCCCCATGAGCCAACATGCCATGTTCAAAGGCAGGGTGAATCCCAGCCTGCCAGCAGCTGGGCGGGCTTTCTTTGCCATCCTGTGTTGTATGAATTACAAAAGTATGCCTGTGTAAGGGAAGGTCTGTGGCTGGCAAACCCTGGTTACACTCTGGAGGTAAGCTGGGGAAAGAGCAGCTCTTTTGTTCTTCCGCTTCCCAGCTATGGGTGAAACATCCGCCATATATTTTAGCATTCAAAAAAAGTAATTTCCCCTAAAATTTACTTGTTTTTATTAGATTTCCATTAGTCTTCCCTATATTCTTATATGTTTGATTTAGGGAACACAGTCTTTATGAATGTAGATGTCAAAATTAGTGTTCTGGTCTTAGACATAAAATGGAACAAAACCACCAGGTTTTTGTGTTAGTATTTACTGCTGTCCCAAGAAATAGTGCAAGTCAGTGGAACCAGACTGTTTGGCCTCATGCCATAACTTTTCAGCCACAATTCATATGATTTTCAGTTAGCCTTTTGCTCCAAGTGGTCATTAAGTGTTGATTGTTAAAACATGAACTAAGAATTAAGAAAATTATAATTATCTTTGGAGCCTCATGGAAAAAGGCCAACTTGAAAAATCCATTCTTCAAGCTCCTTAGTCTGAAAAGAAGCATTTTTTTCTCTTAAAAAATAAGGTCTAGATAGCCATTTTAAATTTATGCTATTTTATTTTATTTTATTTTATTTTATTTTATTTTATTTTATTTTATTTTATTAGTAGTTTTGTGGTCTGAGATGTTGAGGTTGATGCCAGGTGTGTATCCTCACTTGTCCCAGGGGCTGCCACTGGTGTGGGTATGAACCTGAGCCCTACAAAGGGCAGTGTGGGCAACTGGCCTACCTGGGGTTTTGTCCATGCCAGCTATGTCCTTCTGTTTATATTTTGGCCACACATCCCCAGGAAATGTTCAGTGTGATGATGCCAAGCAGTGCTTGCAAGTGCTTTGGCAAGGATGTGTGTCAAATCCAGCTTTCTAGCCAGGAGTGCTGATGTCAGATGATGCCTGCTTGAAGTTTCTTCACACTTTTCCAATTACAGCCTTAAAGTGTGCAGGTGAGGTTTGGGCATCCCCTTGCCCCTTATGCACAGTGCCACACAGTCCTTCAGTAAGCTACAGCTACAGGGCTGCCAAAAGTATGTGCAAGTTCCTGGGTGCAGTCTCAGCAGTATTTGTGTTTTCATGGTGTTGTGATGTCTTCCCACTGAGTTCAGGGAGAAATAACTTCTGACACAAGTGAAAGCAAGGAGCTGGAGCCTCCTGCAACTTCCCAGACTAAGTGAGGCTTTATACCTATTAAAACACCAACATTTCCTCCTGGGCAAAGAGAAAGCTAGGACTGTGTGTGGAAGGGGTTATGTTTTTCTCACGCTTTGTGTGCTTTGTCATGCTTTGGGTATTCTGGATAGTTACCCCACATGATCAGGGATTTCATCCTCCCAGTGTTACCTGGAAGCCAATAGCATTGGAAGAAGGGAATCTGCCTCCTGATTAAAGGCATTAGGAATGTAGATAATGGCTTTTAGTTTTCTCATTCCCAAACTCTCTCTGTCCCTGTGGGGGTTCCATCAATCACCCTCCCCAGAGTTGGTCTTCAGCAGCTCCAGATGTGCACAGTGTTTCTGAAAGCCATCTTGCACAGAACAAATCAGTCTCACTCATGGGAGAGACAAGGTTGTGGCTTCTGACTGGATGGGGAAGGCTTGTGCCTCCAGCTAAATGCCACATCCATAGTCTGGGAGAGCCTCTCCTGAAGTCCACAACAGCCAATGCTTTTCTGGGCTCAGGAAATGTTGGTGGACATGAAGGACAAAGCCATTGGCAGACATGAAGTCAGCTGTTGACAGCAAAGGCCATCTTGCCAGGGAAGAGCAGCGGTGTGACAGGGAGCATGTGGCTGCTTTGGTGTTCCCAAAAAGCTCCACAGAAGACATAGTGCTAATTAGATTTTCAGAATTAACTAATTGTATCTCTGCTGTTTGTTGCCCACCTTAAACTCTCACCAGCAAGAGTGGAGGGAGACCTAGGCTTGCTCCTGTTCCCTACTTCATTAAAGGTCTTCTGCTGGAAGTGCTCCTGCCCATGTCCGAGGGCAGGGAACCAGTCCACATCCTCCAGCCTTCAGGTCATCTCCTCCCACACGTTGTTTAACCACTTCCTGACCTGTGCCACCCATGTTCACATGGCCTTGCCTCTCCTGGGTGGCACTGCTGCTCCAGCACAGCTGTGCTGTCCCAGTTTGGCAGTCTGGATCATGAGCAGTTCTACACTCAGTCCAGAGTGTTGAATTTCCTTATGTTATTTTTGTTATGTCGTGGCATATTGATCCAGAAAAACACCTTGCTGAACCCCTTGGTAGGAAAGTCTTTGAGAAGCCAGCAAAAACTAAAAATCCCTCCAGAAGAATTCAGTGAGGCAGCTCAAAAATCTTCCATCATTATGTTGGTACTTTCCCACACCATGATGTGTTTCTTCATGCCCTTCTGCAGATTTTTGGTATGAGCTTATTTGAGTAACCCCGCTGTGTTCTGAGGAAGATGGGGAAAAGTTGGGCAGGTTTTGATGTTCTGACCTTTGGTACTGACCTTTGTAGAAAATGGTGTCAGGAAGTGCTCAGAACAAGTTTCACCTGGTGCTAAGGACTCCACAGTGTGGGCTTGATGCTGGGCAGGGAGGAGAGCAGCAGGAGGCACGGAAGGAGAGGCTGAAGACATACCATGTCTATTTGCTGCCATCTCTTATGGCAAGCAGCAGTCTCTCAGTGTCACATACTTCAAGCACTGGGCTCATGGTCTGGCAGCACTGGTGAATAGGTGATGGTAGGTAGGTAGAGGCTGTACTGTGTCCATAACAACCTTACTGCCTTGCTTAGGTGAAATTTCCCCAGTGGCTGTAATGGTTCTGGATTTGAGGGTAGCATTTCAGCAGCCGTGATGTTATGTTAGAGCAGACACTATGTCTGAAAGCTCCCAAGACCACACTTGCTCTTGCTCATGTCTGTTTCATTGAAAAAAGCACTTTCAGGAAAAACACTTTTGAAATAAAGTGTTCCAGGCACCACAACATGTAAAGGAAGTGGCACAGCAGGCTGCACAATAAATAGGAAAGCAGATAAATCCAGAGCCAGATTTATGAAACAACTGTTTTTAATAGTCTTAAAAGAGTGAAAAGCATACACTAATCAAGCAAGGTCTCATTTTGTGTTGTGCAGTCTGCTATGCAGTGCCTGGACAGGTGAAAAACAGGCAGGTAAAAAGATTTCAGGGCACTTCCACAGTATGGGCTGGCATGGCCCTCCATGCCTTTTGGAATAGCTCTAACTCCTCCAGGGGTTACTGGTCCACAGGGCTGCTGGGGCCCTGTTGCAGATGTAGCTTTGAGGATGCACACAAGCACACCAAAAATAAAGAGCTCACTGAGGAACAAACACTGAGGCTAGGGCAGATACACGTGTAATGGAGTTGGGCACCTATATAGGATTTTTTAAGGAAAGGCACAGTGCTGCAGGTAGCATGGAAAGCCCTGAAAATCTTGTTTCAACTGCTGTGATTCCTATTTTTTTTTTGCCTCTAAATACTCCCTGCTACTCTGCATTGATCATAATTATTTACCTTGCAGAGGTTATACAAGAGCTGATTAGCCCAAACATACAATTTATTTGGAAAATAAGGAATGTTTCTTCCTATAGGAGCTAGATACCATTAGCTCTAGTAATTGGAAGAAGGTATCAATTTCTTTAAACTAATAAAAGTAAACAGGATATTATTTCTTTGACTATTGATACAGTTCATAATTCTAAAGGGATTAAATTATGGATGGCTCAGAATGCCATCATTAAGCCCTTCTCAGCAGGGCTGCTCTGGATCTGTTCATTGCCCAGCCTGGACTGATACCAGGGGTACCCTGACCCAGGTGTAGCACCTTGCCCTTGGTCATGTTAAACCTCATGAGATTCCTCTGGGCCCAATTCTCGAGCTTGTCCAGGTCCCTCCAGATGGCATCCCATCCCTCAGGTGTGTCAACAGCAAAACTCATCTCTGTGCCATCTGCAAACTTGCTGAGGATGCACTCGAGCCCTTCATCTGTATTATTAATGCAGATATTAAATAACCCTGCCCTCCCAATATGGGCCCCTGAAGACACCACTGGTCACTGAGGTCCATCAGGACTCTGAGCTGTTGACCTTAATCCCCTGGATGTGTCCATCCAACCACTTTCTTATCTGCCCAACAGTCTATCCACTGAATGCATCTCTCTCCAACCAGAGAGGGATGTTTTGGGGGACTGTGTCAAAGGCTTTTGATCCCTGTAAAATCCAGGCTGGTAGCGTGTTACTGCTCCTGTAGCTGCACAGCTGTGTGGGTACAACACTACCACCACCTGCTCCAGACCAGGAGTGCACGGATTTACAAAGTGCTGGAAAGAGATATGAAAATTGGGATCTGCTCCTTCCACAGTTCCCACTCTTCCTAAAGCCATTGACAGGATGGACTCACATCCCTTATCTAGACACTAATAACGCAGTCCTGATGAAGTAATTGAAAATGTGGGTTTACCTCTCCCCATTCCACTACTGTTATGAGTGTGACAAGCATCCCATTCCCATGGATTTTTCCCCATCTGCTAGCACTCATTTCAGGAGACACCCACAGTATGGGCCTATGTGCTCATCCCATAAGGGTGGCTGCAGGGAGATTGAGGAATCAAATCTTGAACCCTCTTGAGTGGAGACAGAAATACCCATTTCACACTCTTATTTAAACATTAAATCACCAAATGTATCCTCTCTCAGTTCCTTCCTCTCTTTGGGTGATTTTCAGACAGAGGAGATGCTAAGCTGTAAACAACTTTTTTTTTTCAGCATCATCTCACTCCATAAATGGTTATTCTGGCTTCACAGTGGCAGGTTTTATTGTGTGATTAGGCTGACAATGTGCTAATGCTATGCCCTAGACCTTCCACATCCTTAGACAGAATTTACACATCAAGAAAAAAAGAAAACAACCACAAACTGAGGAAGCACTTTCTGTACTGGAAATTTTGACCCATTTCCATGCCTCATTTTGCAAGGTCAGTCTCTGAACATTGCAGACTTGGTCAGCTGCCACTCCAGCATCTCCCGAGCCATTTATTAGACTCTGAATGTCATTTGTTTCCCCCCACACCTGCAGCCCCAGGTGATGAAAGCAAAGGAGGGCTGTCACTGGAGCAAGGTGAATGTGAAATGCAACCCCCCCATCACAAGGCAGGGATGATGTGAACGCAGCACAGTGGCTTTGCATCCCTCACACTGGCAGAAGTACGTGGGGATCTCACTGTGAACTGGTCCAAGTCTGTGTTTCACTTTGCATCCACAAGTTTTTCCAGATATTGCAGAAGCTGAGGGTTCCACCACCCAGCTAATACATAAAATACAGATATCATTTATTGAAGCATGGTGATTTCCCTTTTGATGTGTTATCCTAGTATTTGAGTGCACTGAGGGAAGCATGTCCATGCTTGGAGGATGACTGCTATTCAGTGCATTGATGTGGTTAAGTGCAGTTCCTCATGTAGACAAGCCCAGATTTTCCCTCTCTGGCTGGGCAAGGTTTGACCATCCCTCGGAGTCACTGAAAAATGCTGGCAGTCAAAGAGCAGTTTATACCTACTTTGTCCCAGCAAAGAGGAGGTTTGGGTAGGAGGAGGACCAACACAAAATAACTAACACTAGAACTTCTTGAAACAGTGAGAAACAGACTTTTTCTCCCATCTTTTGCCATACCAAAGTTTGTCAGAAAAACCCTACGCTCCCTTGCAGATTCCCTTATGGGCAAACTTTCTGTATGATGTCTCCCTGCTTTTTCTGCTGTGGTTATCATCTTCTGGGTGATTTTGCAGTTGCAGGTTTCGGGGGAAAGGGGCATTTAATGACCACAGACTCCAGCAAGTCTCAGGGCAACAGAGACCCTTCCCCTTAGCCAACACCACTTGAGGACCAGCATAATTTACCATTGAGAAGACTGATGCAAACATTTATATTCCCAATAGCCTGCAGCTGCTGGTGTGGGAAGCATCTCATTTCCAAATGATGATAGCCTTGTTAGGCTATTTTTTTAGCAATGCTAATTTACAGTTTCTTGCTTCTGATTCCCCTTCTGCAATTTCCAAGGGGAAGGGAAAAACAGGGAAAGCACCAGGGAGAGCCACAAAAATATTCAGATCTGGAAATCGCAGAGATGGGTGCACTGGCATGTGACTGGTGCTGGGTAGGGAGTGAGTGGGTGTGAGTGTGTTTTGGGTCAGGTGGAAAAGGGCTGAGGTGACCTATGGGGGTTTAGTGCAGAGGAAAGTGAGGGTTCTCTTTGCCATCATTAAAATGATAAAGCTGCACCTCCTTTCTTGAAGAACATCTTGCAATCTGGGGTGGTTGCTCAAACCCTGGATGCTATAATGAAAATTCTGATAAATTGAATTGGAAAACTCTCATGATATTGCCAACCAGCCCTCAATACAGGACTTTCCCCCAGCTTTCTCCAGTGTGGACATGGACCTGTCCATGCATGAGAAAGAATGCAGCACATCTTCCTCCAGTGCTGTACCCAGCCTAGGGGATCAGTGCCTGCACAGGTAAAAGGGGAATCCACAGATTAAAGCTGAGGTTACATCTTATGAGCAGTTGGTTTTGACTTATCCATGATTTAATCACAACACCAGGATGGGAGCAATTCTAATAGGAGACAACTTATTGACTCTTATTGCTGCTTCCTTATACACCTTGGACAACCATATTTCAGTTTATTTTTATATTTACCCACATATATGCACTCAAGGGATTCATATCACTGTACCTCCCCAGCTTTTGGAATGGAGATGCCACCTCAACAACCAGGGACAAGGCTGTGGCTATGCAGGGTGCTCCCCCAGACCCCCCGCTTCAGGGACAGAGTGTTCTCCATATACCTGACCTCTGCATCAGCACAGAGGGCAAAACCTCCCTCACTCTGGTGTGCCAAAAAGGAAACTCATGTGGCACTGACAGCAGCCAAGCACGTTGTGAAGGTTTTTCTATGCCTAAAAGGCATAGAAAGGAGTTTCTGAGGTGGAAGGGAGGAGCTGAGTCTTTCCAAGGAGAAGTCGGCACAAAACAACAGTTCAGAGCTGGATAAAAGTCCCAAGTCTTCCTCAGATAAAGCCAGATTTGGGCTTCCTTACATGTGAAGTGAAAAAAGGCAAATACACTGTTGCAAAGAAGCTAGAAAAAGAGAAAGGCATAACATTTTAGCTTGACAACTCTTTCAACTACTGTGAAAATATGTAGAAAGTTTTGTTAACCTCAAATGCAAGACATTTTTATTCAAAATGTTATTGGTTAGTAAACCCATTTAATATATGAGACATGGCCATTTTGTATATACAGTCCCTATTTTCAGGTGGTTTTTTTCCCCAAAAGATGTGTGGGTGGATATGTGCACAGTTATGGCTCTGCAGGTGTTAATGACCATCACTGGGAGGGGAAGGTTCCATGAAATTGCAGATCTCACTAAGGTAGCAATGGGGCCAAGCCAGCAGAAAGAGCAACCTTTAGGTATTAAAAGCAGGTGCAGAAAAGAACCTAAGGAAAGTGTTAGTCTACCTGGGCTGAGCAGGGATAAATCAGGTGGGTTAACCAGAGCTTTTCTGATTACACAAGCAAAGCAAGGGCTGGAGGGCTCCTGCCTGCAGACATGAGGCTGAGTGGCCTGGAGGGGAGCAGAGTGCTGGGGCTCCTCGCAGTGCTCCCTTGCGCTCAGAGGGACGAAAGGAAAATGCCTGTTTTCAGGTTGGAAGAGTAGATCCAATTTACACGGGCTCTCACCTGTCCCAGCAGCCTCCTTCCAGCCAGAGGGGTGGCAGAGGATGAACCATGGTGCCTGCGTGGGGCAGTGCAGGTGGCATGCCTGGAGAGTGGGACCCACTGCCCAGGCAGGGGAGGAACAAATAACCCTGACTACAGCACTGGAGTGCAGCCAGCAAATCACTGAGCCTGAGGAGCCCCAAACAGTCCAAAGAGACACTGATTGCACAGACAACCCTGTCCACCTGCTGGCTTCTTCCTTCTCCTCCTCCTCCTCTTCTGCTCTGTCATTTAGGATTCTGGTCTCTAGCTCCATTGTTACTGGTCAGGAAGATTTGGCTAACATCACCTATGTGTAAAAAAGTACTAAAAAAGTAATTCCACTGTTTGGCTGGAAAAGGAGAGCTTATCCACTGAGGCTTGGGCAATCTGCAACTTTCCAGTGATAGAGACCTTAGGGTTTTTGCATGAGTCCAGGATGGAGGACTTAAAACCACCTCATTGCAGACTGAGTTTGTTTGTGCCTTTTACCATTTCTCTCCGAATCCTGCAAAACTGCCCTCCAGGTAGCTAGGAAACTAATGCACCAGAGATTATAAAGTGCTGTGTTTAAAGCATTCCAAAATTAGCTTTCCTGCAGTCCAGATGGTGCGTCGTGAATGCTTAATGGCATGGTATAAAGACTTTACTGGCACCCATGAGGGCTGATCTGAGCAGCTGACTTGGTGCCTCTTCTCTCCCTGCGTAATGCATCTGCTGAAGCCCATGCCAAAACCCACATCCCACCACTCTGTGTCTCATGCACGCCTGTGTGTACATACAATTACTAAATGACAGCAGATAATATTGACAGAAAATCTCGGCAAGCTACACTTTACACTGGTTATCTTGAATATTCAGTTAACTCTCTGTCTCCCTCCCTCGTGCTGACTTCTGCTCTTTAAGTGTTTCCATCTCCTGCAAGCCCAGGTCCAGAGCTGGGGTAAAGCAGTGTGGCGGTCGTGCTGTGGGGTCTGGTCCTTGCTGTGCTTCTCATTTCCCAAGGGATTTTCAGACTGAAGCTCTGAGACTGATGAGCCCTAGGGTGGGCTGCCATGCTTGGAACAGAAACCCTGGCTGGCATGAGGGCCTAAGCTCCATCAGGTCCTTCTATAACCACACAAAGCTTCTTCCCATCCAACAGAATAATCAAAGCTCCTTACAACAAAATAGCTTCTTCCAAGGATTAGT
The DNA here is from genome assembly GCF_017590055.1 of Onychostruthus taczanowskii. Taxonomy (NCBI): domain Eukaryota; kingdom Metazoa; phylum Chordata; class Aves; order Passeriformes; family Passeridae; genus Onychostruthus; species Onychostruthus taczanowskii. The sequence continues at coordinate 9,185,922 of NW_024497629.1, read as the reverse complement.
GAAGTACTTGCATATCACCAATATTGACATCTCTCTGGTTTTAACATTAGTATAACCCTTCTTTTCTCATTTTATTTTCCAAATAATATCACAGATGACCAAGACAAGGCACAGCAGTGCTGGGGAGGCTGTGGTACTGCCGAGCACGTGCTAAGAGTAGGGCGCCAGCAGGTTTAGCTCTGCCCTGGCCAGCAGCTGGCATAACAGAATCCTGGACTTCTACAGCTCTCTGAACACTTCCATGAGAGACACATTGATGAAGAAGGAATGTGACTGTCTGTGAAATGGTTTGCAACACTGCTGCGAGGAATATTTCTGGGATGAAGTCTACATGAGGCCACTGAAGAATAAAATATCCGACCCTCTCTTAGCTGTACTCATCAGCATCAATGTTGCAGCAAGTCAGGCGGAACATCTTCTTGATCCTCTGCATCTTCTTGAAGCAGAAGAAAGAGAGCAGCCATCAGCCTGGCACAGGGCAGAGTATGGCTTCTTGAAAGTGGACATTGCACTCAGGAGCTGCAGTGAGCAAGCACAGAGGTGTGTGAAGCTGGGAGTGTTGGACGTCAGCCTCTTCCAGTGAGTAAGGAGCTGGATTTCTGCATCTCTGGTGGAAGGAGAAGCTCAGAACTGAGCTGGACTTACAAGTGCTTTGGGGCCATGTGGTTGTGCCTGCAGCAGTGCAGCAGCTGTGATTCACCACGACACAGAGCCCAGCTGCTGCAGGTTGATGTCACTGGCAACAGAGGGAATGTCACCAGTTATGTGATGCCCACAAACTGTTATCTATTTTCTTTATGTTTGTTGTGTTTTTTTTCAGCATGCCCCATAATGCTGACATTTATGGAGAGATGAAATGAAATATATTTGATCAAATAGCTCCTCAAGGTCATATATAATACATGGACTCAACTAGATTTAATTGGGAGGGGAGAAACAGCCCTGCACAGCTCAGCCTTCTTGGGGTTTCTGTCAAAAAGCAGATGCCTTGACAAAGTCTCCAGTCCTGTTCAGCCACTAGTGTGGATATTTTCATGTGGACATGACCCCCTCATGCTGCAGAGGCTGTTTGTCCCTTCCCTGTGCAAAAGGACAGAGAGGGAGGCTCAGGGAGCCATATCAAAAAGTACGGCCTCAGCTTTGTTTTCAGTCCTGTTACATAGTATCCATGGAAACGAGGATGACTTCCCAATCCTTTTGGGAAGGCTCAACATTCTCTTCAACTAAAATTTTGCAAAATAGCTCCCCAGGGTGACTGATTTTTATCCAAAAAGCCTGCAGTAGAGCTGGTTGGAGGGAGCAGGCCCCTTTTAACCCTCCCACAAAAGCTGGCATTTCTCAGCAGGTCTGTGGATCCTGCTTTCCAGCTGGATTTCATGGGAGGGGAGAGCAGCCAGCATCCCCTGCTGACACCAAACCCCTTCCCAAAGTGCCTGGGGATGGAGGGAGGTGGTGGTGAAGTGGGGTGGGCAGGGATGAGTGGAGGCTCTGGGGCAGGGAGTGCTGGGGGAGTCAACCAGACAAAATACTCACCTGGCTTCAGGAGCAGGGCTGGTTTGGGGACATCAGGGCTAAAGATGGCTGGTGTGTGTGAATATGTGATGCCAGGGGTCTGACAGGGAAATCTTGTTCTGACCAGAGATGGAAAATCTCTGGAAGTTTTAAAGGCTTAAGAAGGAAAATATTTTTAAAAAACCCCACCAAATTTAGGAAATTCAAATAATTTCATTAGTTATGCTGCTTATCAGAATTATTGGGTTTTTTTAATGCTTTAAGGATGAAAATATGATTTATGCAGTTAGCTCAACAAAGGAGCTGATGGATACATTTGCAAAGCTGAGTTTCAGTTTTTATTTTCAAACTATGAGAGACATGACCACTATATGCTGAGGTACTTACTTGTACATGTCTTTCCTGCTAGTATATTTCTTACTTAAGGAAAATAAAATGCTGAAAAATTAAAAGGAGCCATCTAGCTGGGTTTTTTTTAAGTAAGAAAGAAGGCTGTATCCTACCACAAAACATCAACGAATTTAAGAGAATAGAGCAAATACTTGAAAAATTAACATTTGCTCTCTCTCTCCATAGTCTCTGTGAGGTAGCTGACACAAGAGCAGCCAAAACCATCATTAAATTAGGTATTGAAGAGAGTCTGTAAGCATTTTAATTGTTCAATGCCATGCAGTTTTGAAATAAAAGACCTTCAGTTGAAATATTTTAGTTATTGAAAGCATTTTGAAGAGCTGAGAATGGCAGCAGTCATGTCATGTTAAACATTTCTCTAACCTTCACTGTTCACTCTGAGCAAAATTAATTTACAAGAATGTTTCTTCTACATTTCTTCTCCAAGTATAGAGTTTTCTATATAAGAAAAAGATATTAATTAAACAGGATTTTTTTTCTCCCAATCCTGCATTTTTCCCAGTCTCCTGTACTTCAGCTGGCTCCTGATCCTCCCACATTAAGAGTCCCTAGACTGGATTTTCCTGCTGATCAAGGGAAGGGGGTCTTGTAACCAGACATATTATAGCTCACATTTTCAAAGCCATTAGTCACTTTGCTCCCATTAGTAAGAAAAGGGATTTGTGCATCCAAACTTGGAGAGATTTGGTCCCAATGTTTTTCTGTGCCTGTGTGCCATTACTGCATAAAGGAGAAGGATTTGTTTTGGATTATTTGCTTTCCTAACAATTTGTTGCTCTGGTTTCCTATGGAAATCTGTGACTCCACCTGCAGGTCCTCCTAGTCCAGCTGCCACACCTGGTGACACTTCTCCAGTCCTCGGCTCCCGGGCTCTGTGACTCTTGGCCGAGAATGACCCAGGAGCAGGCGGGAGGCAGGATTGCAGAGAGGGCAAAGAAGGCTTTGTTCAAGGGAACCGCGCTACTTAACAAAAACACCTTTCTCACGCACCGTCCTTGAGAAGAACGAAAGACGAAGTAGAAAAACACCACCTGCAGATTGTTTATACTTAACAAGTTATCCCATCCTTACAGCTCCCTGAAAGTTCTCACAAGCCACTGTGAGAAACGCTTGCCGTTCCTCTCTCTCTGTCCATGGCATCCACAGGGCTCGGGTGGGCACTGGGGACACAGGACGGACAGGGGATGTTTCTGGCCATGTCACGGCTCTGTGGGCTGGGGCTTGGTGGCCCTGACCTCTCCTTGTGAGAGAAGGACAGGTTGGAAAAGCCATCAGGCTTCATGACCCCAAGGCAGGACACGACCTGCTGGGTCTGCGCGCCTGAGCCTCTGCCATGCCCCTTTGCAGCACCGCTGCCCGAGCAAAGGGATTGTATTGCAATCCCTCCCACTGGGAATCTGCTTTTCTGTGAGGAAACATGCTCATTAGCCAGGCAAAAATAAAGATGCTTAAAAAGAGATCGTGTTCTTGGGCTCCTGTGAAATCACATCTGATGGCAAGTTTCTCTGTGGCTCTTTTTTCTCTGAGGCACTGCCTAATTAAACTTGAACCCCACTGCTCCCCAGCCAGGCTCCAAAAACAAAAGACAGGTGGCTGGGTGGGCACTCCCCTGCTGCAGCTTTGTGCCAGCCCTTCTCCCAGCTCCAGCAGCACAGCTGGGACTCCCTGGAGCTCACCAGGGTCTGTCTCTTCCCAGCCCTCAGTCACAGCACGGGGAGACATGGGGAGGGGGAGAGGAGGGGGACAGTCCCCATTTCTGGTGCTCTTTTTCAGCAGGGCCATCCCTGGTACACAGCATTGCACCACAAACCCAGGTGTAGAGTTTTGTCCCACCCTGAAGAAGGTTATTTTCCCTCTCTGCAGGTCATTTTGTTGGACCTGGTGGTTCAGAAGAGCAAAACAAAGCAAGGAATAGGAGAAAGCACTAAATCCACTAAAATCCCCACTTCTCTCCAAAGCAGACTATCTTCTTCTGCAGCTTTCTTCACAAAACTCCCTTCCTTGCATCTGATGTGGGATTCAGCAGCCAGACAGCAGCACAAAAAGGCTAGACTTGATGTTTGTTTAGTGGCTGCACAGAGCCCATAGAAATGTGTCTGAGAGTTTTTTTCCTCCTATTCAAAGCTTTACCTCCTGCTGAGTCACCAGAGGGCTGGCTGAGGGAGTGCATCATGCATAATTATTTGGAGCAGCAATCTGACATGCTAACTCCTGTCACAAAATGTGCAATTTGTAATATACAGAAGGGCAAAACGCAACATAAATGCTTTAGGAGATTCCTTGCCTCATTTAATTCTCTCATGGCAGATTTAACCAAGAGACCAGGAAGATACAGGACTCAACAGGCACTTCCAGAGCTCAGTCCTTGGTGCTTTCTGAACACCTAAGATGCCCTGGTGCAGTGACTGGGAGGAGGCAGCTGCTTCAGTCCTTCTCTCAGCAGCAAGCACCAGGAGGTGTGAAATGACAGCCACGGAGGTCTGGGATCAGAGGTGCACAGCAGGTAAATGCAGGAGCTGCCTTCCTCACTGCTGAGGAGCTGCAGGAAGGCGTAAGTGGAAGATGTGCAGGTTCACTCACATTTCCCTTTGTCTGGGGTATCTCTACAGCACAAAGCAAATGTTCCTTTGGTTTTCTCTGGCCAGGAGACTCATCTCTGCCAGGGCAACATGGCAGGACAGCATTCCTCAGCAAACCCTCCTTGGACAGACACTTGCTACTGTGGTGGTTCCAGTGCTCTAGTGTGGGCTAATTCAGCAGGAAATAATTGGTGTTTGGATTTTGAAAGGCAGCAACAAAATAAAGGCAGGCAATAACACAGAAATATAAAAATTAAATAAAATGTCAGCCTTTTAGTTGGCCTTATCTGGCCACATCAACCATTCTCTGTTGCCTCTTCTCCCCACACAGGGATCCAGCTCTCTTATGGTACAGCATAATTTGGGCTGCATGTCTTCACATACCTTATTTTCTCCAGTGGGAATGTGGTCAGAGTGATAAAAGACCTGATGCAAATTTGTCTGTTCCTCCCTCCCCTGATTTATACAACTTATGAAGACTCCCCCATGCTGAGCCCAGATGTGCCTTTCCCTCCCTTGCACCCAGGGAAAGTCTTCTTGTCTGTAAACCAAGCATAAAACAGGTGCCAGACTGAAAACCAAGAAGGAGGAAGGGGAAAGAAAAGTGGAAGCTGCAGCTCTGATGCAGCATGGACTGGAAAGGTGATGAACCAGGGCACCATGGAGCTTGGTGCAGTTTATGATAGTTTTGCATGTCAGGGATATTGCTGGTGAATGTGAAGCTGCAAATGAAAAGAGTTGCTTCTAGGACAAGAGAATTTGCTAATAAAAATGCCCGTTTTTCTAAAATGTTGGAAGCCTTAAACTTCCTGGAGAGAGAATATGTTGATAGGATGGTGGGATCTCTCCCTATCCCCCATGGTTTATTTGCAGTGTGCCACTCCAGGGGAGCAGCTCTCTCCTGGATGCAGGGCTGGGAAGGGCTGTGAGTCACCATTTGCCTTTCAGACAGAAAGCTGGTTGTCAACAGCTTCACATTTAAAAGAAGAAAATAAAGCAAAAGTTCACTTGTGACAAAGGTTGGTTGCCAGTGGGTTGTGGTGGAGGATGGATGTGGAAGAACAGAGATGCGCAGGCAGAAGTTTTGACAGCATTTGATGGGGAGTGGATGGACAGTTCACACATCATCATTTCTCCCAGATCCCATCACTGAAACAGGAGGGAGACTGTTTCCCAAGCCCCCAAGGCAATACAATCCCTGCACATCAACTCCTTACGTTACTTGCTGCAGTGTAACACATGGCTGAAGCCCTGCCAGACATCCCAGGTGGGCTTCACGCATGAGCAAACCTGCAGAGGCTCTCCCCAGAGTCCAGGGTCCCGGTTTGGGCAGTCCCTGCCTTTGTGAGGAGCCTCATGGCATGTGGAGGAATCCTGTGCAGAACAGCCCCACTCCAGACAGGAGAGTCCTGCACACCCCCAGAAAGAAAAACATTAGTGGGGTTTGCTTCCCTCATTGCCACACAGAGTTCACATTGCTGGTTAAGGCAGGCTGGTTAAAGAAACCATTTATGTTTTTCACTCAGCGTTTTCATAAATAGCTTCATGTGGCCATTGGCAGCTTGGTGGTGCTCTACACTGAGTGGGAAACAGCTGAGTCCACCTGCCAGGGTCCTCCTACAGCCCATCATCCATGGGAGGAGGTCGAAGCCCCTGCCCTCATGCTGCAAGCAGGGATATGCACTAGCCAGCATGGCTCTGGGGCTTTTGGGGTACCCATGGTCTGGCTTGCCAGCCTGCCCAGTACTGGAAGGCATTGCTGTGTCAAGTTGTGCTCTCAGCTCTGAGCTCCTCGAAAACTCACCCAAATTAAAGGGCAACCCAACCTGCCACCAGTTGCTGGCTGCCAGTTGCCAAGGCTTACTGGGACAAAAGGCTGTAGCCTAAAGCCACTTCAGAGAAATTATGGTGTCTCTGTTTTTTACTTTAATAACAATGCAGAAGGGTGAGAGTGGGTGCTGCATCAGTAGCAGCACAAGTTTTGCCGGTGCTTGTCTGTCAGAGCCCGACTGGATGGTAGCACTACAATGCAGACTAAAATGCCAATCCTTTGGGTTCCCTGAGCCATGGCAAGCAAAGTAAACCCCTGCAAGTGCAGAACAGTGCCCATGCCATGATGAGCAGCTGTGAATGAGGACAGAGCTTGGAGCAAGCTCGGCTGTGAGCACAGCTGGATGTGCAGCTGCACACCGGGGCTGTCCCAGCTGACAGACACGGCTGGCCAGGCTGGAGCTAAGGGCTGCCAGGAGTCCCCGAGGAACAGCAGGGCCCTGACAGGAGGGGAGGGCATCACCTGTGCACTGAGGGGGATGTCTGTGTGGGGATTTCCCTCAGAGTCTCAGTGTGTGAAAAATCAATGCCCACCCATATCACCTTTGCAGCCCTTGGTAACCAAGGAGCAGCAGCCATCGTGTTCTTCTTATGATGAACAGTTCAAGGACAAGCTCCAGGTTGGCTCCTGCCAGTGCTTCCCAGCAAACTATGTCCTGTCCTTGGAGGGGCATAGGAGGTTTTTTTCATAGAAAACACAGTAGATCAGCCGTCATCCTCAGAAATGAGCAGAAAAATAAAGAGGCAAGGCCTTTTTTTTCTGTTTTCTCTTTTTTTACATTTGACATCCTGGCTTGTATCAGAAGTAGTGTGGCCAGCAAGGCCAGGGCAGTGATTGTCCCTCTGTACTCAGCACTGGTGAGGCTGCACCCTGAGTGCTGTGTCCAGTTCTCTGCCTCTCAGCTCAAAAAGGACACTGAGGTACTGGAGTCCAGAGAGGAGCAACAGAGCTGGTGCAGGGTCTAGAAAAGATCTCTTATGAGGAGCAGCTGAGGGAACTGGGGTTGTTTAGCCTGGAGAAAAGAAGGATCAAGGGAGACTTTATTACTCTCTACAACTCCCTGAAAGGAGGTTGTGGCCAGGTGGAGGTCAGTCTCTTCCCACAAGCAGCAAAAGACAAAGTGAGAGGAAATGGCCTTAAGTTGTGCCAAAGGTTTAGTTTGGGTATTAGGAAAACTTTCTTCACTGAAAGAGTTGCAAAGCATTGGAAAGGACTGTCCAGGGCAGTAGTGGTGTCACCACCCCTGCAAGTGTTGAAAAAGTGCGTGGATGTGGCACTTGAGGACACTTTAATGGTAAACATGGTGGTGTGCTGGGTTAAGGGTTAGACTCGGATCTCTTTTCCAATCTGAGCATTTCTATGATTCTGTGATTTTGATTTATGTTTCTCTTGCTAGAGGTGGTGTGCAGGTGCCTGTGCTGATACTCATATGACAGCAGCTGTTGCACAAGAACTGGGCTGTCTGAATCCCCTACCTGCATTCTGTGCATTACTCTGTCTTTATCATTTTTGCTACCATGAGCTTTTTTTCAACTTTCCCTCCACTCATTCAAGGAGCTTTCTCCCCTTGGCCTTTTGAAGGTGACTAGACTATTCTGTGACTCTTGAAAAATCAATAGAGACCCCTTCCACTCAACCAATAGAGACCACCTCCAGACAAAGGGAGCCAGTATCAGAGGGGTTCCCATCAGGGAGGACCCACATTCAGCTTTCCCCTGGGACCCCAGATGGCTGCCTGGGGGCTGCTCCCTGACCTGCACTGCCCTGCAGGAGTGTCTGTAGCTCTTGCTCTGCACAGCCCATGTAGCTGGGCACGGGAGTGGGTTCTGAGGAGTGGGCAGGACCCCACCACTCCCCAAAAGTCTCAAACAGAGCCGTGCCAGCTCATGATATTTGTGAGCATCTGGGAATCACTGTTGTGAAGGGAATGGCTCAAGGTGCTCCTCTCCCAAGCACTGATCGTGGGGTCGATGCTGAGTCAGAGTCATTCAAGGATCAGGATTCAGCCACACAGCTGTGCCTGCTGAAGGCAGCGGGCAGGCTGCCAGCTCCTGCCCTGGGGATCAAGAGGGTAGTGACATGCAAGTAAGGAAATCACAGAGATAGCACCTGCATTGATGCCAAGGGGCTAGGTCGTAATGTGTGAGGGAAAGTTGTCTAGGTGACACAAACAAAAAACATCCTCCCTGTCAGATAACACAGGCCCAAGTTCAGATTGCAGGGATGCTGCTCTGATTTATTGAATTGGTCAAACAATTAACCTGATTTTTCATTTTCAAGACCACACAGGTCCCATAAGAATTTAAATATTGACAAAGAGCTAATACCACATGTGAGGTTCAAATATAACCTCCTGGTAGCTGTTAAGAAAATCAAGGAAATAAATAAATTGAGAAGGCATATGTTAGTGAAGAAATTTTTAGAAGACTTTAAACCAAAATGGTCTGCGAGCAAAATTAACCTGGAGTGTCTGATCCTGGACTGAGGAACTTATAAAGAAAACAAATGTTTTGGTCTGTACAAAGTAAACCCAGTTAGAGGCTGGACCAGAGCAATTCTTGCTGTACAGCTCTCAGCCCTGTGGCTGAGCTGTGAGCACCCCTTTGGTTAACTGAGTGTCCTGAGTGGGCTCTGCTACCCAGCACTGCCAGCACTCTGTGCTCAGTGGGATGTTCCCCATACTTGCTGTTATTTCCTAAATCTCCAGCCGTGGGCTGGTATGAGGGGCTCATACCCCAGGGTCCCCAGAGCTGCTGCTCCTGAGCTCCCAGAGGAAAGGCCAGCACACCAAGCACCCCAACCTGCAGGAGCAAGTCCTTACAGCTAGACCCAGTTTTCCTGAGTTTTAACCCAGATCCAGTGTTCCCAGAATCAGCTCTTCTTTTTCTTCTTCCCTGCTCCTAGACATCCAGCTCCTGTGATGTCAGATCATGCCTCCCCTGCAGATTTCTGGGCAGCCCCGACTTCCCACAGTGATTTTTCCAGCTGCATTATTCTGCAGAGACACCGAGTAGCTGCTTCATGCTGAACATGTGAGCTCCTGTCTGCACTCCCAACAGCTACCCAACAGTTTATCAGTCACTCGGGGACAAGAAATAGTTTTAATGATGTTGCCCTTGTTTCTTAAAATGCACTTGTCTTTCTGTAGATTTTTTCTTCTGCCACAGCGCTGCCGTAAGCAGGAGCTTGCTACGAGCATCCCGACACACCCTTCTCAGCCAGCCTCTTTCCCTGGCAGCACTTTATTTGCTGAAGGTGAGGGACACATGGACACATATTAGGAACACATAGGAAATAGCCAGAGGGGCAGGGGTGGTCATTTTCTACATCCCCCCCAAATCAGTGCTCACCTCTGTGTTTACAGGCAGAAAATAAGGATTTGAGCTTTAAATGTATTTCAGGGTAGAATTTGGCTTCAAAGCTGAAAGCAGTTTACTAAACTCTCACTGTCTGGAGTGCTGTTATGGTTGGTTGTTGCTAGAAATCTTGGGAGGTTTCACAGCATTCCCACCAGCTCCAAGTGGAAAATGGAATATCATGTCTTGGCAGTAGGTAAGGATCAGTGTGGAAGAGCTGGTGTGGGCTTGAGGGATGCATTACATGGGCCTTCCCTGATGTGGGTTTTTGGTGGTAGATTTGAGGACTGGCTCTGACTGCTTTCTGTTGGCATGGAAAGCCTTTCAGCAAATCAAGAATTGTATTTTATATTGCATGATGCTGAGAAGAAAATCAGTCTCAAAATGACATCCCCCCCCTCAAATTTTTACAGTGGGCTCTGCAGAGGCAAGAAATTCAGAAGGTTTTCTGAATTTTGCCAGGGACTCTAGTATGGATTAGAGCCCTTTTTTTTCTTTCAGCAAGGAGGAGGCACTGATCCTGATGCAGCTTTGCAGAAATGCTTGAGCTCTAGAAATGAAAATTGTTATTTTGCCTCTGTTTTGACTTTTTATTGTATTCACTTGCAGCACTCCTGTAATTATTTTGCTTTGTTTGTTTTGTTTTCAAACAAAGAAACATCTCTTCAACCTAAATTTAGTGTCCCCATGTTTGTGAGCAATTTGCAATTAGCAAACAATATATCTTTGCGTGTGTGTGTGAGGGAAAAGGACCCTGGTAGTAGAGTGGGTGATGAGTTTTTCTCCCAAATAAGCAACACATAGGAAAATGCAGTTAAACCTGTGCATTCCTGCCTGTTTCTTTCCTGATGCAAACATGGTATTAATGATAAGGCTGTTGTTAGAAGCTGTCTGTGAACTGATTCACAGATTTCACCAATGCCCTCCCCAGCTGCCTCCTTGCAGTTGCCTCCCCATGGCCCTCTGCATCCTGTACCCTGCACCCTTCTCTCACCCACTTAGAAGGCATTTGCACACTTTGCTGGCTGCTACAGTGATATTTAAATGGGGAAATGAAAGCACTGCATATCAACAGCCTCCTCTTAAATGATACTCAATCCCTCTTTAATCTAATTCCTGCAACCCCCCCCAATCCCTGCTTAACTGCAATTTTTAAATTGATCTGCACCAGTGCTCAAGTTTTCTCCCTTGCCTTGTCTGCTACAGGTTGGATACACCTCTGTCTCTCCCTCTTCCCTTCTCTCTGCCCTATCTTGAGGATGTTTCTGGCAGAATATGTGAGTCTTATTATGAAAGAGAGTGGTTATTATCCAGTGCAGTAGCTTGGAAAGGACTGGAATTCACATTTTAGCATGGAGGAGGAGATTTGCTGCCATCTGCACCTGGTGAGAGAAAGAGCTCCACAGCTGGAGGCAGCTGCCAAACTTCTGCCAAGCACCCTGCCTGTGAAATAAAGCAGGCTGCTCAGTTCTGCACCCAGCACAAGTGTTACATCTACAAATACACTATCGGGCAAAGTGCTTTTAATCATGGAATATATTTGGATTGCATACAGCTGGATCTAGACATGACAGGAAATAGCCATACACATGCAGAAAGAGGGGTTTTTTCCATTTCCATAGTCTAAGCAGTGAGATCCATTGGGTTATTATCCTGGTATTCACATGAACACTAAACACAATTCATATCTGTCACACGTGCACTGCAGAGCAAAATGAAACTCCTGGAAATTTTACATCAGATACAAGTAACCTGTTGTCAGCCCATTGCTTGGGGCTGCTAATAAAAAAAGGGGAAAATTAGGAAAACAAATTTACAATGCTCTTTCCTAACTGCATGGGCAAATATTAGGCACAGAACTTTCCAAGAGCAAAGTCCTGGACTGGGGGGGATATGGCAGATAGGGGTTGGTACAGTAGGTGATGACATCGTGGATCAATGATGCCATCATACTGACTCACATAATCTATCTAGGTAGTTAAATAGCCATTGAATTGGGGTTTTTAATGATGAATGCTTTTGGGTTGCAGCCAACAGCTGCTATGGACGAGGGCTGTGCAGAGGCTGCAGGTCAGTGTTGGGGCCAGCGGCTGGACTCCCCCGCAGGGCTCTGCCATACGCAAGCCATGCGGCTCCGGGGGCTCCCTGAGCGGTGACTTGTGGGGTAGTTCTGCCTTCCCAGCAAAGGGGACGTGATTCCAGTTTGAATTCAGGGGTACGTGTGGCACTGTGTCCCATCCCAGCTCTGCAAAAGCCTTCATCCTCACCACCACCCTGCACCACGGGGGCAGAGTCCACATCTCAAGGACAAGGTGGTCCCTTCCAGGCTGCCTCCAAGTCACTGTGGCTCCTGGTCCTGAGCATGCCAGTGTGTGGACACCTGCCTGCCACTATGTGGGCTGGAGCCCCAGCCCTGGTTAATGTACCAGCACACAGACAGCATTTCTAGAGCCTTGGAGCAAAAGCTGGGACTGCTATTTGAGGATGTTCATTTGGGTAGTTCAGTTGGTAGAGGAGCTGAGGCACAAGCCATCCTTATGCTGCCTGTCTGCCGGGGCAGCCTGCTCTCCCTGCAGAGTGCCAGGGACTGGTGCTGGGTTTCTCACCCTGGGGCTTACTAACTCAACTGCAGAAAAACTGCGAACTCTTAATTCCCTTCCCGTATTTGTTTTTCATGAGTCACTCAGTAAAAAACTGTCTGTGTTAAATGCTCAGGTGGGAAGGTTTCGGTGTGGGACCTACCAACACTGTGTTGCTGGTACTGAGGGCCAGCATTCCTCTGGGAAACCTGTCATCATGAGCTGCAGGTCAGCTTGCAGGTAACCTTTGAATACCACCAGTACATACATTTGATTCCTCAGGTAAATACAAATTGGAAAGGTAACATTTAATTGACGTTTAAGTAAGCAATATAATAGCACGTGATCTCTCCTCAAAGTTGTTTGTCCTGGTCAAGCTTCTGTCCAGTGCTGACCGAGACATTGAGGGCTCTGCTCCCAAGCCACATCTTTGTGTCTTGCTTTTCAGGAGGCTGTGCTGCAATCACACTGCTGTGATACATGAGCCTCTCACGCTCCTGTTCATCTCACTCTGCTGTAGTAAATCAGGAGGAACCTCACTGACATCCCTGGCATCAGCATAAAAGCAATAAGAGCCACATCCAGAGTAGCAGGGTGATTCATTGCCTTACTATTTGCAGGCTGGGCTTGCATGTCTATTGTGCATGCAAAGGGAAGGGAATTGCCACAGCTTGGCATTACTCTTCCCCTGCATGCCTCTAGTGCCATCCTTTTATCTGTCTTAATGAGGAGGTTCAATGTGTCAGTGGGAAGGAGATGGGCTTACAGGAGTCAGCTGAATTCCTAGTGCTTTGTACTTCCATGGCTGTGGATGCTGCACACCAGTGGGTAAAATGATGCAGGATCTTTCCACCCACCCCTAAAAACTTTGTGTGTACAGACCCTTCCAGTACAGACTCTGCAGGTGGACCTGGGGAGAGGCTGGAGGCAGGGAGTGCTGTGGCTGCACGGGAAACCACACCAGGGTTCTGGATGGATCCCAGCAGCAGGACCTGCTCCAGCCCCCAAGCGCCAGAGCTGCGGGACGCGAGAGGCTGTGGCAGGAGGAGCAGCAGGAGAGGATGAGTGAGTGCTGGGCTCCCACCTCTGCCTTCCTCCCTGACCTCTTCCTCTTTGTTTTCTTCCTGCTGCTCAGAGAAAGCTGCTGAGTCAGAGCAGCAGGAGCAGGAAATTCTGTGTTTGGAGGGTGAGATCAGTGTTGTTCCTGCTAAGCAAAAGCAATTTATTTTGCTTTGCTGGTGATTTCAGTGTGCCCAGGAGGCTGGGCAGTGTGCTCAGTGGTCACCATGCTCGCAGGCTGCTTGTTTTCCTCACACCATCATAGACAGCAGAGATTGCAAATACAATTACACTGGTTTCACAAACTAAGTGTTGCGTGTACTGTAATGAAGTGTGAGTTGGATTATTAAGAACAGGTCAGAAGACTTTTTCCACGCCCATTTTCACAATGAGTAATTATAATTATTCCATCCCATCCAGAGGACTCTAAATTTTAATGACATTGTAAATTGTTGCAAAATGCTTAATCTAACACAAGGGAAAACACAAGGGGGTGGGAATAAGAAGCAGCTTTTCATCTAGTGATGTTACAATGGTTAACAGGATGCTCTCAGAGGTTTCATTAGCTAAGAAAGTGGGACTTTATATTGATGGATGAAAGTTTGAATTTAATTGGTTTTGGCTCTGAAGGCTTAAAAAAAAATACTTATACTGGGCTCCAAATGATATTTCCCTTACAATGCAGAGATGCCTTTTCTCTGCCTAAAAGAAAAGCACAGTTCTGTTGCCTTTCTTCATAATTGTCCTTTCAGTTAGAGGGTTTGCATGGTGAAGCCCACAAAAGAGAGAGCAAATCTGTTTCTCTAAGAGCCTCTCTCATAGAGCAAAGTCAGGATTTTCTTTCAAAATTTTCAGTGCAAAAAGCAAAAAGAAATTCTTAACAATTTATGGCAACACTGCCTTGGCAGTACCCATTTTGACCAACAGTATATGAAATAATACTGTTTTCCCAGATGCACATTAATTTCCTTGCTCCCATGGGTGGTGGTCACAGACCCAAACCCTTCACAGTCCACAGTGCCCACATATTAATTTATATTCTTAAATCATAGCTAAAGTCATCATCCTGTTTTTCCCTCTCCAAAACTATTTAGATGAGGTACCCACAATTTTGGTGGCTGAAATCAGGACATGTGTATCTTGCCTTACATGAATATGAAAGAGGAACCTGAAGAGCTTTTGTTTTAATAGGGAAAATATTTAGAGCTGGGTTTCTTGCTCCCCTCTCAATTGGTTTTGTGTCTTGGGTAGCACAAAACTATTCACAATTTTGCAGGTTTCTGGACTTCCTCCACCTAAAAAGCATCTTATGCTTTCCACAGCTTCCCCTCAGAGAGCTGGGCAAGCCATGGTAGCACTGGAGGCGGGGAAATCTGGAAAGCTGCTGAGTTCTCCCAAACCCTCATAGTGCAGAACATCAAAGGACCTGGTCCAGGTCCCCTGTCTCATGCTCTTCTTGCATGCTCCTTGCAATGAGGCACATCTTGTTGTTCACTCACAAAAATGCAGCCTTGTTATTGTTTCAGAGTTGTAAGGGGAGGAATGAGCATGCTTCCAGATGCTGCTTTTTCCAAAGGCTATTCCTCCATTCAGAAAAAAAAGGACAGTTTTTTTCCCCCAGTGTGAAACACTGCAGCATCTTCTGCTGGTGCACAAACCAGCTCAAACCCTTTTGGGTGAACAGACTGCTGATGATCTCCTCAAAGAGTGGAAACCCCTGGGGTTTCTCACTCTACCCCACGTGTGCTCTGTTCGAACCCCCAAGGTCTCACTGCACCTTTTGCAGAGGTGAGGGATGAGCAGGTACAGGAAGGAAGGAGCTTTGCTTTGCTGAGCACCAGGGAGTGCAGCTGGAGGTTGTTTGGTGGGGTCCACCTGCAGATGGCTGGAGCTGCTCAAGCTGTTGGCCCCTTTCACACTTCCATGGAGGTGTAGAGCAGGAACTCATCTTGGGCAAAGCCTCTCTGGGCACGAGAAGAAAAGGATTAATTAATGGACAGCATCATTAAGTACTGGGTGATTGCCATCTTCATTTCCTGCACCCTGCCCTGGGAGGATAATTACAGGTTAGGCCACATCAAAATGTTCTTGAATACCTTCAGTGACACGACAACAAAAGCTAACTGCAAAAATGTCTAGAAAATCATGGAGTCAGCAATGTCTCTTGGCACTTCACAGTTCAGGTCCTGCTGTAGTGAGGCAGCTCCTTGGAAGGTGCTCACAAGCAGTGGTTTTGTAGTAGATAGGTGTCATGCCACCTTTGCATTTGCTTCCAGAAAGACTGCAAAGACTTCTGTCCCTCTCCAGCAACAATGAGTGGTTCCACTCACACAATAAGTGATTACACACATGAGTGGTTACACTCACACAATGTCTCCTTCTGTAAAGAAATATTTGGAAAGAGGAGTATGGGGTAAACAGCGATTTTCATGGGCAATGCAGAACAGATAAAAATAGGATTGTCATCTCTATCAGCCCTACAGTGATAAAACAGGGCTGTGAATAGCATAACTGGTCAGTGAGACAGCTATTATCTACAGAGTGCTGTAGATCATGCTTCTCAAGGGCTGAATTTGTTATGGAAATTGGAATTCATTCCCTAAAGAAACACTAGAGCAATCCCATTGTAAATGCATGGCCAACAGGTGGAAGACAGCAGCCCTTGGTCATGGCAAACACGAGTGAGGTCACTTTAGCTCTTTGCTTGTTCTCCTTCGTCCCGTGCCACTGCCCATCACTGTTATGCTGAGATCTGTGTTGCTGTCCTGCCCACAGGCCAGTGATCCTCACAGCCAGGCACTGCACAACAAGATAATGGAGAAGCTCTCCTATGGCTATGGGGCTAACAGTTTGGTGTTTTCTACTCCACTGCTTCATCCTTCAATCACATTATCCCAGCTCAGCAAGCAACACAAAACCAACTTTTAATTCAGGAAAACGGCCAAGGCATTTCTCTTCTTCTGGGTGAAACAAACACAAAAGTTGGCTGTAGGTTGTCACCAACTCCTACTCATTTTCATCCTGCTGCACTGGGAATAGAGCACAGTTTAATAATACATAAGTACAGGAATGATGCATTGAGAGTTTAAAACTGATTTTAGTCCTCATACTTTACTGTAGAATAGTGCAGCATAGGGACGCGGTGTGTTTATGGCTACATGGGTAGCAGCATGGGTTACAGCAAAGGATGTGCCTCTTTTGGAGGGAAAATGGATGAGTTCCTAATTTAATTGGGCTGTTTGTGATGTGCAAGTGCCATGTAGGGTTGGTACATGTCACACATGGGTCAGAAAAGCAATGTGCCCAAAATGCAAGGCATGTAATCCCATTGCCTTTCTCACCCCTCCAGCCCAACTCAGTGGCACTGTTGCACCCTCAGCTTCTCTGGCTCTGTCAGCAAACCAGCTATAAAGTGGATCCTGATGTTTTTTCAGGGGGATGTGACCCTGCACTTTGCACTTGCTGCCATGGGGAGCCAAGTGGCCATTCTATTTTCCTGAATCTGAAGAGAACTCATAAAGAAGCAAGCACAATAATTGATTGGTTATATTAATATGCCCAGAACTGATTTCCTGCACTGACCACAGCTTAATGAATAATGTTCCCAGCAAAGTTTGAAGGTGCAGGGTGGGAAAATATTGTTGCTACAGATGTCCTCTGTGATGCTAAATCCTCCTTTTCACCATGCTCCAGTGCTTTTGCATGGAAGCTCTGTACTGCACATATCCTCACAGCTTTGACCAGCACTCACGTATAAATTTCTGCTGCTGCTGCTAAGGGAGCTCATATTGTGTTCATGATGAAAACTGCATCAACAAGATTGCTGCAGGAGCAGATCTGAAAAGATGCTGCAGAGGTGGAAATAGCTGGGAGGGGAGGCTGGCTGTACCACTGGCCACTGCTGCTGACAGCTCACTGCTGCTCTGGGCAGCCAGAAATCAAGACAGGTTTTGCCCAAGGGTGAGCTGAAGCACTCGGGGCCCTTGTGCTTGGGTTTGGGCCAGCCCAGCTGTGATTCCAGGTGCTTTGTCTCACAGAAAAGCCATCTCCCAGCAGTGGCCAGGTGACTGCCTTTTTTTCCTTTCCTGTGAAGCTCCAAGTTGTGATGGTCCTGTGGAGCACTGGCAGCAGTAAAACACGCAACTGCTGGATCCCTGCCTCCCTCTTGGTGTCTCCCCTTCCCTGCATCCCAGTCTCAATGGGTCTCTGGGATGGTGAGTGGAACAAACAGGAGAAGCTATCTGTGAAAAATCTATTAAAATAATGTTCCTGATAGTGCATTTGCATGTGTAATGGCTGAGGTGCTTTCCCTGGATTATGCCACTGCCAGTTTGGGAATGGCCATAAGGCATGTCTGCTCGAAGCTATAGTGAGCAATACTGGAAAGTGCTGGGTGGAGCAGGGAGGGGGACAGCTATTATGTGCACGTGGTCATTACACATGTAAACACAATATTGAAAATAGAGCTGGTTGAATTCTGCCAAGCATTTCTCTGGCTACCCGTTGGAATTAAAGGCAGACACGGGTTTGGCTGGAATCCCTGCCATTTTGTTCATCATTCCTGTGACCATTTCCACGTGATAGAAAAATGCCTGCAGAAAATGGATAACACACTCCTGTGTGTCAGTATTTAAATGAGAAAGTTTTGTTCCATATGGGGTGGGACACTGTTCAACACAGCAGTGGCAGAACAGGATTTCTGAAACCTCCTGCCAAGGATTTGCATCCCTCCCTCGAGGAGCAGAGGCTGTTGAGATGCAGTAAGTGAACACAAATCACACTGGAGAGCACTCAGCAAATAGAGCTCCGGGGGGACTGATTCACCCTGGGGGAAGAGCGAAGATCAGCATGGTCACTCCAGAGGAAAGCAATGCCCTGCATTTTCACCCATTGTCACAAGAAGCTCTTCATTGCAGAGATGACATGGAAAAAGTGGGAACCTTTGGACTGAGAATTAGCAAACAGGGACAGAATGTGAAAGAAAATCTAAACCGAGAGACCCTCAGGCTGAAAGGATGAAATTGATCCTGAATATTCAGAAGAGGTGAAGAGCCAGTAAAATTATTTGAAAGCTTGGAAAAAAGTCCTTGCTCAAGACCACTTCAGTCTATTTAGTTTATGATGAAAAGGAAGATTGAGAGGTGATGTGATCAGGGTGCAAAGATACTTTCCCAGGGAGAAAGCAATGCATACTAAAAAGTAAGCACTGCTGTAAGCAATACTGCCTCCTTGTTTCCTTATATTTTCCCATCTGTCTGTCAAGTAATATAGCAGAAAGAAAAAGAAGACAGAGCTGGGACAAACTTTCATAAATTCAACTTCAATGTTTGACATGCAATTTCAGCCATCATATTTTGCACATAAACTGCTATATACCAAGTGGGTGCCCTTCAAGGGTGAAGAGGGGATTCCATTTTCACCATCCAAAATTTGGAACCAGGTGAGTATCCTAGAAACTTTCACCTGCTCACATCCCCTCTTGCCTTCCATGTAAGGAGGGTCTGGACCAAATGTGATGTCTTCCCAGGGTTTGGACGTAAGGGAAGGGTCCTGGCACATGCCAGATCTCCTGCAGGTCTTCAGCAGACAAACTAAACCTGTGTTGTTCACAATGCTGGTGGGAAGTGCACTCTGGAGTGGTTAATGGGGTCATTCTCAGACTTCTGGAAACCTTGAGTGGTTTTTAAAAAGAGACTGTTCGAAGAACTAATTTGCTTTGAAGGAAATTAGAGAGGTAGAAAGAAAAAGCAACACAACCTCCAGCTGTCACCTCTGCTCCTTGACTCTACCGGAGGGATTAAGCTGTTAAAACCTAGTGTGAAACAAATATTTTTCAGGCAAGCGATGGCAAGATAAAAACTTACTTTTGTTGCTAGAATTGACAAAACCAAAACCAAACCTAACCCCTCCATACTTGCACACTGATAGAAGAGAAGTAACTTAGTCCTGGCATGAGATATAACCTACAAGTGTTTCTGTTATTAGAAACAGGCATCCACGCTGGGAATAAACGGTGCAGCTTGATAAAGCAAGTATCAGGTCAGGCAGGATGGCAGCGCAGAGGGAGGATGGTTTCCATGGCGATGGAGAACAGCCGTGATGGGAGGTTTCCTGTGTAGGCGGCAGCAGTGGCAGCCGCACTCCAGCAAAAGTGGTTAGTTGCTTTGGAGACAGGTGCGTGCTCCCTCCGGAAAAAGGCACCTCCGAGGGAGTGGGACAGAGACAAAAGGACTGCAGGATAGCAGCCGTGCCATGGGCTAGCCGGGAGGGGAACAAATGCGGCGGTATCAAATGCGGTGCATTTCGGTCATTACTAATTCTCTTTTGTTCTTAAAAGCCGCAGCCGTGAGCACACGGTCAGGAAACAGCACACGTCTGGAGGCACAGCATCCAGCTGACAGTGGAGAGAGCAGCGAAGGTGTCTGCAAATTAAACAGTAAATAAAAGCACAGCTGGTGGGAGGAATAAAATGGCATTTCAGAATGAATGTGCATCCCTCACCGAAGTTACCCCTGCAGCGGATCTTAGCACATGAGAGGACCAAGGCTCCAGGAACTGCTGCTTGGTCTCCCACACCACCAGGAGAGGCCCACAGGAAGATACCAGCAGGGAGATGGTTGGTGGGATGGTCTCTCTCCTCTTCCCTACAGTCCAAGGCTAGGAAAACACACAATTGATTATTCAAGCTAGAGTTTTCCCTCTACCCAAAGAGGATGACTTCACATGGTGGAAATCATTAAAGATGAATACAATGACACAGTTCATAAAGTGGAGAAGTCTTGCTTGGTGGACAGCACATATACAGGTGATGTTTGGGTATGTGGTGGAACAATCTCTCTTCAAGAGGATGCTCTAATTTTCCCCCAATCTGTCCAAGCCTGAAGAGATCATGCCTTGTCTTTGGTCCTGGCTGGGTTGAGACTAAAGAAGAGATTTTGCCAGGTCCAGACCTGTAAGACACACCTGCACTGCAGTGTATGGAGACTCACGTTTATGGATCCTCTTATTAATGTCTGTAAGGCCCTTGTGGCAGCTCCAGGTGTTATGGTGCCCTCATGGCACTCACACAAGGTGACAGCTCTCGCAGTTTGCAGAGGCACAGACATGGACAGGAGTGAGGAAGGAGGGCACCTCTGTGTTGGCACTGCCTGGCTGGCCATGGGCTCATGTCCGGCTGGTGAAGGGACAGAGCCAGGGGCTGCTCCTGCCAGTGCAGGACAGGGTGGAGGACAACCTGGGCACCCAAGAGGAGCAGCAAGAGCAGATCCTGAGCTCCCCCCGTGCTCCTCAGAGGTGCAGGAAGGGAGTGAGGGAGCTGTTCACTGCCATTCCCAGGCAATGAAGCACTGGCATCCATCAGCAGTGACAATGCCAACACTACTCCAAAGCTTTATATTTCACATTAATATCGTGTTGCACTCTACTGCCATTAGCACCACTGCATGAGTAACCTCAGCTCCTCCTCCCAACCCACAGGCCTGAACAGCAGGACCAAAGATAAAGGATTATTAGCTACCATAATGGGACCAAAAGAAGTTCTTCACCCATACTGGAACATGGGATGCTGATCATTTATCTACACTAACCCATCAGTAGCAGGGCTTTAAGAAGCTGAAAATGGCTTTAAAATGTAATTATATTTTGAGAACTACAACCACAAAATTTATTGTGCTCATGAGGATTTAATTAATATTCTTCCATATATTGACCGATATAATGTATTTTGCAGAGAGAATTGATAATTTTGTACTGGAGAAGTGGTTGCTTAATAGAAAAATGCAGATTTACATAGATTCTTGATTTAACAAATTTAAACTTCTTCGTAATTTTTTTTACCAGTTGTTTGTATATGCAAAGTTATGCTCTTCCCCCCCCCCCCCAGCATCATACCTTTTTGCTGCTCAGTACCATTTTTATTGGAAAGGATTTACCAACTGTGCAATAGTGAGACTGAAATGGTGTGTTTGGCCCCCTCCCAGAGCTGCTTCCTGCCCCACCAAGGACATGGATTTCAGTGTGCCAGAGTGTCCTCCCTGGCAGGTCCTTGTCCTGAAGAGTAACAAGAAATAAAATCTTTGAGAATGAAGGTAAATCCTAAATATGTCTCCTTTGCCATCATTTCAGCTGCACTCACTTTATTTTGGAGCCATTTTCTCAGCAAAATTCCTCCCAGATGTGTTGTTGAAGATCGCGAATCTCTGTAAAGCTGCTAATGTTTGTTTTTCTCCTTCAGTTGCATTGTGGTGGAAGAGGATTTTTACAGTAGCAAGGCCCTCTCTTTTGACCATTTTCCTCAAATTTTTTATGCAGCCATTGTGAATGAGTCCTTTCTACAGCGAATTCTCTCAGGGAGCTGAAATCGCCTGTGTGTGATAAAATCCAGGTGAATTTGTTACAGAATTTACAGGGCAACTTCTTTCCCAACCCCAACAAGAACCTTCCTTGGAAAATAAGTGTCAAATAATATTACTCATGCCCCTAAAGAAGTATTCAAGGGGAAATTAAAGATAAATTCAGCGTTATGAACAGTCATGGCTATTAGTCATGAGTCGTCACTGGTTGTGAGAGTGACTATGTTTCTGCTTTATTTTGTGTTTTGTGTTCACAACCCCTTTCCATTCTCCCTTACAGAAGAACATGGATTTTTAAACTGAGAATGTGTCTTTGATATTTCTGAATCTCAGGACTGAAGGTTTTTTTAAACTTCAGTTTAAAATGGAATTTAATGCTGTACAACCCTGCCTAAATCTTATTCCAAGTGACTTAAGCCATGCTTATTGTTGTGAGCTACAGGACGTGGTCTGCAGGTGAAATAATGAGATCAGCCCTGGCTACGTGCAATATAAATCCAGAGCTGGCCTTTTCTGGGGGTAGAACAGCAGTAGCAACAAATAATTACACCAAAGGATCTCTCAATAAGAAGCAAATGTTAAGTTTCAGAGTTTTACCCAAAGGAAGATACTTGTCATTGCACTGGAATGGGATTAATTAAAGGCTATTTAAAAACTAATTTTCTCTGAGATTTATGGAAATTATTATCCATCAGAGCAAAATGTGCTTCAGGAGCACCATAAACACATGCCTGAAGTCAGCTGGAGACCATGAGCTCTTTGTGGAAGAGTGCAAACACTTGAGACAGCTCGAGGGCAGCAAAAGGTTCCCCCTGGGAGGAAAAAAAAAAAAAAAAAAAAAGAGATCCTCCTGCTGTGGGGCCCAGATGAACTGATGAACTCTCCTGCTCACTTCCAAGGCTTCCTTGCAAACCTCCCAGCCACACACTGACATCCATGCATCCTCCTCTGCTCTTCTCCTCTGACAGGTAACAGGGTCACAGCGCGGAGTGATTGACAAAAAGCTCCTTGTTCTGGCCCAGTAACAAGTGTATACTAGTTTAGAGCATGTTTCCACATGGCTATGCTGAAGTCTTCTAAAAACTGCACGTGCAGGCAGGTCATCCTATAAATCCTGTGCAAACTGTTTGCACCATGAATAGTTGGCTGAATTCAAATGTGCAAGGCATATACATTGAGAAATATATATTCAAATGGAGAAAACTTTCTAGAAATATTATTATTCACCCCCTGCTATCAGATCATAGCAATCCAACAAGACCTGACTGCGTTGAATTATTATTCATGTATCATAGAATATGTATTTTTTAAGTAGCATTGTAAATTAATGTTAGCAAAACGTAATTTGTAATTTAAATGTAAATCAAAACTGACTAAGAATATAATTAAGCTTTGAATGCCTAGGTAGTATGTGCAGACTATTTTGTGGCAGGTTTTTTACTACCATTTTAAAGCATATTATTTGCCCTGAATACCTCAATGCATATTATCTGTATATGTGTGCTATAAAAGTGTAAATAATAATAAGACATTAGGTTACACACTGTTGAATTCTAGATTGATATATTTCTGTGAAACTGAAAACTGCTTCATGCAGAGTTTTAAGGGATTCTTGACTGGTGCATGGAAGCTCACTCAGGCAGGGAATGTTAGGAAGAAACAGTCCCCTCATAACTGGTGCTTCTGCTGCTTGAATTCAGTATTTTAATAGAAGTAAAAACCACAATGTCTTCTATTTTATGAAACAACACAGTCATGTAGCTCTAACTAGTACATATATTTATATTAATATTTGCTTCAGTGCAAGGCAATCACAAGAGCATAGAGAATATATCTATCAGTCTATCCTCTTACTGAAATCACTGTGTGGTTGCATACACATTTTGGTACTGGCCAAGCTGGTGTGCAGAGTTGGCCCACTCGCCTGGCCCACTACCCCCTCAGCACAGGTATTTCCCCACTGATGCAAACACCTCTGGGCCATGCTGTAATGTTGGACCACAGGTATTAGTGAAATTATCTCAGCTGAAAAAAGACACAAACCCATGTAACTACACTAGCAGAGACAACTGCCTGTGAGGTTGAAATGTAATTCAGATTTTAAAGTAATAAAAATATTTTCTTACAGACACAGGGACTTTGTAGCAATAAGTAATTGCCAAGACCATCTGCTTGACAAATTCAGGGCATTATCTTTAAAATAAAGTTGAAAGTCTGATCAAAATGAAATAAATTATTTGAAAAAGGGCAGGACATCTCTAAATTCTTTCAAACAGATGGGACTACTTAAAAATACCTTTCTTGATCTCTGCACCTGGGGCAGCTATCAAATTGCTGCCATTCTCTTCCAGAAGGCAATGGGACCTCTTTGTTTCCTGTTGGCACAAGCACCAGTAATTGGCATTCCTGAGGGTGTCCAGTATGGAATCTCAGCTATGCTTCCCCACACCACCTTGGCATTGCTGTGGAAGGGTCTGGATCCCCAGGAGGCAGTGGCTGTTGGACTGCTTGCTCCTGAATATCAAAAACACTGATGTCTTCTTGTTTTTCAGTGGCAACTGTGCAGATTTTGAAAGGAGAAGAGCACAAAGAGAAGGCGCACAGGAAGAGCAGGCAAAGGCTTTGAGGACCAAGTGTAGCCTGCACATGGCAGGTTGATCCCAGCTGGATGCCAGGTGCCCACCAAAGCTGCTCTGTCACTGCCCTCCTCAGCTGAGCAGGAGAGAAAAAAGAAAACAAAAGTCTCATGAGTCAAGGGCAGGGAGAAATCACTTGCTAGTGACCGTCATGGGCAAAAGAGACTCCACTGGGGAAATTAGTTCAGTTTACTATCAATCAAATCAGAGTAGAGTAACAAGAAATGAAAGCAGGTCCTAAAAAAACTTCCCCTCTGCCTCCCCTTCTTTCTGGGCTTTCCTCCCTAACTCCCTGCCATCCTCCCCCCAGTGCTGCAGGGGGATGGGGAATGGGGGCTACAGTTAGTTCATCACTCCTTGTCTCTGCCACTCCTTGTTCCTCAGGGGGAGGACTCCTCACTCTTCCCCTGCTCCAGCGTGGGGTCCAACCCTCTTTGACAGGCAGAAGTGAAATTATTACTGACAGCTAAAATTAAGATTTTAATAATTACCTGAGCTCTTCTTTGCTTAGACCCAGCAGGAGAACATCCTATGATGTGCAGCATGTCAACAACTTATCCTGAAGTAAATGAAAGCTGAGATTTTGCAGCATTGGAAAGATGTTCAGTAACTTTCAGCATTAGGCTCAAGAGTATTTTTTTAGTATGAAGAGTTCAGCAGGAATTTCACCTTGTATGAGATGAGGACAGACAAATAGTATTCAGAGTGTAAATTATGTTTAAGACTGTCGAAATGGTAGAGGGGGCGAAGACAGAAAGGGAACAAAATATTATAGAAGATTAAGAGGTGAATTAACATGATGGCTTCTCTCTTCCCACACACAGGTAGTGATTTCACACCCTCTCAGAGTTTGTATTTGGCTGCTCACAGAGCCTTTCAGCGTTGCTTTGATTGGTCTGTTCAGTAGAGAAGTGGTCCAACCTTTGCACGTGGACGAGCCCCGAGTATGGCTCTTGTGTTCTGTAAGGGCTCTCCAGCCACAATTTTGACTGACTGATCCTTCATGTAAAGAAATCAGGTCCTGTTCCAAGGGAAATGCCATCTGCTTTGAAAGTTACCAAACAATTATTTTGTTAGGAAATTCTGATGCTGCAGGGGTGACCAAAGTTTGGGTGAGGATGTAGAGCCAAAGGACGCTGGAGAGATGGTCTCCCATGTTGACTACCATTCTTCTTGCTTGAGATGTCTCTAGACCAAGACTCATCTGCCACTTCATGGCACCTGCTTGTCTTGTCAGATATGCTGGCTGAACAGCCACCTAAGGTCATCTGCTTCTGTGAGCTGTCCTGGTGATTTGGGGTTATGAGCCTCAAACTTTAGTTACTGCAGTTGCTTCAAGAAAACCTTGCTTGGACTGATGTGGGGTTTCCTAAAGACGTTCCCTAAACTCTGTGATTTTGCAGAATTAGTGTCTTGTGG
Organism: Onychostruthus taczanowskii; assembly: GCF_017590055.1. NCBI lineage: Eukaryota > Metazoa > Chordata > Aves > Passeriformes > Passeridae > Onychostruthus > Onychostruthus taczanowskii. The sequence goes on along the minus strand of NW_024497629.1, from coordinate 9,160,189 downwards.
AAAGGTGGGTTAGTTGCACAGAGAGAGAGAGTGTGAGTGTGTGTATGTGTGTGTGTCTACTCCAAAATGCTGCTTAAAACAGCCAAGCAAGTCACCCATCACCTTCCCTAGCTGATCTAGAAACCTCCATGGACAGACTCCTCCCTGAGAGATGCCTGTCCCAGCTCTGTGCTACCCTCCTGGAAAAAGAGCTTTCCTCCTGTCTAGTCCAAACCTCTCCAACAGTCTGTCTAACAAGGGTGCAGCTGCCAAGGCTCCAGGAAGGTTTAATGCCACTGACCTCTCTGAGATGGATGTCTGCTGCCTGGTGTGCAATCTGCTTCAGCCATCATTGAGAAAGAGGAGTTCTTAGAATTGGAGAATGGGTTGGGTTTGAAGGAACCTTAAAGATCATCCACTTTCAATCCCCTTGCCATAGACAGGGACACCTTCCACAAGATCACGTTGCTCAGAGCCCCATCTTGTCTGGCCTTGAACACTTCCAGGGATGAGGCTTCTCTGGGGAACCTGTTGCAGTGCCTCACCATCCTCATAGGGAAGAATTTCTTCCTAATATGTAACCTAAATCTACCCTCTTTCAGTTTAAAAGCATTTCCCCTGGTCCTATCACTTCAAGCCCTTGAAAACAGTCCCTCTACAGTTTTCTGTAGCCCTCCTTTAGGTAATGGAATATCACTCTGGAGCCTTCTCTTCCCCTGGCTGGACAGCCCCAGGTCTTTGGCCTGTCTCCATATGAGAGGTTCTCTGGCCCTCAGAAAATCCTTCTGGCCTCCCTCCAACAGGTCAATGTCCCTCTTACGCTGGGGATCCCAGAGCTGGATGCAGCATGCCAGGTGGGGTCTTACAAGAGTGGAGGAGAGGGGGAGAATCACCTCCCTTGAGCTGTGGGTTGAGCTTCCTGCAAGATACCCACCTGTGGCCCCTCATCACCCCATGAGGTACAAGGTGTCCTCTTCAAATCTGCAGGTTATAAGTTGCTTTCCCACAGGTTTCAACTCACTGCAGCACATCTTGTAATTTCTAAGAGGTTGTGGCTTTGTGATCTTCCCTGCTCAGAAAAAACTGGTGATTAGTTACATTTCTCCAGATAACTTAGAGTGTAGGTGGATGCTCATCCAAATAGCAGAGGGTATTGAAGAAAGGGTAGCACACTACAAGCTTGATTTTTATTTTCAGTGAAAATTTTAAAGAAACCTACATAGTACAGAGTGTCTAAATCTAAAAGTCATGTACTTGAATGCATAAAGTGTTATTGTTTATATGCAGGAATGTTTATATGCAAATTTTAAATAATTCATCACCATAACAATCTCATCAGCTTATCTTAAACCCTTAATTTAGGCCTACATGCATTCAAATAGTTTGTGTTCCTGCTGAAACTATCCTCCACACTTTGCTACTCTACCAGCCTCTACCAGCCCTGACTTTTGAGCTCTCAGCTCCCTGCAGGGAGTGGAAATGCTATTGCTGCTTTTCTGTAGCTACAAGAAACACAGTGGCTGAGAGGCACTGCCCACACCCCTGACTCTGTCAGGGACCCCAGGCACATCGAGCTCATTGGCTGAGATCAGGAAAAAGCTGGCAAGCTTTCAGCTAACAAGAGCAAGAGAAAGGAGAGGAGAGAGGAGAGAACACCAGAGTGTTCGAATGCTTTTCCAACTAAAACCTCTTCTTCTTTCCCTTGGCTTGTGCTTGGTTGTTTTGTTTCCCCTTTTAAGTATCACTGACTTGAGGAAGATGAGGGAGAGGCAGAAAGAACAAATTTTTTTTCACTTCAGTGAAACGTGTGACGAGAACTTTCCATCTCCATTCAACACAATCACCATGGTGCAGGTCCTTCCACAGCAAAAAAGTGTAGGGGGTACTGCAAAGGTTTCCTCATACAGCAGACAGTGTCAGAACAAAACACACCCTCAGTGTCCCTCCTGAAACTCTTCTGGAGAAAAATCCAGCCCTGGAAGGGAGAGAGGCAGTGTGCTGCAAGGCAGTCTATTATATCTGTGCTTTATCACAGCCATTTATTTATTTGGAGACAACAGAAAGGATTAATCTTAACAAAACAGCTACAAAGAAGGAAGAGGGGGAAGTTGGGATAAGTAAAATGACACTCAGCAACGCCCACGTATCTTTTCCTCTCTGATTCTTAGGGCGTTAGACAGTGGATGCACTGAACTAGTTTGTAACTGAATTGTGTCTTGAGGGTGAAAGTGCTCTTGTGCACTGGCCCCTTCTCACAGAACATGGGCTACAGGCTGGAGGTTCTGGGCATCCTCATATGTGGCACCTGTGGCTTGCAGTGCACCAGTAAACTGGAGTATTTCAATTTTGTTAACTGGTTTCACCTATGAATAGTATTTTTCTCCCTGGCAAGGCAGCCTGTCTGACCCATCCAGTCTTTACAAGTTTGGGCACCACCTGGAACAGAAAAACAAGGAGAAGGAAAAATAGGCTGAATGGACAGGAAAAGCTATTAGCACACAGAGTTTTGACACAGAAAAACATCTTCATTCAAGCACAGCATCTTCCCCCTCTTTATTACTGTGTCATCTTTCATGGCCTTATTTCTAATGAAGTCATGGTTTTTGCTTTTTAGCTGGTATGGGCTAGCAGATCCTCAGTGTGGGCAGATGTCCAACAAAATCCAGCCTTGAACCTATTGCTTTGTTGAAATGTGTTCCAGTCAGACACACCAGGGTTGAGAAGGTGGAACAGGGTAACTCTGTTATCTGTGAGAGTTTCCCCATTTGGGGCCACTCTTCTGGCAAGGGGAAACAGTCCAGAGGGAAAACCAGCCACTGTACTGCTTTATCAGTCATCTCTATCTTAGTTTTTAAATGCTAAAAGTGTTCTTGATGCAGCAGAAGAACACAAACTGAGCTGTTCCACAAGTGAAAGAGAGAAAGAGAGAGGAGGAATTGCAACTAATTAAGAAATGCAATTTATCCAAGTGATGCACATAACAATCCCACGGAAGGAATGCTCTCAGTGAGGTATGAGTGAAGGCAGAGATGCCTCTGCTCTCTGAAGGACTCTGGCCCTATTGCTCTTAGTCTGCAGTGGGAGAGGATTCTTGTGGAGCATCTTGGGATGAGCTCAGTAAGAGTGGGCTGACATCAGACTGGATGCTGTATAAACAAGATCAAAGACATCACAATGTGGGGGATAGAAAATTTTCAAGTTTTGTCTCTACTAGAATGACATTAGATACAAAATTTATAATAACTTGAGACAATTTGCATTTACTCCGTTTATAACAGTAATAAGTAAATTGTTAACAAATATTTATATTATTGTGTGGTTCATAATCATAAATAATAATTCAAAAATACTGAAAACAATATTTCACAATGATCACCAATCAGTCAACCTCTTTCATACACCATGTGAAGGAAGACTGAGGTATTCCATGGAAAACAATGCACATTTTGGGAAACATTTTTTGATCTGTTCTGCTTCATCTCTAAGTGGTGTTAGAAAAATAGTGATAGGTGAAATTATTGAGGGGGAAAAGAATTTCTGCATCCAGAAAGAGACTGTAGTGTTTAGGCTCAGTTTGCCTAACAGACTGAAGCCACCAAACCCATTTTCTGAAAATTTTATCCATAGTGGTGGTACTTTGTGAGCAAATCCATTTGGTTAATGATAACTACACTTTTTTGGGTTTTTTTTATTTTGTTTTTTGTTTGTTTGTTTGTTTTTTGTTTTGTTTTTTTTAATCCCAAAGGTGCTGTGAGGCTAAGTATATTGAAATCCCAAACCCTGCACTGAGTCCTGAGCACCTCTGGGATATATCTCTATTTCATCCAGAGATTAGCACCTATGTGGGCACACAGACAGCTGGATTAAGGAACTAATACAGATGGAAGTAAAACTAACAGATTTTGGCTGAAAGTTACTACTGTTTTAGTAGCTGTGGACACAGTAGTTATAAAGCCATAAAGCTAATGGAAATATTTAATTCTTAATTATACCTTTTCTTAGAAGTTTGCAAATGGATATCTGATAACTTCACAGAAAATCATTAGGGCCCTGAGAAAGGTATTTAAATGGAACATTTTGAATTGAGATGGGCAAAGAGCTGTGCTTAGAAGTACACATTGCTCAGGCTCCCTGAGGATGTTCCTGGTTTCTTTTTCCTCTCCAATTTCACAATATTAAATAGTCCCTAATCCTGCTGTGCATACAGTGTACAATAATATACCTCCCTAACAAGCAGAATTTACAGCGCTTGACATCTTCAAAGGTCTCTACAAACCTTAGCTAATTAATCTGTTTCAACACCCCTGTGGGCTAAGCGTAATTATCCTGAAGAAGTTGAAACAGAGAGGTTGAGTGACTTTCTGCAGGCCACAGAAAAAAGTGAGGGGCAGAGGAGGGCTGGGAGCGCTGCTGCTGGCAAACTCTGACCCCATGCCTCTCCTCCTCGTGCCCTTACATGCCACAGACACTCAAACATGTGTAAGGCTGACAAAAAATAAGCAAAATGCATATTGTTAAGGTTTCTAACGGCATTGATTTGGAACGACCTGCCACTAATGATAGTTTTGTCTCCTGGAAGCAAGGTGACCCTAAAGTCACATAAAGTCACCCACTGCAGAAAGTCACATCCCCCTGCTCGATGCCACCATTAACAGTGCCCATGGGAAGCAGGAGGTTATGCCTCAGAGTTAAAACCACACTAAAAATCCAGCATCCTGATTTGGGTTTGGTGCATGAGTTTGCAGTATTACATAAAGTTTGAGTCTATTTCCACAGCTTGCCAGGGGAAGTTTCGCAGCATCTCTCTTTGTGGAAGCATGTCCATGCCTCCACAGATATGTATCTGTTGTGTTTATGAGAAGCTGGTGTTTGATGATTTTAGCCCAAATTTTTTTATTAATGTAGATATAAAAATTCAAGGTCATATTCTGTAGCACATGCCTTTTTGTTTTGATGAAATTCTTATTTTAGAAGAATAAGATATAAGACTTACTACCCATATGTTTTTAACAGAATGTTTGGAATTTTCCAATCTGAATTATTTTATCCACATTTTCTCTTCATATTTATCTTCAAATAAATGCTTCAAAGAACTATTTTGCACTGAGATTTTTTCACAACTATGAAAGTCTTTAGAGGGGCATTTCTGAACTGCCTGAAGCAACCCTCCCTTTGTAGAAGGCAGATCTGCCCCGGTGACCTCAGTGATGCAGATGAGATCCACATGTCACAGCTCAAGCATGTTTTTAAGCCCGTGCTTATACATCATCCAGTACCCTGATTTTCAAGGGTGCTTCATGCCTTGCCATCAGAAAGTCAAGGGTGCTCAGCTCCTGCAGCAAATAAGCACAAAACTATACAACAAAAGTGTAATTAGTGGATGAGTCATTAATTCTCATTATTCTGCAGCAGAATCAGAGCTGTTCCATTGGGGGGAGCAGGTAGCTCTAACTGACTGTTAGCAATGTAAGACACATCCCTCACAGTCACTTCACTCCCTCGGGGGAGCACCAAGGAAATAAAGACAAGGGTGCTGGAGCAGATAAGCCCTGTGAGACCCTCATTCTGCAAAGCACTGAAAACGGGCAGGTGGTCATGCTGACCTCAGCAGGCAGGGAAAAAACATGGCCCTAGACACTCATCACCCCCAAAAATGCCAATTTATTAAGGTGCCTAAGGGGAAAAAAAACCCCAAATTCCTTTAATTCCCAAATTCCTTATAGGTGTATAATCCCCCGCTGCCTTTTGGTTGTGACTGTGGTCCCGCACCAGGCCCAGAGTGCGATTATCCTGAGGGATTTTATGGAGCTGGTCCTCAGCCACCTTGGGTGAGGTCAGGGCTAGCCCATGAATGGAACTCTGTGCCAACACCAGAACTTTTGCATATGGTTTCATAATCAGCTCTTTATTAATTCATTCTGCAAGATGCCTAGTTTAAAATAAAATGATTTTTTACTTTCCAGCCCAGCACATTGAGTATCAGAGGGACAAAAGGTGGTTTTCTGCTAGTGCCTGGTACTAAGAGCTGATCCAGCCAACATGCTGGCTCTAGGCATCTTCAAAGGCTTCAAAGATTTTTAGAAAATATTGTATCAAAATCACTCCTGTTGGTTAGGATACACACTGACTGTGGGAAATCAAATTAATCCCTGGGTTTACTTTGGCCCTGTCAGTGGATTAATTCCCGGAATTACTTTAAACTATTACCTTTGCTTTCATTTTCTATTTGTAAAAAAATATCAATGGGGGGGAAATGATGCACAGATAAAGCAGACACAGAAGCAGAACTAAGAATAACCCAGTGAACTGCTCTCACTGGACAGTATAAATATTCCTTTCAGGTTAAAAATATTTCTTTGAGGATGCTGAGCCCTTAAACACCAGAATAGAATTCGGACAATGACACTTCCTCACAACCAAGGGAGTAACATGTTTTTGCCAGTAAAGGATATGTTCTGCTTTGCAAAGGAAACTCCTGTTGGCTAGTTTCACCATGGAAACTCCAGATCTGACTATAAAAAGACCACTTTATCTCCTGATAAATATCCTTATGCTGGGAATAGCAAAAAACTAAGAGCAACTGCTGTGAACCTCAAGCACAGGGGTGGCAGCTGATGTGGAGCAACCAGGGGACATCCTGGATTAGGCTGGTCTGCCTGCAAACCAGCACTGAGCCCCCAGACATCTCAAAGTCAGGATAAACCCCAGCCTTAGTGTCCCTCTGCCCAAATCCCTCATCCCAAATGCGACCGATGCATTTCCCTTCCACTTTTGGGACAAACATGAATTGGCCAGATGCGGAAAAAAGGCCCAGAGTTTTCAGCTTCAAAGGCACCTCTGACCAAGAGGTTTCTCACGTTGCTCCCTTGGTCAGTGACCGTCTGAGGCTGCTTTGTGTGGGCTGGTGGCAGAGCAGTTGTGGGGGGGGGATGAGCTGTGTGCTGGAGGAGCTCTGATTCCCTTGGATCCATCTGCAGAGACTTTGAGGTTGCTGTTTGCGTCTGGCACAGCTGCCTGCTTTGATACATCTTTAACAGAGACATGTTCAATTCCACCAAAGGAGCAAATATAGAATTATATAACCTAAATACTATAATATTGATTATAATATAATAATACCAATAATATATGCATACATAACATAAATGATCAAATACACTTGATGATGGTAGTTGAAGAGGACCAGTGTGGTCACTAGAATACTTACAGTGAATCCTTTTACAGATGTAATGGTATCCAGGTTTAATTATGAGCTCTGCCCTGCTGTCTCTGTCACACTGAGCACTATTGAGGCATGATGGCTGATGGCTGAACACAGCTAAAATGAGTACAGGTTAGGAAAAGGCTGGTGCAAATAATCAGAAAGCAGACAAACTTGTGATATGAGTAACCAAAAATAATTTCCTGTTTTTCCTGTGTAATCACAACCACCACAGCGACTTACAGCAACCAAAGGCAGTTTTACACAGGTTTTATCTTTCTTCTCTGCTAGTATTTACATTGTAAATAGCCATGATTTCACTTGCTATTGCACTAGATGCTGCCACAATGTCTTTGAATGACCTGAACAGTGCCAGGATGACCAGCACTACTTGGACTCCACCACCCCTCAGTGAATGAAGAGGCAGCATTTAGGAAGAAGGAGGCCTGTAGCCCACAGTACCCTGCACTATTAAGCAGATAGATATATTGTACCTCTTCTTCTCATATTTCAGCAAATCCAGAAGAAAAGATGCATTTTTTCTCTAAATTAAAAATCCCAAACAATCCCAAACCCAAGAAAAAAATTATTTGCAAGTGTTCATGAGTGTTGAAAATTATTTTGGAAAGTGCTTTAGGCTAATTTTGTAAACCACAACAGAGCTATAGCGGTTAGAAACACACTTTCATCTCATTTACTTCTCTCCATCTTTAAATGCTAGGTTTGTTAGGATAAGTTTCTCTTCCAAATCTGCTCAGCATGACATATAGTTTCTTGGTTATGAAGTGTCTGGCCACACAAGCACAGACACAGACATGCTCAATGAACTTACAAGCTTTCTGTCCCATATTAACATTGTGCCAAATTTGGCTTCACTTTTCCACCAAGCTTTTCCCTTCCAGTGGTGCAAAAATCAACAGGGCTGATTTTCCCTACACCTGGGACTGAATTCTTTCTTTGTGCCTGTAGCAAGATGGGTGAATTCAAGTCAAAATGAGGAGGGATGTGCTGCAGTGAGCTGTATCCAGCACAGAGGCTGCCGGGCAGATGGAATGATACATTGCTTGACTGGGCTGATGATCACATGGGTCATCAGCGTCTTTGAAAGCAGGTGAAACCCCACTTCACACGGCTGTGGGTCTAATTCAGCAACCCCCTGCGTTGTGACCACCTCCAATGTCCCCGGTGAGTCCTCCTGTGCCAAAGAAGTACAAGCAGGGACTTGTACACCTCATTGTGCTTTTTTGTGACAGAAAGTGGCCAGCAGGTTTAGAAACCTTTTCCCTCCTCCCCTGATCACCCTCCCGGCTCAGAGAATTGCTGGGAATTTCTGTTGGCTCCTCCTGCAGCAGTGTGCCTGCCCCGGGCTGCCTCTGTGCGCCGCGCTGCAGGGATGAGCACCTCCAGAGGGAGCGTTCGCCCCATCTTAAAACACCATCCGCACACGGGCAGCTGCTGGAAAACACGTGAAATGCTCTCACCAGAGCTTGTAAGTGCCAGGGCCCTGGCTGACTTTTGCATGTCACAGCGTGTAGAATTGGGGGTGAGAAATTGCTCTTTCCATGACGCCAGAAGGTAAAGCAGCCCAGGAGGGACTGTAGACACCTGGGTGCATTTACAGGTGGGTGACAGGAGTCCCCTCCCTGCTCACCAGTGACAGATTTCTCACTGTGTAACACATGAGTGGAGTTTTGAGCAGCAGCCGAGTCCTGAGGCAGAGTGTGAAACACCTGATACTTGGTTCTGTTGAGTGGGTGCTGAAGCACTTACAGACTTGAGATTTGCAGGTCCAAGAGGCAAAGCAATCCCTCCAGAGGAGGCACAGAGCTGCTCCACATAATTTCTTGGCATTTTGGGGCGACCTGCAGCTGGATTGCAGACAACCAGAACCCTGAGAGGTACCAGCAGGAGGGCAGAGCAGTTCTGCCACGTGTGAAAGCAGCTCCTCCTCAGCTGGCAGAAACTTGTTTGTATGTGGTGCTCACTTAGTCCCTCATACCACTGACACACTGTTATGTTTACAATGGTGCCTTACAGAGCTGTAAAACATGAACTTCAGCTTCTCACTTCAGATTGATTTACGTTCCAGGCATTTTGTACTTTAAGGCAAGCACATCAGGAAATTGTGATTCATGATTTTACTGTTTGGTCTCCGGTTGATATCATATCTTATTTTTGTACCTTTCTATATGGGGGAAAAAAGGAAGACAAGACTGAGATTGAGGTCTTCTGCAGCAGGTGAGCTGGAATTCTGCAATTGTCTTTGTAGCAAATTTCGTCTTTCAGCAAATTAAATTAAACTAGTGCAAGGGCAGGAGCATTCACTTCTAAAAGAGGAGAAAGTTCAATGTGATGCAGTAAATCATCCTTTGCTTTTCAATAATTGAGATCATATGTCCAGAAGAACAAAAAACACCAAAACTTTTATTGGTTTTCCCAAATTCATAAAGAAATTGTGCTATACTTTTAAATGTGACAGGGAAAATATAAGATTTTTGGACTGTTTTTTTTTTTTTTTTTCAAAAAAACAGGAAAGCCTTAATAAAACCTGAAGACCCACAATTTTGGTGATACACAACTAGTTCTACATCACTGAATTCCTTGATTAAACAAGACAGAAGATTCAAATAAAGTCTTTTCCCGTGTGGCATTTCCCTCTGCTCAACATTCACTCTTCAGAGATATCTACAAAATGTGAGACCATGCTAACTGTCAAACAGGTATGAAACAGAAGTGTAAAACCTTCTGGAAGTACATAGGCTAAAACTGAGTCATTGCAACACCCTCTAGTCTTATCCAATGTTGTCCCTTCGCTGCTGCCATCACTTTTGGGGTCAGGCAAGAAGTTACCCTATGGTGGTTTCTCTGTCTGCTTGCTGAAGAACAGAATGTTTCTGAATAGAAAGGCTTGCTGAGATGAAGGCCTGGGAATGTCAGATCTCTGGCTGCATTTATTTGCAAAGTAGCTAACAGCAATGAACAAAGTAGCCAGATTCTGATGATCCTTCTCCAACCCAACAAGAATTTTCAGGCTGGATCCTGCCGCCCCCATCCAGGGTCCAAAAAAGAGAAATCCAAACACAAGATTTCACCAATAGTTTTATTCTGGGGTAAGAAGTTGATTCCCTGCAAACTGAGGGGGATGGTGGCTGCTAAAGGTCTCATTTTGGACAGAAATTCTGGGGGAATGAGAGGCAGAGGAGCTGGGCAGGGAGTGCTCAGTGGCACCTTGATTCCTGGTAGGAAGAGAGAGCGTGGAGGAGGGTGATGGGGGATACAAAGCCCAGGTGCCCCAGGGTGTGGAGGGGAAGAAGGGAGTGACCAAAGCCAAAGATGTCTCCAGGCACAGAGGAAAGAGGCAGGGCTGGGATCTGCACAGTGAGCTCCAGCTCCCACAAGGGCAAAGGAGGAGTGGGACCTCACGGGGCATCCCTGTCACTCAAAGCTTCTGCTGCAAAGGAGCTGGGGGCAGTGGGGGCATCTGGCTTGCTTGCTTGCTTTCCTCTGGGACCCATCTCTTCCCCTGTGAAAGACAGAACCACAAGGTGATTTACTGGGTTTAGGAATCCCTGGAACATGAGAGCTGGGCACCTGCACAGGGCAGCATCACACCTCTCATAAGGGCTCTGTGAAACTCCTCAGGAGAAATGCATTAAAACATCCCTGGGGTATTGCCACAGAACTAATAGCACCCCCCCTTCTTTTCCCCATCATCTGCCCATCCACAAACCTTCCCTGATATTATTAAAAGAAGATAGGTCCTCCTTACAGTTTCAGATTAGGTTTTATAATTTAATTGGAAGTAATATCCTTCTACTAATAGAATCTGTTATAGCAGCCTTGTTCAAAAATATCAACCCCAAAAATGTGCTGTAGGAATTTCTATAAAAGTTCTGAGGTTTCTTCAATTACTTTTTAAAGAAATCCTGAAGTTCTCGTGGAGTGGGCACTTCCAGACAATTATGGAAAAATAATCACAATCTTGTAATTGAAAGTCAAAAAGCTCAGAGATGCTCATGAAACCCTCAGTTCTGCCTCTACAAATGGTGTGATTTCAGAGAACTTGAGAAGAAGCAAGTAAGATAGTCCTTATAGCAGAGTAGGAGCAGGAAATATTTAACTTTGGAAATTTATCAATTAACTTCCATTTTTACAAAAACTGGCCCTGATCATGTTGATAGTCTTTTTTAATGCCATACTAATGTATCAGATAATATTGATTTCCCAGCAGATTTGACCACATGTCCACTACACAGACATGTAAGTAAATCATAACCTACTTTCCCATCAACTCTGCTTCTACTTAGATTACTTCCTTCTCACCCATGCTGCACACAATAATTTTCAAAACAAAGTGAATAAACTAGCATAAGCATTTAAGTGCATTTCCACTGATTCCCATACTTAAATTAAACATGCAAATGCAAACATTAGAAGGAATGACTTATTCATGTTCTTAGGCAAAGCATACATATTAAATTAATGTATGTGTATCAAAGAAGACACTAAGTGCTGACTCTTGGAAAGCCTGTGTAAGAAACTGTACTACAGACTGTTCATTTAATATTTTTTATTGCTTAATATGAAACTTAGAAAGACTGACCGTATTGATTCTATCTTAAATATTTGTCAATATTTTCTCATTTAGACCAACCTCCTCATTTCCAAATACATATTTAATGAAGCATTATCGTAGTCTAAACCATTTTAAGAGTATATTTCACATTAACATCTATACAAGGGAACAACTTTGCTCTAGTATGTCAGATGGGAAGTTATCAGTAATACAAAGCAGCTAGGTAGGATTGCATGTACAAAGCCTCACCAATACAAAACCCCATATTTTTAAGAATGACAGAGGTTGGTTAATTTTTACTTTTTCTTTGAATCTTGTTTTTATTTGTTGCTCTAGGGAAAATTCCATGTACGTGCATTTTCAGATCTCTTAATGCCATAAGAGAAAACTGGGAGGGGAAATCATCCAGTGATGTTTTTTGTGAAGTTACTTCTTTTGTCTGCCAAAGAGGTGAAGGCTTAAGTGATCTGCAGTTTAAGTCTCAGAGTTCCTAGTTCCTAGCAAGAAAAGGTGAAAGCTTTTCAAGCTTATAAAACCAACAAACAGCTCAAGGACAGAGCAGGAAAGGATGGTTTTGGCACATTAAATTATTGGAAAGCTTTCACAGGAGGAAAATTGTCTTCAGTGAACTGAACTGCCTTTGTACATGGAGAATTAAAGTGCCAAGGTTAAGGCTGGAACAGACTCAAGTTATCTCACCCAGGTTAATAGGTAGGAAACACAAAATGGAATAAGTGAAGAAGAAGGAAAAAACCAACATAGCTAAGATAGGAATCTGCAGAGCAAGGAGAAAACACAAAGCTGTATTCACAAGATGGGTGGCCAGGTAAGAAAAAGGCAGTGGATCAACTTCACTTGCAAGGAAATTGAGAGAGGTTGGGGTGCAAGAGCTGATTGCCTGGACACTGTGCAATGAGCCCATGCAGCGAGGTGCAGGACAGAAACCAGGAATTTACAACACAGTGGGAAGTTCCTTCTGGCTGGACTACAGTATTGAGAGCAAGGCAGAACTCAGGTAGGGGTGACAGAAAAGCACTGTACATTACTGATGTGGTAGTGTGTGCAGAAGGAAAAGCATGATATAATAAAATTAATCAAGGTCAATTGGCTTCTTGAAAAGCACTATAAATCGTCATGCGACTACAGCAGTAGCAAAAATCCACTAAATCCTCTAGACAAAATGTGGCTGTGGTTATGGGACAGTGGAATGGTATTAGACAGTCAACAGAACTGTGGGAGACCTCCTGCTCCTGGAGATATATCAAAGCAGAATGATATCAATAATAAAACTGAGGCTACAGGTGATGACAGCTCCATTCTTCCCGATTCTGGGCTGCTGGCAGACATTTTTAAAAACATATTTCTTGAGTCAGTGCAAGTTCAAACAGAGCAAGGATGTTATTGAAGAGGTGGCTGTAGAAAATAGACCAGATGAAGCAGATCACAGCCCTTTCTGAACGGAAAGACAAAAACCCTGCGCTTTTCTGCCTTCTTGTGCTTGGCTTCTTTTAGTCTCAGAGGAGTGATGGAACACTGAGACTTGGCTGCAAAGGAGATCCTTGAAGTCAAAGATATATAACTGTGTCTGCATTTTGGGAAGGAGAAAAAACTCATGAAGAACTCCAGACCCAACTGGTGACAATCCAACCAGAAAGGGATATGAGGAGCAGGCAAAGAGCCTACAAGAAATGGGAAAAAAACAGGGCTGACTAACATGGAAAATTGTATCTTATAGCTCAGAAAGTGAGGGGGGAAAGAGAGAGCTGTCAAAAGCAGGGGTGTGTTACACCTTGCAAAGGAAATTAAAACACGTTGTAAATATCCTTAGTCATATAAACAAATAAAGCGCAAAAAGAGGAATTTGAGGCAGTTAAGCAGTAAAAATTGGGGGTTGGACTAAAAGATAAACCTAAATATGGGCCAAAAAATGAAATGAAAAAAAACTTTGCTTCAGTTTTCAATCAGCACAGTGACATGTCAAGATGGTGTGACTCAGGTGAATGAGAGAGCATCTGGAGCAGAAAAAAATCCAAGGGTTTGATATTTTTGGACGAAGAAATCCCACCTCTATCCAAAACCCTGGCACAACCAACACAGGAACCTGCCCAAACTAGTAAATCGATATGTTACCTCAGGAACAGATGTTGGGAGAAAAACAAGAGTATCTTCTATATTTTAGAAAGCATGAAAAGTTTTGATCTAGCTAGACACCAACTGTTATTTTCATTTCAACAGCTGGCAGAGATAGACAAAAGAATATAGTTTAGCACAGCTTAATCCAAGGTAGGTCTCTAACCTGCTCTATCTGTAATAAGCTTAATGGATTCTTAGCAGAGAAAATTCCCACTGTTTTTCTCATCCTAAGTAAAGTATTTCATACGGTGTCGCCTTAGAAACAACTAAATGAGGAATATATCAAAGGTAGGTGAAGAAATGGCTAGTATAGAAATAGGAGCTAAAAAACTATTGGGATAGAAGACAACTATTTAGGGTGCTACTAAAAAACTGATCTTGGAATCAACCTTTTTGTTTATTACTGAGCTCAGCAAAAACATGGCAATGCTAATGACAGTTGTCACTGACAAAGAGAGAAGAATCAAAATACAGCTCAGAAAAGCCTGAAGGGCTTTCAGAGTTAAAAGAATAAGTAAATGATGGAGTTTCAAGGACAGAGCCATACACAAAATTTTTTTTTTTTTTTTTTTTTTTTTTTTTTTGTGATTCTGCTGTAAGCTTGAAATTAATCTATTGCTGGGCAAGAAACTTTAATGGATTAGTTGACCACTGATGCCTTTAAGCCAGGTAACTATGGTGAGGAAAAATGCAAACTTGGCATTTGCGACCTTAGATTTCCCTAACAGCCAGTGACAAGAAATGAGACACTGCGACTTCCTATTATAAAATGAGAATGAACTGTGTAAGGAACTTACCTTAAACTAAGACTACAAAGTTTGAGTGTCTAAAGTTAGATTAGATGAACATCCCTGAGAAATATTTGGCATGAAAGTCCTGCTTCATGCAGTATTTCATCCTGTGTGGTATTGTTGACTTTTTCTTGAAGCGATTCATGGGAGGTAAGCAAGGCTGCAAAAGCCAGACACCTAAAGTTTCAATTATTTTTTAAAGGATTGAGTGTCTCAACCCTGTCTTTGAAACACTTCTGCTGTCTGCCTTTTGAAACCAGTGGTGGGGCTGGTGGTGAGCTCAGCCCCAGCAAAGTGCTGCTGTGGGTGGGGGCCCTCCTACAGTAACTTCCCCTGGGTGACAGTGATGGATTCGTGCCATGAACAGCAGCTGAATGCTCAGCAGAGACGTGGAGCCACACCACCAAGGTTGGGAGTCATGTTTTTTCTGCAGTTGGTGACCCCTATTGATGGCTGGATTGCAGAGATGAAGGTGCTGGACTTAGCTGAAGTCCAAGGAGGTGGGTCGGACACAAGCATAAATGGTCTCCATTTATTTTGTATCCTCTTTTTCCTAGAGAAAACTGAGGCAAAGAGGACACAAAATGGAGGTGATGCCAGCCTTCCTTATCCAATGCAATGGGCCCACTGGGTGTTGGGAGGTCATTTTGGGTTGCAGGAAAAACTGGGGTACATCATCCTCCTCTGCCATTAGCAAAGATTCTGGAGCTACAAGAGGAAAGGTCTGGGCACTACTGCAAAACAAAAAAAAATTGTTTCCAGGAGAAGGTTTATGGATGAGGAGGAAACAACCAGCATCCTCCAGTGGAAAGCAAGCATATGGGACGGCAAGTCAGCCACAGCTACTAGACTGAGAAGACAGAAAAGCTGTTTGGCATATACCACAGAGACTTGGGAATAAAGTCACCCTGCACCAAATTCCCCTGGCACAGTGCAAATCCCTCCTGCAGATTGTTTTGGGAGAGCCTGGCTCTCCACTGCGGTGCTGCGGCTGCTCTTGGAGCACCTGCCCTCGTGATTAGGTGCTAAATTCTGCCTTGAGATCTCTCATCAGCCCAACTGCGACCAACAGGGGTAATTAAATGCCGGAGGAAAAGATAAGGATCACTAATCAACTTGCAAATCGTCTAATCAAACCACGCTGTTCACATCCCACTGTTCCAGTGGATTTATAACTATAATTATCCTATTTTAATTTTTTTCCCAATCAATTTTACATGAGTATTTATTTTTGTGCACTAAACATATTGTCCTCCATAGACTCAAGGAGTTTTTTATAGTCGTGTTTCTTCAACAGCCACCTTGCGTGGCAACACTTAACCTTGATGCATATATAGACAGAGACAAAAAGCATTTCTAGGGTATGGCTCCTTGCAAAACTGAAGCATTTTTTGGTGTGTGTATATATATATATGTCTTTTATATTAATTATAATTAATATATATATTTACTTTTACTTAAATATGTATTTACTTTTCATAAGGGATTTGGGGGGAAATATGAATATTAGTAGATAATTTAGCTGCACTATAAGATATGACAGATTAAAAGATATATTATAAAAGATTGCACGAATTTTTTTTTAGAATGCCTTGATTTTCAGAACAACTATAACCCTCACATACTCAGTGGTTTAGTTAAATGCTGTGCAGGTCTTCCCTTTTCACATCAGCTAGACCTAATATATTGCAAGAACAGTGTTAATGAGGAGACCATTGGCATATACTTAGGTCACCTAATATTTTATATTTTAAGGTTTTTAAAAGAACTTTTGGAAAAGCTCTTTGTTTTTAATGTGGAACATCTCCAACAACATTGCAGCAGTTATGTGAGGTCTCTCTTAGACCTCTGAAAAATCTCTTTTGACCTGAAGATGCTGAAAAAAATCAAGGACCCTTTCCTGTTTTGTGTTCCCCAGGGCAGAGCCTTTTCTAGTCTCAGAGATGCCATTTCAGGTGGATGCTGTCAGGTGGGATAGTTAAAAATGGAGCTCCTTCCTTGTCACTTCCACTCTCCAGCTGTGAGAGCATCTTGGATTTGCAGAGAAAGTGAGGCAGGTATAGGCTTGGGCCCATATGTCTGCTGACTGACTCTTACAGCAGCGTGGTTTAATGACTTTTGATAGGATCTTGCAGATTACATGAGCTGTTGAATCCTGGCATGAGTTTTTTAGGTAAGCACTGAAATTCTTGGCAAGAAATTAAGAAGATTCAGTCAAAAATGGGATGGAAGCCAGTGAGTTTGTGAATTATCCTTGTAGAAAAATGTAGTCCTGTCCATTGTACTGAGCCAATGTGCTAAGGACAAAAATAGAATGAGAATTATTTCTATATTTATAGCTTGTCCAAAATAATATTAATGACAGAACATTTATCAGGCTTGCATTGTGTGTAAAGGCATGGAAAATTTTATTTGTTCTAAGCATATAGGTTTGGAGCAAAGGAAGGGAACTACTTTCCACAGCTATAAATGAGTCTTCACCTTTATGGAGCACTATTCGACCTGCTCTGACAATTCCCCCCATGAAAACCCTTGTATTGACCTAAGAGCTTCAACACCCAGCTAAGGCTTCTTCATTGCAATAAGCAAAGCAAGGGTCATCATTACAAATATCTGACACTCAGGAAATTACAGAGCTTTAGTAAAAAGAAAATAAATCCCATTTTTTAAATCAAGAAGCTTTTGTGATCGTTTGTGTTTCCATATGTGCCGATACTGTACACTGAGCCAAAAACATCTTTACATCCTCAATCTTAAAGCTGAAGAGGTAGCTGTAACACATCAAGCACAGCTCCGTGTTGCTACTGGAATAAAAGCTTCACCAAGCTGCCAAAAATAAAAATAAAATTAACCTCCACTCTAAAATATATTTCTGTATTCCAAATGGTAGTTAGAGATGACAAATAGCTGGCAAAGGCAGCAATTCATTCAATCAATAGATAAACTACACAAATTCCAGCAGAAGCCTGGATAATGCCATTATGGAAAAATAAAGCACAGTCACTGAGGCACCTCCTGCAGTCAATCATACCAACATATTTAAGGCAATTCTGCTCTTCATAAGTTCAAGGAACGTTGACTAGAAATAAAAGAATAAGTGGAAGACATACAAAACAGCAGCCTCTGCAATCCAGATTTTAGGACTTGACCGAGGGTTAACCCAGATCAGAGCTTATGGAACAGAGTTTCATGGCTGGGCTCCTCTGCTGCAGCTTTACAAGCAGTAAATTCAGAAACACAAAATAAATGTGGAGACTGTGCAGCCCATAGCTCCCTATCTGACTCACAGCCAGCAGAGATCCTGCTCCATGGGATTTACCATGTCTGGATTCAGCTGCCAGAGGAAGCTGAATATGTATGGAAAATGGGAGCAGGTAAACCTCCCCAGGGACCCTGGGAACCCCCAGGACTGGCTGCCAGGGTGCTGGGCACACTTGTACTGGCAGCTAAATCACACCAAGCTCCCAGATGGATAATGGGATTTTTAAATCTGCTCAAACAATAACAGTATGTAGCCCTGGACAGATTTAAAAGAAATATTTGTTTCTCTCTCTGCTTAGAAAGGAGTCTTCCAAGCTACCTAGTTTGGCAAAGTTTTTTTCCCTAGGAGAATGATCATAGTCCTTCCTTCATGTTTGCCTCAAGAAAACTATGTGTAAACTGGAAACCATCAAAAATCCTTACACTTCCAAACTCACAAAGCAAACCAGTGCAATAAGTAGAAATCTCAGACTGATAAAAACACTGGAAAGCCAAATATATTAAAGAAGTGGCTGCTTACAGTCCAGCATTGAAACAGCAGATACATGCCCACAGTATTTAAAATGTGTGACAAATTATCTACGGTCAGTCACTGCAGTACAATCCAGATAAACCAATGATGTGACATTGGGACAGTGGCATGAAAGCAATATTGGAATTCAACTAAAGAAAAAATTAAAAATTACAGTAGAGGATTGCATTTCCATTGATACTTCATTCATCAGTGACTGGGACAGCTACCTGCACCCCAGCAGGCAGCTATTTATGTGCCAGAAAGCTATTTTTATGCTAGAAAGCTGAACCCTTAGAAACACATAATTTGAAACCCCTGTTCCTACAGAAAGGTCTTTGTTAAGGACAAGCTATGAGATTTTCCAGAATGGGCATGTAAAGCTATACACACACCTCAAGAGAATTCTAAAATGTTTGGTCAAGTGCAAGTAACAAATTATCTGAGTACAACGAGACAAACAGGGTGCTCTGAAGACAGTGGCATTGCATCAGGTAGGAATTCAACCCAGTTTTGTTATTTAGAAATATGGATAATAGTTGATTACTCTAACCATTTGCTTAGGGGCTCAATTAATAAATATTTCTGCAGCTGTTTCTACTGAGTGTGGTTTATCGGTAGAATGTCAGTGGGTATGAATGATTTAATTTAAAATCATTATATATTTAATGGTGTATTCGAGGACAAATTAACCTGTATCCTGCAATATATGTTACTAATGTGATTTGTTGATTTTTTACTAGGAGGCATCCAGATACATACATTTACTGGAAATGCAAGAATTTGTTTATTTGATTTAACTGCCTCAGAATAAAAAGCAGAATTAATTTGAAAAGGCTTTGAAGAACACATCAGTACTTTGTGATCTATTAGGTGTACAATTTGATGTGAAAAAGATATTTTTAAAAACAATATGCCAAAAGCATATTTATTTGCATTGCTTGGATGTAACACAGGGTCATTTTCTATTGAAGAGTGTTCTGGGAGACCTCAGCTTGCATCTCTCTTGCCAGGTGCAGCTTCCATCTCCAGAAGAGGTTCACTTAGCAAATAACCCCTATGCCATAGCCCCCACAATGTCCTGGGATCTCTCTAAGGAGGTGATTCTAGCAGAAAGAAGGACATTGCCTTTGCCATTCCCATTGGCTAAGATTCTGGAAAAGATTTTGGCAAGACCTGGAAAGGAACTGGACTGTGTTTCAAGCAGTCTGGTTCCCTTGCCATCCTTACTACTTGAACCAACCAAAGGCAGCTGTGAAGGGAAGAACTGAAGCTCTCCTCCTGATTGAAATCTTGCATATTTTCTCCAAATGCTGCTTCTGCTCATCAGCCTATATTCCCCTGCTGAATGCTGTAATCTTACCTTAAGGAGACAGCATGATTTTTTTCTACCTAATTCATTGTCTCACCATAATACCAAGGTGCTTGTCTGCAGACTGGATCCATGTGAGATGACACAGCTCCAACCAGCAGTAAATGCAGGAGCTGTTGCATGCACATGGTTTAGTCACTCTACCAGTATTTCAGAAGTATGTGTATTTCTCCTCAGTGCTAAAATGCAAAGGTTCCACCACTGCTAATAATCCTAGGGCTGCACCTTTTTTTCCCAGCATGGAGAGTAATTTATGCATCTTATATTGCTTGTGGGAGTGAAACTAGAAGCAGGTGCCCAATACAGATCCTTCCTCACTGCTTCTCATTCTCTGAATTATTTTTTATTTTTCTTATTTTTTATAAGGCAAGGTCTCTGATATCTACTAAGCTTTTGCTTCAAGAGTATCACCAGCACTCCCACAGCTGCTATTTATCAAGGACACAGAAAACACTTGTATTTACAGCTCTCATGGCCACCAGCCAGCCTTGCAGCTCCACTCCATGGCTGGGCACAACCGCACAAGTTCTGCAAACCAGGGCTACATTTGAAAGCCTGAAAACTCCTTTGCACTATTTGTATTTGTTTCACCATATTTATTGTTTCTAACTTGGCAACCAACTATGTAAATGTGTAGAAGTATCGACTTTATTGGCTGGCAATCTGTGTTAAACAAGGCAACATAATGATACCAGCCTCGCTGCAATGCAGCAGCCAGACCTGACTTCTGTCACAGCATAGAGAGCTCCCCAGCTGCTTTATTCTTGAGAAACATTGAGAGGTGCTTTAAAAGTGTACAGTGTGTATCCATATTGATGCTTTATAAACTGTAATATGAGAAAAAGAACTACCAGTGTAGGGGATGGGAAAGGGGAACAGGGTTTCCTTGGGACAGGTTTGACAGCAGCTACTGCAGCAAGGGAAGGTGCATCAGCAATACCCTGTGCTGTAGCAAACCTCCACAGAATCTTCTAAGGGTGCTTAGAAAAGGAAATGGGAACTGATACGAAAATCTTTTCCACTTTTTCAGACAGGGAACTGCAAACTGTAGTTGTTTTTTGAACTGTCATAGGCCCTACACCATACACATGAATGCACACAATTATGGGGGTATGGGTATAGTGTTTCAGTGGCTCCTATCACTTTGGGAGTAAGGCAGATTTGTTTATCCCACTGCTCACTTCAGTGACCCAAATCAGTGGGCATGTAACCCAAATACAATCCAAATTATTGAAATTAGGAGCTTTATTATAGATGTTCCTAATAAGCTGAAACTAGAGGACTGGAATGTACTTCCTGCGTGGGTGCTATTGGCACCAAAGCCTACACTGCAGAAGCCCGAGTACAAGTGAATTTGGATAGAGCTATATCACAGAATAATAGAATGTCCTGAGTTGGAAGGCACCCCCAAGGGTCATTGAAGTCCAACTCCTGGTCCTGCAAAGGACAATCCAAGAGTCTCATCACATGCCCAAGTGCATTGTCCAAATAGTTCTTGAGCTCTGTTGGGCTTGGTGCTGTGACCACTTCCTTGGGGAGCCTGTTCCAGTGCCCAGCCACCCTGTAGGTGAAGAACATTTTCCTGATATCCAACCTAAGCCTCCCCTGACACAACTTCCTGCTGCTAATCGTGTGAGATCCTAAATACACCTGACACCTCAACACAGCTGGACAGATGCCTCCTGCCTCAGCAGCCTCCATGCCAGAGCACCCACCAGGTCTTCCCCAGCTCTGGGATACTGGTGGCTGTCACTGTTGCTTCTCAGCCACTAATTGCTTTTCCATTCAGCAGTACCTGAGATTAGATAAGAGATAAGGGTAAGAAGGAAACTGCAAAGCTGTTCTCAGAGGGTTCTGTAGCGAAAATCCTCAGTTAAGATATTGCCTCCTTCAGGTGCTTCACTCTGTATGTCTGGGGTTAAAAGGCTACTGATAAAACAGACTAGGACACAAAAGGAGTTAACACTCCTGAGAAGGGCAGGGAAGGTGAATGGAAAAGAAGACCCAGCTTGTCATATACATTCTGTAAACAACAGTTTCCTGCCTGATCATTGTGAACTGACCACAGCGACCACATCTCCAATGAACCTCATGCTCTGCTGATGATAAGCATCCCAGACAGAAAGAACGTGACATACCCTGCGGTTCAGTGACAATCAAATTGTGATTCATAAATTGAGAGTTTCAAAAAGAAGTAACAAACATGATTTTTTTATGTAGCTTTCTGCCTCAGAAAAAGACTGAAAAACATATTCTGTCTTTCCTGGTTCTAGTGGGAATGTTCCTCATGATACTATTCTGAGCTAGGCCCAGAGAATGTTTAAACTACATATAAACCCATCCTCAAGGACTGCTTCTTAATACAAGACATCCCCTCAATGTGATGTTTGAGTGGAGAGCTGTGACAATTGCAGCTACATATTAAATACTGAGATATATAAATAGTTGATTTTACTCCTTTTCACTCTCCTCATGTATTACTTTACCTTCCTTAATGATGAAATCTTTGGAGCCAGGAGTGCATAGCAGCATTTATGTGGAAAGCACTGGGCAAACCCAGGGAGAAGCAATGTAGTGGCTGTGCCAGCCTGGCAGACCCCAGCAGCATCTCCCCAGACACTGGGGAGTGCTCTGCTTTAGCTGGTCAGCACCTGCATGGGACACCCAGACCATTGATATCAGGGGGTGCTGTAAAGACCTGGATCATATTTTCCACCTTGTTTTTTTTTCATTAGCCAGAACGTGTATAAATTTTTGCTGTTCTTTCTCTTGGTGGTTACACTCTGCCCAAGGAGTGCTGGAGACACAAGGATGGAGAGTCCAAACATGAGTGCAGGACTCTGATCTGTGTGCCAGGTTGGAAGCTCTCTGCTACCCAGCAGAGAGCACTTTTTCCTTCACAAGGATAATTCTGGGCTAGACTGTTTTGTTTCCCTGTGTGCTACAGAGCCACTCCGCCATGTATGTTCTCCTGTGTGGGTGGAGATAATCTCTGTGCCGTTGCCAGCACATTCCTAACTCTTTTGAAGCTAAGGGTCACAAAAGAGCACTTTCTGTCATTGTCAGCCCATGCTTCAAAGTTATTTCAGATTTGCTTTGTGAATGGATTATTTTAACATACTTTACTATATAATTTTGTTGAAAGGACCTTCCTGCAAGCTTAGAAATAACAAAGCAAGCTAGTAAACCATGTGTTGTTTTTTCTCATGGGTTTGAGAATGAATAAGTGTGGAAAGTGGGCAGATTTTCACTTCAGATGTTATTTCTGCACCAGTTTCATGTATTCACCTTGCATATGCAGATCTTTTGTTTGACAGGGAAAAGGTTGCACTGGGCTGCAGTAGAGCCTAAAATATAAACAATTTCTCACTACCTTGGCAAAGTTTGAGGTATCTCAAAGACCGTCACCCAGGAATTTCAAAGGTCATGTGCCAGGCCCTAAGTATCAGGGAACTATCTCAAATTTCTTTGGAGAAGATTACGTCAATTTTGAAGATGTTTCCAAGACATTTTTGGGTGTAGATAAGGGAAAACTGTGGTAGCCCCTCATTTGGAATGTAGCTGCTGATACAGAAGTTCTCATCCTATGTCTATTTTCCTTTTCCATTCCCCTTTCATTTCCTTACCCCAGCACTGCCCAACACACCCATCCAGCCCCATGTGTGCTCCTTGGCCTGATCAGGGAGACCACAAAACTCCAGAGACGGGGGAAGAGAACACAGGCTCCCTTATTCCACCCTGCCAGGTCTGCGTTTGCACAGAAAGACAAGGAAGACAGTCAAAGGCAGCCTGAAACAGATGGGCTCTTCCAACTGAGCTCCTGTACCTGGGAGGTTTACCAAGCTGTGGCTCAGTGGGACTGACAGCCAGTGCAGCCTCCAGTATCCAGGCCAGCAGCACCACACAGGATGAGCCATTACCTAAAACTGAATGTTTTCACAGGAAAGTGAAAAATATTGAAATGTGTATGAGCTAGGGAAAAACATTTTGACAATTTGACATGTTTACAATTTTGAGCCAGACAACTATTTCACTGTGGATTAAAAAAAAAATTCCACAAAAGCTTTTATTACCTTTTTTTGTCACCATTTCCATTGTCCAGCAGAAGAAAATTTATGAAAAAGAGAAAAACATTTCCCTGTCACATCCCCCAATTTATGTTTTTCAACCTTTAGGTATCTACTTTGGCCTTATCTCTCTTTTCCCCATTTTCCTGCCTCTTGAGACAGAAATGCTGATCAGATGGGGTTTCCCTTCCAGACTGAGCCTTGTAGGACTTCTCCCATTTCAAAGATCAGCTCTAGTTCCAGCTAAATGCTATAAGCTACAGGGAAAAAAACCCAACCAGCTAACAAATGTTGGCGAGACCACAAAATACAGATTGTGTCTGTAGGAGGAATATATTCCCATGCTGGGGAAATACTGAATTTTCACAACACTGAAGCAGATAATCTGGAGGAGGATGGAATTTTTTTCCCTAGCACTCCCTTATACAAATAAACACCGCTGAGAAAACAAACTTGTTTAGGTGAGAGAGGTTGAATTAAACAGCGGTATCCATTTGTGGTCACCTAAAGCTGCTTCTATGCAGATTGCTTATCTGTGTTTACTGCTCTAAATTGCCTAAATGGTGTGAGCAATTCTGGGGATGGGTGGATGTTGTTTATGCAGTTGTTTAGGTTTGTTTGCCCTTGTCTTATGGATAAGGGATAGACGAAAATAAGATTCCTGGTCTGACTTTGAGATCTCCTTTTTCTTCCTTTCGGATAATTGTGAAGGATACTTAGAGTACATTAGAATTTTGAAATCAGTAAATTATCCCTTCCCCATCTTGTGTATACTCTTGAATTAGCATGCAGTGCCTTATGTGTGTGGCTAAAAAGTAGAAACAAAATAAAGATGGTGAAGGCACCAGTAATTTGGGCACGTGGCCTTTTTACCACACATTATATTCATGTGAGAAAGAAAATATCTCTTTAGCTACCATTAAAAAAAAATCCCTGAGTAAAATCAAGACCCAAATCCCTACTCCATGAGGCCACGTGATTCCCCACGCTACCTTCAGACTGTGAGCAGACCACTAAGCAAAGGTGACTTTATTACACAGAAATGTGCTGGATTTTCCTCTGGGCAAGGATGGGATTCCCAGAGCACTCTGTATGTTTGGGGATTTGCATCGCACCTTCCTGTTTTCAAAGTATCTTCTGAGTAAAACTCATTTAAATAGGTGCTGTAGGTAGGCAGCAGGGATAGGAAAAGAGAATTACTGCTTTTTAAAAGCTATATAGCCAAAGTAAAATGTTTTCTGTGTGTGGACTGAACCAAGAAGGGGAGGCTGTAAGGGAATTATTACTTAAAAGTTCTTCACCTACCAGGAGCAGAAAAGCAGGTATAAATAAATAAAAAATAAATAAGTAAACAAATAACAAAGACATGACAGGGAGCGAAATCCCTGATGCAATAGTAAGCTATGGCTCCAGAATAACGTGCTCCCGGGTTATGGCTGATCTGACTAAGACAACTCGTGGTGTGCAGATCTACAGATCCATCTCCAAGTGGTGACAGTGATACCTCTATTTCCCAAGGGTGAGCAAAGGCTAAATACAATCTTCTGGGATAATTGCTGCTGTATGCACTCACACACCTAACCTAGGTCAGTGTCCAAGCAGACATGAGCAAAACTCCATTGAAATGGGTGAGAAAATTTCCACTGTCTTTTTACAAGTTTTGTGTGGATCTTGAAACTTATACTTTAATGAAGAGCCAAACAGCTTTATGATTAAAAACAGAAAAACAACCACTGCAGGAAGACAATCAGTACTTTTAATGGCATTAAAAGGTCACCAGATGGACAACTTTCAATCACAATTAAACTGCTGTCCTCAAGTAGAAACAACACTGTTCAAAAACCATTAAGTTTTAAGATGAAACATAAAAAGCTGAAAATAACATGACTCATCCCTAGCTTTCTTCTTATTGCACAAAAGCACTTAAAATTTGGCTTCAGCACTTTTCTCCTAATTATAATGCATGGTCCCTTTGTCACTGTGAAATGCACCCGCTTAAGCTAAAAATTTCCTAGAACTGTACTGATAAAACAGGGCTGAAACACAATTTGCAGTACTCTAACAGATTCTCACAGAGTCTCAGGTGCATCCTGACTTTCTGCACTTTTGATGTCCCCATCATATAATTAATAATTAAAACAAAGATGTGCAGAAATAGATTTAGATTAGAAATTAGGATGAAATTCTTTCCTGTGAGGGTGTTGAGACACTGGAACAGGTTGCCCAGACAACCTGTGGATGTTGCATGACTAAAAGTGTTCATGGCCAGGTTAGATGGGGCTCTGAGCAAACTGACTTGGTGAAAGGTGTCCCTGCCCATAGCAGGGGGTTGGAACTGGATGGCCTTTAAAGTCTGTTCCAACCCAAACCATTCTGTGATTCTGTAATGATTCTATGATTCATCATTGAAAGGACAAAGCTTTCCTCTGTGACCTTTCTGTGTACCTACAGAAAAAAGTTGTTTTAAGTCTATTATGTAGTGGTGAGACAAAAAAAAAGAAAAAAAAGAACCATCACAGCTCTGTCCCTCAGTCATTAAGGTCTATTTAGTAACACCAGCATGACAAATACCCCACTGCACTGGTGAGCACAAAACAGCACTGAGCCTTGCTGAGACACAATATGTTCTAGGTCCCATAGCAAGCTGTAACTTACAGACTTAATCAAGTTTTGAATAGGGATGGTGACCTTTCCTTTCTTCAGAAAGAAAGGGACAGAAAAATAGATGGTGAGAAATAGAGGGCAAAAACCATTGGGGAAACGAGATTGTAAATCAAAGCATAGCTATGCCTCAACTTTAGTATATTTTCATTTTTATTAATAGCACCCACTACTATGTTTTATAGCCTACCCTTTAAAAATAGTTCACAAATTACAGGGGGTCCTATAAATTTAATTGCAATTTTTTTTAATATTGTAGTTAGAACAGAAAATTTATTTTTCTAAACTCTGCTCTTAAACTCCATGAACCTGCATATGTATTTACAATAAAAACGATCATAAAAGCTGTGTATTGTGGGTGGGGAATAGAAATTGAGAAACAATATTCTATTATTTATTTTAAGGGTGTATTAAATACTATTCTTGGTTTAATTTTCTTCACAGAAAATTCACTTTGCCAGAACCATGTCTAGTTTAGAAGAGCATTTATCAAACATCCTTTGTACCCTTGAATGTGCGTGTCGGTTTTGAAGAGTACAGCACCCTGGCTAGGGTGATCCTACTGGTTCTTCTGGATTCTCCTGAATGCTGTGATGTTCCCTTCTTGACAGAGACAACTTGAAAAGTGCAGGCTTGAGACGAAAGCTTGGGAACATTCTGAAAACAGGGACTGCATTCTACTTATTTCTATTTCTTCTAGATTTGGCTCCCCTTCACCTCTACTTATTATAATGTGGATTAATCTATCATAGTTTTTTTTGAACAAACATTGAAAACCTGCTCCCAGTGCTCCATGCATCCACGTACCATGGCCTCTTGGAAGCATGATGGAATGAAGTATGACAGGAAAAGTTGCAGACTTTTTTTGAGATTTCCATAGTTTTGAAACCAGAAGTTGTTGACTCCTTGCCATAGCCTTGTGGTGTCTTTTTATGAATTTTCTCCTACTACCACATGTCATCTTATAAGTGGTTACATTTAAATTACTGGGGAAAAAATTAATCCAGTCTGAAGCAACCATTAATGATACCCATAGATATCTCTTATTTACCAAAACAACATTTGAACAAAGGGGAAAACTGAACTCTATTAAGCATAAAGGATATGTTAGCTTTGTCTGTTAAGACTTGGTCTAAAAAGAATGACCTCTCAGGTTGCTTTCACATTCTACTTGCTTTGTACCGTGCTTTGGGATATTAGTCACTGTCTGGCTAACAGAGATTTTGAAAGTAGTATCCGTTCTGAAATTTAACTTAACTTCAAGCTCTACTGGTATGTAACTAATTTTAAAAGCTTCTGGAACCTAAAATTCACTCAGCAAAAAATGAGTAAAGCATGTAGGACAGTTGTATCATGATTCAATAACCAGAATGATTATCAGTAGACTACCAACCAATTGCCTCAGCACTGGCTTCTCTAGCACCTGGAGAATGACTTGAGCATAGAGTCCTGTTTTGTTTTGGTTTTGGGTGGGTTTTTTTTGTTTTTGTGGGTTGGTTTTGGCTTTGTTTTGAGTTTCTTCAGATACTTAAGGTCTACTACTCAGAGAGACTTTGAAAAATTTGTCCTTACATAAAATACATTTTTAAGTTATCATCTAATTAATGTGCTGAGGATAAAGTTGGTGCTTCATAAAGGTCTTGGAAAAGACCAAGAACATTTGAAAAGAAAAGCAAATACTTTTTTCTTGGGCAAGATTATATGCTGGTATCCACATATCAGTACTGACAAGCAGCTCAGAGTCTACCATGAGGAGTGATGGGAAAGAAATGGTAAATGAAACATTTCATAGTCCCTGCAGCAGACTGAGAGACTGAGAAGTAAAGACAACTCTACTTCTGTGAAGAAGTAAGTCTCACATAAGTTATCCCATTTTTGCTACTTCTCTAGTTATGGAGTATTCGAACTCTGGCAATCCTAATTCTCTATGTTAATAAATGACTGCAAAGGAAAATAAACCTGTGACAGAAATCTACACATAATTATTCCAAAAGTTATCAGCATTTTTGAGGGTTTAATTAATTATATGGTGAAAAATACCCTGTGAGCAACATCCCCCACACACCAAGGCTGTGTAGGTCATAGTGAGTACCTTACTTTGCTTCCCTGATTCTGCTGCTTTCTGCATTTTTCTGACAGTTTTACACTCCTACCTGCCACTGCCCACAAATACATTTCTTTGCCACTCAGTCTTAGTCAGCAGGGGAGTTCTGTGATGCACTGTGCACTAAATATGCACAGACATGTGCATGGTGCATGTTTCCCAGACTGACAATCTCCAGGATCACACTGGATCTGAATTTCTAACACTGAGCAGCTGTTCCCAGCCAAATAATTTGGAACCCCTTTGTGAATGCCAGCTCCACAAGGTGGCTCTCGATTCCTTTAAAAATACCACTGCTTTTGTGGATTAAATGTATCCCAGGATGATCTTAAGAACAATCATCATGGCTCTATGGATGCACAACGCCACAGTGGAAGCCAAGATCCCCCTTAGTATGTGGCATGTTTTTTCTTTCAGTAAAGCTGAAAAGTAGACAAAGTCTGACACTTCTGAAGTATTATAATTTGAAGGAAGGTTTCATGTCAATTGCTCAATAAAATCTGAAAAACAAGAAAATAAAAGTATTATAGATGCCTTTGTGAAATGGGACATTCAAATGCTCACTGCCTGCTGTGTTCCTGTGTGGCTTCTCTCCTAAAAGTGTCCTTCCCCCACTCCATACCTCCATAGGATCAGGTTAACATGGTCACCAGGTACTCAGGGGTACAGTCTCTGAGCATGGACAGCAGGATGGCAGTGTGCTGCTCCTCAGGAAAGACACCTTGCCTTTGAAGGCCAGGACACGCTATGAGGTATTTACTTGACTCCAGCCAGGACTTCAGCATCCCCAAGCTCCCAAATCCCTCTGTGGCTGGCCATGTGCTAGCATGGCCTCCCAGAGGTTTGCCTGCTAGAGCATCTCACCTGAATGAGAGGTCCTGCCCTGAGGTGTGTGTCTCCAAAGCCCCTGGCTGGGTGACCACACAGTTGATCACCAGCTCTCTGTGGCAGGGAGAGCCACAGCTGAAACTGGGGTGGGTCTGCGGCACCACTGTGAGGCGGGCTGGACTGCAGCACGTGTGCAAAGCACAGGCTGATGGTGTGAACCCCAAACTTAGTGCCCAAGACTGGATCAGTTTGCCCTCCCTCTTGGCTGCAATATTGCTGCTTTTGGTAATCAAGAATTCAAATTCCTGTTGCTTACATCCTAGGAAAATGTTAAGAAAACCTGAGTAAACTTTAGGAAAAAAGATTATTTACTTTCTGGTGATTTGTATGTTTGAGATCATATTTTCAGGTTTTCCGCAACGGGGATAGAAATTTATTTAAGTAATAAAAATTGAAAGCTGAAGCAGCATAACAAACACTATTGCAAGGCAATGCTGGGTGTGTCTGAGCTATAACGTTAAATTCATTCTTCTTGTCGCTTCCTTCAAAGCTGTGCTGAGCTCAGCCCCTCCCTGGTTATCCTTCCCTGCCGAGCTTGCTGTAACCCCCACGCCTTGCTGCTGTTCCCACCTTTGTCCTTGCACAACTTGCTGCACCTCCACTGCTGGCCCAGCTTCTCCCCCTGAGCCCTTCCACAGCGCGGTCTCTGAAGATCAGTTAGAGTGATCTGCTTCTCATTCTCCTAATTTCCCTCCTGTTTTCTGTCTGCCTTTAAACATGCGTTCTTCCACGGAGAGATGGTGCAAAGATGAAATTTTGCGTGTTAATAACTGCGTGTATTTTCTATAAACTTGAATCTGGTAGATCTGCCCCGTGTTCATGTGCACAATCTCTGGAGCAGCTGAGGCTGCTGTTCTGCTCTCTTTGTAGTAGGTGTCTGACAATGGGTAAAGACTCTAGGGAGAATCTCTGCTACAGAAGTTTGTATCCTGGAGCCAGCAATTCAATTGAACAATTTCATGAACAATAACCCAAAGGACAGGCCAAGGGACATGTCTTTCAGTTCAATATGTATTTTTTACATTTTCACATGCAGAAAGTCTGCAGTCAAGAACCAGAAATGTGAGAGCAGCAATGGAACTCAGTTCATTAAAAATTCAAATCAATGGAAACAACAGGACGTGTTATTTATCTAAGCCTTGAATCAATCTGACTACTATGCATAATGATCTTAATTAGAAAAGTGAGCCGAAGCAGGAAGACAGTCTGTCTCCTGGCTTTGAAATTATCATACCCCTATCAGTATGCTTGGGTAACTTGTAATTAGGGACAAAGGTTACACATAATTTTATATGCTGAAAAACCGGTTTTATACATGTCATTTCAAAAAATATTTAAGAAATAGTTATAAGACTTGGTAACCCTGTTATACTTAGATTTTTTTCTACCACATTAGTAGTCTGCACTAATTAATTGATGGACTTCAGAAATATCAATAGAAACTTTGCATTTATAGGGAGCCTGGACACTAATAAATAACTAGCACTATCAGCATCAGTCTTTGTAGAAGTTCCTTTCCAAAATTTGGTACATTTTCACATCTGTTTCACCTGCATGGAAAATGCAGCTTAGTGAAGCAGTGTGGGCTGTCCAGCAGTAGAGAGTAAGGACTTTCCTGTTCAAAAACTGCCATGTTGCACCAGTATGGCTACAATTATACCTACACAGCTCCTTGTGCAGTCCCCCACATCCTTCTTCTCTTCTTGCTTATCTTCAACTACTGCTGTTAAATAAGAAGTGATCAGGTTTTGACAAACTGGCAGTCCTGTGATGACATTTCCTTTAATATTTTATGGACCAGCTGTAAATAGAAAACAGAAGACCTAACTCTGAGGTCCTGCCTCATCAAAGCAGTCAGTTCCACACTCTATTTAAACAAATTCTTCAACTTAGTTAAATCCACTGGGCAGGCCCACTGCCTGCTCACAGTGTCGAGTCACACACGAGCACTGCTCTCAGCAGGAGCAATGCCTTATCATCTGCATTGGAACACACCTCTTCCTCTCTTATCACAGATACTGATGTGATTTTTTTTTAAGGTAGTATTTAATCTTAGAAATACATCAGAAAAAGATCAAACCCTCCCTGTCACACAAAATGGCCTTGCTTTCCCAGAACAGTATTTCCACAAACAAAAAATATGGAAATTAAAAACACAAGTAGGATCTGTTTCATCAAAGTATTAGCTACATTTCTGTGAGGTTGACAATCACCTTTTTAACATGGCAGGAATTACATGCGTAATTCTCTTTAATGGGTGTTACAAATGTTCAGCCCACACTGAAAAAAGATCACAGTTGGTATGAGTAATAACTTTTTTCTTAAACATAAACAGTTCCCCTCTAGCTCTCTACATATCCTCCAACATCAATGTAACCACAGCTGTCAAGGCAGCCTCACCTCTTTCTATGTATATTTTAACTTTAATTTTTTCCCATGCTTTTGCTTAGTGGACCTTTTTTTTTTTTTTTTTTTTTAAGGGCCTAAACCTGTTCTCCAATTTTGTGGGCAAATTCACTGCAATAACAGATCTTGGTGTTTAGACATCTTTAAACATTATTATTAGCATGCAAGAAATTAGAGACCTACATCAAGATCTGGAGGTTTGGGTGTTTTTTTTTAATTGAAAGTGGATTTCAGGTTGTAAGTTCCCTCATTCAAGGATCTCCGAACACTTTTACATAGTTAAATGAGTTTTTGTGGCCTTCTTTACAGGCAGCAGCAGCCCCCTTCTCACAGCTTTGGCACAGCCTTGGTGGTTGCCAGCTGGGGCCAGCGAGGCGATGCGAGGATGAGGATGCAGGAGCTCTGTGGAGAGGATGGCGACGGGCTGAGGCTCAGAGGGCACACATAGTCCTAGCCTTAAGCTTCACGTGTAGTCATAGTCCTAAGATGTGCCAGGGGAGGTTTAGCTTGGACATCAGGAAGAATTTATTCACAGAAGTGGTGATTAGGCTTTGGAATGGGCTGCCCAGGGATGTGGCAGTGTCACCATCCTTGGAGGTCTCTGAGAAGGACTGGACAAACACTGAGTGCCATGGTCTAGGTGACATGGTGGTGGAATTGATGATCTCAGGAGGTCCTCTCCCACCCAACTGATTCTGTGATGGAAAGTACCCTCCAGTCCTTGGGACACCCCACACCCCCTTGAAGCTGCTGTGTCCCCTCCGTGGCTGAAGCACAGAAGTCACAGAACGATGGAATATTAAAGGGTGGGAAGGGATCCCCCGATCACCGAGCCCAGCCCCCCTGCCATGGGCAGAGACACCCCCACCAGACCAGGCTGCCCAGGGCCCCCTCTGATGCCTTAAGTTCTAGCTTTCCTGTTTTCCAGATTCTGTACTTCACTAGTGTGTAACTCTGAACTTCATATAAAGTGTTAGCAAGTTCTCCTCACAGCTTAGTCAGACAAAACAATCCTTTTCCAGCATGAGAACCCATTGCAGCTTCGGGCCTGAAAGTTTAAACACGAGAGAATTGAGGAGAGCAAACTGGGAGGATGGGACTGCATAACCTGAAGCTGTAACTGGACAATTAACCCCAATATGTAAATGGACCAAAACTTATAAAAGTGTGATAACTTGTGACTTGGAGTCCATCTTGGGTCCATCGTGGGTGGAGCCATGGCCCAGCTCTTGTACTGCCCAGGGTGTATCCTTTGAAGGCCTTTTTAATAAATCCCTACTTTATTCCTTTAACACAGTCGAGTTTCTGTTCAGGGAGCCTCTCAAGGCATCAATCCATCAAGCCGGCCTTGAACACTTCCAAAGGTGCGGCATCTACAACCTCCCTGAGGAACCTGCTGCAGGGACTCACCACCCTCGCAGGAAGGAATTTCTTCCACCTATGTAATGTCTAACAGCTGGATCAGTGTCCCCTCAGTGAAGCACGCAATGACCCCTCAAAGCGCCCGTGCTCTCGGGTGCCCCGCTGTGCCCCCGAGGCCCGCGGCGGCCCGGAACGCAATCGCCGGGGCCGCGGTTTCCAGGCGGGCCGCGGTGCCGCCCGGCGCGGTTGCCATGGTGCGTTCCCGGCGCGGCCGCCATGGACGAGGAGGACACGGTGGGGCCTGCGGGCTTGGCTGGGCCGGGGGCGCTTCCCCGCCGGGCGGGCAGCGGGCTGCGGGGGGAGAGGGGGAGGAGTCGGCGGGCGCTGCCTGCCCCGGCCCGGTCCTGCCTTGCCCACACCGGGGCCCGGCGGCGGCGGGCGAGGCCGTGCCCGGCCCCTCGGCCCCGGCCGGGGATGTGCCGCCGGCCGCCCCTCAGCCGGGCCTGGCGGAGCTGCCTCTCCCCAGCACGCACGTGGGCGTTTCTGGAAACCACTCGGTTTTAATCTGTCGGTTTCCCTCTTCTCTCTCCCTCTCCGGTTTCTCCGGGAAGCACCGGCTCCTGCGGGCCTTCTCTCACCGCGTGTGTTTCGTTGCAGTTCTAGAAATTGATTTTTCTTTTCGCCTCCCACTCGAGTTTGTGTCTCCTTTTCAATTTCTGACGGGTGGCTTTATTTAAAGCCCTGCCACGTGCGTGCGAGGCGTGGGTCACCATTGCTGTCGTTCTGACGCTCACACGCGGAGCTGGCGCTTTCCAGCTGCAATTACGGGCTCAGAGCTACCTGCGGCTGATGGCAAGTGCGATCATCACTTGTTACCAGCCAGAGCTAACACAAAGGGTGTTAATCCTCTCCTCTATAAATAATCTCAGAAGCTGTGCAGTAGCTTAGCAATAATGCTATTTGTTTTACTTAAGCAATTGTGAAAATCTTCTGGCTTTTCTTTCTTTCAGAGAGATTTTAATGAGCGCTGTGCTCAGTGTTCAGAAGTGAACTGGGGTCTCACTGATGGAGGCAGATTTTATTGTAGATCTTGCCACAACGTTACTGAGGTAAAAAGATGAGTTACTGCCTTGGAAAAGGTTTATTCTGATGGTTTCTTGACTTTATATAAGACAAGTACTGAGTTTTCTTGTTGGCATTGAGGGCATTTCCTTTTTCATGCTTTAGCTGACACTATTTAAAACTAATGTTCCTTGAAATCACAACATTTAGAATGAGCCATCTTGGCCTGCTGTGTTCCTGTAGCAGTGGTGTCAGTATGCTCTCTAGGTGCCTTAGAAGCATTTTCTGGGTGTTGCTGCCTTTTGTGGAGTCCAAATCTAGGCAAACCCTGATGCATGTCACCTGTGTGTCCATGACAGTAATTGTCTATTTTTGAAATTTCTGAATGAAAAGTTCAGACTGTCTGATCTCCTGTTAGTTTAGGAAATTTGAGTGAATTCCTCCATTATGTTTTATGATGGGACCATCTGTGCAAGTTAGACCTGACTCTTTTTTTTGCTAAGTTGTATTCCTCTTTTGCAGAGAACTAGAGAAGTTGTAAACACTGATTTTATTACTAATTCAAGAGTCCAAACAATCTCCAAAGGTTTAAAAAAGCAGGAGAAAACCGGTATGTATGAGTTTCTGTCTGCATTTTGCAAAAGGGTGGCTGTTCAGCTGCTGTTCACCTAGGCCATTATGTCTTTGGTGGAGAATGAAAGCAGATAGGCAAGAAAGACTGTAGGAGTGGGAACAAAATGCACCTCCCTGATGCTGTCACAGCCTTCACAGATCACACTTGGTGGCTTCCTGAGCCACAGATGACCTCTGGTGAGCCCAGAGGTGGGAGTTTTTTGATTGAATGGAGCTATGTGCTGCTGCTGCTTTGACTTCTGGAGCAAATACTCACTGAAGCTACTGGAGGCACGAGTTTTTTGATTGAATGGAGCTATGTGCTGCTGCTGCTTTGACTTCTGGAGCAAATACTGAAGCTACTGGAGGCACACATGCAGTTGTGGTGATCCTTTGTTCCTTCCCTGTGATGGCTATCACAAAACCAGAGAGGTTGTTTTTCTTGGCAGGTGAGATGTGATGGAGGTCCAGCTCTAGATGTCAGTCTGGTCTGTGTTACAGGCACTTGGCCCTGCAGCTTACACACAAACTGCACAGAAGAGGTTTCATGCAGGCCCAGTAGCTGAACCAGTGCTGCATCTTTCATCCAGAGTCACTTTTTTACTTTTAATTTCATGAATATTCAGAACAGTGGTCATTACGTAGGAGGATCTGGGCCATAAGGATGTAGTGGTAAAGCTGCTGCTAGGGATGTGTGTATGCTGTGTTGGCTGGATACATCTCTTACTGTTGTGGCCACTTTCAGAAAACAAAACTGCATTAAAATGCCAAATAAAGCAAGGGGTTGTGTTTCTCTCTGATAAGCTCGTCTACCTTTGCTCTGCTGCAGAGGCAGTGGATTGCTACATTCCTTGGAAAAGAGCAATTGTGTGAAAGTGAAGGGAGGTGTGAAAAGGACCCTTCCACTTATCCTGTATTGCTTCCAAAGTCTGGACCACTCATGCTTTTCATTTATCCTGTTGAGAAGATCATTAACCAACCCCAGGCTTCTTAAGAAAGAAATCCTTGTCTTCACAATGCAGTCATGTTACACTGTATTCCATGGATGTTTAGGAGTAAGCTGTGTCTATTAGCTCACTGTTATCAGTTAAGAGCAGCATCATTAAATCAGGGCAGAAGCTTTGGGCAGATAACGTCAAAGACGGTGAGATGCAAGATGTGTTTCGGAACAAAAGCAGTGAAGAACAGGTGTGCAAGGAATGAAAAGGGAGTTGAGAAATGCAGAGACAATTTCTAAAACCAACTGCCTGTATAGAAAAGGTTACTAGTGAATGTAGAGAGGTAAGGGTGAAAAGTAATTGTAATGCAGCATGAAGAAATAGTGAGTAGATTGAAGCAGGCCCACTCCCTGTGAAATTCATGTTGTGCTAGGATTTGTTAGAAGTTGGGATATTCTTTTATTTAAACATGTATGATTCTGTGGGAGAGAATGGTAAAGCACCAAAGTGGTATTGGTTGTTTTTTGCCTGACTCACTAGTGTAATGTTCCAGTTTTCTGTGTCAGGGGTGGGAAAAGAATGTTCATATTTCATTTTTAATGGCAGGTTCTTGGTTATTTTTAAACTGGTAATTTTTGCTCCACTCAATTACAAATGCCACGCTAGACATTATAATGAATTATATTATTCTTGGGAAATGTGTGAAGTTCTTGCTCAGTAACTTCTTGTTTAAGGCTGTGAATAAATGGAAGTTAATGGAGTGTTCAGTGTAGCTGGTTTATGCACTAGGGTCTGAAATTATTAAATAGAAATATAGGGATAAGTGTGCATAAGGTTAAAGAAACCCAAAATAGTACAAACAAATGTAGCCCCTTTTTTCCCCCCTTAGATGGAGGCTGTGAATGGTATATTTGTGAAGGCTTTCAGCTTGTACTCAAGAAACAAGTGGAAGCTCTAGAAGCATTAGGAGTATGTCCACAAATGAAGGTATGTAGATGTCAGTGTGAATTGCACACTCTGTGTGTGTGTGTGTTACAAAAAATGGGATTTTAAAAGATCTTAATTTTTTAAGTGAATCACACAAGTCCCTGTTTAAAATCATTGAGCATATGAAATAAAAATTTGTTTCTCTGGTAATTTTAAAACCTATTTGATAAATCACAGTTAATAAAATTAGAGATGGAATATTATTCAGATTCCTGTGTTAGAAATTACGCTCTGTTCTCTCAGCAATTAATGATCTTGTAAACATTGTACCATTTGCCATCCTTTTTTTTTGTCAGGATGAAATTCTGTGCAATTTTTGGAGGTGTTACCTTCAGAAGAGCAAACAGGCATATTGCAAGAGACCAGCTGGGGAAACTGTCAAAGCATTATCAGTAAGTGAAAGCTCAAATTCTTGAGATGTTTGGTATCTTTTTAAAAGCAACAACAGAAATCTTCTTTGTTTAGGCGACATATCTTGCTGGTAATAATGTCACCTCAGTATGAAGGAGATCATATAGACAGGCTTGCACATGTCCATTTTATTGTTTTTTGGAGTTTTTTTGGAGTCTGTTTCAAGAGATTAATATTTCTGTGACTATTTGAAACTGCTTATTTAAAAGTTTTGCTTTGTCTTGACATAGATAATCAGTAAATACAAATGGCAGTGCCAAATGTATCATCAGCTGCCATCCTTTCCTGCCTGCTCTCTTGAAGTTACTCATGTGATCACGCTTTGATTCTGTGTTGCCAACTTTCTGGTCATTGTAGCAGATAGAAATGTAGTCACTAGAAGTTTTTTTATGCTGAGAAATCCTTGAAAAATACTTACTTTTTTTTTCCCCCCCACTTACTGGTAATTGGTGGAGTAAAATGTGAACAGTTTGGGTTTTAACTTCTGCTGTTAATTTTGCATCTGTCATGCTTTATGTGGCTTATTACGATCAAAACTGTAACTATGAGTAGCTAATACAAACATTTATTTACAAACCCCAGGTATGTGAGAGCAGTACTGATGTGGACAGTGATCCAGAGCGACCCAGCCTTCTGCACTTGCTGTCTCTCTCTGAAAGTGAGGGGGATCTGCAGACCGACTGCAGTTTTGCCTCATCAGTGAGCAAGGTCTCAGGTAGGAGCAGTGAGCTGAACTATCTGAAAACCAGTTTTTCTGTAGTTTTAAAATAGAAATAGATTTAAAGTGGATTTGTTTACAGTGAATTGGAGGAACTGGTTGGAAGTTGTAAAGTTTTCAGTCTTGTTTGACACTGTACTACTTTATATTCTGCCAGAAATAGAAGACTTCCTCCTCCAACCCCCACCCAAGGAGATAAAAGTTGAACAGGACCTGGAAATACAGTGGGAAATGCAGGAGGAAGTTCTGGTTTATAGCAAGTTTGCTCCATGTCTCCTGTTTGGAGTGGGAAAAAATTGCTGTTGTATCTGCCAAGCTAGATGTTCACAAACACAGCAGCTTTGAACCATATTTAACCAATTTTTTTGAGCTGTATTGAACCAATAGCAGATCTGTCTGTCATGACTTTGATGTTAAAAAACATGAGCTTGTTCTTTAAGGGGATGTATTTTTTTTTTCTATCCCATACATATATTTAGCTTTTTATTTTTTTTTCTTTGCATTATTTTGGTACTTCTATATCTTTTTTTTCCACAGTCTTTTTACTGCTTTCCCAATGACTCCTTCTATGAAAAATCATATTTTAGCATTCCATCAGTTTCGCTTTTCTGCTCAGAATAGCAGCAGGAGAATACCTACAGACTGCTGAACTTCTTCATTAAAATGTCATAGAGAATTGGAGTGTTAGGTTCTGCTGGGCAAGTGTAATGCCAGACAATGCTGCAATGCCTGATACTGGAAATGCATTGCCAGGCACATTTGAAAGCTTTTGCTTGTGTTTTAAACTTATGATTGTTTTCTTTCTTGCTTGCTTTATTCTTTGCTTGCTTTTCTCTTCTTTATCTGTCTCTGTGTTTCTTATTCATGTAGTATCCTTATGGCATGTTTCTGTTCTCCTGTGATATTGCCTCTCTGCCCTCAGAAGAATGCAGTCTTGTTTTTTCAAGCTTTTCTCTTTATATTGTAAAGTCTAGAAGTGGTAATAGAGTGAGAAATTTGATCAGCAGCAATTAGAAAACTCCAGACAGGGGAGGGAGGGGAAAAGGTATAAAAATGGTGATGCAAATTTTTTAAAATATTATATTAGAACCTTTCATCTTTATATATTAAAATGACAACATTTTGAGGTAAAGAGTCACTGTATGTTTGTGCATGCAGAATCTTGGATGTTATACAAATATAATACAGAAAGGAAAGAATTGAGTGAAGAATTTCTAGTGAAAGTAGTCCCTTGAATTTTCTTCCCCTTTTTAATGTCTAGGGTAACTCCTTTCTTCCTCAGTACGTGTGCCTTTTATAGGTCTGCTGCTTAAAGTTTTAGAACAGTAAGGTAGTCCTAACTAGGCCATAATTTATTGTCTTGGTTAGTTGTTTCAGAGATTGAATTCAGCTTCCAGTAGTCATCAATTTCACTAAAATCACTTGAAATAAGTTAAGAGTTCAGTGATACTTGAAGTGAATTTCAGTGAAATCAGACGAACATAGAAATAGTTTTGTCTATTGAAATTTAACATACGTAGGTGTGTTCTAGTCTATTGCAAACTCTTGTGAAGATTCATAAATATTTTCTTTGGGGTCGTTTCTGCTGAGCTGTTGTTGCTACAGACTAGAAACCTGAAACACCCTTCTTTCCTAAGAGGCTTGTCCAGACAGCATTTGGTTTTTTGTTGGTGTTTTTTTTTGTTATTTTTGTGTAGGGTTAATAGCAATTTCCACTGAGTATAGCACTGAGATATTGCTAGAGAAGCCTATAAAACTCTTAAATTATTAGCTGCATGTAACTGTGTGCTGTCATGCCATGCATAAGCTGGAAGAAATAAAAGGAAATTGTGTGCCATCATTAAGGCCACAAATATAATGAGGATTATTTTAAATAAATTGAGTTGAATGTGAAATTAACAATGAAGCTTCAGTCACGAAGCTGCCTTTAAGCACAAGTATCCATGTGAAAGGTGAAGCAGTTGACTCCAGGGATTAAAGCGATGCTCCCGTGTTGCTGCCGTTGCTGCCTGCCGCAGCTGTGCGTGCTGGGATGCGGTGCTCTGCACCAGGCGTTCGGGCCGGCTCGGAGAGCCTGCGCCGGGGCCCTGCGCCGGGGCCCTGTGCCGTGCCGTGCCGTGCCGGGGCCCTGTGCCGTGCCGTGCCGTGCCGTGCCCGCAGCGCCGGCTCCGGGGCCGGTAGGTGGCAGCGCAGCCCGGTTGGAGCGCGCTGTGCCGCTGTCCCGCTCCCGCGGGCGCTGTGTGTCCCGCGGGCGCTGTGTGTCCCGCGGGGGCTGTGTGTCCCGCTGGCCCTGCCGCCGCGCAGGTGTGCCTGTCGCCCGCCCGCGGAGCTGCCCGGCTCTCGGAAGGTCCGCGTTGTTTCCTGCGGCCTCTTTGCCCCGGCCCTGCAGCTCTCAGCTGGGAGCTGTGGATCCAGCTCTCGCAGTTCCTGGGTGAACGGGTGAACAGTTTGTGGGGAAGTGAAGTGAGGAAAATCTCTGCAGAGTCAATGCTGACATTTTGTGCCAGTGGGCTTTAAATACATTTTCCTTCATCCTGGCTGGGTCATGATGTAAGGAAGAGAGGCTTACAGGTTTTTGTTTTTGTTGTTTTTTTTTTTTTTTTAATTTTTTTATCCTCTTTTCCTGTACTCACAGGTTTCATTGCTGGAAAGGTTTCAAACTGATAAATCACTCTACTAAACAAAATCTTCTCTTTTCCCTGTTTCTCTTAGTTTTTAGTGATTCTGAGTAAGGAAGTAGAGAGGTTTGGGTGTTAATTTAATTGGGGTTTTTTTTCCCCACCCTCTTCACCATTTCCTACATTCTTGTTCTGAAGTTATTTCTTGGGCATTGAATTTATATACTTTTTTTAAAAAATACCTTTGTTTCTATAATTAGAGATTACAGGACAGATGGATTCAGGGCAGACTTTTAACATCGGTAACATTTCTGCAATGTAAATGACTTTTTCATTAAAGTCCTGTCTATGTTGAAGTTTAAAACTATGTTTTAATCCCAAACGCAGAGGCATTGATTTAAGTACATCAAATTTTCCCTTGTTTCCTCACAGTTCCTTTATCTCTCAAATGGAAAACAGTATTTCTGGCTCATAAATACTATTAGTTATATGTTATATAGGAATTAATGTCCTAGTCAAGTGGAATAGCATTTTGTGAAAAAGGTTTTCATCTCATATTGTGGTAGATTAATAAATTTGAGTTAAACTGTTTCAAAGAAAAGCACACAAGCAAAAAATTCAAGGCAATGATTTAAAATGTTACTAGTTGCTGAACAACTCTTGGATGCTCCTTTATCTTGTTTTTTGTACACATGGTTCATGTGTCTGTCATATAAATTGCTTTTTTTCTTTTCTTTTAACAAAAACCCAAGAAAGCACCTCTGTGTACTCTGGATCAGTAGATGGCAGCTTGTATTTAATGAAGAACCAAAAGGAGAAACTGAGGATGACGATGCCAATGACGCTTTCATTTTGTTACATGGCATTACTCTGGGTGAGAGAACCAATTACATTGTCCGAGCTCCTAAGGTATGAATAGTCTCTAGTGAGGAATTGTTACTTTTATAAGTAATAATAATTTTTTCAACAATGGGTCTGTACTTTTGCCCTCGTATGAATTTGCTCAGTAATAGTGAGAAGTTCTTTATATTTAGTTGGCTTGTATTTCCTTTGTCATAACCATTTGTGCAGCTGCTGTTGGAGGATATTCTCTGTTGATTGCAATGAATTTCAAAGACTGTAAGAAAGAAGGTTTTGGAGTTAGAGAAGTTTTTTATCCTTCTCGTTCAAAAATTCTTGAACTTGCTGGAGGTGTGTATGGCTACACTTCTGTGATATTTGCTGTTGTCAGCATGTCAGAATTAAATGAGTAAACATTCTCCAGGACTTACATCAGTGTCATCATGCAAACAATACCAGCAGTATACAGTGATCTGAAATGCAGCAAAGTAACTTCATGCAGTGGAGTTGAAATTAATATAAGAAGATCGTTTTGTCTTCATATCTTTGTATCTGTAATTATCGGAGTTCAGAATAATACCTTTTAATATGGTAGAAATAAATTGTTCTAATAATAGGGTTTGATGTTAAATGGAGACTGTCAGGCTACTGCTGACAATGCAGCTCCCTTCTCTCCCCTACAACAAGGCCAAGAACACTTTCCTCGTGGACTTTACTTCAGGAATGAAAAATAATTCATCAACTCTTTTGTTTGCAATAAATATTTTTAATCAGGCTGAAATAAGTTCAGAATTCCTAGATTTTCCTTGGAAAACCTTTTGTTTTCTGATACCCTTCCTTAACAACTGTTTAAATACTGGGTATTTCTAAACACTTGATGAAAAAATATTACCTGGCCAAAATATAAGGAATAGAAATACTCAAGTAAATACATTGGCCAACCAAATTGAAAGCTCAGACAAAATAAGGGAAAAACTGTTTTAAAATGCAATGCTTTAATTTTTATTTTTCAAATATGTAACCTGTGAGTTAAAAGGCAAGGCAGTGGGTACATTGTCCCCCAGCTGTGCTGCTTACAACTGGTGTAGCTGCTGAAAGTGTGATGAATGCAAGGGGCTTTTTCCCCCAGAGTGTGATGTTCCATGGTAGCTTCTCTCCTCTGGTGTGCCTCTGCACTTTTCTAGCTTTGTACAAGCTTTCCAAGAAGGATGGATATTCAAGGATCTTTTTTGCAAGTACTTTCCAAAAGGGGAGTTTTTTGTCTTGAAGTACAGTAGTTACTACTAGATAGTCAATTGCTATGCAAAGCAATTTAACAGTTTGATTTTACTCTAGGGGTGGCTGTTGCCTTCATTGATCAGAGTTGCACAAACCACTGCATATTTGCATAACTGGATATGCTATTGCATAAAAGGTGCTTGTAAACTTTTTGTTAAAATGCTATAATATTCAGAATTCAAACTAATACCCTGCAATACAAAAGTATTTATGAAGTAGATTAAGAAATAGTAGAACTCAAAAGTAGTGCTCAATAACAAGATTTTTACTGGCTACATTCTTCCTTAGGAAATTCTGTACGAGTCAGAACTACTATAACATACTCTGTAGTTTTGTGAGTGATTAGCAAATAAATAATGTAAAACCTGTCTGATAATGTTTGTATGTAGCAAAAATCCAGTTAATAAGTTACAATTTCTGAGACAGACCAACTGGTTCACACTAAAGAATTATTAGTTACCCCATTCTCTTTGGAGAGAAAAATTAGTAATTAAATATATGTTCTTTGGTTATTGTATCTTGGAAACTGTCTCTGGAAGCATTGTTGGCTCATACCAGGCAAAGACATCTTCACATGTTTCTGTCTTAGTACAATGGTGTGGTTGGAAGAAAACCCAACCAAACAACAACTGTTGAAGTCAGCTGTCAAGAGGGAAGATAGATAGTTTTGTTTGCATATGAATGGTAAGTTATTGTATTTGGCACTTTAAAAATTGGAGACTGCAGAAAAGATCCTGGAAAAAGAACCTGGAGACTATCCTTTGGACTAATATCTTTAAGAGATGAGCACATTTGAATGGATTTAGAGAAAACATGAAAGCAGTAAAAAGGTTAGAAAAAGATTTAAAAAATCAAGTAGCAAATATAGCACAGAAAGGCATAATCTAAGACTAATAATTGGAAATTGAAATAAGATTATTTGAATGAGAAGATATAATGTAATTGGATACAATTTAGGTGTGTAAGACTGTGTAAATCACAATGATTCAGTAACTTTAAATGCACTGAACATATGAACTGGATTAAGTACAGAAAGTGAAGTTTAAAAGAATGTTATTTGTATTGCAAAGTTTTACCATGATATGATAGTTATATAAGACTGTAATTACGTTATCATGCTTCCCTCCCTACCCTTAAGGTCTTGTCCTTTCAACAAGTTTGATGAAGAAGTAGAAAGAATTTTAAATGGCATGAACTACCATAAAATACTTGTTTTCTGACTTCTGAATATTTAAGTTTAAAAAATCAGACAATGTTCACATTTTTGCATGCATTAAGATACAAAATAACGACAGACTGAAGATGAAAACTATGCAGAGAAAGCATTAAGTATTCAGCATTACCTTTTAAGTCTTTGTAGGCAAATTGTTTTATTTAAACCAGATGAATTAGAGTTCTGTTTAAAGTTCTGCCTTGTTTTTTCCTCAGTTTGGTTTTCTCTGTACCCTGAAGTCAGCTGACTAC
Organism: Onychostruthus taczanowskii; assembly: GCF_017590055.1. Lineage (NCBI taxonomy): Eukaryota > Metazoa > Chordata > Aves > Passeriformes > Passeridae > Onychostruthus > Onychostruthus taczanowskii. Next base: position 9,115,949 of record NW_024497629.1, on the reverse strand, counting down.
CACTCCTCCCTTGTGATACATGCTTAGGCACTACGGTCGGGCAATCTGCCAGCTTTTAAAGGATTTACAACACCAAAAATATACTCCTCCTTGCTACTTGACACACTTAGCAGAAAAACACTACAATTACCTCCTCTGACAGGAACATTTTGATTTAAAAATAACGCTTTCAACAGCATTCTACTCATGTCTGTGCTACACATTAAATCCTTTTCCATTGCGAATAGTCTAACAGTATTCCATATGATGTATATTATTCATCTAAATAATAAAATAGTTGGGTTTTGGAAAAGGTTTCAAGGTGCTAGATTTTTGAGATTCTGAGAAATAATGCCTTTCAAATGAGGTTATACCTAGTTGTGCTGGCAAGACTAAACTTACAATCAGTTTGTGGCATTACTGTGGCTTTCACAAATGCATCACTTCCTTCTAGCATGCTGAGGACCTAGGATTTTTTTCATACTTGGGCCTTATTAATGTATGTTGCTGCTGTAATTAAAAGAACATGGACTGTGTACTGCATCTGCCAGTCAAGTTTTCAAGCACCTCCCTGATGGAACATAGTCCCTCAGGTGTTTTGGCCATCTGTCTGTTAAATGAAAGGTTTGGAGGAACAGCAGACAAAAGAAACTGTTCTGAAGTGCTATTCCAAATGTGGACTTCTGGATTAAGTGTTAAAACTTGCATCATCAGCACATTCTATTCACAACAGGGTATTTGTGCTGTACTTTTAGAGTGTAAAAACAACTTTTAACCTGAGAAAAAAGAGCATTCTTTCTTTTCTGCAGACAATAATTTTAAGCCAGAAAAGATATTATTTTTAAACAGTTGCAGTGCTTTGACTTGGAACAGCCAAATTAGTGAAACCTTTTTTTTTTAAATGTTTTGGTGGACACTGCTTGTCTCTTGCAGTGTAAGGATGTAGTTTCAGTATCAGTTTAACCTGCTCCAAGTTTTTGTTGCTGTGGTCTTGCATAAACATTCCTGTTTTTCTCTTGCCATGGATACTAGCATTCATGCAGTTTATGGTTTATTAGGTGAAAGAAGTAGATCTATAGAAGATAAATATTGTAAAAGAAAGGTTCACTGGACATTTTAGTGCAGGTTGGTGTGCTTCACTGCTGTCCCTTTCTGCCTCGTGCTGGCAGCAGTGTTCCTGCAGTCATCTGAGTCTGTTGGAGTGAAACTCTGAAGAGACTAATTCCCAATCTCATACTTTGGGAAGTCACACAAGTGCTTTTGTCAGCAGGGAGGAGTGTGCAGCAGGGGACTGAAGGAGGGTGGGATTTCCCATTTCAGAGGCCCAAGCTGTGAGGGTGGTTTGGCTACATCACCACTACACCACACCCCAAACAAGGTCCTGATTCTGTTCTCTTCCAGCTGCTGCTCTGCTGGCTCAGGCGTTTGCTGCTCTCAGTGTCTTGGTTCCAGGCCTTCATATCTGACAGCTAATGGTGTGATTATGCCTCAACATGTGTCAGCCAAAGCTTATCATCAGCTGAGCCAGTAATGCATTACTGTTGCTGAAAGGGGAAGGTCTTGCTTCCTTTTTTTCTTTACTCCTGCCTGTGTGATGCACCCCCTTCCCTCTGGTGGCTGTTTCACTTTTAGGGCCATCTGTGAGCCTCTTCACGGTTTGTTAGATGATGAAAGAAGCCTTGCTGGCAATAGGGTAACAGGTGGTTTTCCCCTGCTGTTGTGATTTACATTTGGGGAAGAGATGAGCAACAGCAGCTCATGGCTGGTTCACAAGGAGAGAGGTCCTGCTAGCTGTGTTGAGCTTTTAGTTTGGCTCAATCAACTTTGTGAAACCATACCTGAAGCTTATGTTCCTCAGTGTAGTGGATGGCTGAAAGGAGCTAAGGAACAGATGTGCCAGCTGCTCAGCAGGTCAGGCAGGGTGGTGACAACCAGCAGTGGGGGCTGCTTTGGAGAACAGCCTCACAGGAACCCAGTGCACATCTCCACTCAGGGTGGGGAAATGCTGTTTCTGCTGGTTGAGGAAAGGTTGAAATTTCCTTAGCAAAATGATCATTACACAATTTGATTAGAAAGGACTGTGCACCACCTGTTACTTCTTCACTTAAAAGGCTAATAAGCAGAGCTTTGGAACAAAGGCTGTTGGGCAATATGATTTTTCATGTTGCTGTTATTTTTCAGGAACCATTATAAATTATTCTGAGAGTTTCAGTCAAGAAATGCACTTTTTATTTTTATCCTGGGTTTGACTCATTTTTTTCAATCAAACTGAACATTTAGGTAAGACTGCTTAAAAAAAAAAGTAGACTGTAGCTGTAAACTTTGCAGTAACTAGCTTTTAAACAGAATTTTGGTCAACTTCAGTAGATACACACCACATTGATGAGGCACAGAACAGGGAGATAGCGGGTAGGCTTGTGAATTGCTGTAGGCTCAGAAGGAACATTAAATATTTGTAGACCAAGAAGTTACTAATCTATGTAGCAAGATCAGAGAGGTCCTGTGCAGATAACACTCATCAGCAGGGGAGAAAATTGTTTTCAGTCCTGATATCAGAGTCTTCTCTGTTTGTAATGTTGACTTACTCAGGTTTAATGTACTCTTTTAACAAAATTGGTTTGGAGAAGAGGATACGGAAAGGTGTTTCTAGCTTAGTCCTATGGGAGACTGCCAGTGTGCCTTAGTGTGGAATGGGTGTGTTGCCTTGTGAGGATGTGTGCTTGTTCAGTGCTTGCTTGTCCTATTGTGAGTGTCTGTTAAGATGATGGATAAGAGGAGGGGTTTGGTGTAGTGATGGCTTTTTATTGGTATCTGTTGTTAAGTCTCATCTTTTACATGTATGTGTGTGTGTGTGTATTCAAGAAAAATGTCAAATAATACTGTCAACCACTTACCAAAAGCAATTTTTAACAACAAAGATGCATTATTTGTGTGCAAATAAGAATTAAACTATTTTTATTTATTAGTATACAAAACAATTTCTATTCATCCTTCAGTAATACTGTTTTTGAAAAGTATCATAATAGAAATGTAAGTAATGTGGCTTCAGTTCTATGTGTCCACTCATCATTCTGTGATTTTCTTCCCTGTCACGTTACCTGATTCATACTCCTCCAGCATAAAGTCTGTGTTTTAAAAGGAAAATTTACTTAAAGCTTTAGAATTTTGAAAAAAAAAATTCATGCCATTCAAAGAAGGCTTAAAGCAGTTCAAGAAATGCAGTACTTGAAGAATGTGCCAAACAAACTCCATGTAAGCTTGCTGATTGTATGCTTACTGCCATAATGTTATCATTTGTCAATCACATCTGAGCTTGAACTTAAAAGCCTGTTAAATGATTGAACTGGTTTTTGTTCTGTGGAGCATTTCCAGTATGTAACTTCAGGTTGAATTGCTTAGGTAGCATAATACTGATGTTATTTCAAATCAGAAGTTGATTAATATACGTATAATATATAATAAACGTATGAATTTGTTATCTTATATATTATTTTGATTTGGTCTTTATTTTTTTAAATGCAGGTTTGTTGTTGAAGGGCATATTCCATATATGAATGTTTTCCAGTATTTTCCGGAGAAAATGAAGTTATGTGGACTTGATCTTAAGATCTTTTGTGTAGAGGTAATTTTTTTCTTAGAGAAAAAGTTAAAAAAACCCCCAACCAAAACCTAGTTATTTAGTGGTATTTTAATTATTTTGGTCAGTGTACTAATCAATTGATTAAATCTATTGTTATGTAATACGGTTCATGTTTCACAGTATTGGAGCCTGGCAGAAACTAGTGCACTCTGTGGCTTGGAGTGTTTTAATCTTTAACCAGTGTTATTAAACTGATTACCTAAGTTAGAATGAAATCAATAAATATTTGTGGAGAAAAGGGTACTCAGAACTTCTCTCAAAACACTCAGAAATAGGGTTTAGCTTCAAGTGTAAGGGCCATATTTTATCCCTTTTGGTGCTTATTTGAAATATCTCTTGAATTTTTTTGTAATTCTGTATTCTTTTAATAAAATGTGGTTTAGATGATATCCCTTGTTCTGTTCCTTGCTGTACTGATTGAAGTATATCAAACCTAAAATCTACATAAGGGAATACAGCTCGTCTAGGAAATTAATAGTAATGGACAGTCTTGAGTGAAATTTAATTTCCCTTATTTAAGAGTCTTATGTATTGTGGTAACAATTGCCAGTGACGTTTCTGTTGCAGATAAAAATGTATTACAAATTTTTGAAGTGTGCAAATAAAATCTTACCTTTAAGAGCAGAAAGCAGCAATTCTGCCAAGCCCTCACTGATGATGTTGCAAGTAACATTACCATTCTCCAATACGTGGCTTATATTCAGCAGGTCATGAGTTGTTCAGGAGTTGTGCCTTCAAGAAGTTTTAACATTTATATTATTTTTGGTTTTATGTTACTGCTTTCCTGTCTGGATAAATGAGAATTATGACCTCAACTTCAAAAAGCAGAAGATAAATTTAATACAAAACCTCTTGATTTCTTTATCTTAGATATTTCCTTAACAGAAAAGATGTTAGGTTGAAATATGAGTATAAACTTGATTTTAAGTCTTTGTCCTTCTTTGCCTCCATCTTCTGGATGAGTTTTTGTTTTATGAATTGCAACTCTAAAGCTTGTGCCATACCTGAAAGTGGAAGAACTGGTTTACCAAGAGGAGATGAGTTTCCTTCGGAGGATCTTACTGTTTCCTTTTAGGATAGGGCTGCTCCCTTCACTTCCAAAGCATAAGTAGATACTCCCACTAACCAAGTAATCTCTTAACTGTGTTTTCACTGAGATATATTGGTACAGTTCTGTAAGCTTACTGTGCCATTTGTTTTCCAGCCACTCAATTATTATTGTGGCTTCCTCTTTTTAGAAATATCTGCTCCTTACTCTACCTTCAGTGTTACTTTAGTAAGGCATCCTCAGTTGTATTTAGTTTTAATGATTTTTACTACATCATGAGGCTGATAACTGCAAAATCCTTACTAGCTCTTTCCTACACCTCATTTTCTTGCTGGAGCACTGAGATTACCAATGTCTTACTGTGTCTAGATTTGGCATCTGAGTTTTGAGAAATTCAAGAGATGAGGTTATTGTCCTGGAGCAGGAAATGAGATTGTGTAATACTCCATTCTGAAAATATAGCTTACATTCTTTTCTGCTTTGCTCTGGATAGAATATTTTGTAGACAATTATCTTAAAAACCTTTATGATATTATGGCTGTTATAACCAGGCATGTAAGTTGCTATAATGCCATTATTTGTTGCACTTCAAGTCTGGTGAATATAAGCTGCAAACATGTTCCAAAATATTTATAACTGACAGGACTATTCCATATGTCTCCTTTTTAATTTTGGATAGATTTTTAGTGCATTTAGTTGTGTCCAATGCAGCCCAAATTTGAATCAAGAAGTAATTTTGTTACAGTAACTTGAAGGATGTGATATCATACTAAATATTGCTTTATCAGTTAAGTACAGATGAAGCCTAACTTGATGAGGCTCAACTTGTATGTAAATATTCTAAGTGTCTTAAAGACTTTTTTTAGTAACAATTTCCCACATACCCAAAATATACTGAATTTGTACAAGGTTGGAATTGTTACAGGTGTTAGGAACATAAATGCAACATTATTATGAGGTGAGTCATCTACTTTCTGTGTAGTGGCATGTATACATGCACCAAGGGTTTTTTATGACTTGTCACTTAGTAGTAGTTTTCCATGTGCAAGGAATGGGACTAGTTTCAGGCTTCCCATCTGTGATAAATTTCTGTGTTGTGTAATTTAGAAATGGAGTCTGTGTCACTGACAGTTTTTCCCTGTGTTGCACACTGTTTAGCAGTTAGAGGTGATTGCAGTATCTGCTGCACAAGGAGAGATGAGAGCTGGAGGTTTATCACTGAGGAGGGAAGGCTGGGGATGATGTCAGTAATGTGTACAAATGTCTGTCAGGAGTGAGGATGGCGTTGGTCTTTCTTCTTGGTGTGTGCAGTGGAAGGACAGCAGACAACTGAAATACAGGGCACAAACTGGAAAACAGGAAATTCCATTTGAATATTAAACCTTTTCACTGTGTAAGGGTGATTGAGTGCTGGAACAGGGAACCCTGGGACACTGTGGAGTCCCTATCTTCAGAGGTGCACAAAACTTGATAGGACACAGTCCTGAGCAGCTTGCTGTAGTTGATCCTGCCTCAGCAGTGGTGTTGGACTCCATGTATGCTCTCCGGAGGTCCCTTCCAACCTCAAGTATGCCTTGTATTTGATTCACCTTTTCAGTATAGGTGGCAGATAGGCCCTTCATATTTTGGTAGTGGAACAGCTAACAAGAAGGGCATAATTCTTCGTTCTGCTAAGACTGAACTTTATTTAAAATACCTGCCACAAAGGTATGGTTGTGTCTGAACACTTCTGTCCAGAGGTCTGGGAGCTCTGGGCATGACTGTCTCATGAAGAGAAGAGAAGAGGAGCCTCCAGATCTCTGTATTATCTTTAATCATGATGTATAACTGTTAGACTGGTGTCAGGGCCTAGCTGGAGGTAAGTACTACTCAAAAGCGTTTTCAGAAGGATAAAAGTACTTTATAGAAGATCTTTAAGAAAAACAAGTTGTTTATCTTCCATATGTATTTATCTTTCCATTGCTCTGAGTCAGTTTTCTAAGCTTTTACTTAATTAATCGTCTTATTTATCCCTTCCTCTATTAAATCATGTGTATATTAGAAATTCGCTCTTAGAAAATAGGTTTTACCTGAAGTTACAGTGCGAGGGTTAACAGGGCAAACAGCAGCAGCAAGATGCTCCTGTTTTGTTCAGAAGTTCTAGCTTCCCAGTACAAGGAAGGAAGAGCAATATTTCCTTTTTCTAAAACAAGTATTCTTACTCCATTTGATTAAAATCTTTCTGTATGTATGAGGAAGAATAAGATATATAAGTTTTTGGTTTTGTTCTGTGCAGGAGGTCAAGGGTTTTTTCTTGTATTTGCAGATTGTTTAACTACAGTAGTTCTCTGCTCATCCTAAGGCTTGTGCCAGTAGCCAAGACATCTTTGAAAAGTGCATCTTTTCTCCTTTAGGTGGAAGTCAGCTTTGTTCCCTTTTTAATGCATATATGATATCTAGGATTTTAGGATATCTATTTCTTTTGAAACCCATTAGTATAGGAATTAAAATGTATTTGTAAATCATCAGTAGTATATATGAAGTTCACTGGATAATTTGTTTTCAGCTTGTATTATTTTATTGATATAATCTGTCTTCCAGCTGCACAAAAATTCCCTCTTTTATTTCTGCATGAAGTAGGGATATATCTTTAAAATACACATCCTCCACTTTGCTTTTAGGGATTTATCTTTATCCTTATACAAAACTGATTAAACCATCCCTTTTGCCTTGAAATATCAACAGCTTGTCTTTGCCTTAGGTCTGTCTTGCCATGCATTTTTGACTTGGGACTGTATACCCAATTATCTTTCAAGTATTTTTTTCTTGGGCTTAACAGTTGATTGTGCTTTGCTGCCTCAAATTTACCTTTAGCTTTCATTACTTTTATAAAACACACTGTTTTTCTGTGTATTTTACCTTTAACGCATTGTAAGTGGATTTTTTTTAATGTCCAAAAGTCCAGTGTCCAATGCTTCGTTTTGATTCTCACGTTCTTCATGCACACACAAATTTAAATATATGTGTATATATAGGTAAGCAGGTCACTCCCATGGATGTTGGGCAACGTGATTTACTGAAGTACTGAAGATAACAACCGTGTCACTTTGGAGTATGTGCTGTGTGCAACAGGATAGGTGTAGTCTCATAAGCATCTTTCAGATCCTGTTGTGCTAAAGAGCTTTGGAAATTATTGTCTCTGAATGCACAAGTATCTGGACTTGGCAAGGAGCATGATGTGTGACCTAGACAAGTTCCCTTCTCTCAATCTCTTCTCCAAATTTAAAAAAATCTTTAGGAAGAAACAAGTTAAGAATCTCTTTTTTTTCCCCCCAGGAATGGGGGCGCCGGGAGAAAGTTGATTTTGGTGGGTTAGTTGAATTCTGTTCAGACCTGTCTACCAAATTGTCCCTGAAGACAAAAGGAATGGGTATTTCCTGAATTGTCCTTGTTACTTCTTCTTCTTCTGCCCTGGGGTGTGGTCATGGAATGGCTTCTCTCTGTAAGCCTTTCTCCATTCCCCCTCCCCCTTCCCTTTCTCTTAGGTGGAAGTAGCTGCACAATTCTAAATCCATATGTTTTACAAGGCCACTGAATGTTTTAGTGTTGATGGTATCGTTGAAACACCTTGCTGCCTAGGTATCTTAAAAATACTTCCTTTTTTGTTCTGTAATTCAACTCCATCCTGTCTTTTTTCGTGGTTTTTGTTTGGTTTGTTTTTTATCATCCAGAGTATTGCTGCCTATAACAAGCAATGTACTTATTTAAAAAGATTTGACCTTTCCAGCATGATAAAATTGCCATCTATACTGCTTTTTAATTGTCTTAGTATAGCTTTTTTTTGTTTCTTTTTTACACATCCAACTTCCAAGTTACATTAACAGAAGCACTGTTTAGTTTGAATTCTGCTCTAGTTTGCCTATTTCTGTCCCTGGATGTCTTGATTCTTAAATTTCTCCTAGTGTTACTCCTCAGAATTTTCCGTGATACAGAAACACTTTCCAAACTTCCAGCTGAGAATGATGTTAGCATTCTTCTTTACCTTTGCCTGTGGAAAATTCTTGAATGCATCCTGCTAAAGCAGCAGAAATATACTCTGCTGGTAACAAATCACTGTGGTGGGCAAGAGAGGTGAATCATGAAACTCAAAATCACATGTCATGATTTTTTCCCTTTTATCCAACCTAACTGGAAAGTTTCTTGTTCTCACCTTCTTGCTGATACCTTGCTTCTTTCAGGTTTAATGGTTTATCATTCTACATTAAAATTATGTTTCTTTCTGTGTTGGGTTAGGCCAGTAGCTCTGGGCAGCTCCATTGTGTTCAGTTAAATAAGGACTTTTAATTAATGCTCCATTATGAACTGATGGTGGCTTTGATGGAAAATTGAACAGTTTGAAAACAAGTGTTTGCTGCTCTATAATTCATCCAAGGCTTTCCTTTCCCTAATGGTGACCTGTGATAGGTGTTGAAGTAGATGCTATGATGTATTTATAAAGTAGACTGGAAATTTTCAGCTCTTTTGAGAATATACTAGTTGAGCCTAAAGTGTTTTATTCTGTATGATGCTTTGGCTTTATTTTATTTGTGTTGGAGGAGTACATACGTTGCTCTTATGCATTTACACACACACACCTTCCCTAGCTTGGATTATTAAATTTCTTTCCTCTTTTATTTAGGAGTGAAAGGTTTCCCTGAAAAATTGAGAGATGATCATTCTTCTCTATTCCGCCTGGGAACTTCCCAACTCTTTCGTTTCTTCTTTTACAGTATTCTATAGTTTGTATTTTCTTTTTCTTCTTCTCTTCAATTGTTTTAAATGTTGCTTGGTTTTATTCTTGGCAGCACTTTGGTATCTATATTTCTCTAGCACTAATCCTTCTGTCACCCATCTTTCTGTGTCAGCTTCAATCTCACGTTTGTTGATGATAGAGATCTGATTTCTGAGATGAATTTGCTAGGCTGCCCCTTTGCTAGCAAATCAAGCATGCTTCTGTTTTGCTGCTTTGTTCTTCATGATGCTCTTTCCTGCAGAGCAGCTCTTGAGTTTTGATTAAAGTATGAGTTACGTTCTTCCAGTGAGACTTAATGGTAATTTTTATTTGGTTCCCCTTTAACTTTACTGTGAAAAAGGTTTTTCAGATCAGCTTCTTACGGGAGCTGGATCTTCAGTCCACTCTCTCCTCTTCTCTCCTGACCTTACAAAGGTTGCTTGACTGACAGGATATTTTTAGCTTCTGTTTTCCCCATTGCCATAGTATTAATATGTTCAGGATCTATGCCAAGCTAATCATTCTACAGTTCCTGAATCTCCCCTTTTACATTTTTTTAAATACTGCATATTAAAGTGGAGAGCCCTTTGATGTTTAGAATTTCTTAAGATTATTTAAAAAACAACATTTGTGTTTCAGAGAACTCCTCAGTTATTTCCTTGAAGCTTCTTGTGTGTAAATTATCTGGGCCTCTCCTTTGTGAAATACTCCATTTTATCAGATAGTGGTTTGCTTTTCTGCAGACATAATTTTTCCCTTCCTTACATGTGATTTTAATGCAATGGATTCATATTCTTTTTCCAGCTATAGCACAGTCTTGCTTTTCTTCCTATTTCATTACTTACCTATTTACCTGGCATTGAAATGCAGGATTTTTGGGTTGTTTTTGGGTTTTAAGTTTCCCTGCTGCTTACAGCTTAGCCACCTTTACATTGTGTTTCATTGCAGAATATCTGTAGTTTCTTGTATTTTTTTTTTCATCTAGGAGATTGTCTCTGAGCGCTGCAGTCAAATGCCCCCCCTATGCTTCAAAAGGGGGATATTTTTTAGTGGTTTTCCTTTTATCCAATTATCCCACAATAAAAAGAGGAATATGGCAGATCTGTCTGGGAGTGTAGTGACTTACCAGGACTGTATTTGCAAAGGTCTACTTGTGAACAAGTTTTAAACTCGGGACTTGTATCCTTGTGCAGTACTACCCAGTGTGGGACTTGTCTTTTACGGTATAAATGACAATCATTTATGTTACAATATGATTATATGTTCCAGAGTTTTACTATTGCAGATGGGTTAAAGATATGGAACCTCACATTTATATCCTTTCTGTCATTCTCTTCATTACAGGCAATATTACAATCAGGATATGGTTGTTAATACTTGTACCATATAAACACTTTGTGCCTTGTGACCGTCCAACAACTCAGCAGCTCAGTAAAACTGCTTTGAATTACATGGGGATGTGCCACAAAAATGTATGTGAATCAATTCAGCTTTGTTCAAGCATAGTAAAAGCCATTTTGTTTTGTAAATTTAGCTGAAAAGTTTAAGTAATTTAAGACGCCTCCTGATTTTGATTTCCCTGTGAATGTTGGGGGCAGAAGAACTGTCAGGTAGCCTGGAGGAAAACATAAAAATGGAGGGTTTCTCATGGATTAAGGAAAGACAGTTGCTCTGTGATTTGACAGTTACCTGCCGTGTACAGCCAAAAGCAGGAATTAGTTAGTCCTTAGCTTTCAAGCATAATGGCTCAATTTTAGAAAGAATTTGGCATTCAATCCCCAGTAATTTCTAATAATTTCTACCAGTTACAAAGTTTGAGAGGGTTCTTGTAAAATATGCTGCTAGGATTGGTTCAATAATTCATCTGTCTTCTGACCAGAAGTAGCTTCAGTATTATGGGTTTATGGAAAACTAATTCTTTGAATTTACAGTACCTAATAACACAAGGAAACTGGCACTCCTGTATCTGAGTGTATTGCTTGGCTTATTCACATTGGAAACACTGGTTTGCATTTTGGTTTAGATACCTTGAGCTGTTTTTGTTTTGTTTCCTGCAGTCAGAAGCATATCACAGATATTTTACTGTGTTTGAAGTGTATAAACTTTAGATAGGATCTTCCCTGGGAAGCTTTGAAAAGTAGCTGCTCTCTCACTTACTGAAAGTGTTTTCATTATGTCACATAAGTGTAGATAGCCAGGAAGGATAGCGATTAGCAGAGGGACTGTTATTAGAGTACTGATACTTCTCTCTTCTTACCTACACTCAGCTTTTCTGGAGGTCTGTGCAAGCTTGCAAAGCTTGAAAACAAAGCCTAAGGACTTTTTCATCATTCTTTTCAAACTGAAAGAATTAATAATCTTCTCACATAATAAAAGATCATTGGTGACCCTCATTGCACCACAGAGAAGAACGAGTTCTGTCCTTCAACCATGAAGTGCTCAGGGAAAAGCAGAGGGGGTGGTGTTACTTAGGAATGTCTGTAGAGTGTTCTGCTCATAGGTCGTGGCATAAATTCATATGAAACTGTAATATTGACCACTGAAGATCCTTGGAAATCTCACTATGACTGTTTTTAGCATCACTAAAAATATAGGTACTTGTCTTGCTCTTCAGGCCAATGTGTCCCTTCAGTTTTCTCCTGTAATTCCTTGATTTGTACCCTAAATTGGATGGAATGTGCATGAGTGCTTTCATACAGCAAATGATAGTTCATTCTTTGTGAATGTTTTATATCAAATATGCTATTTATGGTACTGTAATTTCATCAACTTAAAAGCAAAGGATTAGAATTTGCTTCATTACTGAGTTTGAGTATGTGAATAGAAGTTCATAAACCTGAGAGTATTTCTTAAGTGCTGGTGTTTCTTTAGTTGTGGGTGTGGATTTAGTCTCCTAATTATAGTACTCTTCTAGGAGGGACAGGTGAAGTGAATCACTGTTCTAAGGCTTTATGTTTCTTGTGCCGCTGTCTAAGGAGTGAAATTCATTGTATACTTTGGTATTGTGAATATTGTGTGAGGTCATTGTACTGAAATTGTTATTGTGGAAATTATTTATAATGTTTGGTGACTGTTTCAGTGTTGCTAATTTGGTAGATGATAACAATGCCATGCTAGTAACATGTTAAATAATTTCTAGTCTGAAGATGTTTTTTAAGTAAAATGGTCTGATGACCATTTTTGATGAATAAAACGTGTAGGAAAAAGTAAAATGCATATTGCTGATACATGCAAAGATTACTTACACAGGCAGAAGGAATTTTTAAAGAAGAATGATAATTTTGAAAAAAAAATCCAGTGTAAACAAATGTATACCTACAATTTCCTTAATTTTCATCATTCTATTCAGTCTTTGGTTTTTTTTCACTTTTCCTCGCTTTTTTTTTCCTTAATAAAATTCTGAATTCTGTGTAAGCAGTTTGGAATAAGTCAAAGATTCCCCTTGTTGCATCTACTGAGATATATAATCTTGGACCTTCATAGAATACAGATGGAGAAATACTGCTTGAAATTTCTCAGACTTCATTCTTGTCCAACAGCTAACATGAATATCTTTATTCTAGGTGGAAAAAAATAGTATTAAATAAAGAAAAATTGGTTTGCAGTGTTCTCAGAAAGCTGGTGTTATCAATGCTGCTATGTTCAGGTACCAGCCTTACTTTAAATACCTGTGTGATCTTAATGATACAGGTTTCTGTAATCTCTTTATGATGCAGTTTTTGAACATGCAGTTGTTTTAGACCAGCTATATTAGAGTTATTTTCTAATAACTCCTGACTTCTAATGAAGAATGGAGATGAAAAAAAATTTATGTTAATGTATGAATCTATAATGTACTGTATCTTAAATACTATATGGAGTTTTGATTGGGTGTTCTTGCTTTTCTTACCCTTCCTTTTGTTGCAGAAGAACTGAGAGGTACAGAGAGTTGCAACAAGGATTATCAAACAGGGACAATTTTCTTACAAGAAACAGTATTATCTACTTATCTTTCTTTCTTCTTTCAAAGAAGAGGTGACTAAGAGGAAGATGTGGTGATAGTTTGTAGAACATGTTCAGGAGGCAGTTGTTCAATGCCTCTTCCAATTCAAGGACTGGGAGGTGTCAGCAGAGGTTGCTGGTTTAGAGTTTCAGAATCAAGCAGCAGGAGATGTGGCTTTATGTTTTGTGGGTAACTGGTGAAACTCCTTGCCTTAAATGATGCTCTGGATGTTAAAAGGGCCAGATGCTGACTGTACAAATGTCACGGAGGAATAGAGTTCTGGAACAAAACAATAGCGAGATCCCACTGCTGAGTCAGCCACAAAAGGTATAAAGCTGGACAGATGTTTGGTAGTGTTGTGGCTTGCTTGGTTCTTAAATTCCTCCCTGCACATTTTGCTTGCTCGCTTCTGGGTGCAAGGCTAAATAGATTATTTTGATTGATGTGGTGCAGTCACTTTTTTTTTTTTTTGTTTGTTCTGGAGTTTCAGTTAGGTTTTCTGTTTGTGGGTTTTGTGTTCTGGGGAGACTTTTTTAAAGATCGTAAAACTCCATTTTTCATTAACTAGTTATCTTAGAACAACTCTTTTAAAGTCATAGTTGAAGCCTTTAAGTTAACTAAGTATGGTCTGATAAAGTTTCACATTTAGAGATCTCAGAGTGTTTCTTATTCAACTTGAAAAATGTTGAGGAATGATTAAATGGTAAAAGTATACAAAATAATTGCATGAAAGGGGAATGTCTTGCCTACACCAAAGAATTCTAAGCAAATTGCTTAAGCAAAACTTTGCTATTTGAAAAATAGCTTGTATTTTTCTAGTGACCTTTTGGTTTGTTTTGATGGAGGAACTGTAAAGGAATTGCTTGTCTAATAACTCACAATGTAAAATTCCTTACTGTTGAGTAGTAGTGATATCCTAACGCCAGAAGGAAGCAGGAACACTTGCAAGAAGACTGGCCTAGAAGTGTGGCAAGAAGAGAAACATGAAAAGCCATGTAAGAATAAATTAATTCTAGGTCATGGGGGAGCCATCCTGGGCTGACAGGGACCACATCTTCAGGGGTTTTGCACTTCACCCTTAATATTTCTGAACAGTCTTCAGTTCTGTACAGTCCTCTTTTGGCCCTGACAGCAAGTACAGGTCTTGATCTGTGAACAGGTTAATACTCTATCTTCATTTCTTTGAATACTGATCAAAGTTTTACAATTAGGCATATGAAATTTAGGAATTACTGAAGAAAACATGCATTCAGCTGAGACTGTGTAAGTGCTCTAGGGTGTAGTCATTACAATTTCATCTCATAGTGTATCTGAACCAAGATAGCGTCTTAGTTCAGCATGCAGGAAGTAGAGAGCTGCTCTGAATCTTTTCCTTTTCTTCATTTGATATGGAGTTCAAGCCTGCATTAGTACAAGCCATGTGAAACCAACTCAGTTGCAGAACATTTGGTCCTTTCTCCTCCTTTGATGCTGGTTGTTCCCCCTGGTCACAAGACTGCTGCTCCTGCTGGGCTGGGCCCTCACGGCTGGTGTTGTGCATCTGTCCCAAGGTGGAAAACTGGGACAAAGACACTTGCCTGAGGGACTGGGGTGGGTTTGTGCCACAATCATGAGGCAACTTGAGGATTTTCCAAATACTGTAAAATGGTACCTGTATTTTTTTTTTTTTTCCACAGTGGCTTTTTGAAAGGTTTTTGTATCACTTAATAATCTGCTAATGGCTAAAGCATGTGTCTTCAAGTCATCACACAGCTCTTAGGAAACTGCTGACATATGAATTGTCTAACACTCTTAAGTTTTGGTGGATTGCACATGTATATTTTAGTTTGGGTCTGATTCAGACAGAGTAATTCCTGACTGAATCTGTTCATGAGCTCATCAGTGCAGGTCAAAATATTTGCTGTTTTCTCCTGGAGAGTTTGGACTGGAATGTTAACAGCTTTCTGCTTCCCTGGAAAGCTTATCCATCAGACTGGCTTTTAGACGTGTTCCTTTATTTGCTGAAGTCTTCCTCTTGAAATATGCCAGGTCTAATGTGTAAGAGCCTCCTTTCCTGACTAAAATTTGAATGACCTTAATTGCTGTATGATTTTTTAAATTTCTGTTTTCAGTGGTAACTATTTAAAGAGCCCAAATTCAGACAGAAGCTGGTCATTCTTGCTTATTAAAAAAATCTTTTGAGAGGGATAAAATTCTATCTATACCAATTCTTCTAATCAACTATGCTGCACTTGCTTTCCCAAACAAGGAGGGATTCCTGCTTTGGTCTGCTGGTGTTTTGAGGTACCTTGTAATCTTAAGGTTTTTGGGTGTGGGTGTGTATCTATTGGAGGGGCTTTTTTTCTCTGCCTAACTGTGTAATTTTTTGTGCATTTTAGCAGGTGCATGCAGTACTTTTCAGGATAGAAAGTTGTGCAGAATGAAAAGAAGCAAGGGTGAGGCTTTTATTTGAAAGAAAAAAAGCTGAGGAGGAAGTTCACTGCTGAAAGGGTTATTGTAATCAAGTTTATCATGAGAGCTTGCTGTTGTGTAACAGAAACTCTAGCTTGTCCATACCTGTCTTTAAGCATTACTTAATGAAGAAAGAAAACAAACCTACCAAAGTATTTGAAATACAATAAAATTTGTTTCCCAACTCTTAGATTTCAATACATTATGACAGTTCAATTCCTTACTAGAATCCTCTATTTTTAGAAAGACTGCATTTTTTAGAAAAGTGATGAGTTTGCTTGTGAGAATGAGCAAGGTAACACTCAAACACATGTCTCTCGTGGTTTAATAATATTGAAACTCATTTATTCAAAAACCACTTTAACCAGGAATCATGTAGTGAAAAATATATCTTCCTCTGAAAGTAGCCCATTAAAAAGCCTGTTAGGCAGCCAATTTTTTTTTTTTTCCCTAGTAAAGGAGTACCTCTGTATTGGACGTTCAGTTGGCTTTTTTTCTTTGCATGTAGGTTGCTGGCTCATCCTCATGCTATCTTGAATTCTTCAGTAAAGACTTCCTGGATCAGTTTAATGCAGTCTAATACCCTAGCACCTATTTTTTTTTCCTCTCAAAAAGGCATAGGCTTTGTTTATTGAGTCATTTTCTAAAATTAATATTTTTGCTATATAAAGGCCCTTCTCACTTGCTCCACAGCAATGACCAGGAGTAATTTGGGATTTTAGGATGTAGTAGTTGTTGCAGCTGAAACAGTTATTAAAAGGAGAGATGAAGTGAGAGCCTGCCAGTGTGACTTCTATGATTTTCAAATGGTGTCTTCTTTTTTCTTCCCTTCTGCCCATTTCTTACCTGACAGATAACTTGGACAACCTGTATGCCTGTCTTTCAGGTGGACAAATTAATTTCCTTTTATTTCTTCCTTCTGCTTGATAGCAGGCTTGTAAAGGGGCAGCTTGCTTGTGTGCTTAGTCTCTTTGTTTTTTCTAATGGAAGAAGTTCCACAAGATGCATATTTCTTTGCAGTTACCTAAATGGAGTTATAGCAGTTTCACCTGTCTTCTTCTTGTCATTTGGTTCCCTTTTAATAATTCCAGGCACACCCTCTCACTGTTACATCAGCATTTGTATGTGATTCATGGATATCAGGGTTTGGAGAAATCTATCAACTCATTTAAATGCTATCCACTCATTTTAAATACTAATTTGGGTGTAAATGTCACAGTTAATGCAGTCCATGTAAAAATGAGTGTACTGAGTCAGACGTGGGGCTCTTGGAGTCTGTTCTCCTGTTTCAGATGTGACTGAGGAAAGGAGGCAGGAGCAGGGTGCAGGGGTTCCTCCCTGTCCACTTTCACACTCATCAGCAAATCACAAGCCTGGGGTGTTTCTATATGGCAGTGGTGACAGTGCTGACAATGCCATGGAATCTCAACATAGTGTGGGTTTGGGTTGAAAGAGGCCTTTAAAGAGTCTCTTGAAACATTGCCTGTGTCTTTTCTGTAAACCTTTTGCTCTGGCAAAGAAGGCTTTCCTGAAAAGACTGCACAGAATCTAACCATGTTACAAAGTTGACCACATTAGTTCTTTTCCAGCTAGGTTAAATGGCAAAAAAAGTTTCAGTATTTCCTATTTTTTCAAAGTTTGTATTCACCATAATACACAGTGTTAAAGTACCTTTAATTTGTGTTTGATGGCTATTACAATAGTTTGTGGCCGTTCCAGGTGTGATGGTGGTTGTGCCTGAGAGGTAGATAGAAGTCAGGCAAGGGGGAAAACCAATGTCATTTAAAACTAAATTGGCAGTATTTGTTGGTGTAGGTTTATATGGGAGGTAGCTAGATTAGTAGTACTGTAAAAATATACAAAAAACATGAAAAAAAATTAGTGACCATGTTAATGATCTAGTATGTAATGATTGGTCCACAAGGTAATTTCATTCAGTTTTAAACACTAATTTGGGTGTAAATTTCACAGTTAATACAGTTATTGTCTCTACTGTCAAGTGTTTTATGCAATCTGCATGCACTGTGGCTGCTGTCATCCCACATCAGACTCACGCTGCAGATGACCAGATATATCTGAACCAGTTGAGCAGCAGAAGCAAAGTAAGGTGAGCCAGGTGCCATAGAGAACTTGACTGCTCTGCTCATTGTTGGTACCTGATTTTACCTCATGTAAATGTAAAGCCAGCTTAGGTTCCTGGGAATGTGTGTTTCAATCCAGGCAGCATTCAAAGATCTTTACACACACTAGGGCAGCCATTTGGTTTATTATTTTTACAATAAATATCTTTTATTTTATGGGCATACCCTGTTTTACACAATGTTTGAACCAAAATTCTGGATTGTGTTGCAAAAAAATCCTCCAGCCCTCATAACTTGTTGTTTTCCAGACCTACAAGTTAAATGGCTTTATTAATCCATTTCCTGGTAAAATTAGTACACTCTTTTTCAAACTCAGTCAAAGTTGAATTTGTGATCTTAAAAAGAATGAAGCCTTGCATATCCAACTCTAAAAATTAGAAGATTCCCTGAGATTTACAAAAAGCTGACAATGAAAAAATGAGTCAGACCTTATTAGGTTCCAGTATTAAAGGGTCATTAAAGAAATCCCTTAGGAAAAATGTTCTTTGTGGAATATAAGCAGCACAGAGTAGGTAGAACTTCAGAGAATGTGCAGGCATGGGGAAAAAAGGGTCCCAGGATGGAAATGCACAAGTAGAAGGATGATAAGGAAGGGAATTGTGCTGCAAAAAAAAGTACTCAACAGGAAAGAAGGATGGAAGGGAAAAATACAAAAAGAAGAATTTAGAATAAGTGTATAATTACTTCTTTTCAGAAATAATAGAACATTATCATTGTAACATAAGCTGTGTTGTGAATATGTAAGTAATGGGATATTGTCGTGGCACGGGTGAAGGAAATGGAAATGGCTTACACAGTTATCCAAGGAGAGAATCAGGCCACATTGAAAACAAGAAACTATGGAGCTTGCACATTGTTCTAGAAAGCCAGCCAGTGCATACTGTTTTCTGCTTGTTTATCAGCAATATTCTGATATTGTCCAAACAAGTAGGAGAGGCTGCAATCTTGGCTTACTCAAAACAATTACCTGTTACTGTGATCTGATTATCATGCTAATAGTTTGGCTCCTCTGCTCCTGAAAACCAGTTTGTTGTTTTCTAATACAGGTGAAAAATGCCATGTAACTTCGAAAGATAAAGACAACTGATTTAAATAGTTTAATGAATATTTATCCTTATGAAAATCTTGTTATAGACACTTTTTCACTGACTCAACAATGTATATTTTGTTCTCCTGTGCTCAGGGGCAGGGGAAAGTACTCTCAAGTAGTACTAATCTTCTATACTGCTTTCAAGAGTGGCCTTATTTGTCACATGTGGGAATAAGAGGCAAAGATTTTAAAAACAAAGCTTAAGAAAAGGTCTTGGCAACCTCTGTAGCCCATCTGGACAAGTTACAGACTCTGTCAGTGTTGTTGATCAGACTTGAAGGAATCCCAGCTTGCGAAACACCTGAAAAGGCTAGCAGGTGGAATAGCTTTAAAAGGGTTTTTTGTCAGTCTTCCTGGAATTATTAGGTGCCTTAAGGGTTTGTAACTTGAGTTTTATATGTGGTTTTTATTGTGTTTCCCAGGTTCCCAAAACAAGGTGAGAGCTTAGTAACTTCATGTGGTGATAGACAGGGGAGTTGTCCTAATATACAGCACAGAAATACATCTTGAATTTTTTAATTTATGATTGGATAAGTGAAAGTTATACTTGGAGGGTGTGTGGCATATGATATAACACTGTCCTCTATTGTCCAAGTACTCCTCCCTTGGGGTTTAATCATGGGTTGCTGGAGGCAGAGTTTTTTAACTGAAGGAGGGAGGCCCTGGCTGTGGGTCTTGCTTTCCTAGTGGATGTGCTGGTTGGCTTCCAGGGCAACTTGTTTTATCAGGTTCTTTTTCTTTGTTCTTTTTTTCTTTTCTTTTTTTTTTTTTTTTTTCTTTTTTACAGGGATACATAGCTGAGTAGAAGGTGGTAACTTATTAATTTTGAGGCTGCTTGTTTACTGCATCTTTCTTTCTCTTAAAACTGTCTCAACATTTGCTGTGTTGGTTGTGTGGAATTTGGGAGTTCTTTCTCTTTTAACCCTCCTGGTATGTTTGAAATTTTGCAGAAGAAAAGATTTTCTGTGTGAACTCACAGCTATTTCAGAGTTAAACAGAGTATGAACAGGGCATACAGTGACTGGTGAAAACAGCCAGTGCTTGGTTGCTGCAGAAATCCTTCAGTGTCCTTAGCCCTGACCTTTCTGCCTTCAGCCCTGTGCTGTGTCCCAGGCAGGTGTGATCTGGTGCTGGATGCAGCTTTCCAGTTCCAGAGGTGACTGTGCTGTGGAAGCAGGGGTTCAGTTCAGCCTCAGCATCGTGGCACGGCGCTGGGACTACTACAGGGAATGTTTTTGAGCTTAGGGTTTAAACCCTGGGAAACAGCAGCTGATTTGGTTGATCTTTATCTTCTATTAGGATGCACATTCCAAGTGTGTTCAGATCTCTTATGAACACACATCAACAAAGAACAGTTTTTGTCTGCTAACACTGTTTTTAAAATAAGCCAAGTGCTAGCTCTCAGTCTTAATTTTTATTTGGAGTTTTTATACCACTTGTTGGCCTTCAGTAAAGGGAAAGCATTGGTTGTCATTGCAAAACAGAGCATTCTCTAGCCATTTTGAAAAAGAACCGAATTTCTGTAAATTGCAAACAAAAGCTTTGAACCAAAAGCAGATATTGGGCAGAGGGAAAAAGTTTATTCACCAATACATAGGATAGGAAAGCTGTCTCCTTGCCCTGGTACAGGGAGAGAAGCTCAGGTAAAAGGTGATAAAGGTGTCTATTGGAGTCCTCCAGTTAAGATCTATATTCCTTAAAGTAGCTGGGTGTCAGATGAGACTTTGGAGAGCTCCACTGGTGATAGTTTAATGTTTGAGAATGGGAATGCTTCAAATTACTAAATTCCCAGCATCTTAATTTATTTTCACCTGTGATGTATTATTAAGAAGCTACTAATTCAACTGCTTTTCATTAGGATAAAGCATATTTCCTTGCTATCTAATAATGAATAGTATTTATCTAATGTTCTTATTTGAATTATGTGGGACTTTAATTTTTCTCCCAGTACACTCAAGAGAGGTTACATATGATTCAGGTTTTGTTCCAAGATTGGTCTGGTATTCAATTTAGCACTGCTTTTTAGAAGGAATGGGAAGTGCTGTGAGCCTGGTCTTCTGCAGAGCTCTGGTAGTGCAAGTTTTTCTTGTTTCTCAAGATAGTCCTGGAGCAGTCTAAGCCAATTTTAACACTGTTTAGAAACTATAATGAACATGATACAACTTCCTAACTGTTACAAAAAGTTACATGTGTAATAGTAGGTGACAGCAGAATTATTAATTTGCCTAAGCATGTGTTCTTGCAAGTCTGAACTGCAGTCTGAGGGGAGATAATTTTAAAAAAGACAGTGTAATGTTGGTAATCACTCAAAACAAAAATTGAGCATTAGCTACAGAGCTTATATTAAAATAGATGAAGACAAATTATTGAATAAAACTACATTAGGTCACATCATGTCTTGTTGTAAACATGGTTACTCTGTTTGTAATGTGAACCAAAAAAAGAGCAGAAACCTGCATTCACTCTCGTTCAAGAAAGTTTTGAAGCTGTGCACAAAGTGTAAAGCCCTGCTAAGTTTCTTTTAAAGGAAGGTTCCATATGTAAAAATTGACTTTATAAAATATGAATACATGTTAAAGTGCTCTTCTGAATTAGAAAAATCCTGGCTAAGGCAGAAAAATCGTTCCTTTTTATACATTTAAAATGGTAAAGTAGTCTGGACAACTGAAATTGCTGCTTTTAGAGGTAAATTCAAGTAATCATTTTAACTACAGAAAATTAAGAATATTTAATGAAACAGCTCAGGAATTGTGAAATGAGGGTCAAACCTTAGATCCATACTTACGCAAACTTGAGGTCCTGCTGAGTTCATTATGAATAAACATGTCAAAATCTTTCTGCAAGTTACATTCTCCTGTAGCAGTAAACCTCAGTACAAATTGTGAGAACTTTCTCATGCAGCCAGTGGTTTCAAAAAGAGAATTTCAGATTTATAGTCACTAATAAATATGCAAATATGGATTTATTTTTTTTAAACTAAATAACATGAAAGATTCTGTGAAAGGGCTGTAGACAATGTGGGCCTGGTGCTAAATGGGAATATGGTCACGAAGACCAAGGGGAAGGCTAAAGTGATGGTTGGGGGTTTTTTGCCTCAGTTTTTGAAAAGCAGTTTAGGGAATATGTGAAGGAAGTGGATGTATGAAGGTTCATGGGCTGTGATGAGATGCTGCACAAGTGTTAAGGCAGCTGGCTGGTGTCACTGCTAGGTCACTGTCACTAAGTTTTGAGCAGTTCTGGGGACTGCACAAGTCCTCAGGGGCGGGGAGATACCTCGGGAGTGCTGGGTGCTGCTCTGGGCTGCCCAGTACAAGGGAGACATGGATGCAGGGGAGTGAGTCCTGTAAAGGGCCATGGAGATGGGGCAGTGGGGCCTGACAAGAGAGGGGAGCTGAGAGCACTGTGACTCTTCATCCTGGAGCTGGAGGATGTTCAGGGCAGGTATGATGTGGTACCTGCAGGAGGCTGCAAAGGAGGAAAACCAGATGCTCCTTAGTGGTATTCAGTGACTGGATGAGAAGAAATGGACACAAATTGAAATACAAGAAGTTCCATTTAAGCATAAGGGAAAACAAAACCTTTTTTCCTTTGTTCATTGGAGTTGGTGAAACATTGGAGCAGATTTCCCACAACCCTTGGAAGCTGCCATTTGTGGTGATGCTCAGGATCTGACTGGATGTGGTCCTGGGCAGCCTGATTGAGCTGACCTAGCTTGGACCCAGTGTCTCAAGCAGTCCCTGCCAGCCTCCACCTTCTGTGTTCTCTGACCTCTTAATTCTTCAGACAGTTCACCCTCAATTGCATCTCTATTGTTTTCTTCCCAAAGCTCTCAGTTTTAGAGCACCTGGACACATAATGAGCGTTTCACAATAAAGGTGGGGAGGTGGTGGGAGAGATCTGAAGCAACTTCTTGTTTGTTTCTTATGTATTTCATGGGATTTAATAGTAGCAATTTCTCTCTGTAGTACTGTAATCTGGCTCCATTCTTGCATGTGTGTTTAGTCATAGTGTGCTAAAAGCATCTGTATAAATAATCCTGTATTAAACAATTCAGGATTTAACATCAATAATTTTAAAATAGTTAACAAATATGGTAACAGAGCAAATGTATAACCCCTCTAATCCTGTCTTTCAGTCGTGGCCTGTATATGAAGAAGTATTCAATAAAATGCATGAGCTTGCAGCATTTTTAGACCTGCCTCGTTTTCCAGAAATAACAGAAAGCTGCTTTCTTCATCCAGACATGCTGTGCATGAAGTACTTGATGGAAGCTAATTTACCTGGTAAATATTTTCCCTAGCCTGAACTGATAAAATTTTTTGTGGTTTATTAAACTCTAGCAAAAAGGCTTAAATTACTACTTCAAAGTGCCTGCTCTTTTCCTTCTAATTTATTCCCATTTCAGTTTGAACTAAAAGATATTCTTTCTATAGAAAGCACCTTCCTCAAACATTTAGAGTACATGTTATGGGCCCAGATACGCAGGGTCACTCTGATGTTGGCTCTGTAAGGCTGTGGAGTGGATACTTCATTTTAAATCTTTCAGTGTCCATGTGAACTAAGAGGCAGCTGTTGAATTCATGTGATATATTAACTTTAGCTAAATGATGTGGTTGGGACCTGATTGCTTAGCTCTGAAATTCTCACATGTAATAATGGCTGTATATTCTTTAACAAAGAATATATTTTGTGTATTATATAATATTGTATATTACTATTTATTTTAATATTAATTGATTGTGTGTGACAGATCAGCTTCTGTCTCACTTGATTTATATTTTAGTTCTGAAATCATACATAGCATAAGTATTGATTTTTTTTGTCTATCCTAAAATGAAGTCTTGAATATTGACTTGTCAAAGAAAGACCAGTATGTCCTAGTATGTGAACTCTGTTAGGTTACCATATCTTCTGTCAAATACCATTGTGACTGAAGATGAGTTACACAGACAAGTGGCCTGTAAATTTTTTTTCTCAAAACATTCCAACAGTTCATAGTAGGGGAGGGAGTTATTGTGTTACTTTGCAATTAGTTACAATGAATAAAAGTGTTTGGTTTTTCTGTTTATTCACAGTTGAATGAAGGGAAGATAACCAACAGGTTTAGGGTTAAAATTCTGGAGTAGTAATTCTGGTGTTGTAGTTTTATGCCAGTGTTGTGATCTCACAGAGGATTACATTATTTTACAGATTGTGAAGTATCAATTGAATCAAAAAAAAGGCTGAAAATTTGTCGTTTTCATATCTTTTACACAGAAATGTAAAGCTAAGTACTCTTTGAAAATTACTGCAGAAGAGGAATATATTGTCCTTTTCTGGGCAACTAAGATTTTTATCATGTATAAGTACTTTTTAAAAAATTGAAAAGGGCTGCTGCTGTTGTCTGACAGCTCCTCAAAAAAGGCAGTGAATTGGGAGTGTTAAAGGACACTACATGCCAACGAAGAAACTATTCTATGTATCTGAAATAAAACTAGATATGCTTCTAGTACTTAAAGAAAATTTAGTTTCCACTTTTTTTTTTGACTTTTACTGTTATGTGCGAGAGGATTAAAAACAAGTTCCTATGGAACTCTTTGTAGGCAGCAGGAGGATATAAGTACAGCTGGATTAAGGTTGTACTTAGTCATACATTGCTAACCTTTGTGGAATCTGATGGTGATGTAATCAACTCCTGTATTTCTTGCTGAACAGGAAAGGTGAGAAATTTGGGGGATTTGTATCTGTGAAAAATAAGCAGAGTAATAAGAGCCTGTATAGATAGGCTGCTGTGGATCTTGGAGCTGCAGCTGGATCTCCCTGGCACAGCCCGCGCGTGGAGAGCTCGGCCGCCTCTGCCGGGGGAGCAGCCAGTGCTGCCCTGCCACCAGCAAGCTGCTCTCCATGCCCAGCCAGCTTCTGTACAGCCAGCCCTGCTCCTCCTCTGGGCAGGGCTGATTCCTGCCACGGGTGTTCAGTCACCATGCAGGAAAAAAGTTTGTGACAAGTTTTTTTGCTTTTGGGGATTTTTTAAAAAATATGTTTATGTGGATTTGCAATAGGCTTTCCCACAAGAATGTTCAGGATGGTCTCACTATGTTATTCAAGTAACATCAAAGCACTATAAAATACGTGACTTTTTTATTCTCCACGTGAATATATAAGTCACAAGTGTTTTCCATGTAAGCACGGTGAAGGTTGCCTAGTATTTTTTAAAGTATCCAAAAATACTCTTCAGCCCGAAAAATATGGCTGTCAAATGGTCCTAAAAGACCTAAGCAGTGTTTTCCTCAAATGGCCAACATATTTGCACTGTAAAAATATTTCTAGCTTGTCTTAACATTTTATATTTTTATTTTTGTTAATCAGATGAATTGCATAATTGGACTTGTCGAGTGGTGAAAAAGATTGGTATTGGAGAAGTGGATTTTCTGACTCTAGTGCCTGGAAATAAGTCAACAAGAAAAGTGAAATATGATGTTCTTGCTGCAGCAGTTATTGTAGTTGTGCTCAAATTATTGTTTTTATTAGATGATCACTATGAATGGTAAGTGTACAGACAAATCTGTAGCAACCCTCAAATTTCAAATAGTGCAAATGTTTGTTTCCAATCGTTCTTTGAGTTAAATTTATACTACTGGAATTTCATTTAAGTTCAGTAGCTTAAACCATATACTTGAAGGCATTTTAGACATGAAATATTGGTTACTTTTAAAATTCATTGGGTTTTATCTGATACTTGGAATAAAATTAGGATGTCATTTTTGTCCATTGTATTTGAACTTCATGTGAAAAGTGCAGTATTTGGATCTACGAAACAGCCTGATTTTTAAAATTTTTTTACAGGATACTTTCAGAGTTTGCTGAAGAAAGAAATAAAAATAACACAGAAGGTATATAAATGTTCTAGTAAAAGCAGTGTTATGATTTTACAAATGAAACAGTTTTGCAGTCAGGGTTAGAAAGACTTTTCTTATTGATCATGAAAATGTGTTTTTGTCGTTCATAAAGGGCAAATTTTATTCAGAGAAAAGAGTAGATCCTGTTCATGTAAAATGGCCTCAGTGTACATGCACAATTCTTACTCTTTGGGAGGGGGAGTTTGGTAGACATTTTGCTGGGTGCCTCTCTGCTTCTGCTTGTGCATGTTTGCCTCTTGGTTTGGAGTTTTATGTGTGGTAGGTGGAGATGAATGGATATGCCGTGAAAAGGGAGCACACTTTGATCGTAAATAGCAGATACTTACTAGGGGCATCAAACCACATTTATGATAAAATCCAAACTTGTTTAGTCTTGTTAAATAAAATGTCTTAGTGTGTAACATATTTCAGATGTAATCTAGTTTCTTAGTCCAAATAATCCTGAGAGAGTGTGGAAAAGCTAGCAGCAATTAAGATGGAGAAGATAATGGTGTGAACATGGTTCTTTGAGGGCAGAAAGACCAAATCAAAGATTAGAAATCTTCAGGAAGATGTTCCATGGCCTGATCCAAATCACAGTTGAAGATAAGATCCAAGATGTGTTGCAGTGGTTTATCTGTTAGGCCTTTTATCCAGTTTTGGGTCATTTTGACCCTTCTGATGCTTTGTTTAAAATTTTGGTCCATAATAAAATTAAGGTGTTAGTCATGTGTGAGCTCAATTACTGCTGTAACTAGAGACAGTCATCACTGTTAACTAAAACTGGTAATTTTCACATTCAGGTGGATACACAAACTTATGGTGGATTTTTTATTTTCCTTTTTACTTCCCTTGAAAACTTGAAGTACATGATAGTGACAGGAGTGGGGAGTTGTGCAACTGCTTTACAAGCTGAGGCTTATTAATGTCTTAATGGGGTTTCTCCCTTATTAACAAGTCTCATTGCCCTTGGGAATTAACAGCTCATTCTTTGCCCACTTTTTTACTTTAAAATCTGCTGGTGCAAATGATCCATGTGCTCTGTTTTGTTGTCCCTGTGCTTAAGATGTCAGGGTGATGGTGAGCAGCTGCACAGAGGAGCTGATGTGAGAATTTCTGTTAGACGACTGATCAGTGCCAGAGCTCAAAACTGCCTCTGGCATTTTCCCAAAGTTAGAGTGCTTAAATGAATAATGATTAATAGCAAGTTTTAAAGATTCAATTTATGTTGACTCCATTCTCAACTATCCATTCTCTAGTTCATTTTTTTAAAATTAAAAAATAGTATTTCAGCTCCTACATTTCTTCAAGTCAGATGGGAAGCAGTACAATAGATAGTTATATTTACCTGCTGTGTGTGCTCTGTGAACTACACACATCCACAGTATGGGTTTTGTTCAAATAAAAGGTGATTGAGGTCTATATAGATGTATGTGTGTATACAGAGCTGTGTATTTTCAAGTCAGCTCAGCTACATGAATGTCAGACCAGCAGTACTGGCCAGGTAAAGGGTTATTACAGTGTAGCATCATGTCTCTGACAGTGGGTTTGCATGTGATAGATGCTTAATAATTCATATAAAGTTTAATACAAATTTCTACCACCTCCCACACTGCTCTCCCAGCAATTTAGGAGTATTTACTTAAACCTGGGGGTTTAAGGAGCTGATAAAAGAAGTTGTATCCAGACCTTTGAATTTCAAGGACTGCTGAGGGGTCTTTGTTCCTTTCATGTGTCTCTTGCTTTTTGAGACCATCTATGTTTTTAGAATCTAGACATTCTGAGGCAGGATAATACAAACAGAAGAAATGCAAATAATACAAAAGGTATATAAGTTTGATTGTAAGAACAGTGCATTCGCCTTCAGGAGAGTTTGAACAGCTGGCTGGCAAAGCTGAGCATGACGCAAGCATCGCATGCAGTGCAGCTCGGGCCATGGGGAAATGCAAAGTCTGGTTCATTCACAATGCAGATATTCCACCCACAGGGAATAAGAGTTGATTATTTTTAAATATATAAATCTACACCATATTTCTGTTTGGAATTCTTATCCTTACTGTACCCAGTTGGTCTGCTTCAGTCTTGTGCCTCTTTGGAGGATCATTGATAAAGGTGCTACTGAATGTCCTATGTCTTTGTGTTTTCGCATGTGCTGGTAAATACTTGTTCACATATCAACAAGTGAAGTTCCTGTGCTCCAAACCATGAGGGGCTGATATGAAGTGAAGACCATTTTCTAGTTTATCTTCCCAACCCTGTAAGATTTCATGGGTAGTGGAATATACAGTGGGGAGCTGATGAAACTATGTGAAATTTTGCATGTGATCTTCTTTAGGCTTTATTTGTTTAAACTTAAGCTTGATGCATAGTTTCATTAATCCCTTGAATTCAACTTCGAAACAGTTGAAGGCCACTCCACACAGTGAAGAACTAGTTGATTTGGTAGAGAGGAGGTAGTTTCTAGGTTTACCTTTCCAGAAAAGAGGGTAAAGGTTTGACTTGTGCTAAATCAATGAAATCTAAGATACGGGGCTTCTTTGCACTTCCTATAACATGCTGTTCTTTCACTCCATTTCTGCATTTCTCTTTCTTACAGAATTATTAGGTCAAGTGTGTTTTCTTTAAGCACATTGCGTTCAGGGTAGTTTGTGTACAGGTGCAAGATGCATGGTCTAACTGCTTGGCAACCATCTCTGTCATTTCTTTCATTTCTTCCCAAACTAAAGTGTATATGTTTTATTCAGGGGGCCCATATTTTGAGTTCAAGAAATGGTATGAGGTGGTAAAACATTCCTTGGATGTGGAGCAAAAGAAACTGGATGAAGAAAAAGCCAAGTAAGAGATTTTTAAGTACTTCTTTTTTAAGGTAGACAGTTCTGCGTGAACTCCTGATCCCTACAGAAATAAAAAAAAGTTAGAAATTTGTTCCACATATCCATTCACCAAGTTTGAGTGAATAGAATGAATGAATCACTGTCTTAATTTTCTATTTATACTCATAAGCTTTATCCAGGTTATTTATTAAATGCTCACTTACTGTGAAAAATAGCTTATACAATTAACTGATTACAGCAGATCTAGGCTAACATGCCTTGGTTTGCCTGCTCAGAAAAATATTTCCTTTATATGTTGGAGGGGCAGTGGCTTTTAATAGCACTAAACATTAGGTTATTTTGATTTTAATTTAAAACTTTGGCAGTATTTATAATAAGTTATTCTTCATTTATTCATTTGGTCCAGCTTTCTTTTTTTAACAATTCTTACGTCTCTTACTGGTAGGTATCTGTGGAGATGTGAAAAGCCATTGTTTTATTCAGTCAAGAATAAATCTAAAGCTCTGAAGAGAAGACGTGAGTAAACTTTGCTTCTTCCCAGTAACAGAAATCTGCTCCAACTTTTCCCGTCATAGATCTTCAGCTGTGACTGATAACATTTACATCTTAAAATATTTTGTCTCCTCTCTTTCATCTCTGGGTACAATTAATGTAGTACTGTTTTACAACTTGTGGCTGGAAGTTTTCAAACATGCACAGCTGAAACTGCCTTTGCCAGTCTTCCCAACAACCTACTGAACCATGTCTCAGAATGAGAGCTCTTATCCTCATCTTCTCTAGTTTGCCTTTTTATCACTGTTCCTCCTGAGTTGTCAAGTCTTCCATAGCTTTCCTGTCTGTTTCCTCCTTTAGTTTCTTGAATGCTTTGGTATGAATATCCCAGTGTGTCCTTCAGTAGGTCTTGCATGTCCCTCTTCTCTCCCACTCCTTCTTGCAATCCTCTACAGAAAGCAAGGAGGGCTTTACTTGCATAGCCAGCTGCATGTGGTCAGAATGCAGGTACAGCTGCTGAATTTTAGTAGCTCTGGAAGTACTTGTGAGCAGTTTCTGGGGTTTGTGTTGACATAAAAGCAAAGAAACAAGTTTTCTGCAGAAATAAGGAAAACCAGATTTTTATTCAGCCAGATTAGATCTGGAGTTCTTCATTCTACTTTTTATGTTATCCAGAAAGCAGCAGGTATTTGGAGATATTAAGTATGGCAAATGGTATTTTTCCTTTTATGTGTTCTTTCAGTTTTTGGAAGTGACTGGTTCAGGGACTTCTAAACAAGTTGTATAATCCTATTTGGTTTGAATTACAAATGTTGGATTTCTCCTTCAAGAATGCGGTGTGGGTTTAAGTACTTACTCTTCAAAATCCTGTTGGGGTGATCCTGCAGTCAAGTAATGTTCCATGGAAAACCATGTTAAGATGTATTTATTTCAAGGTGATTATTTACTCAGATGCCCTTTAATTCCTGCATTTATAGGAAAAGAGATTCCTCTTCTGGCTCTGCTTCTCTTGGAGCTAGAGGAGGACCACTTAGATTACAGAGCTTAATCATAATGTTGTGAGCAGGAATATCACATAATTGCAGCTGGGCAGGATCCATCTTAAAACAAAGGTACCATGTCAAGAGAGTGCTATAGAACACTTACATACCAGGTACAGATTTTCAGAAAGCTTCCTAAACCTTTGATTTTGATAGTAGACTTTAGTGTCATCTTGAAAGATAAACTTCCCAGTCCTTGGATTAGTCCTTGGATTTTAGGAGGTTTTTTCCTGTGGCTTTTTTTTTCTTCAATACATTAATGAGTTTATTTAAATACAGCTCATAAAAAGAAGTGAAAGCTACAACAAAGTTTTTTGACCTGCTTTTTATCCTAGAGAAACGAGGCATAGGCAGTCACACAATGTGTGCTGATCTATCATGATACTTCTTTGCCTTCTGAGCCTGAGTAACTTAGCAAAGTTTGTTGTACATTCACTAGCAGCAGACAAACATGGAATGGGGTTTTTTTGTTGTTGGGGTTTTTTACCAGTTAAAATTTGCACCATGAAATGCTTAACCTTCAATCCATGTATGTATGAATGTGCTTTCTATGAGCATAAAAATCCCGGGAGTATCAAATGGATTTTACAGGTTTTACTTGCAGGAATGTTTTAGAGTGCCCCACTAACTAATATCATTAGGTATAAAAGACATGGCATTTTGAATTATGTTTCAAAATGTTTCACTAAAGCCTGTAAAGAGAGTGGTAGAGATAGAGACTTCCAGGATTTCTCAGTCTTTCAAGCAGAGGTTAAAAAGAAAAAAAAAAAGAATTTTAAAAAGCACAAATGCCCCAATTTCTTCTTGTATTAATCACTTCTAAACAGTATTCTGATGCTTAATACTTTCGCATTTGTTTCTTTTGTTTCTCTTTGCACAGAAATGGTTGTGAACTTACAAAATCAGTTTGGCAAGCTAGCTGGTTCAGTGCAACGTGCTGAAAAGCCAAATCCTTCAAGTTTTCAGTTAAGTTGGTCTGAAGAAAACACAGATGGGAGTTGTTTTCACGGGCATAGCCTGAAGGGAATTTTGCAAGAAAAAGGTGGTTTACTGACAGCCATGAACCCTGACTATTGGCTGTGTACAGTTAAACTATGTAATGAGAAGTAAGTATTCACATTTTGCTAAATACATTTCGGAAAGTTCTCCTGAAAGTAAAGTCCTATACATATATTTTTGCAGATGACAAATGCAGGGTGTGTGCACAGCTATGTGCTCACATACAGTTACAGTCATTTCTAAAAGGGTGTGTGAGGAATGGATAGTCTTGGACTGTGAGTAGACAAACTGTAACATGAAGAGTGATCAAAGTGAGCTTATGAGAAGAGAGGAGATGAGACAAAATCAACAACTAGAGTCACATGGCAAGAGTAGCAGCTAGGTGCAAATGCTCACTTCATTTCTTTCCAGTGTTTTATAAAGTATTTGTGATGCAGCTTTCCCGAGAATGGAAAAACAGTCTCATTCCTCTCCTCCCTGGCCTCTAAAAAAGCATAGGAAATTAATTTTCTAAATCACTATACTGATTTTTGATGGCCTTAATCACAATGACTTCTGGGTCATATACCATACTTTGGTTCTGCGATTGGTTGTGTTATGAAACCCTAATCCAGAAGAGGAATGTACTGGTGAATATCAGTGAAGATCAACTCTGTAGCTGGCTTGGAGTCTCCTGAATTTCTCATGTATGCTATTGGAAAGTGGGGTTTTTTTTGAAAGAATGTTTGGTTACATTCATGTGAAAGGAGATTTCATTTGTCTGTTGAGTAACATGTGAAATCTTTGTCTGGTATGTAATTTGAAATGGTTTTCAGAGATCAATAGCCCCTATGCAGTCTTAGCAATATGGTCCTGATTTGAAAGCATTACATTCCCTTTGAAAATAGCTGGGTTTTACCAGCATGCAGTCTTCTCTGTCCTTCGGTGGATTTATTTGCTTATCTTTATTTTCCTTTTCACATTACTTTTCACATACCCACAGTGACATAAATGGGTTGGAATAATGTAAGCACAGTGTTACATTACAAGAGGTTTGGTTATATGGATTCATTCTTTGTATGAATAAGAACCTTTTTTTTTTTTTAAAGGGAGTAGAGGTAATAATCCTTTTACCACAGATTTGCGTAAATCTTATGTACACATTGAATGAGTGGATATTTCGGTGTATGTTTGTGTGAATAATCTTCCATGCAAAGCCTGTTTTTAAACCTATATTTTCATATGTAATGTATTAAAATGTTAATGGCAAACTGTCATAGCCTTCATGAAACAAGATTTGAATTTAAATTCTTACCGGTTAAATTTCCCATTATATCATTTGCAATGCAAGTAGTTAAGTATACATATGGCACTCACTTAACATTGGAAAACAACATCTACTCTCTCAGATATGAGGGTTTATCCTCTGTGTATGTAGAATAGAACGAAAAAAAATCTTACAAATTCTCTTTATCTAAAAATCAGCAGGCCTAACAGGACTGCTATAATGCTTTATTCCTGGGACTAAAGTATGATTACAGTGTCAGCAAAGCTGAGATCAGTCAAATGATTAGTGAAATGCTTTTACATTTTATTTTAAAACTTTGTTTTAAACTGGATTCTAAACTGATTTGCTGTTCTATTTACTATTTTCTATAATTCTGTTATTCTATTTATTATATTCTATCTAAACTATTTGCTATTACACCTAAGTCTTTAGGTGACAGGAGTTGTACTCAATGTTCATAAAGGTCTTTTCCAAGCTAAAGGACTATGTAATTCTATGCATGATAAGGTACTACAGTGTGTGAAAAATGTTGTAATGCTTTTGTGGGGTGTGAGGTAGGGCAGAGGATGGGATGCATGGCATGAGAGACCTCGTTCCAGGCTTCCAGTGTGCCAGATTTGGGGAGGCTTTGAACAGACTGCGCTCCCTGGAGTGCGGCTTGCCTGGCACTCAGGATGGGTCTGGCTGTTCCTCCAGTTTGAGGGAAAATGTAAATGTTTGCTGGGCCAGAGGGAGTGAGCAAATCACTTTATAGTCTAGTAATTAGCACACTTACCTGTAAATAGGGACAGACAGATCCCAGTCGTTGTTCTGGTGAATATTTAAGACAGCTGCTCTGAATCAGACACAAGGAACATTTTAAACTGCTTCTCCACATCCCAAGGCAATACCTAGGAAGTTAGAAGATGTATAGGGTTTATAGGTGAATATAGCACCTGAACCCCCATATCAGTGTACAGTGTTTTTATTTAAAAATTGAAACTTTGTAGTATTTTATACTAAATTTGAGCCTTATCCAGTTTGGTGTTTTTCCAGCCTAAGTTGGTGAACTTAATGTTTACAGAGCTATCTCTGCAGCTCGTCCTCTGTGTCATCTTTTGTTCGGTCTGACACTTGTTACCAGCAAGTCTAGTTTGCTATTTTTATTATATACTTCATCAATAAAATCACCTCATCATTTTCATTAACATTTTGACCACAAAAGCTACCAAATAATGAAGCAGAAGGCTGCTACAGCACTAATTACTTTCTGTTGACCTCATGAGTGTTTGCTCCAATGTTTCCTATGTTACTCCATTGACTTAATTTAGCTTTTCTCTCTTGTTTCTAGACATGTAATTTGTATTTAGCACACAAAGGCAATGGACAATAAATGAATGGGTTATTAACCCATGACATAGTGTCAGGAAGATGAGAGGGGAACCCTATGGAGAGAGAAGAACAGAGTAAAGAGCCTGAAGTCTCAGAATTGGATAGTCTTAGAAATTTAAAACATAGGGTGAGGTAGTCATTTTAATACTTTGCTTCATTTGCTGAAAGCTGGAAGAACAAACAGTGATTCCATTTAGTCCTGAAAGGCAAAAAATGTATTCTTTGCCTGGCTGAGTAAGATCCTGATTCATAGTGCAAGAAGCTATAGTGGATTTTTCTTCTTAGGGTGTTTGCACCAGCTCTGAAGATACCTTGGTTCAGTCCTGTACTTCATGGTTTTGCAGGAGTGGATCACTTCACAGAATCAACACTGTAAACTAGAATTGTCATTTATGTTGTTGGTAAAGTGTAAAGTTTGTCTCTAATTGCAGTTTAATATATAAATGCTAGCTAAATACTAAATGCACTTGTAATTTAGGGCTTTTGTTTTCTCCCCATTTCTTTTCAGATTGTGTGGTCATCTGGCTCATTACAAAGAAGTGGAGTTTCCCCAGAGTTACCATTTTGTACTAGGGTTGTTCTCTTTTCTTCTGAGGATTCAACCCTCTTATATCCATGATGAGGTGTGTATGATAGAACACAAACTTTTTAATAAAAAACTCTATAAAAAACTAAAATACAACACAGTGCTAAGGAAGTAAAAAAGGCCTAAAACCTCCAGTATTAAAACCATGTAAATTATTTGGTTGGATCCCAAACCATGGTATTCCATCTAAACTTAAACTTATACATTCTTTTGTCTCATGAACATTTTTTGTAATGATAGGAGTGCTGAGATCCACTATTGTACTTTAGTTTTAGTGTCATTTTATCTGTAATTTAAGTCACTGATACCGGGAAAGGAAACTGCCAAGGAAACTGTTCATGACCATTTATTTCATTAATTTGCATCAGAGCCAACACGAAGCTGTGAAATTACCATTTTTTTGGACACTATTGTACATATTTTGAGTGTACTGGACATGATGTTAGCATGACATTGTGAGATTTTGCAATTAAAATATCTATTTTTTTACCTACCATTGTATGACAGTAAATATATTTCTAGAAAATAATGTTTATTTTGTTTTTAAATACAATGTTAACAAATAAAAGAAGCAGTTGGTTAATATTGTCATTGCAGTGAGTTTTTTCTTTATTATTTCTAAACAGCATTCCAGTTCTTCTGGAACAACTCTGGCACTGTTTTCTACATTTCCTTGCATACTCTATATTTCCCAGTCTCTTGTTGTGCCTGAGACTCTCATTTAGGTTAACACCTTTCAGGTCCAAGTTCCACTTCAGGCTTCACATATTTTGTAGATACTTTTGTATCTAGTGTAAAATCTGATCCTATTTCTTGTGCAGCGCTAACTGCCAGGTCCTCCTGTCATTGTTTTTTGCAAGGCTACTGTTAAAGCCTTGAATTTCTTCTGACCACTTTATAATGCAGCATCTTCAGCAGCTGGCCATTCCACCAGTTCCTCGTGCTCAATCTTATTTATGCACCATGTTTGTGTACTGTCCCAGACGACATGTAAATGAAGTTGGGTGCTGCCACTACATGAAAGACACCCTAACAATATACATACATGTGTTGAACCTAGATGCTGTGTAGATACCCAGATGAATAATGCTGCTTTCAGCTGCATGAAATTAAATTCATCATTTCCAACCATCAGTACAGAGCACAGAACTTACCAAATCTGTTTGATCAAAACCAACAGCTATTTCTGAGCATTATTATAACTAAGAAAAATGGTGCCTGCAGACTTGACAAAGAGTAATGACTTCCTCCCTGAGCAAGGGCTTCAGTGAGATGTAATCTGGGAGGGTAATCGGTTCAGTGAGAAGATTGCGAAGGGTTTAAACCATGAAGTTGTTTAAAAATTGAGAACAGGTGAACGATAGGAGAGGTGATGTGCCCTACCTGTCTGGAGCAAGTGATAAAGTGGTATTTCACATACAAGCAAGGCAGACAGGACTATTAAAAGTAAGTTTTAATAGTTAGATGGAAATGCTGGCAAACCGGGAGGCTTTGCTGACTCAGTAGACGCAGGAGGTGACACGGGGTCCTGATTTGGGGTGACACAAAAGACACAGTTTGGGTGAAAGTTTTTGCTTTTGCAGATATTTTAATTAGTTCTTGCAGCACAGGGATTTAAAGCAGTGGTCCTATAAAGTGACTAACAGGCAGCTGAGAAGGCATAGTTTCAGCCATACAGCACTAAACTGTGCTTGCTGTGGGAAGAGGAAAGAGACTGAATTATTACTGGGTTATATGTGTTAAGAGATTTCGTAAGTGGGCACAGGGTAGTATGTCTAAATCTATTGCCATGCTGTGCTAGATACCTCAGACTTCTGGCAAGGTGTGTCTGAACTGATGTTTACATTAGTGGACTTGGAACATACCAGTTTAAATCTCTTCTTATGTCTGGTGTTTGTGTTTTAAAATTAGCCATTACCTATTACGTTTGACCTCACCTGAGTGAATTACTAATATTTGTAGGTATTTGGTAAAGTTAGTATTTGTACTTTTCTAGATGAGTACTTGTATCTGTTAAAAATCTACAGAAGTGTAATAGACATTGTCACTCTTTTCAAGAGTGCTGGCTCAAATGACTGAAAGCGTCTCATTCTTTTTACTGTAATACTTGTTAAAGTTTTGAATTAACTGTCTAAAAGACACCTCAGTTAAACCTAAAGGATTAACTTAATTCAGAAGTCTTTATTTGAAGGACTTACGTACTTAATTATAGGTAGAGCTTTCTTTTAAAACTACTGTAGCAGTAAAATCTGAGCTTCACAAATTAAAAATAGTGTGCTCATTGTTACAAACACAAGAAAGCTGCCTTAGATGTTAGACTAAATTAAGGCTGTACTTTAATAAACTGGCATAAAGCTTGCAGTTAATCATCAAGGGCCGTGTGCCTTCTGGACACATAGGCTAAGAGTCAGATTTAAAATAAAGGGTGTGCCCAAAAAACGCTTTTTGCTCGTTCTATGGAGTTTAATCAATCAGCACTTGTGTTGGAGGGATGGTGTTTAAGAAGCTGAGGAGCCCCAGGAGTGCCTTATCTTGGGTGACGAGTGGTGGAGCCCTCCCGGGCAGCTGCTCCCAGCGCGGTTAGCAGCAGCCGGAGGCGGGGCTGCCGGCCGGACAGACAGACAGACAGACAGCTGCGGGCAGAGCCCAGGGGCAGGGTGTCTGCGCCGCCCCGCACTGCCTGTCACCGCCTCTCTCGCCTGGAAATTACTGCTCCTTTCTCTAACTAGTTGCTGAAAGTGTCCAGGTAAAGCTCAGCTACTTTTTTTGTATTTAATCCCGTGTTAATTTTGAGTAAAAGAGGCTCCCCTTGTTTAGTTTCTTACTCTAAAATTTGAACGATAGTTCTTAAGTGTATAGATAAAGGCAAGTGGGCGTTTTAGAATAAACTTTTTAAGCAGTATATACTGAGAAGAGTTAATTAATTATTAACTTAGACAATAGCAAATCAGTTATTCTAAGATCTTTATGTGCCTTCTAAAGTAAATTTTCACTTTTTATTGCTTTATGTGTTAGAAAAAATAAGTGTTTAAATGGGCAATAGTAACCAGGCTTTACGAATTCTCCTAAATGCAAGCTTTCTGCTGTTTTGCTGGAGAAATACAACAGATAATTCATTTTCTTTTGAAAGGCACAGCCTTCAGCAGAATTGGTATTTTGCCCTTACTAGTTTTTCACTACATCAGTGTGTCTGTGTTCTCAGTATGAACTTAATCAGATACATTTTCCTTTTCAGAGCCTTGCTGTTGTCCAGACATGAAGGGGAGGTGTTTGACTTGCACAGAATGAAGGGCCTGAACCTGATTTAACCAGAGAATTAGAATCAGCAAAGCCCAATGCCTGTAAGCAATGCTAGTCTAATTTATTTGCCATAGTGTATTGCATGGGCTTCACTGCAATTTCGTCTTTTCTAACCCATTTTTAGCACAACCCCTGAAACAATCGTGTAGAAGATTTAAGAAAATTTCATGCAGGCAAGGCAATGAGTATCTTGCTTTCTCATAACATCTTGGAAATCTCAAAAGTCCCTTCCTCAAATGGCTTTTCTCCTCTTTTGGACAAATAAGTCTTCTGCTTGTTCTGAATAAAAAATTCAGAATATTGTAATAAGTTGTCAAGAGGATAGTCTTGCAGGGCTGGGAGCAAAAGAGCCAGGACTCACAGGGCTTTTGGGACAGGAAAAGTCTGGATATGTTAAATCCCCAAATAAATCCCTAAATGTGTCTGTCCCCTAGATCATCTGTCCTTTCCCCATGTCATGTTGAGTAAGTTTTATTCTTCACAGGTGGAGAAATGTGGAAGGAGCTAACAGTGGACCTGTTAGCTGAAGGAGCAAAAAGCAAAGAAGTAGTTGATAAGGAGTTGTCTTCAAAGTTGTAACTAAGGAGACTAAGAGAAGTGAGGAACAGAAGAAAGATGAGAATTACGTAGTTGGATGGAGTATTTTTAGAAAGTTAGTTAAGTTACTGTAACTTTTCACTAATGGTGTTATGTTGATTTATTGTGGCTAATAGTTAAAGTAGAAGAGGTATAAACTATCACAGAGTGTATAAAAAGTCAGACATATTTCGTATTAAAAAGTTGCCAAATAAGACTTCTTCTAGTCTCTTCGTTGTGTCATGACCACCCCAACAACGACAGAGAAAAGTCAGGATGACTCTGTGTAATGAATCCTCTATTTTGATCCAAAATGGAATGGGCTTCTCAGTACATATGGTTGTAGGTATTTCCTGGCTGAGCAGGTTTGTGTGTGGGTTGGTTACAGCAGGGTCTCTTGCTGAATTTGTCCTTGTGCTAAATGCAGGATGCTTGCTTTCCAGCATCTCCTCCACAGTTACTGCTCCTGTTGCTCCTCATGTGTGAAGCTCTTTGTTCCCGGCCAGACTAGATGAGGGAGAGCATACAGGGGATGCCAAGATGTGGAAACAGGCATATGTGAAAGATCTTTCACTGCTCCTTTTGCTAGGGTGCTGCTGAGATGGTGAACAAGAGTCAGGATTACCAGAACAGGAGATGGAAGCTGGTGTCCTCACGTGAGGTTACTGCTGCCCTTGTACAACTGCTAATGGCAGCATTTCCAGAGCCAGAACACGCCTCCCCCGCCCTCAGCATCTGCATTCTGCCTCCAGCAGTACATCAGGTGGTTTTAGAAGAAAATACAAGCACTTTGCTCTGGTAATCTCATACGGCTGCTCTGTTGTAGCAGTGCTCTGTGTCAGCTCATAGACCACCCCACTGTCCCAGCAGTGGCTTTGCTCAGCAGCTGCAGACCCTGCCATAGCTTGTGACAATGCCACCAAGCGTGTTCAGTGCCTGTGCTGCGATCCTGGGGTGCTTCTGTCATGCTGTGTTGATAGAAAATTGTGGCAAACCGTTGTTTCCTGAACTGAGAGCCGGGGCATTCCTAACTGGGCAGCTGCGTGGCTCCCGTGCTGCGGAGCAGAGTGGGCTGGGCAGGGAGCAGTGGGCAGCAGAGGAGCTGCACACGCTGTCCTCTCACAACACCAGCGTGGGCCCGTGTGGCAGGACCCACGGACACCCCGGTCAGTCCCAGGGGAAGCACAGTATCGACCAAAGGTGATAAGTGCTCAGTGAAACCCAATGACGTGCTAAAGATTTTATCATCAACACACTTTTAGGTTTTAGGCTGACTTTTTGTAATATATGGGCTGCTGCAGAATTGGTGCATTTATATTGTAATAAATTCAGAGTATCCTCATTCTGGCTGATGGAACTGCATCTCTTGACCCTGAATAGTTTGTAACTACTTGACCCTAGTAATTTGTAACTAATTTTAACAATATTTACATTATCTTTAGGAATAAATACAGAATCAAAAGGGCAATCTTTAAGGAATGTTTGCAAGATTGGATATAGGGATATGACTTAAGTGGAAAGCAAGCTATTTCTTTGTTTGATATTTCAAACATTGTGCTTTCATTTATTCTATACCTTTTTTCCATCTCTTTCTTACAAGGCATTTCCAGCTTCCTGTTCCACTGTCACTCATCTGTTTCTTTCCCTTCTGCTTTATTTCGTCTCAGCTTCCACTGAGTTTGTGGAAACTGTTTGGGCTTTTGTTTGGTTTTGTTTTGGGTTTGGTTTTTTTGTTTGTTTATTTGTTTTTAATCTCGTTGATGTCTTCAGGCGTATTCTGAAAGGGTCAGTGAGCTGCTTTAGGCTCCCTTTTCCAGGTCTATCCTTAGCAACCACAGGCCTGTTGGCAGAGAAGGAAAGCTTGCCTGGTGTGCTGTGGAATGGAAAGCATAGGAGCTTCCCTGCTCTTTACATCCAGCTCTGCAGCCCAGCTGTTGTATCTTAGGGTTTCAGATTAAGCAAAAAGTATCTTGTTTTGATTCCCTGCCGTGTTTTATGAAATCAAAAGTACTGCCACAAACCTGATGCAACTTGTTTGTTTATTACACAGGTGTGAATGACCAGAGCATGTAGATGATAATTATCAGGTATGAGATTTTAAACCCATATTTGTTAGGTAAGTCATAACAGTAGCTAATTCTTTTCCAGAATAAATCCCAGTTTCTCTACACAGCAATGTCAAAAGACGGACTGGGAAGAGGGGCAAGCAGGATGGGACAGTGCTCAGCCTGATGGGTGCCAATGATGTGTGAGTGTGGTGGGGCTCCTTGTGTGTTTTGAGTGGGATTCATTTAAAAGGAAACAAATGTGTGAAGAGGGGAAGGAGAATGCTGAAGGAAGGACTGAAGCAGAGGGAAAGGTTAAGGGAAGGGCATGAGAGGTGGAGGAGAGCAGTGAATTTGAGGTGGAAAGGCTGAGAGAAGGAAGAAGTTGGAGGGAAGGCCAGTCAGCACAGGGCAAGGGAAGTCCTGCCGGAGCACTGCCCCACCAGGCTGGCATGGCTTCGTGCCCCAGCCAAAGCTCTGCTAAATCCCTTTGTGCTTCTTGCCTGATTTTACTTGGTGGTGATGCAACCCAGTTAGTGACATCACATAAATACACCTACAAGTGGTGTTGCAGAGTCTAGATTGTGACCGGCAGATTAGTCAGCGGTGTCACAATCCGGTGTTTATATCATTGTCTCCTGAATGTGGAAGCGATTGCTATGGTGATAACCAAGTTTTCATCAGTGGATCAGGCTCTTAAGAAAAGGCATCCCTTTTGTAGAGACAAACAGCTTTGAGTTATTTGGAATAAAATCATGGTAAACTCCAGTTAAGTAGAAACATCAAGTGTGGCACATCACTAAGGTTTTAGCAGTTGGGATGCAATATAAACATGTGACTGAACTCCAGCACGTTCTGCATCTGGGTCACCTATGGCTACAGGGCAGTGTGATATTTTATTGTTAATGAAAAGTGTGCCCCTGTGCCAAAAAGCAGCCATTGCGTCTGCACACCCCAGAATTCTATGAACAGAAGCAGGAAGCATGAGGAGTGAATGGCACCCGAGAAAGTCAGCAGTCCTTCCCAGTACTTGCCATTTTGAACTGGTTTTGTAATTTGTATCGGAAACAAAGCAAGTTATACTTGTTTGGAAAAATGTAACTTTCCAACCTCTTAATCAGATGACAGTATTTTTTTCATATGCGAGATCAGATAAGAAATTTCTTCTATGTAATCTTGAATTAGATTTTAAAGATGGGTTCAAAATATAGAACACTTTTTATTGCATGTCATAAAGAACAATTTACATCAGTTCATTTCACTTTGTAGAGCAAGATCCTACTTCAGTATTGGTATTTATCTTTTGCTATCCTAATGGCAGTGTTTGCAGATCCAAACAAAGCATTTTGTTTTTAGAACCTAACTGTAATCCAGTCAGAGGATATTAAGCAACTTCCAGGATTAGACCCTTAGTTAAAGTTTGTCTTCAGTTTCATATTTCCTTTGATTGGCTGGTTGAATTGTTCTTCTATAATTTTGCATTGGAGTATATCCTGTACAAATAGGGAAGAGATTTTGACCTAGAAGGAGAGACCTCTTATTAGTGAGCATACTTTTAAATTACAGTAGCTATCTGAAGCATCTTGACATATGATAGATAGCGCTGTTGCTATATGGGTTTGATTCAACTTGTTACTTAGACAAGCAACCTCCCACCCCTATTTCTCAAGGAGAAACTCAAGATCTTTCTGATTTAACTTCATGCATGCCAGTTTGGATAAATCTGCTGTTTGTGATGCTGCTGTTGGTGTTACAGTGGAGCATTTTGATGCAGTTTCAGCACTGACCACATTGCAAGTGTCCCTTGCTCCCCAAACCCGGGTTCATCTGAGCGGCAATGAATAACACATCGATCTGCTGCCCTTTAGCAGCTGGTGCAGTGCTTGTGCAAATTCACAGCATCAATTAGGTTGGAAAAGATATCTGAGATCATCGAGTGCAAGCTATGACCAAACACCATCCTGTCAGCTAGGCCAGAGCGCTGAGTGCCACATCCTGTCTTGCCTTAAAAACCGCCAGGACAAGGAGGCCACCACCTCCCGGAGCAGCCCATTTCAATGTCTAATCGCTCTTTCTGCAAAGAAATTCCTCCTAATATCCAACGTAAACCTTTCGTGGCACAGCCTAAGACTATAGTAAAGACAATTCATATGATTGTGGCGAGTTTAAATTTTCCTAAAAGTGGGTGTAGTACATGAAAAATAAATAAAGTTACATGGGAGAGGAGAG
Source organism: Onychostruthus taczanowskii (assembly GCF_017590055.1). NCBI lineage: Eukaryota > Metazoa > Chordata > Aves > Passeriformes > Passeridae > Onychostruthus > Onychostruthus taczanowskii. The sequence goes on along the minus strand of NW_024497629.1, from coordinate 9,073,251 downwards.
AGGGAGAAGGAAATCCATTTTTAGCGCGGGAAGGATTCCAGGGTGCTGCCGGCCTCTCCTGTCCCCTCGCTCGCTCGGGGCTCTGTCCCGCCGCCGCCCCGGCCCGCGGAGCCCTCACACCGCCGGCCCCGCCCCCGAGGCACCCGACCAATGGGGGCGCGGCGGCCCCGCCCCTCGGGCTGCGGCAGCCAATGGGAGGCGCGGCGCGGCGCGCGTCCACCTGCGGCTGCGGGAGCACCTGAGCGGGCGAGAGGAGCCGACAAAACCCGTCGGAGCGGCGGGTGCGCGGCGCTGCTCCTCCCGACCCGCCCGGCCAGTCCTGCCGCCCGCTGCCTCCGCCAGACATGACACAGGACTACGACAAGTGAGTGAGCCGGGCGGGGGAAGAAGTACCGCGTCCGGTCCGACCGGTGCTGCCGCCCCGCCGGGGGGCTGCGGCGAGAGGGGCTCGCCGCCCGGGGGCCGGGCCGGAGAAGCCGCTCTCGCGGGGTCCGCCCCCCTCGCTCCTCTCTCTCGGAGGAGCACCCGGAGGCTGCGGCGGGGCGGTGCGAACGGCGGGGGGAGCGGGGGCTGAGCCCTGAGGGGGAGCCGGCGGCGCAGCGGGGCGACCCCGGGGGCCACTCCGCCTCACGGGGCGAGCGCCGGGGCTGGGCCGGCTTTGAAACCCGACACCCGCAGCGAGGCGTGGGGCCGCCCCCCGCCCCGCCGGGCCGCGCCTTAAATGCGGGCGGCGGCGGCCGCGCCGTCGGGAGGAGCTGCCGGGCCGAGGGAGCCGGGCTGAGCCCCCGCGCCGCTGCCCGGCGGCCGCAGCGGCTCCCATGGATTTCTACGAGGCGCATCCCTCGGGCAAGGTGGACTTCGGCAGGTAAGGGCGGCTCCCGCAGAGCTCGGCTGCGGCGACCCCGGAGTAGCCGAAGCTGGGTCCTGAAAGAGTTAAACTGAGCTCGAGGTGTGTGTATTCTGTAACTTCGTGGTGTTGAATACGAGACGTCGCCTTCAAGCGGATCCTAGGCTGTGTTGAAGGACTGGGGTCTCTTGTCACCGTGGCCATCTGCTGACAGTGGCCGTGGACACCCAAGTGCCAGAAAATGGGGTAGCTCTGAAGTGATTTGCTTTCAAGAAACGTTTTTAAAATTTCTATACTTTGAATGGTTGGTGACTCAAATGCACTTCTTTCCTAGGGAATGTGTAGGATTTTAAACTCAACTTTTTGTTTCAACATGCTACTTTCTAGGAAAAGGACTCCAATGCCGCAGCTCACTAACTCATGTCTCTGACTCGGGTTTTTCATAGATGTTTTTATTTCCAGTGACACTTAGTAGATGAGCTCGTAGCGATTTGGGTAGATGCACTTTGCTTTTGTGGCCCGCAGATGCCGGTGACAGGAATGCTCGGTGCTGCCTCAGCGTTAGAGGTGTGCTCTGTGCAGAGCAGGCACAGCGTGGCTCTGAGCAGTGTCACGGGCTGAGGGACAGGACGGCTGCTCCTGGATCACAGAAGGAAGGAGGAATAGTTTCTGTGGTCTGAACACAGAACGTCGCAGGCTGGGGAAGCCTTGCAGGCAGAGTCTCTGCTTTTTGTAGTATTTCTCTGCTTCCACTGTGGTCAAGTGGAAAGTAAAATTGGGGAATTATTAGAACTGCTCTATGAAGCTCAATTTTCTGCCTCTGCTGGACTTCTACTACTGTGTGAGTAGATCAGCATGCCAGTTATCTTCTAAAACTTAGGAAAAAAAGATGTGTTTGCCTTCTCTTATCAATGTGTTCTCATTTTCCTGAAAGAAGCTGTGGTTCTCCTGAAGTAGGGAGTTCCTGCCAAATGCTGTACTTTTCTTGATAATTCTGCAGATAACTTTTTCTGTGCCTTTTTTAGGTGGGTGGTTACCTTTAGGGCAATGTTCATTGAATTTCAGTGTTTCAATGACAAATCACACAAAAATATGTAGGTCTTGCATTCGCTAGGCTTTTAGTTAGTTGAGGCTTTTGTTCTCAGTGTTTTTGGTTTTCTGATGGTTTTCCCTTCCCTGTGAGTATCGTGTTGCTGGAGGGAATCAGCGTAGTGGTCTTGTGAGTTCAGCAAGGCTGACTTAGCCCTTCTGCTTGGGGATGGATCAAGAGAACTGCACCCAGCTTACTTCGGTTGCCTTTTCCTCTGTGAGTTTTCCCATTTGCTATGGATATTTGAGGATTCCTTTATCATATTGTAAGAACAGGAGCTTGTACCATATCCCTAAAGAAAATTCTGCTTTGTCTTCTGTGGGTCGTCTCAGTTGGATGGGAAGTAGCTGTCCTCTGCGTTCGGGTGTCTGTGTCAGTGCGTACACAAATACCTATGGAGACCTGAAGAAAGGGCTTGGTGCAAGAACTTGTCTCTTTTGTCGTTTTTGTTTGCTCTTCTTTCAACTACATAATACTGATTTATAGCCACAAAGTGCTCTTACAAGTCCTGGGAACTCCCACTTGCTTTCAGTGCCTTCAGCTCAGCCAAGCTGTCCGAGGGCAGCTCGGCAGGGTGACTTGTGTAACTGATAAAGCGTCGAATGCTTAATTTGCTTTGCAATCTTTTTGGTAGAAGGTGGTGATAAATGTAGGATACTGCTAAGCTGATTATAGTGATTAGAGTATTTCACAACTTTCTATTTCACAACTTTTTGTATTTGTAGTATATTTCAGTCTCTGAATGTATCTGGGGAAATAGATGAAAAGAAGGATTCCCTGCTGGGAAAAGGATGTGAAGGTGTTGGGGTTTTGGGTTTTTTTGGTTTTTTTTTGGTTTTTTTTTTTTTTTTTTTTGTGGGGTTAGTTGTTTTTAAAGAATTACTTTTCTATTTTAACTATGGCCAGTTCACTAAAAATGTCAAGCTTGGGATTATTGAGGAAAGTAAAAAAGCCTCCCCTTCTCCCTGAGCCCATCTGCAGTAGACTAATGTTAAACTTGCACTGTAAAGAGAACTGAACTGGTTTAAAAGTCAGATTTAAAAATTAGCTTGAGCTGACTTAAAAGAGGAAGCATATGTTTTACCAATAGAACCAAAAAAATATTGTCTAGGCTTGCAGGACAACATTTGCTACACATCTTGCTTTTGTCTGTGGACAGAATGTCCAAGTCATTTTGGAGTTTGTTGGTTCCCAGCAATCTCCAAATGTTCAGAGTAAATGTGTATATATATATATATAGTGTAGTACAAAGGGAGTACTCATCTTTTTCTTTTTTTCTTGACTCATCTGAGTGTGTTTCAGACTACTGTGCTAGATTATTTCAATAGTAACCAGGCAGTAAGTTGGTTTTTTTGCCTCCCTTGTCAGAAAAAACCACTGCCCAATTGATTTGAACTCCCCTTTACCAATTTCCTATGTCATCTGTAACTTATCAGTAGCTTCTGGGTGGTGTTTTTAGATCTGTTCTGAGAGCGAAGACACTTGAAAGCACTGGAGAAAAGAGATGTTTTGTTAATGCACATTCTCCACATGGGAACTGGATCAGGCTGTAGCTTGGCAGTTTTACATGGGATGTGCTGGAGGCTTTGTAGGTGGTTGGCCAGAAAGCATGTAGGTCTTCCTGGGTTGGATTCAGAGCATGAGCAGGTCAGTTGTGCTCTTACATGGCTTTGTCTTTTTGTAGAGGCTGGTGTAATCCATCTGAGTTTGGTCAAATTAATCCTGATTTATATTGAGCGTGAGTGAGATCAGAATTAAGTTTCTGGGCTTTTTGTGTTGACTAATCCTTGCAGTACACTGAATCAGCATATGAACCTCACGAAACTGGGGCAGCTAATTTTGAAGAACTTTTGGAATGTTTCTCATGTGTTCTAACAGGTGGCTTTTTTTATTTCTTCTTTTTTATGATTCAAGTAAAAGACCCGTGTTGGTTCTTCAGAATGACTCTCTCTACTCTCAGAGACGTCCTTACACCAATGAAGATGAGGCCTGGAAAACTTTTCTTGAAAATCCCCTCACAGCAGCTACCAAAGCTATGATGAGCATCAATGGGGATGAAGACAGTGCAGCTGCCCTCGGACTGCTCTATGATTACTACAAGGTAGATTGGCCTGGGTTGGCTCTGGTAGCCAGCAGAGCTCGTGTTCCACCTGTGGAAAAGGTGTCATTTGCTAGAGGATTTTACAGAAGCTGTGAACAGATCACAAGGACTTTAAGCAGTGTTGGTTTTAAATTGAAAGCACTCTATATCTCTCTTTCTGAAAATTTGTTTTCTTTTTAGCTCTGTAAAATAAGATCTCCTAGATCTTGATGTAAAAGTCAGGTAGCACTTTGCTAGTTTTCCACTTGAGTAGCACTTTTTCTGTTGACCCAGGTTCTGCAAGGGGCAATGTGTTATAGAAATAGTCATAAAGAGTGACGCTTTAGGACCATATCCCTGTCTGAATATAAATATACATGGAGAAAGAAACTCCTTTTGCTCACATGATCCCTGTTCTGCTGGATCTTTGACTTTTGCTGGGGCTTTGTTGTGTTACTTTAGGCTCAGCTGATACTAAGATACAATTACAGGTTTTTGGTGGTATGTGGGGCTAAAGTGTGCACCTGAAAGAGTTGCTGCCTGCATCCCTCTAACCCTCAGTGATCATCAGCTGCTGTAATCTGTTAATCCTTTGATAGCAGTGATTGTCTTCCCCAGTGTTCGTGGTCTCGGGGACCTGTGCCTTCCTAGGTGCTTGGAGCTGAACTGAGCAGTCAGAGAACATTCTGGTCTGCATGGGGTGCATTTTGCTGAGCTTTGTTTCCCGAATACAGCAAATATAAGCTAGGGTAGTTATCTCCAGCAGGTCAGTGGAGAGCAGCAGGCGTTTCCAGGCAGGGAGGGGTCCTGCTTGTGTTGAGACGCCTGTGTTACGGTGGCCTGGCTCACCGGGTGGAGGTGCCTGTTTTTTCTTTGCTGAGCATGCAGGAAGGCCAGGAGGCTGACTTGGCTTTCCTGCCTGGCCCTTTGGCTTCTGTCTTTTAACAGTAGTGAGTGCAGTTGCCAGCCTCAGTTATGTACTTCAAGCAGTAGGAGTGATTGCCTGGTGCAGACAAAATCCTTGCCTGCTCTTTTAAGGGTTGAATAAGTCTTACGTACTGAAATATTCTTGTAATGCTTAATATGGAGATTAACACTCCACACATACATTACAAAATGCCACAGACTCACTGATGTGGATGTTATTCAGCGAGTTTTGTGAGAAAACTGCCTTTCTGCTTTGTGCTTGTGCTTACTGTGCTTTTGGAAGAAAAACCAAAAACCAAACAACAACATGCTTTCACCAGAACAATTTTAATCCACAAGATCAATTTTGATTTCTAAACCTGTAGATTACAAAAAGAATGTTGATGTTGATCCTTCATGCTTGACAAAGCAGAAGGGATTTGCTGTACATTAATGCCTAATTCAGGGTTTCCTCTTATGTTTGGGTATCAGTGGGTGTACAGAAAAAATTGGTGGAAGAGCAGGTATGCTGCACACTTAGGTAAAGCAGACTGGTTGGAGGTTGAAAGATTTATTGGGGGCTGTTATGGAGTAATGTTATAGAGGGATGACGTTGAGGCATTTCTAACACGCCCCCTCTGCATATTAAAGGCAGCTGATGAGATCACCTTCCTATAAAAAAAAACAAAACAGTAAAACCAAAAAACTTTTGTTTCCTTCCATTTAACTACTGAGCTTGCTCAACTGTGGTTAATAAGGCCTTATAGGAAACAAATTTTGGATAAAAATTCTTTTGGGAGTGTTGGCCAAATGCAGCTTGGAAAACTCTTCTTTTTTGGTGACTAGTTAGTGTTGGCCTCCCAGCAGCCTCCATCTAGAGGTTCTCCAGATTTTGCTGGTTACTGTGGAAAATCAAACAGTTGTGGTGTTTCTGGGATTCCAGGTTATGTGTAAGAATGAGGACATAATTTTCAGTGGGGGCTGTGTAGGAAGAATGCTGTCTGTGCCGGTGTGCCCTCAGCCTTCGCCTTCGTGCTGAAGTGCTTCCCCACCCCGGACCCAGGCTGGCAAATGGAGGCAGGATCTGAGCAGGCTTTGGTGAAGGAGAGTGGTGGGAGTTCACTCCTCCTTACATGCACCAGAAGATGTTTGCTTTGCTCGTTCAGGAGGCGTGATGGGGGTGACAAAAGTCCCAGGCCTTACGTGTGGGTTGGCGGGAGAGCTTGTGTGGACTTGCAGTGTGGCAGAGGGGACATGAGCACCACAGGCTTGTGCCAGCAGCTGCAAGAGCTGTTTGGGTTGCTGGAGTGCTGGTTATGTGCTCCGTGCAAGGATCTGAGCCAGCACAGCTCCAAGAGTTCACTTTCTCCTGTGTGCCTTGGCCTTGCAGTGCAGCCAGGAAAATGGCACGTGTGGGCAAGGTGACTTGTTTGATTGATGTTGTGTTTTCAGGGCAAATCCTGCCCGTGGCATAAAATACAAGAAGCAATACTGAACTGTCTTAAATCCAGAATGCTGGTTACATTTTGTTTATAAAACATTTGATATAGTTTGGACCAGTGTGTTTTGTGTGGCCATACACAAATGTCAGCTGTAGTGTCTCAATGTGTTTGTTGGACATGGTGTTCCCCAAATTCCCTGATCACTGAGGAGAAAGGAGAGCCTCAAGTGGTCTTAGAGTGGTCTGGAATGGCCTAAAGATCGCATGTCCTTGGGGAAGTGACTGCGGAACAGCATCCTTTCACAAGGTTTGTGCTCAGCCAGCAAGCTGAACTCTGCCAGCCTGCAGAGGAGAGAACCTGCACTGCCAGCAAACCTTGGGAAATCTCTTGGTCCTGCTCACCCCAGTACTGGTGCTCCAGCCGTGGATGGATTGTTTTCTGCACTGGTGTTGTCACCACCTGGTGCTGGCAAGAGCTCAGGGCTGACTCAGGTGACTGAATTGGCTACATAGGGATCCATGGGGCATCTCCTGGGGTTGGCCTGGCAGCCCAAAGCCATGTGAACATGGGTTAAGCTGTAATGCAAATAACAACTGGCATCCAAAGCAAGGCTTCCTTAATTTGACCAAATTTTAAGGAGCGCTTTTTTTTGTATGGGAGGAAGAATTGAATTATAATATGTCTTAAATTTCTCAGGTTCCAAGGGAGAGGAGATCTTCAACAGCTAAACCTGAGGTAGAACATCCTGAACAAGACCACAGCAAAAGGTATTAATTTTTATTATTGTTTCTCTGTTTCCTCCCTTCTTTCCTCGGCCATCAAAGCTGCTGAAGGAAAGTAACTTACTACACTGTGCTGATGTGCTGGAAGAGAGAAACTGTCAGCTTTTCCTCTGTACCTCAGATTCCTGTTGTGCCTCAGGAACAGGATGGGGACTGAGCCATGGTGTGGAGAGCTGAGGCTCAAACTGCTGTTCAGTGCCATCTCTCTGCTTTTGGTGTGCTGATGTCATATAGTCAGCCTAGCAGAAGCTGCTCTCTAACATTAGGCACCCTGGTAGCTCAGGCACCCCCAGGCTGCAGTCACTGGTGACACTTTCCATTTTTCATGCAGTTACTTCAGTTGCTCTCTGCTGATTTTTGTTCTCAGGTACCAGCAGCATTGCTGTGTCATGCATAGGCGAGTTGGGAAGCTCTTCAAACTGCTTGTGATTTGGTTTTGTATTGTCTTGGGACTTCCTTTGTATCCTCTGGAATTTCTATCTTGCTTCCCCTACCTGTCTTCCCTCTCTTGTGCTTCCCAAGCAGATTATACTGATTAGGTGAATATAACCAATGGCAGGTTCACTCAAGCCAGGCTTCCACTCCTTCCATCCTCTTCCTCTGGACAGACTAGAATGCTTTAAGGACCTGAGGTGAGGTTTTGTGGTCGGGCAGAGCTGATTGAGTGACTTGTTGTGAAGAAGAGCAGGCTGGGTTCCCAGCCATGTGTTCCCACTGCTCCTCTTGAACCAGACTGGGTCTCACACTGGTCTATCACCAAACAGGGAAAGAAACGGTGGCTGGTTTTCTGCCAGCCAGGCAAGCAGAACTGGCTTACCAAGGAGGCAGGGGAATGTCTGAATTGGTGTAAAGGAGAGGGCAGGACCACTTGGTGGGGAGGGAGAAAGAGAGGACAAGCTGACTTAGTGGTTACTAGCTGAGGTCAGCTCAGCCACAGGTCTCAGTGTTGTCCTGGCAGAAGTGGGTGTGGTGGAGTGGAGAGTGGCAAGTTATGCAAATTCCTCCCAGGAGTCTTGGTGTGGATTTCTTGGGGGGTTGTGAATGAAACGAGGGCTGTAGTTTCCCTGTTAGTGCTTCCCAGGTGGTGCACAGTCCTGGGGCAGAGGAGCAGCAGCCTTGCTGTCAGTCCTTCTCCCTCTGCCAAAGAGCAGCTTCGTGGAGCCTGTGTGTGCCAGTGTGTGGTGGGAAGTGCTTAGTTTTGGACTGCTGTTTTCCAGGTAGTGAGGATCTGGGCTGTGAACCCTCACCCTCTGCTCCAGGGTAATTACTCTCCAAGGTGGGAGGATTACCAGTGTGAGAGGAGTTATGGGGTTTTTTTTAATGAGTTTCTCAGCTTTTCAGGTTAGGATTGAGCTGTTCTGCGTAAGCAGGAGGTTGTGTCAGTGGTCCTTGTCCAAAAGGTTGAAAAGCTTTTCTAGCTCTTGCTTAATGAGAATATAAGCTGTATAATTTATGCCTGATTTCTTTTTGCCGTTTTAAGGAACAGCATCCCAAACGTGACAGAACAGTCGCTCATTTCTGCTGGAGAAAACAGGGTCCAGGTTCTGAAAAATGTGCCTTTCAATATCGTACTTCCACACACCCCCCAGATGGGCATGGACAAGCGAGGCCACCTCACAACCCCTGACACGACGGTCACGGTTTCGATTGCCACGATGCCCACACATTCCATCAAAACGGAGACGCAGCCCCACGGCTTTGCCGTGGGCATCCCGCCCAGCGTGTACCACCCCGAGCCGCCCGAGCGCGTGGTGGTCTTCGACAGGAACCTCAATCCCGACCAGTTCAATTCCAGCACCCAGCCTCAGAACTCCCAGAGGAGAACGCCAGACTCCACCTTCTCGGAGACTTTCAAGGAGGGTGTGCAAGAGGTACCAGGAGAGGCAGCTGCTCTGTGTGTGTGTGTCTTGATTTGGATGGAGAGATCCAGTTCTGTCTTTAACTGTTCTTGTTACGTGAGCCAGAAATCTGTCCAGTGGCTTAGAAATAGAAGACTTTCCCAGAAAGGTGCATAATTAAAACTTAGTAAATAAAACCTTCACAACATGAAATCATTATCCAAAGCAAATGCCTAATCTGAGTAGTGACAGAGGCTTTGGCTTGCAGAGTGTGGAAATAGTTATCTCTATCCATAGAGCCAGGTTTTGCAAGAGTTCAGCACTCTGTGGTGCCTTTGCAGGTACCAAAGTGAAGTGACTGTATGTAAGCTTCCTTACTGCCAGTTTCTAGGTGTGGTGTGTGTCCATAGAAAATAGTTGGATTATGTAGGGCCCTTTAGTGAGAAAATCTGTGGTTTTTGTTTTATGATACCAACTGAAAATAGCAGTGTAACCATGTTTTGATTTTTAAGCCAAACCTCAAGGAGCTGTGTAGCTATGCCCTTTGAGATTTGGGAAAGCATTAAAATTTTGCCTTAAGCTGACTTGGAATGCTTACAAGATTTTGTGCTTAGCTGACACCCAAAAGTTTTGGATTAAAACACTATTCAAGTGTCCTGTTTGTTGAAACCAAAAATCAGTTGTTATCTGGTGAACAATTTGCCTGACAGAAGTTCCGTGGTAAGGAGTATCTATTTAATATTGACTTTTCTTTTTGCTGCAGTGTTAACTGTTGTTTTGTCTACTCCAGGTTTTCTTTCCTACTGAACTGAATCTCCGAATGGCCAACATGAATTCAGAAGATTATGTTTTTGACAGCATTTCTGGGTAATGATTTAAGGCTCCCATTTGCCTGTATCCTCCTATTCTTAGCTGTCCATGAGCAAGCAGTATAACTCATGCCAATTTGCACCCAGTCACAGCTGGATTTTGAGGGGGCCTGTGGATCTCAAACCCACAGTTAGGTCTGCTTTTTTGAATTTCACCGTTGAAAATTGTAGCTGTAAAGATACAGTCGTATCTTTAAAGAAAACAAATACTTCAAGGAAAACTACTTGGAGGACTAGAAATACCACCCATCCTCAGTTATGGTCCTTGCACCGAATCTGTGTCCCATGGGAAGGGGCAGTGCTGTCTGGGATTGGTCTGGGAGTTTGCTTCCAGCTGTGCCCCCCTCCCTGGTGTGCTTGTCTTGCTCTCAGTCTGCTGGAAATCTACAGCAAAAACAGGAGAAGTAAAACTCACCTGAACTCCAGAGGAGGGGAGCAACTTGCTTGATAGTTGCAGTTGACCAAGAGGGCGATGGCCATTGAGTAGCTTATTAGCTTGTGAATTTAATGAAATTGCTAATAGATACTTTTCTGTTGGTTGAGGGCAGCTTACTGCTCTCAGCCTGAATAGGGACCTTCCAGTCTTGCCTGCTTATGTGTCTTAGGATTTAGCTTGCCAAGAACTTCTCTTAAATGTTCATTCATGAAGGAAATGGTTGAAAAAGGGGCTCATCCTGTTTTCCAACTTCTTTGCCTGTTGATGGCTTAATGAGTCAGCTAACAACTTTGGAATTTCTCCAAATTAAATGTGGAACGTTTAATCAGCTTTCCAGGAAAATGCCTTAGCAATCACTACCCTCTTCACTCTATAGGAATAACTTTGAATACACTCTGGAAGCCTCCAAGTCCCTCCGACAGAAGCCTGGGGACAGCACAATGACTTACCTGAATAAAGGTCAATTTTACCCAATCACACTGAAAGAAGTCAGCAGCACTGAAGGAATCCATCACCCCATCAGTAAAGTCCGAGTGAGTGGCAGCACTTGTGGTTTCTTGGGAAGGAGGGTGTGCACGATGGCAACCTTAAAGTGCAGCAATCTAGACCAGAGCATCAGCACAGAGGCCAGCTTAGCTGTGCTCTTACGTCAGTGTGGCTTCCTTTGCTGTCCACCTTCTGCCAGGCCAGCCCATCCTGGCTCAGACTGTTAAGAAGTGGTGTCAGCACTTGTGTGAAGGTGATGCAACAGCTGGAATGAGATCCTTGGATTCTAGTTAGGAGAGCAGTTTTGCTCATCTCTGTTTATGACCCAGAAAGTGCTGTTGTCTGCCTTCCTGTTGGCAGTGGTGTGCCAGGTATACTGTAGTGCCTCAAGTGGAAAAGCCTAAAGCTCCAAACCAAATGTACTCTCTGGCCTTTTCTCTATTTCTCTTTCATGTTTTTGTTTGTTTTTTTTTTTTTTTTTAATCTTTTCCTCTCTCCTTTCAGAGTGTCATTATGGTTGTGTTTGCTGAAGACAAAACAAGGGAAGATCAGCTCAGGCACTGGAAATACTGGCATTCAAGACAGCACACAGCCAAACAAAGATGCATTGACATAGGTAAGGAACACTGTCATTGCTGATGTCAAACTTAAGACCTAATTCCTTGGCAAGGTTCCTTTTTCTGCTAAAGCTTTGTTATTTTAAGGAACTTCTGGATCCCTCTCTCTGCCCTCCATAGCTTTGCTGAAAGACCAGAGAGGGTTTGTGATTGGAGCTAATGCTGTAGTTTTTAGAACTTACTAAAGAGGCTGATTTTTTTTTGAGGTTTTTGATTGGTGGGGTTTAGGGTTTTGTATTGGGAAATCCAACAGTCCCCTGCAGACATTAGGTTTTCTTAGAATATCCTGGTGCTTGTAGCTAAGACACAGCTTGTAGTCCCAGTGGCTGTCCTAAATATTGTGTTTCTTCAAAGGACAAGATCCTTGTAGAAATACCTCAAGACTAATGATCCTCCCTCCCACAGCTTTGCTCACAACTCGTCTTTGGTACATGTAAAAAAGAAAACACTGCAAATTTCCACTTGCCTCCAGACAAGGCTGGGGCTGGCTGGGTTCCAGCCTTCTCTGGCTGAAGACTGGGCTGTACTCCTCGTCCCTTCCTTCTGTGAATCAAAGCAGGGATTAATCACTTGGCACTTAAAGCAGACGCGCATGCAAATCTTTGTTTGTTATTGAAGGAGTTTTATTGAGAGCTTATGTCCTTGCCATACAGGGTAGAGTTTCCCCGCATATAGCACAGAACACCTCATATTTGGGATCTGCCTTTGTCCCTGGAGTTTCTAGTTTAGAATTTTTGCAAGTCCCATTTTACTCCTTCCTCCTGTTTGTTGAGGATTTTTTTGTGTGTGAGAACCATTTCCAGCCTCCTTCAAGATCCATTCCTAAGGTACAGTTCAGCTTCTTTTTGCCCCCAAGGGGCTGCTGAAGAGTTACAGTTTCTGGCTGCTTCATGTCATTAAGGACCCAGGTAATATCTCCTCTTCCTCTCTCTCCTGAACCCTTCTGTCTAACAGCTGACTACAAGGAGAGCTTCAACACCATCAGCAACATTGAGGAGATCGCATACAATGCCATATCCTTCACCTGGGACATCAACGAGGAAGCAAAGGTATGTGACCACGATTGTATTTCCTGTCCTTTTAGCAGATTCAGGGGCTGGGGGAAGGGAAGGGTGTGTGGCCTACCTGGTGATTAGCGTGTAACAAGTTTGTTTACGCTCTTACATTAGGCAAAACCTTTTGGCTATTTCTTAAGAGGGTTTGCATGTGCAACTGGGAGGGCTTTGCAACTGCTTTAGGGTTCTTGGCAGAAGTGCCTGCCTGAGAGACAAGTACTGACAGAAGGAAGCACGGAGCGTTTGCCGAGCAGATGAGGTGGCGCGGGAGGTGCGATGGAGCGTAGCTGGGCTTGGCACCGAGCACAGCCGCCCCGGGGGAGGCAGGGGGCAGCTGCTGGGGAGCTCAGGCTCCAGCCACGGGCTTGCCTTCCACCAAAGAGGGAGCAGCTGTGGCCTCTGAGCTCCCAAAGCATGCGTTGCTTAAACCGCAGATCCCAACACCCAGTGACCTATTTCAAACTAGAACAGCCTCCTGGTGAACTCTGGTTTGATCTTTCCTCAGAACTGTGGGTGCTTTTGTAGGTGTGTAGGTACAGGAAGCTTCCCTAGCTAGTAGCTAACTGCAGCTGTTTGAGCCACTCTGGCTTTTGGAAAAGGCTTGTGTATCTCCTAGGTTCAAGGAAGCAGGTCAAAGCTGGTGGAGCCAGCTCAGTTCTAAAGGCATTTCTCACTGGTTAGTTGCTGGAGTCAAAGTGAAGGAGTTTTCTTTTGAGAATTTCATTACTGCCTGGGTTTTCTTCAAAAGTTTGGAATGGTTTCCATTCATTTTTGGAGACTGGCTGTTTCCTTGGCAGTACTAGTAACTGGTACCAGCAATCAGTACCAGTAGTCACCAGCATCATGGGGAAAAACACTGATGGCTGCAGAGTGCCGTGTCTAGGGAGAGCCTGGCCTGGGGGGACCTGGGAACTCTCAGCAAAGAACACAGCTCCTTCTCTGGAGCTGTGTGTGCTCCTGCTCTGCAAGAGGAGCAAGGGCTGGTGTCACTGCACAGAGCTTGCTGTCACCACAAACTGTGCTCTGTCCTGCACAAGGGCTGTGGAGAAGACGTTGTATGGGGGACTGCTGTTAGGTTTCAGCTCTGTGGGAGAAGTTTGGGATGCTTAGCAGACAGCAGTGAGGAGCTGTGTGTGCTGCTGCTGAAAGTGCTGCTTTGCAATGTGTGGGACATTACTTTTGAAGCTGGTGTTGGGTGCCAGGATTCCTTTTTTACCGGATTTGGCTTCGGTTGGGTTGAGAGGGCTGGCAGGGAGGGCCTTATCTGCTGGAGGATGCTAAAAGGCTGACATGATTTCTAAAACATGAAGCACTTCACTTTGTTCACAAACAGAAGAGCTGTCAAAAGGAGTCAGTAAGTATTATCCTGCTGCCATAGCCAGTCAGACATTTAACTAACCAAGGTAGTCGGTGTCTACGAGGTATGCAAAGGCTTAGGATTTGCACACAGGGGTGGATCATGCAGACAGAACAATGCAAGTCCTCAAGGAGCTGGAAGCACTTTCTGCAGCTGCCTCTCTGCTGGCTGAGCCACTCTGCAGCAGTAGGGATGGGCCCTTAACTCAGGAGCAGGGCTCACAGCTGGTGCTGGGAACTTTGTGGCTCAAAGTTCTGCCATCTTTGATGGCTCAAAGGAAAGCCATCCCTTCCTACCAGGTAGCTATTGCTGAGTTACTGTTCAGACCCCTGAATGAATAGTTTCAGTCTAAAATGAAATTGCCAATAGCATCTTGAAAAGATCTAAGGACCCTCATGGTGATATTTCACCTGGGGACTGAGCTTCATGGGATGAAGTGGTGAGGGGAGCTGTGAGACAGACTGGTTTTTAGCTACAGAGCAAATTTGCCTCCAGATTCACAGTCTTAGTGTGTGAGATCCATATACTGAGTCCTGGTTTATATGAACTTCCAGAATGTGCAAGCCTTGACTCTTGGGATCAGAATCATATTAAGACAAAAATACCCTTGACTTCAGTATTTAAAGAATTGGCATTTTTAGCAAGGGCTCCATGTTCTTAAGTGTCTGTTTAACTTCATTTTTTCCCCTGAGTGGATGTGTTTTATCAGTGACTGAATTTCTCACCAGAAGAGCTGCAGTTCTTTCTCTACTTCTGTGATCTTATCAGGAGATGTCTGAGCCAATTTCAACAATTTTTATTGCATGGTTCATTTACCTTGTATGCTCTTGCTCTCTCTTTTCCTTTCCCTCCCTGCCCCCCAACCCCTGACAGCAGTCTTAAAGTATATGAAGAAAGCAGGGAATAGATAGAGCTGAGTTTCTGATGTTACAGAAATTCCTTCACAGTAATAAATACAGTGTTTATATTTAATAACAGCAGAAGTGCTGCATAGACAGTATGTTTAACCAGCCAGCAAGCCTTGATCATTAGAAATTTGCTTCCTGAGCCCTGGAGTTACCTGGACCAGAGCCAGGTGATTCTTCTGGGCTTGCTGCTTCTCCCGTTTCCCTCTTGCTTTTGCTTCCAGTTTGCTGTGGAAATGATTAGATCCTGTGCAGCCATGTCAAATGGGAGGTCATGAGGCTCTGTGTCTGGGCTTTCTGATGTAGTTACTCGTTTGGACACACAGGGTGTGTGTCAGATTTAAGGCAGAAATAGCAAATTATCACAAGGAGTTGCCCATAGCAGCTCTGGGACCATGTACTTACTTTCTTGTGGGGATGTACAGGAATATTGCACTTCTGCCACTGTGTCTGTTCAGGAGGGTGTCGCCTGCCTGAGAGTGCTTTGCCAGTGCCCTTGGGACACTAAGGGGGTTTAGTAAACTGCACCCTTCTGGTGAAGAAACGCTCTTTTCATACAGTACAAGTCGTGTGCTCCTTTGTAGCAAGGAAAATTCTGTGGATTTCACAGCTGTGGATTTGTGGGATGGAAAAAGGATGTTTGGGATGCCCTCAGTAACAAGTATTTCCCAGTTGCATTGTGCTGGGAGAGCTGAGAGCAAGGCCAGGGCTCTGGTCACTGGACACATTGGACAGGCCTGGCTCTGCACAGCCGGAGTCGTCCCACAGCTGCTGCATTGCTGTGCTGTTCGTGAGCCCTTGGGTGTAGAAGGCAGGGGTATTTCATGCATGACAGACACTTCCCACTCTGGGACCATACCGTGTCCATGGATTTCAGAGCAAATGTGCTTCTCTCTGGCAGCTCCTCTCTGCCCTCTTCTGTTGTTTTGGGACATCACAGGAGCTGCTGGAAGCAGCCACTTCACAGCAGAGGCTGGTTTAAGTATTCTCTGACCTTTGCTAGAGTGTGTTCAAGCTGGAAAAGGGCCCAGGATCCAAAGCCTCCTTGCTCTGAGCCAGTGAAGGGAACAAGGGGTGGGGAGGAAGGCCAGACTTTGAAAGAGGCAACCTGCCCTGAAGTGGTACTGTTGAGATTTGAAGGAGATGAGGATTAGAAAGATTGTCAGGAGACACTGTAGAGTGGGGAAGCACTGATTCAGGTGGGCTTTCAGATGTCTGTATTAGAGATGAGGTCTGATCCCATCACCTGACAGAACAGGAAAGGGAATAGTTGAATGGGGAGACAATCATGCTTTGTGAGCAGAAAAGAGAAGAGGGTGGACTAGAAAATTAGTTGATGAACTGGTGGGTTGTTGAATGGGGCATTTAAGAAAGCCAGTGTAGCTACTCAATCAGGAGCCATCCTGCTTGAGTGGAAGCATGATCCGATGAGTGGTGAGATGTGTAGCTGATACTCACTTGCATGCAGCAGGTAATGCTGGAGTTACCCTGAGGCTTGTGGAGACTTCAAACAGTTTCCCACCCCATGATGGATGTCTGCCGTGGGCAGACAGTCAAGGTGGGGTTCTTCTCCTGCAGAGAAGCTTTCAGATCTCTGAACACAAGCTCGTCATCTTTTGCGTCTATGACTTCATTAGGGACAGGGTGTCTAGAGCTGGGATGCAGCTTTCTCCAGAGGTATCTGCCCCTTCTTGTTGACTGAGCAGGCTTGGCTATATTTGAAATGTGGGAATGTTAGAAGTAGGGAATAGGAATCCTTGCATCCCTTTTTGTGTCTTTGTCCCCCATGTCAGTCAGAAAAAATGGTTGTAGTTTCAGGTCATGAGTTTTTGAGGCTGGTATCCATCTCTTTCCAAGTTCATGCCAGGCTCTCTTTTCCTTGGTTGGAAGTCAATAAAGGTCTTTTAATGAAGATTGCCACTATGTGTGCAGTTAAATGCACATTTCATACTGCTCTTCCTAATGTTGGCTGTTGTCCTGTTATCTCTGCTATGTTACCCGTTAGCTGCGAAGCAAATTCTGTCCCTTAACTCTGGCCTGGGGACATGGCCTGCTCTCAGGTCAGTGGCAGTTGAACAATCTGGACAGATTGGTTTCACCAGGGTTAACTGGCTTTGCTGGATCCTGCTTTGCTCAAATCCTGTCTGAGCTCTTGCCCTGTGGAGCAGGAGGGTTGGGGCCTCTTGTCTGAACAGGGTGAGTTGTTGTCTGCGCAGTGACTGGAAGAGCCTCCCTGGCTGTTTCTGTAGCTCTGACAGGGCAGGATCCAGCCCTTGTGCTGGGGCACCCCTTGTGCTGGGGCACCCCTTCTGGCTTCCCAAGGGGCCCCTTCTGAAAAGCAGCATTGCTTCCAGTAGCTCCCAGAGAAGGGCCCCTGTGGAGGTCTTTGGTCTGGCTTGCTATAGGCTGGGTAATGGGACTGTAGCCAAAAATGATGTCACTGCACGTTAAGGGTTCTATTGTCCTCCTATTCCTTCACTCCCAAAAAAATAAAAAGGCTTTATAAGCTAGATTCTGTATTGAAAAGACTCTTTCTACTAAAAGGGGATCCATGGAGAGAGTGTAACAGGCATTTTGAGCTCAAGAATATCATGACAGAGCTTTTTGCTGCCTTTTCACCAAAGAGAAGATGCTGTAGTGTCTCTTAACTGATGCCCTGAATGACAGAGCAACTAAACAGTACTTTTTTATTACTTTTTTTTTTTTGTCCAAGAAGAGTAGAATGGTCCTAATATTATGGTAATTTGCATCTAATTTGGGATAGCCTCTTGAAATAGAAAATTAGGCAATATGGGTGGTCTTCTTGGCAGATCCTCCCATGTGTTGGCAAGATTATTTTGTTTAGAGTTCAGTTTTTGGAGAGGGTGGATCTCTTGCTACAGCTTGAAGTGAGGCTGGGTGGTATACTACTGATTTATTTTAAGAGCTTATTCTAGCATAATCCTCCCTTGGTGTTCACTGTAGGAAGAATTTAAACTTTTTTGATTGATGAATATTGCATACATTTATATGGATGCCATTGTAATGAAGCAGCAGTCATATGCCTCATTAAAAAAGGTGTTGCCACCTTCAGCAGCATTGAGGAGGTACAGGTTTGACTAGTTGGAAATGAAACTATGAAATGTGATGAGTCAAACATACTTAAAGGAAAGAGATTGGTGTGAAGCCAAGGCTGCAGACCACAAATGCTTTGAGGCAGGTACACACAGCCTTTGGAGCAGTGACATAGGAAAGTCATAGCAAGTATTGCTTACCTGCCTCTGAACGCTGACCTCTCCCTCCTCTGTCCTGGCTTTTCTGGAAAACAAGCGTATGCTGCCCTTGATTTTAAGCATTGCCAACTAGAAGCAAGTTTTCAACCCAGTATTTTATCTGAGCTTCATGTCCCAAGCCTCTGCCATTGTCTTCCAAGTAGGAGCTCACAGAATGTTTTCCAAAGCTGAAAGGAAAATCTCTTGACATTAGGTTTTCTGTAGAGAAAACTAGGAGGTGACTTTTTGTTTTTCTTTTCCCATTTCTCTATTTCTTTTCTGTCTGATGGCAACTTTTTCTTTTCAGCCATTTTTGTGCCTTTATAGCCTTAATTCTGTTTTGTGTTTTGTTGTTGTGTTTCAGCTTTTGTCATTGTTTTTGTCATTCTGTTGTTGTTGTTGATGTGGGGGGGTGCATTAGGTTTTTTTGGTGGGGTTTTTTGTTGTTTATTTGTTGTTTGAGTTTTTTTCAACATGTTGTCACAGTTTTTGCCAAACTGCTGGTTTTACTTTCTTTCCAACCAACGTAACAAAACCTGGCCCAGCAGCTTTACCTTATCAAAGCCTGGGGTGGGAGGAAGCATCAGTAGGACTGGGAACCATTATCCCCATGTTTCCCAGGTGTTGTGAGCAGAGACATTCCTGTATTTCCTTGCCTCAGAACAGGTTGGAATAAAAATCAGCATTGCTCTTTGTGAGCAGGAATATGTATTATCCTTTCATTACCATTCCTTTTTGTTTTGTTGGTGGAGTAAACTTGCTAGGAGGATGTTCTTTATTTGGAGGTGGATCGTATTTCCCACTTGTCATTCCTTGACATGGTGTGGGACCCATGATGACCTCTGTGTAGGTCACCCAGATTGGGATTGGTACGTTTGAATGCAAACTCCCTCACCTGGGCTGCGGGCAGGATGGTGCTGGGTCTGCCTGAGCGGAGCTGGAGCGGATGCAGCCCCATCACCCGTCTGCCAGACAAGCCTTTTTTGGAGCATCCGATCCCAAAGGCAGGAGGAACCCACAGGTGCATGAATTGCCCAATTTTATCTCTTTCCTGGCTCACCTCCTGCTGATGCAAAACCTGTGGTGCGTGTGGGAGGTGAAGAAACGAATGTGGGAGCAGTAAGATTAGCCACCTCTCAGGTGATCTTACCAAAGTGTGGGTTTGGGGTTTTTTTTCTTTAAAATACAGAAGAGTCTTCCCAGGGCTGCTTTCTTAGGACATGCCTTCGTGGATGTGTGCAGGCAGACCTGTGCTTGCCCTGCCTGCACTCGGAGCTGCTTGGCTCTCACCCAGAGCCAATCTTGGAAGCCACGTAGCTACCCTGGCACAAGGTAGTGCCCAGGTTGACAGCTCTGCCTTTCAGAAGGGCTTGGAACTCTGCTGGTGTACTTCATAAGGCTTTGGGACAGAAGATATTTTCCATCCAACCAGCTTCCAGTATAGAGGAAACATATGGGGACCAATCTTTAGAAAATACTCTGGGTTTTTTTCCTCTTTGCTGTTCTATTTGTCCAAACCTTTAGAGAAACCATATGATTTCAGCTATCCACATTGAAATTACAAACTTTGAGCTTCTGGTTAATTTTTCTTTATGGGAGAGGGAGACACTGCCTTTGTGTCAGGAAAATGGTCTCTAGATCCACTGGAATCCCTTTGCCTACTGTATTTTGGGCATAACATTGAAACTATTAAGTCAAGGCCAAGAAAAGCAGCTGCATTCCCTGGAAAGAAGCTCATTGCAGTTTAACCTGTCTCTGGTTGTGTTGTAGGCTCCAAACTCTGTATTCTGTACAAACACAGTCATCCAAGATCAAAAACATCCTGACAATTTTAAGTTGAATATGACATAGGCTGAATATAACATAGCCTGGAATATCTCCTATGA
The DNA here is from genome assembly GCF_017590055.1 of Onychostruthus taczanowskii. NCBI lineage: Eukaryota > Metazoa > Chordata > Aves > Passeriformes > Passeridae > Onychostruthus > Onychostruthus taczanowskii. The sequence continues at coordinate 9,053,404 of NW_024497629.1, read as the reverse complement.
AGACAGGCTGAAGAGTTGGGGTTGTACAGCCTGAAGTAGAGATGGCTCTGGAGAGACCTTAGAACACCTTCCAGTACCAAAAGGAGGCCTAAAAGACTGCTGGAGGGGGACTTTTTACAGGGGCTTACAGTGATACAGAGCAAGGGTGAATGGTTTCAAACTGACAGATTCAGATTAGGTATTAGGAGGAAATTCTTCACTGTGAGGGGTGCTAAGGCACTGTAACAGGCTTCCCAGAGAAGCTATGGATGCCTTGTTCCTGGAAGTGTTTAAGGCCAGGTTGGATGGGATTTTGAGCCTTCTGGTCTGGTGAAATGTGTCCCTGCCCATAACATGGGGGGCTGGACTAGATGATCTTTGAGGTCCCTTCCAACCCAAACTGTTCTGTGGTTAAAATAAGAGGCTTTTGTGTACTAGTGTGCGAAAAGAGCTAAGGTTTTTACCTGAATTCTGAATAGAGAAAGAAATATTCAGTGGAGTTGGATTGTTGAGTAATGTCTTAATCCTTTAGACACAGAAATATAAAGGATCACAAATAGGAGGAGATAATACCATTTACCTGCCTTCTCTTGAAACGAAATAAGTGTGAACAAGGTGATGAGCCTAGAAAAGTCCCAAGTCTGCCTGTCCTTATCCAGAAGGATGTACAGGACTTTGCCTGTGTTTGCTCTGACTAGTCAGAGTTCATGGTGTGCTAGCACAAGTTGCTCCCCATTGCCTGTGGCAGCCCCGGCTGCCATGGGTGAGAACTACACTGCTCCTTTCCAGCTGGGCAGATGAGCCTGCACAAGGTGGCATTCCATCTAGAGCTGCTGCATATGTAGCCTTTGGACTCATCAGAATTGCTAGTGCTTTTTGCGTGGCAGAAGAGTACGGCGTCCAAGATAAACGGAGGAGAAGAGATCTGGGTATGCAAGCCTTCATTTAAAAAAGGCATCTTTCATCTCGCTGACAGAGAGGTTCCTGCAGCACTTTGATTGCCCTTTAATTATGTCTGTTTTTCCTGGTTTGTTTGAAAGGCAGATCTTGTTAAAAAAGGTGCTGTGTGGAAAGAACTTGGCTGTCTCTGCTGCCCTTCCTTGAGGGCACACGGCAGAGCTGTCGGATTAATTTTTTTCTGCATTATTAAAATGGAAGATTGTTTCTCGTGGATTTGAATGTAGGCACGGTGTGTTCCTCCCACCTTAGGTGAGGAGGGGCATGAGGGGTCGCATGGTTAAAGCAGACAGAGAAGTCATGAGGTCTGACTTCTTCCCACGCTAACTTCCAGCATGATCCCAGAGGAGGTGCTTTAATCCTTCTGCCTTCAGTCTTTTGTTGTGTGCAGCTGGGCTGCCCCAAAGGCTGCAGGAAACCCAGCATGGTGTTGGGGAAAGGAGGCTCTAGTGTTGGGGTGAATGCCAGGTGTGGGAGGCTAGCAGTTTGTAGCAGCTCACAGTTTTCATGCTGTTTGATTTTATCTGATATTCCACCATTGTGAAGTCATTTGCCTCAATGAGTATCTCAGCTTTTTTTTTCAAAGGAGTTAGAAAAAGCATGGAAAAAATCAACAGAAAAAAAAAAAAGGGAATAAAGCCTGCCTTGGGTTAGAGAGAAAAGCCTGGCTATATGATAGCCTAGATATATGTAGTCAAATATAGACTAGAGGCTCAACTGCCGAGCAAGCAAAATAACTCGAGAACAGGTTTCTAATCCCTTTACAAATCTCAGTTTTAAAGAAAATCTGCGTAACTTTTGAGGGCTTGACTCATGTGTGTAAGTGCCCAGGCTTGACAGTGCTCTATTTTTAAGTGCTGTCTTTATGTTGAATCTTGGGAGGTGAGATGAAAATGTTTTTTTTTTTAAAGTAACAACAAATCTTAATATAGCTGAGAATGCGGAACTGCCCTTAGAAAAATAGGTTGGACACATGAAAAGGAATCTTGCTCAGCAGGCTGAAGACGCAGAGCAACTTCTGCGGTTACGTTTTTCTTTCTTCTGGCACTTTTGGGGTGGGGATGTAGCTGATGCAGTCACTTGGCCTTACATTTCATTTCTAATGTAAGTCAAATATTCCTGTACATTAAGAACCTGGCTGAAACTGTCTTAGCCCAAACTGGAAAAGCTGTGTGCTAAAATTCTGTTTTGTGAAACTTGAGGCAACCTGAAGTTGCACAAAAATAGGAGTTACAGGGTGCATAGGGAGAAATAAATGCTCCTTTTGAGCTGAAATGGTTTAGTACAAACAGAAGACAGGCTGGCGCTCTGTTGCTTCAGAGATGTGATTAGGTTTTAGTTGTCATCTCCTGCCTAGAGTCCTGAAGATTTTGGCATGAAAATGAAGTCAGCTGCTTAAAGCCAAAGCTAATCAAATGAGGAGACTCTAAAGTAGGAGGATAATCTTTGACATCTGACAGGCAGTCCTAAATTCCCATGGGATACCTGTGCAGCTCTGCTGTACTAACATGTGTCTATTGTGCTGAGACCAGCTCTTCTACCTTCAGCCCAGTGGGGTTTGTGTGGCTGGTAAGCCATAAAAACTGAAAACATGAACTTGAAGTCTCAGGAGAGAAGTGACACCATGTGCTAGGGAACTACTGACTGATGCTGCACACTGAATCTTCTGGTGTCCAGTGGTGTGAAACTCATTTGAGGGATTTCACAGAAATTTCAAGACAGTGGTGGACCTGCTGATGTGGCTGCTTGGGCATGTTTTTCTTAAAGATTGTAGTCATTTTTTTTCATACAGAAATTAGTTGAATGAATATTCAGTATAGGTAAATTTACAATTAAAATTTAAAATGTAAAAATATGCAAACACCAGAGTTGAGGGTCTTTTAAAAAACAAAACCCCTGCTCAGGGAACTCAATTATTCAGGGTGTGCATACATCTGATTACCAAGCTCCCAAGCTGGTGAGAGCAGCTCTTCAAACTCCTTGAAGCTTTCCCCCGGGGTGTACCAGCACTGCAGGCAAAATGCCCTTGTAAAGCCAAAGGTAGGAAGAAGGGAAGTGGGGTGGATAAAAGCAGGCAAAGCCATCCTTTGGGTTAGACTGGGGAAGACTGCAAAGAGCTTATTTTAAAATAATTTTCCTGACTGCGATTTGCCATGTATTTAATGCTTTCACAAAAAGGTGTCTTGGAACAGCGTGGGTTTGGGATGCTGGGGCGCAGGCTGGAGGGTGAGTGGGCATTGAGCACCAGCTCCCCTGGCATCCTGCACATCTTCCTGGCTTCAGTCCCCGCAGAGGCAGCAGTGTGGGTCAGGGGCTCTGCCGATGTGCTGTGCTGGCTGGCTTGGGTGGTGTTTCACTCATTCCATGTCCCTTGGCACAGCAGGCCTTGGTGGGGACATGGGAATTGGAATCTCTGGGATGGTGTGTGCGCAGGAGGGAATAGAGGGGCTGTTTGCTGAGCAGCTGCACTGCCCTCTCAGGGCACAGGGGCTGCAGCATGTGAACCCCCAATATTCAGACAGCTTATTACGAGAGAAGTCCCTCACCTGCACTATTTTTCCTCCCTGCCCCAGCTTTTTATACAGCTATATTATACATGGCTGGGAAAAATCAATGGTTATAAATTATCACCAGATCAGGGTTTTACATTTCCACCTCCCGTCGTTGTTAAAACTGGTAAAGGATGTTGCAGAACCCGTGTGAGGAGGACGTAGATAAATAAGCAGCCCTAGCAAAGGCGCAGCCTGTGAGCGCCCCTGCAGCTCCGGGAGGTGGCACCAGCTCGCTGCTCCAGTGCTGCTGGTGGAGGCTCCACCGAGGGAGCCATCGGGTGCCGGGATGGTGCTCCTGCACAATCTCTGGGAAGGTGCTTCTGGCTCCCAAGGCTTTGATTGGTTTTTAAAGCAGTGAGTTCCCAGCCTTTATTCTTCAGGCACAGGAGAGAAGCCGTTGCAGGTCTTGGTGGCTCGTAGATTCCTGGTAATTAATCCTTACAGCTTTGGAGATGTGCCACTAATAGGCATTGTGTCCATAGAAAAGCCTGGCACACTGCAAGCCCATTATCTAGATACAAAGTACTCTGGTCTATCTGCTCATATCCACTTAAGGATATTTCTTTACTCTCAAGCAGCATTGGACTTGTTCTCTGGTTGTGTGTGATTTGTGTTTTTGGGAGGGTTTTTTTTTCAAGCAGTTATGAAAAAGCAGCATTGGACTTGTTCTCTGGTTGTATGTGATTTGTGTTTTTGAGAGGGTTTTTTTTCAAGCAGTTATGAAAATTAAATTAGATATGTTCCAACATGCAATTATTTTTCCCTGTAATTAATTTTTTTGTAAGAATAATGGAAATGTTTCTCTTGCCCTTTCCAGCTGAATGTTTACAGGGTATTGAAGGTCTTACTAAGGAATATTCAAAGTAGTGTTCAATTTAGTGGAAAGCCTGGAAACCTTCACTGGAATAATGGTGTGATTTAAAGATTACATATTGCCTAATATTTTTTTAAAGCTTTTAATAGCCTTTAGAAAAAAACTTCAGCCAAGTACTTTCGAGCATAAGCTGTGCTCATGTCAAACTCATGGAAAGATTTAACTTACCCAGAGTAACATGAATTTTTTGGAACATGGTGGAGTTCTTACCAAGATGCTAATAAATGCTGAGCAGTGAGGATTGATTGTAAGAGCATCCCTTTGTTTTGTAAAAGTTTGATAGTGACATTTGAGTTGGGTGGAAAAGATGGGTGAAGTCTTCCTGAAGTTTGGAGGGTCTGTTGAAATCTGTTTTGGATCAAGTGGCTTTGTCCCCCCAGTGGCTCATGTAAAGATTTAAGAATGTTATATTGCTTCTTGGGGATTTCATGTGGTGTTTCAGAAGAGAGAAGGTGCTGCTCGTAGTGGCAAGGACCAGCATTTGGGCCTCGGAGTCCCCGAGTATCCCTCGCTCAGTGGTCAGCCAGGAGTCCGTGTGTCACTACTGACAGCTGCTGCTTTCCTCTTCTGCAGGTTTTCATTTCTGTGAACTGCCTCAGCACAGATTTTTCCTCTCAGAAGGGAGTTAAAGGCCTGCCCCTGAATCTTCAGATTGACACTTACAGCTACAATAACAGGAGTAACAAACCTGTCCACAGAGCCTACTGCCAAATTAAAGTCTTCTGTGACAAGGTAAGGTTGAATCAATGTGCCAGTGACTGTTTTGGAAAGGCTGCTCCTCAGCTTAGCAGCCTTTTTTTTTTTTTTTTCCCTAATTGTGTCACTTACTATTTTGACTCACTGAAAAGTCCTGTCTGTGTTTAAAAAATTTCAACCCCTTCTACTTGGCTCATACATGTTATGATGACCTCAATTAAATTTGCTGCTGTCAAATGCTGGAGTGCTAAGTGCTCCTGAGCATTGACTTTAGAGAAAGGTCAGTCAGTGGCATACTGACACTGGGAACAGCCTTCAGCAGGAGAAATCATTGCCATTGACTGGAGCAAGTGCAGGCTTGCCTTTTTCTGTTGTGTTGGGTCCTTTTAAATTTCTTCACATTTTCATACTGCATTTGTTACAAAAAACTCCAAACCAATAACTTGCAGAGCTTGTGAACAAAAGATGTACAGCAGCATAAAAAACCCATTTACAAGCTGGATGGGTGCTGTAACTTGACTGCTCTGCCTAATGAATTTAGCACACAGAATTAATGCCTATCCCAAAGCCAGTATTCAACAGAAGCTGTGAAAGAAACAGCAGAAGCTGAGCTGAAAGCAGCTGTAAAAGCTTAACTGAGTTTGCAAATAAAGGCAAATTCTCCATTTTCATAACCTGTTCCTGCCTGAGCAGTCTTTTGAAGGTCCAGGGCAAGTAATGTGTAATGTTACTATTTCCAGAGTGACCAAGATTGTTCTAAGCCATGATAAATGCTTCCTGGATTTCCCCAGTCCTTTTGATTGCTGTGAACCATGTTGACTTCCTAGTTTGCTGATATCCTGCTTGATTTGGGCCTCTTATTCTTTGCATCCAGACTCCATCTTCACAGGGCAGACTCTTTCAGGTGATAGCTCCAGTGCCTCTCCATGCAGCTGCAGGGCTGAGGCAGGTCTGTAACCCCCCCTCTCTGGTCCTGTGCTGGCTTTGCCAGACCTCTTGTGGTCTTGCCTGGTGTTCCCTAGGACAGTGACACAACATTCATCTCATGCACCATTGTTCTGTCTCCGCTTACCTCCCAAAATACACGGTGCCTCTGCACTGTGCCCCTGCTGTAGCATCCCGTTAACTCACCCTGCCACATTTTGTTGTCCATCTCTGGGCTTTGAAATGGGTCCCTCTGCATTCCTGCACAGCTGGGAGAGCTGCCTGTAGCTGCTCCTGTTGTGATACTTTCTGCAGAGAATTTACAGAGATTTAGCAAGGACTCTCCAGAGCCATCTTAAAGACTTGCCAGTAAGCCTAAGAGGCTTGGGTCTCATGAGATTTCTTCAGGCCTTTATTTTTCCTTCTTTTTCTGTTTTCTTTTTCATTTTTCAAGATGAGACTGAAGCAACTGTGTAATCTAATGCTATTTCACCAAAGTAATCTGGGAGTCCTGTGTGCTATCAACCTTTTTTCCCTACAATACAGAGAGGACAGGCTTGATACAGGGTAGGGGGGGATCTTTTTCTCCTAAACTGTCTGATCCATTATTGACACAATGCTAAAATGACTGACAGGCTTGTGCCACTGCTAATAAGACAAATTTGTTAATAAAAAGGCAGATGTGTAGCCAGCATATAGACTCCAATGGCTTCCTTCAAGCTATGGCAGAAATTTCAGCAAATCTAGTAATATAGCAATGCCAGTGCGTCTTTTATTTCCATTTGGGACTTAGACTTACTCTCCGGATTTATTCCTCCAAATACTTTGCACATTGTACCTGAATTAAAAGAGGAGGGAAGAAAGGAAGGAGAAATGTAAATCAAAATCAGAAGAGGATAATAAAATACAAAACTGAATCTTAAAGTACCTTCCTTTCACCCTTCCCTTCTTTTCAGGCTCAACTTCACTCCCTAATTCTCTCCCTTGTCCCTTGCAGCAGTGCAGGGGAATGGGGGCTGTGGTCAGTTCTTCACACATCTCTGATGCTCCTTCCTCCTCAGGAGGAGGACTCCTCACACTCTTCCCTGGCTTCAGCATGGGGTGCCTTCCATGGGAGACAGTTTCCACAAACTTCTCCACCATGAGCCCTTCCCACTGGCTACAGCTCTTCACAAAGAGCTTCAGCAGGGGTCCCTTCCATGGGGTGCAGTTCTTCAGGAACAGGCTTCTCCATGTTGGTGCCCCACAGGGCCACAGGGCAGGACAGCAAACCTGCTCCAGCATGGGCTCCTTTCTCCATGGGGCCAAGGTCCTGCCAGAGCCCTACTCCAGCACAGACTTCCCACAGAATCACAGCCTCCTTTGGCTGTCCACCTGCTCTGGTGTGGGGTCCTGCCGAGGCTGCAGGTGGATCTCTGCTCCCCCATGGACCTCCATGGGCTGCAGGGGCACAGCTGCCCCACCATGGGCTGCACCAGGGGCTGCAGGGGAATCTCTGCTCCAGTGCCTGGCGTCCCCCTTCTGCACTGACCTTGGGATCTGCAGAGCTGTTTCTTTTGCATATTCTCACTTTGCTCCTGGCTGTTGCTGCAGAACACTTTTTCTTAAATACATAAGCCCAGAGGCACTACCACCATTGCTGATGGGCCTTGGCCATCATAAGCTGACTGGCATTGGCTCTGTTGGGCATGAGGGAAGCTGCTTTTTGGAATAAACATCCCATGAGAGAATCCATGCCTGTAGCCCCTGCATGCTATCATATCATACACAACCCCCATGTACTCATGGACCCCAATGCTGGCTGCTTGCTTCAGGCTTCTGAAAGAGCATTGGCATTTCAGAAGGAGCACCTGTTTTCTGCCCTGTATTGAATTGTATGTAATCAACCAGCTGCTTTTGAATGTTCAGAAGACCATTGTTACTATAATATCCACACCTGTTACAGCTCTGAATGTGTTTGTCCTCATGTGACCACTCTTACCTGTAGAAGTTCTGTTACCCATGTTTTCTTTGTGGAGGGCCAAGTCTGTAGTGTGGAGGTCTCCTGGAAAAAAACTGCAAACCAGCACCATCCTCATCAGAAAAAATTTTTCTCCTTATGTCCAGTACAAAACTGTCCTCTTTCCATTTGAAACCACTGCTCCCTGAGCTCTGCTGGAAGGGCAGAAAAGCCTGTTACCAAGACATTTTTTTTTTTTTTTTAATGTGGGTTTTGAGACATATTTACCTGGGCCTCAGTAGCCTGCATCAAGTTGACTTTCAGGTGGGGAATGGGAGGGCAGAGGTTTTCTCAAAATGTGTGCTCTTACTGAATCAGCACGTTCTCCACGAGGAAGCAGATGCTGTTCTGTAGCAGAGTATTTGAGTAGCACAACTTGATTATTTCCACATGAAAGGTAAAAATCAGATGTGGAACCTAATCTAATCTTCCTGCTGTCAAGCTGAGCTGTTGTGACTACACTGGACACAGAGGAGTTCAGGTCCAGCTGTGCTGAGGTTTAGGTGGGATGTCTTCACTGTAGTGGGCTATATCAGCTTTATTGGGTCAAGCAGAGCTGGCAATGCCTGTGTCTTCATGTGTAATTTTTTCTCTTTTCACTGCAGCTGCCTGAAGCTGTTTTTTTTCCCCGCTCATTGGGTGGAAGAAAAGATGATACATGTTAATGTGTATCAAATATCTTGGCTAATTTTAGTTTTTATTGCTGGTGCAGATAAGCCCAGTGCTACCAGCAGGCATAGGCAGCCTGGCATCTATAGAGCATTGATTTACTGGAAAGTGAGGAGGGCTGTTCCCCTTCTCCCATGCACCATTAGGCACCGAGTCCCACCCCATGGCCACAGAAGTTTTGGCACCTCATTTACTGTAGCTAATCAAGTCTTCCTCCAGTACTATGCAAGGATGTGGGTGTGTTTTGGCAGCTCTGAAGGAGAGGGAATGAGAAATCATGGCTAGTGTGTCCAGGTAACTGTAACCTTTTGCCCTGCTTTGCAGGAGGGCACTGGGAGACAGGTAGAACTTGTGTATAACAGTTTTGGTGACCTGGTGGTAGCACCAGGACTGAGTGTTGGGGATCTCCTGTGGCCTCATCACTTCGTGCAGCTGGCAATGTGACATCCCTGACTTAACCCACAGTCACGGATGAGGCCTGGGCAGAGCTGGAAAAATGAACACTATTCCAAAGCTTCGTTCTTCCTTTTCTTTCTCCATCCTAGCTGTCTGCACGTTGCAGAAAAAATGGCAATATGGCACTGTCCTCTCTGCTGCTTGGTTTGGAAGGCCAGGAACAGTGCAGGCATGAACCCAGTTAGGGAATCTGTGGATTCCACCATGGCCTGGCCCTGATCAAAAGAGAAGAATTAATCCCTGCTTTAAAGCAGTGCATGTCTGCAGCTTGAGCTCAGTGGAGGCTGGTGCAACTGGTGCAGGCTCTCTGTGAAATGTGCAGGAGGTATCTTGCACTTGGTGATCCAAGTGTGGTGTGACTTCTGTGGTGTGACTTTAATGACAATCAAGCTATCTCCTAAACTGGGAGAACCTGCAATACATTATTGTTTTAAACACTTCAACTATACTTTTATCTAATGCTTTATGCAATTGTTATAGACATGAGTATCTTTTGTCACCATATCTCCATCTGACTTAAAAGAAAAGCAAGTGTTTGCATCTTGGATATGGTAGTTGGATTTCATTAGATGATAGGACTCAAAAGTAAGCAGATCTCAAAGTTGACACACTCTGGCAAACCTGCAGCTCGGGCACTGTGGAACTGACCTCCACAAACATAGCTCTGGAAGAATTGCTGTTCCTGCCTCTGCAGCTGAAAAAAACCTAAAAAATTAAAAATACCTTCTCTTTCTCTCTCTCCCCCCCTTCTTCTTCACTCCCCATTGCTTTCCCTTCATCTCTTGTCTGACAGGGAGCAGAGAGGAAGATCAGGGATGAAGAGCGAAAGCAAAGCAAAAGAAAAGGCAAGTGCACTGATCCCAGCTCTCAGTTGAATGCCTGTAAGTAGAACTTATTCCATCAGTATTATAAATACTGGATTTTATTTTGGCTACAAATAGCTTGTGTAGTAGAACTCTCAAGTTAATTTTTATCCTCTATGGACCAATGCTTGTTTTAAGCAGTTCTTTATGGAACAGTCATTGTGTTTTGCAACACACTGGGTCATTTAGGGCTTAATTCTGTATAGTTCTTCCTGTCACAGGGTCCTGCTGTGTATTCAGTCAGGATGGGTTGTAGCAGTTGAAGTGGTGAGGTGAAGGTGGCATTTTTGGGCTAGAGACCCTCCCAATCCAGGTGGTAGTGAGAATGATCAGTTCCAAATATTTTCAGCTTGATCCTAAACTTAGCTTTCAACTTAAATTAAAAACGTGTTTGCAACTCGTCAGCAAGGCTGTGGCAGCCTTGAGGCTGAGCCTCCAGCCTCTCAGCCCTATGCTCACTCTTCTAGAGCAAAGTCATCCTTAGCAAGTAATTTCAAAGTTTCTGCATGTGTGAAGTATGTGGAGACCTCAGCGCTGTAGTACACAAAGGGTGAAGAGTTTCTTCCTGCTGAGCATCTGCCTCTCGCTGCTGCAGATGACAGATCCTCTGTTTGGATGACTGGTTATTCAGCAGCAGAGCTGCCCAGAGGAAGATCTGTCTCCCTGCTCTTCGTGGGCACGGGGCAGGCGCGTGCTCTCGCTCGCTCTGCTGTTAACAGCCCGACTGGTTCAGCCAGCACGCACCTCTCAGCTCGCCAGGCAGGATTTTCCTGACACAGCAGGTACAGGCTGCTGGAGCAGCTTCAGAAGATAATGCTGAAGGAACCCATTTTGCTCAAGGGAAGTTGTGGAAAGGGCTGGGTTTTTGGTTTCTTTCAAAGGACGTCACAAGAGGCAGGTTTAGTGCGCTGTTAGCGTTTCACAAACCAGCAGCCCCAGCGGCTCCCAGAAGATTCCTGCGTGCAGCCTTTGCATCGTGGCTGGAAAGGGAAGGCAGGGTCACTACACATTTCCCTGGATCTTATGATTTGACAAAAGCTGATTTCCAATGTTAATTTTCCATGCTTGGGCTTAGCCCGATGTGATCTTTATTTTCCTGGAAAGTACAATCTTTGGCTTTTTGGTTCTTATCTGGGAAGTTTTTGATTCCTCAAAGCCATAAGCTGTTGTACTCACCTCCAGGATCACAAATACCACGTGTACGTGAACTCTAACAACAGAAACGGTTGGTGGCTTTTGGGCAAAGTTATTTTTACAGAAATTGAGCAATCTTTAAAAAAATCTGTTTTGCAAAGAGAAAATAGTGTATTTTCTACTGAGGACATGAGAAATGGTTTTGTTTGAAAAACATTTATTCTGTTTGCAGTTGGTTTGACCTCAGATGGATATGTTTCCACTAGGTAAAATAAACTCTTCAACTGTGATATTTTGACATGAATGTGTCTGAAATGTGGTTTAAGGCACCTTCTGCCTCACTTTCTCCTCAGAGAGTCTTTGTGGATGAAGTTTGTCCCCTTGGTGGGTGGTGTCACATCAGCTGGTACATTGTGAGAGCCAGAGGGCTCTTTGGGAAATGGATCCTGGTGATCCTGGGGGAATGGACTAGGGGCTGGCACCCTGAGGTGACCAGGATGAACAATGGGAGGAACTAGAATGTAAAACTTGGAAGTGTGGAATTAAAATGTAGCTTTAAATATAACAATTTGCACAAACCAGCATTTGTACTACCTCTGTAGTATAGTGCTGCTGTCTCTTTAAGATGCTCCCAATTGAGAACACTCAAGTTGTCCCTTTGTCTTCTTTATATCCTCCTGGCACAGGAATACCAGCAAGCTTTTGAGGGAATGGAGAGGGAGAAGGTGGGGCAGGGACTGATTTTTGTCCTCTGTTTGGATGGTACATGGAAGACTTCGGTTCCTCTCTTGGGCTGAGTGCCACATTATTGTCCATCCTAATTAATATCTGAACAAAGCTGAGTTGCTCAGCTGGAGAGGTGGAGAAAGCTTTGACTACTCTGTGAAACAAGCCCTCAGGGCCCAGGCCCTCAGCTGAGAGGGACACAACCAAAGTTCAAACTCTTTTACCACAGGAGCTTTTTGCTTTGACCCTGACTGCAGAATACCCTTGTTCAGCAGCGTATGTATCTTCTAAATGATGTAGGGGCCCATCAGGACCTTCAGCATCCTCTATCCTGATCTTTGTCTCCACAGTTTCTGATGTCAAAGTGCCCATGCTTCCCTCACACAAACGTACTGACATCACCATCTTCAAGCCCTTCATGGACCTAGACACTCAGCCTGTCCTGTTCATCCCTGATGTTCACTTTGCCAACCTGCAGCGTGGGGCTCACGTGAGTAAAGCTCATGGGTGTGGGGATGAAGAGGCTCTCAGATGTTTTTGCAAAAGGCCTGGGATGCTGTGTGTGTGTATGTACATATGAAATGTCAGGCTGCATCAGTGCTGGAATCAAATACAGACTGAGTCTCATGTGGGCAAGAAATGTTCCTCCAAGGTGCATTGGCTGAAGTTAGCTGGGGGTGTTTCACCATCAAATTATTTTCCTATCAAGTCCGGTTTCTGTGAACCTGAAAGGATTTTTCCATTGCATGAACTGCAGGGTGGTTTTTCCTTGTAGCATCCCTTGGGATCCTGGTGTGCTGTTGTACAGCACAGACTCCTCCAGATCCTGCCTGCTGCAGGGTGAAAAATCCACCCTGTGGAACTGGCATGTGTGTCAGCTCTGTGATCCACTGCCAGAGCACCCTGCCTCAGTGTTCCTGGAAAGTTCCAGCTTACAAGAAACACGAAGGGAAAAAATTAGCGTGCAGCCAGGTTTCAAAATCTTGAACTTTGCTGTGCCAGGAGTTCTGCCATTCTCTAACATAATCTAAACCTTACTTTTTAAGAGCAATGCCTGAACTCCTAGCAAAGGATGGAGAATAAACTTGCATCTATAAGGCTGACATTCCTGCATGTTTTTCTGCAAAGGCCCTAGTGCTAGTTTTGTCAGAATATTCTACACCATTCCAGGAAGAATGTTGGTTAGCTTCTTTTTGTTCCCATCTCTCATTTGAGATCCTTTATTACTTTTTATGAAAAAAAGGTAAAGAAGATGTTTACTGGCTTTTGGAGCCAAAGTGTCATTTGATATAGCGTTGAAAGATTATAAGAGAAAATTATTTCTAGTTTCAGATGAAATATTCACAAAATCTCCCCTTTGTTTTTAAAGGTCCTTCCTGTTGCTTCAGAAGAACTAGAGGGTGAAAGGTAAGAGGTGCCCTTCAACCTCCTGACACCTTGCCCTCAGACAGAGGGCTAAGTCCCTGTAGTTGTACCACTGCTAACTTTTTGTCCTGTCAATGACAGCTCCAACCTGAAGAGAGGAGCTTATATTGGTGAAGAGGACTTCATTGCTACTCCAAATAAGATGGCCAGAATAGAAGAGCCAAAAAGAGGTATTTTCTTCTTTCAGAGACTGAATTTTTGGAGTATTTATCCATCATGATAGAGAGATGCATCTGAGGTTAAAGAATTTTTTAATTCATACTGATGTATACTTCAGACTGATTTTTCTGGCTTTGAGTAGTGACAGTTCATGTATCAAGTTATGGTTCAGCTGTGCAAATATTTTATATTGTGAGTATTCCTGGGGGTTTCTGCCAACTCGGACAGTAATGGGCTCTGAACCTATAAGAAAAGAGTCAAGATGAGGTGAGCAGCTTACTAGTATCCCTAATGAACTGGGGCAGAGAATTCATCATATAATCTGCTACAAAATACTTGGGAAATCTCCTCCAGGACTTCAAGCAATGAACACCCAGAAGTGGTTCTGGGTATAAAACTGTTGCATCTTTCATGGTGCCAGGAAATGGGGTGTTCACCTCTGAAAGCCAAGCTAAGAGAATATTCAGCTGATTTTTAACTTGAGTTTCAGTCTCTGCAATTTCATGTTGCTGTGGTGTTGTGGAAGGAGATGAGAAGTCCCTTTGGGGTGTTGGAGGTGGTGTACCTGATTGAGGATAGTTGCGTTTGGCAGGACCACAACAAAGCTTGTAGTATTAAACCTATGAAGAAGCAAATGCTAAATCTAGCAAGTCTGACCATAATGGGGCTGCTCTTCTGCAGTCTGGATAAAGTAATAAGGAAGGATGAATTTTATAGAAGGAAATCAGACTTCTTTTTTTTTTTTTTCATATTGCTGTATGCCATAAAACAAGCCCCATGAGATTCTCTCTCCTTTGGCTGGCTCTCATCTGACCCGTGCTGTAACTGAGAGTACGTGTCCTGTCTTCCTTTTTCAAATCTACAGTCCTCTCTTTTTTAAAACTGCCTTTAACAGGCAAATTGGGAAATGCATCAAGGTGCTGTGCTGTCCTGAGTTCACCTTGTTCCATTAGAAATGCCAGTAATTGTTGCATGTTGCAGGTGTGTCAAAGCTGTGGCTGATGAACCCTTACAAACAATCCGGGCTGCAATACCTAGTCATTAGAAGATGGATTAAAGACAGCAAAGCTGTTAAAGTCCAAGCTTTCTTGCTCTCCTGGCTAATTCCTCAGCCTTAATGCAGTTTTTAATGATGCTGATATTACATGCAATGAGTCTGTGCTAGCTTGAGAACGCTGGGGATGCTCACCTAATTGGGGTTCTTGCTCTTTCATTCCCCTCCTGGAGGAGACCAAGCCTGCACTGTATGTCAGTTCTGGTGGTAAGAGCTGAAACACAGCAAGGGGCAGGAAGAAAGATGAGACAGCATAGGAAGAGCACAGAACTGTACAAATAAATTATTTAAAAATTAGGAAGTGGCCAGGATGGCTTCACCTGCTGTGATAGCATCTGTCAAATCATTTGATTGTGGAAAGTCTTATGGCAAATGACTGTAAGATATGGAGGAATCCAAGAGTCTCAAAGATTTTGTTTTGTGTTCCTCCTTTATTTGTTTCAAATATGACCTTTTTTTCTAATAATAGAGAAAATAAAGAAAATACAGAGGTGTTTTGACAGTAAAGATGCTTGAGCATACAGTGGCTTTATGTGCAAGAAGTAAGTTGTGAGCTAACCTAGCAGTGTGTGTTTGTGCTACAGTCTTAAATGTATATTGAATGTATGTATGTGTTTCTTCATAAGGTCCTCAGTGGATGTCCCCGTGTGCTTAGCCACTGTGGGATACAGATTTTCCCTGAGGAGCAATTGCACAGTTAATTCCTCTCCAAATTGCTTTCCAGTGTTGCTGTATGTCCGAAAAGAGTCAGAGGAAGTCTTTGATGCACTAATGTTGAAGACACCATCTCTGAAAGGCCTGATGGAAGCGGTAAGTGACGAGGTTGGTCTGTAGTCCTTGAGAAGCAGCCCTGGCTACCCAGTCCTTACACAGCAGAGTCAGACTTGCAGTCACAGCTTGTGTTCACACATTTCTGCTCTTCTGGATAAGAAGAATAAGGAAGACTTCATCTCAATAACATGGAAATGAATGCAAATAATGCTTGAATTTATTGTTAAGGGAATTCAGGAAGCTTGTCTTTCAAGTACCTTACCCCACATCTGTGGAGTCTGGGTGTAAGAAGGCTTCCTGAAGATCCAGGTCTGTCAAATTTGATGATTGGATGTTCCTCTTGCCAGAGAGGGTACTTTTGTTAGGACATGGATTTTCAGAATGTGTCCGGTGGCTTGGGTTTGTTTCAGCCTTTCAAAATCATGTTTGGGCCCCTCCACTGTCCTTTCACAAGCTGGTATTGCAGAGTTGCAAGTCCCAGCTTCTGTGTGTTGCTGAACACTTTTATCTATCTGTGCACACATGTGTGAAATTGCTCTCTGCTGCTTGACTTCCAAAATAGCCTTCCACTGTCCCTGCTGCTGCAGAGCAAGGGAAGTACTGAGCTTAAGTCCAAGGAATGGTGTAATATTTGGCATGAGCTCAGAACTGACATTTGTCTGTCTCTTTGTGACTAATGCCTCTGCTCAGGGAACAGGGGCTTTGGGGATGTGCAGACAGGTCTGGCCATTAACTTTTGGTGGTAGAGATAGTTGTGTAACCAGAATCTTTATCTCTTCCTGGCTGTGAGGCTTTGCCAGCTGGAAGGTGGGGGCTAATGGAGAGAGATTGAAAGCTGTGAAATCCTCCCTTATCCCATGGTCCTGAAGTGAAGCTGCACCTCTGTTGTTTCACTCTGATTTCTTAGAACAAGGAACCAGGTGCTCACAGCTGTAGCTTAGGGGAAACTCCCTGTACATTTGCATGTCAAAGCAGTGTATTGGTTTGGTATTTACTGTCGGTGTGATAGAGCAGTTTGCCAGAGTAAACCAGGCTTAGGTTACTGACATCACAACTTTGTGGAAGTTGTGCAGTGAAGTGCCATGGTCAGTGGCTGTGGCTCCACACTGATGTCACCCTGCTGGGGAAGGAGAATGTTTCCCATCACCTCATGCCCTTAGCAGCACAGGTCCTCTCTCTGTTACTATTTTCTTCTTTCAGCCACTGTCATGACTAGTTTTCACTTGATCCCTCTGGCACTAAATTAAAAAATGGTTTTCAGTATGCTGAGAGAACAGAGAGCCAAGAGAGAATGAGAGTCAGGGTGTGGAGTGGGCTTTAAGTGGGTGGGCTTTCGAGAGTAGGGGTGGGAGGTTGCTGTATGAGAAGTGAGTATCCAGATTCAAACATGATTAAATTTTTTGCACAGAGGTTAGCTAAATGCACAGAAGGGGTTCTGATCTGTAGATTTACAGATTTATAGTTTGGGATTTAGTGTTGCCTTTGTAGGGCAGAGTTGTCCTCATTTGCAGGCTTTTTGTTGTGGTTGTTCCTTTCTGTAAAATGGGAAGCAAAAGACAATGACAGCAGTCTCCTTGCTTCACCAATCCTTGCTTTCTTTTGTTCTAGATATCTGACAAGTATGATGTTCCTTTTGATAAAATAGGAAAAATCTTCAAAAAATGTAAAAAAGGGTGAGTATGTACCTGTGCAATAACTGCCTAAGAATATGAACACCTTTTTCAAACCTGTAGGCAGATCTGCTGTGTAATTCCTCCAAGCACTGCAGATATGTGAATGCCATTTGCTGTTATGTGTATGTGCACACAAGTACACACATTTCAACATCATCCACAAAGCTGAAGACTGTAGGAAGGGTCCTGTAAAAATGTGTAGTCTGGCTTCCTGGGTAAAATACAAGTCACTGAACCTCTCTGAGCTAATTGTTATTTGAACCAGAATTGATCATGTCAGAGGAAGAAGAGTTCAGTTTGTTAAAAGACTCCCAGTGATGAACCACGTCCTCCAGCCAATGTTAAATTGTTCCAGTGGTGACTGGGCTTATTATATCTGCATTTGGCTATAATTACTGAACCCTGGTTGTATTTTTGTGGGCTAAATTGAAGAGAACTTAGTTGTGAAGTGTCTATTTCTCCCAGAGGCCCTACTTAATCTTTTTATTTTGTAGCTTAAGTAATTGAGTTTCTGAACATTGTCTGCTTTTGTTTCATCTTTTAATTTCTCAGTAATTTTCTTGTTTTCTGTAAATGGTTGTTAGTTTGGTGTCTCAGCCGCTTCTCCTTCTAGCCAGAAAATTACACCCTTCCAGGGTTGTGCTTTCATAGCAGAATTACCCCACCAGAACAGCTGCAAAAAGCTTAAAATCTGTGATATCTAAACCACTGCTAAGCACAGCTTTGTGTGCGTGTGTGCGCAGTAACACACGGGTATTGACCTTTCTGGCTAATGAAAGAAGTGGCCAAGCATGGGTGATTTCTTCCCTGCAAGCTCTGAAGGGTTTTGTGCTGATAGTTCATAACTGACTGGCAAACCCATTCAGAGCCCCAGGTGCCTGCAGCTTCAGAAGGACTCTGCTGGTTCCAAGATCTCTCTCCCTCCCTGGTCCAGGAGCCAGATTTAATCCTTCCATTCAGACCCTGAGAAGTGTGGCTGCCAGCCTTGATGGCAGGGTTGGATCAGAGCAGCCAGATCTGCTATGGGAAGCAATGAGTCAGAGAGGGATGAGTAGGATCTTGTGTTACCCTTGGATAGTCCAGGCTTTTTAGGTTTGAGAGTGCCTTTTGCATTTAGAACTGTAAAATACCTGTTCTATTTTGTTTTTCCAGAATTCTGGTCAACATGGATGATAACATTGTGAAACACTATTCTAATGAAGATACCTTCCAGCTGCAGATTGAAGAGGTTGGAGGATCTTACAAGCTGACTTTGACTGAGATCTAAGATCACAGATCACTGTGGATTTTAAACAAAGGTCTCAAGTGAACATTTTCCCATAATTCAGTATGTTGGGCAAAACACTAATCACCTCCAGAAGAAAGCCAGGTGTTTGACTTGTTCTGGGGAGCAGAGCAGTGGTTTTGCTTAATACATTTGTGTTTGTGTTCTTGCTCATGATCTTATTTGCACTTGAAATGGGCAAGCAAAGATTGGCAATTAAGTGGAGAGCATGTATATATTTTTACTAGTGTATAAACCACTAGTAGGTATGGGAGGGGAAATCTCCTGTAAGGTGGCCTTTTAGACTGGTGATGTCTTATTTATCTATTTAGTAACCATGTTTGAGCCTGTTATCAGCTAATACCATTTTACTGGACTGTTTTCTGCTAGGGAGAGCTGCAAAACTACTAATTGATGTTAGTAGGAGTTGCATGCAGGTTGGAGAAAAGTCTATGTTTACTTGTGACCAGGGCAGACTGTTGAAATCACTTGTGTCATTTGGGGGGAATGTAAAACTGCCTTGCTTATGAAGAACTCGCCTTAGTAACTGTGTGAACTCTCATCAGATGAAGCTATATTGTATATAAGTGCAATATATTTTTGAAGGTTTGTAAATGTGTACATATAAGCAATATATAATATATATAAAATATGGTGTTCTGTATATACCGTGAATATATGCAATGAAGCCCATCTGAAAGGATACCATATACAGAAAAAACATATTTAACATAGATATTTAAAAATGGACAAACCATTATCATGCACCAAAGGTGAGCACACGTTTGTACATTCATAGAAGGCACAAGAGACCTGCTTGTTAAACATGGATCTTCCTATGTAGAAGGAAGAAGATACCAGCTCTTTCCTAAATCCTCATGCACAGGCAGGCAATGGAAGTCCTGGTTTCTCTCATGAACTGCCACTAAGTCCTGAACAGCTGGGTGATGCTGTCCTGGGAGGTGATTTGGGCCAAGTCTGAGAGCTGGTTCACAGGAGGAGCTGGACAGATGCAGTTCTCTTGAAGTCTCCTGTTTGGGGGTCAGGAAGGTCGTCTCCTCAAAGGTGGGCTTTTTCTGTAGCAGTGTACTTGAGGCTCAGCTGGATGCTGCCAGCATCTCAGGCTGGATGAACCCATGGGCTAGAGGAGCCAGCTTGCAAGGCCTAGGATGCCAACAACTGGAAATGCACAGGCAAGGCTTTGGAGAGAGGAAGGTGCCAAAATGGCTCAGCAGGCCAAGTGTTAGCGGGGGAGTAAGGACTCCAAGTATGTTTTGCATTCTTGGTGTCTGTACATACTGTGGACCTGCTGCTGAGCTGGAGAGACCCAATGGGCAGAGCAGGCATCCTGAGCCCCAGCTGGGAGTGCCAGCCACCTCCAGAGAGTACTGCCCTGTGCCATTTACTCATCGTGTGCGTGTGCTTATGAAGGAAAGGCACTCTTTGGTTATTAGCAAGTGAAAGAGGAGCACTTAAAGGGCAGCACTAAGGCAAAAACCTCGGTTACACAGTGAGCAGATGAACGTGAGTGCCAGGTCTGGTGTCAGAGCTTTAATTAAGGATCTGGGTATTGAAAGAGGTTTGTAACATTTTCAGACAGTGCAAAGCTGCACATACCTCACCTAGGACCTGAAGGTCAACCTGGAAAGACTGGAGAAATAATCTGGAAAAGTAGCATATGATTTTATTTAATAATTAATGAGTCTACTTAATGGTTAACAAATTGTAACCTACTATTGTTTAGCTCTGTCATGGTGTTGTTTGGAAGAGGAAGGCAAATGCCACATTGAGTTGATCAACAGAAGAATGACCTGAAAGAAATAGGAGACCTCCCCACTTTGGCTCTGCTTGGCACCACCAAGGCCTCCACTGGAGCACGGACCCCGTGGTCCTTCAGCCAAAGCTCCTGGCTCTGAGGAGGAAGGCCTGCATGGTCTGGCTGGTGAGGGGTCATGTTCAGGTGGGATGACTGATGGGAGCAGCCTCCCGACCCACGGACATGTCCTCCCTATCCATGGCAAGCACAGGAGTAGTGGGTGTAAATCACAGAATTTCAGGCTGGCTGTTGAGGCAGTTTTCTCGTATGAGAAGAGCAGGTTGCCCATAGAGGCAGTGGTTTGGCATCAAAGGTCTTCAGAGCCAGGCTGAGCAAAGGTATCCTTGGACTGTCACAGGTGTAATTGATTCTCCCTTGGTGGTGAGTCCAGGTGACCACTTGAAGTCCCTCCCCCCATTCTTTTTTAATGATTTATATAAAATACAGTATTTTGGAATTTGTATTGCGATCAGTCCTGAGCTGGTTCATTCCATTCCCCCCTCTATTCCCCCCTCCTTCCTTCTCCTTGAGCAAACTCACACAGTGCCTGTGGGCATGTGGCCAGGACACGTGGGCTCGGGGCCGAAGGGAGAGGCTGATGTGCAGCACGGTGCTGAAGAGACTTGGCCAACCCCTGCCCCTGTGCAGGAATGCACCCAGCAGAGCAGCCAGGGGCTCGTACCCAGCCAGCACCAGCCTCCTGCTGGGGCTCCCCTTCGGCCGTCACGGGAATACTTCTGCTGTGGCAAGGGAATTTTTTTTAAAAACTGATATCTAGAATACGTATATATATTTACACATTTTTATTGAGAGTGGAAGTTTTATTACAGAAACTTGGTCTAGGGTCAGGGAAGTAGATTTAGAATCTCCATAGAGGTAAGATTGACATGAATGTTATTTCTTTTTACTGCTTAATGAAGTATGTGAACTAAATCTGACGATTGTTTTCCACTATAAGATATTCTGGGACACGGGTCTTATAACAGTAGCAGCAATGTCATGTATGTTTTATGAAACTGATTTTTTTTTGTTTTGCCTGCTGTTTTTTAATTGAAAATGTATTTTAAACCAAGCTATTAAATTTTATATGTTCATTTCTAATGATGAGTCTTCTATATAACAAGAGCATCTGCTCTTACCCCTTCAATTTTCCTCTGACACGGAATCTGTAAAACCCTGGTGATTGTTTCCTAGTTTCTCCTTGCAAAAGAAAATCCCAGTGCCAGCCTTGCTGTTGTTATTCCCACATAAGAAATGGCAGCTCCATTTTCATTCCCTGCTTTATTCCAGCTGACCTTGTTCAGTTTAGTGTGTGAGGAAGCTGCAGCATTTGCTTCCATAGGACCTTTTCCTTTGGCAGTGAGCAGAACATCCGTGGGTAAGATCAGTGTGTAGGGGGACCACTAGCGAAGCTGTGGGCATTGACTTGCCCAAGCTGAAAACAAAATTCACCCCAACATTTCCAGGATAATCCTAGAGCCATGGTATCTGGAGTGGTGTTCACCTCCTCTTTTTCTCTCTCAGAAAATGTCTCAACAAGCTTTTACTGTAGCTGGCTCCCTGCCCCTGCAGCAGTTGCTGTCCTGGAGCAGCTCCTGTGCCAGCATCTTCCCAATCACCGGGCTTGTGTCAACATGCTGGGGCTGGGTGGGGAGCAGCGTGGGTGGCAGAAGATTTCTGGGCTAGGAAAAGGCCAGGAAAATTTCTACTTATTTCCTTATTTATTTGTAGTTCTTGTGCAGGCTCTGCTCACAGGGTCTGTCCCAGATGCAGGAAGATGCTGCAGCGTCATGACTGGGGGATGCACCAGTGCTGGGGGGTGCCCTGTGTCAGCTCCACCTGAGGCTGTGCTTGCTGGCAGACTGGGCAGGGTTCTGCCCCACGCCGCACAGCCGCTGTGTGGCCATCTCACAGCAAACCTCAGCAGGACACGGAATCTGCAGCAGCACTGGCTGAGGAACAGCTGCTCCCCCTCTTCTCTGGCCATGTGGTACCACCATTTTCCTCAGCCTTCACGCGGTGTGTGTGTGTGGATGTCTGTGCCAGCACTCCCTCCTCCTCCTGACAGCCCTCAGCCCTTTTCTATCCAACTGAGTTTAGAGGAAGTGAAGGTGAACCTCCAAAGATGCAGCTCTGAGCTCCCAAGGTAGGGAGCCTTACTTGGAACTCAGTGCTTCTTCCTGGGGCATGACTCGGGGCTTTAATAGTGCAAACATTTAGTTAGGCTTTTAAGATCTGACCTCTTTTTGTATGGGAAAGCTGAATTCTGCATCAGCCTCCAGCTTCTTGATGGAACTTTGTCAAACAAGGGTTTGCAAGAACACAGAGCTTCGATGCTCCTCTATTTGGTTTGTATTTTAGATCACTGGAACCGTTATTGCAATTAAATTACTAAATATTAGACAATATTTAGATGACATCTCAACTAGATAAATGATATAATATGCTGCGGTGCGTTTTGTGGTGGGGCACCCCGGGGTGTCCCCGGAGGGCCCCCTAGGCTGTGAGCTGGCTGGCAGCAGCAGGCAGGCAAGGAGACTCCACACGGCTTCTGAGGGTGCTGAGCAGATGAAGGTTTATTTGGGGTCCCAACCCCGGGTACAGCATGGTTACTGAGGGAAAAGGGGGGAAGGCGGAGCCTCGGGGAGGGAAGGGGCAAGAGGGGGGAAGAGGCTGAGAGGGAGGAAGGGCTCAGAGCCAGACTCATCCCCTAGCACAGCTTAAGAGGGGAATTGAAGTGGGCGCGGAATCACATTGGGCCAATGGGATGACAGATACAGGAGGGTTCAGGGCAGGACCACAGGCTTAGAATGTACCATACATTTCGGAGGGGTGAGACAGAGCATACCATTTAAATAAAATGGAATACAACAATAATAGATGAGTTCTCAGAACTTGTTCAGCTGCTTGTCCTTGGACTATCCTGCCATACCACTGGAAATGTTGCATAGTTCACAATGCTGCAGAAGGAATATTTGGCTTTTTCCCCCCTTGGCTAGTGTCAGTAGCTGCTGTGGTTGGGGTGGTTGTGGGGTTTTTTGGCACATCCCACAGGTTCTTATTCCCACAGGGCAGTGCTGCCCTGCCCCATTGTCTTGGTTGGGAAAGACAGGTGCCTACTAAGGAAGGCAGGAGCCTCCCCTGAAATGGAGAATATAACCTCCCCCCCACCCCCGAATTTATATAAATTTTAAATTAAGGGGCTCTCAGGCAAAATATATGGGAGCAGGAAGTAACAGTTCTTTAATAGGGAAGAAAATAAAAATATAAAATAAACAATGCAGTAAACCAAAACAACATTGACAGAGTCAGAACACAACCTGACACCCTGTTGGTCAGGGTGCTGGTAGCAGTCCAGTTGGAATTGTGGCTGCAGTCCTCCTGGAGTCTCAGGCGTGGTTCTGCTGGAGCAGGGATCCTGTAGAAAATAGTGTCATCTTCCTCTGAAGATCCAGTGGAAGAAGAGGCAACTGCTGTTCCCCTGGGAAATCCAGTGGAGAAGCTGTGCTGGTATTCCAGAATCCCCAGATTCTGTCCAGGTAGGAATGCTTGGCTTCCCTCTGGGCGGAGCATCTCCCAATGGGATGCTGTAGTTCTTACCAGTCACGTACTGACATTCAAGAGCCTGTTATCAGCAGATATCCCCCCTGGAGGGAGGAGTGGGTGTGGAAGAGATAAGGAAAACTGCCCACTTAACAAAGACAACTGCCACAGAGATGGCAAATGGAACACATCTTGCCTTGCAGTCTGGGACGCCCATCCATCCCTGTGCCTGTGCACGCAGCTCTGGATGGCTGCTGTGCCCTCTGGCTCAAGCAGGATTTATTTTGTCATGCCTCCAGCACGGCCTCCCTGCAGGCTGCAGATGCGTGTGCTGACAGCAGCTGGTGACCAGTGTCAACAGCACTGAGTTTGTGTGTCCCTGCTGCAGAGCCCAGCGCTGGCCTGCAGCCACACCACCACTGCAGTTTGGGAAGCATGCAGCAGGCCGAGGAAAGCCTGGCAGCAGCTCTGATGAGGGGGAATGCAGTTTGGGCATCTTGGGAATTTGATAACTGAAGGAGAGACAGCCCTGGGCTCAGGGATTATGGCAGTGAGGGATGGTGGAGCATGCTGTGCAGGTGACTGCTGCCACCAGGCTGAAAAAGACAGTGGAAATTGGGAGTGAAATTTGGAGAGGGTGAAGTGACGCGGGGAAAAGTGAATGGAGTCCTGTGGTTGCCCAGCACCAGGGAAATTCCTCAGTGTCCAGCAGGAGAGGAGAGCTGGATGGAGCCCCAGCCAGGCAGTGCTGGCCCTGCCAACCTGTTGGATCTGCTCTTCCAACTTCTGAGCTTGCTGGTTTGGGTTGAGCAGGGCACTGTCCTGCTGCCACTGCCCAGGAGTGTGGATTGAGCCAACGTGCCTGCTCCAGCCACCAGAACGTGCCTGGACAGAGCCCAGTCCTGGCCTGGAGAGACAGGGCTGGAGCAGCTGCTGTCTGCAGGGAGCACTGGGAGCAATGGGGGTGACAGCTGTCTGGGATAAGGGCACAGGAGTGCAGGGATTGGCACTGGCTCTGCCAGGCAGCAGTGCCAGTGGCATAGGGAGGGGTTGTTGCCAGTGCTTGGTTTGATGATGCTTCTAATCTTGTCATGATAAGGCTTGCTTGATTTTTTTTTTTCCTAAATAATTACACGGGCTATTAATAAGTAAATAAAGGAAAAGCAATCACACAGTGGTCAGCTTTGCAGGTGGTGTTCCCACAGCTTCTTCTCACTTGAAATGCTTTGAGCCTGTCAGCCAGTGCTGACCAAGCATTTTTGGGGAGCAGCAGTGCTGGATGCCCCATCTTGTGGATATCCTAAAGGGCCCTAAACCAGCCCTTGCCCTCCCACTTGTCTCTGCGTGCTTAAAAAAGAGCCCAGGCTGCAGGCAAAGAGGCTGGTTGAGACTTGCTGTCTACACAGCCTCAGGTCAGGGTAATGCCTGAGACAAAAGGAGACAGTTATAAAATCAGAGATGGCAAGCTAAAAAAAATCCATTGCTGCCTGAATCACCCCCTGCCGTGCTACGTGGTTGTTCCCAAATGAGCTGGCACCTCATGGCAGTCCTGTCCAGAGCTTTGCCTGCCAGTGACCCCAGCCCAGCCCTGGGGCCAGCTGAGCTCTGCCTGTGGGCTGCTGCCATGCCTGGGGCTGCCCAGCCTCAGCAGGGGTGAGGGTTTTGGCGAGAGAAGAGCCCAAATCCACCTCGTCTCTGCAGAGGCACAGCTTGTCCCTGCTCCTCTGTGCATGCTGCAGGGCAAGAGACCACAACGCTGCCCCGTTAATGGCCAGCAGCACCCCCAAGACCCCACTCTGACTTCCAGTGTTTTTTTCAAAAGAAAATGTTGAGCCCTCCTCCAGAACTGAAAAGAAAATTTCAAAGATACCTCAAGAGAAAGAAAAATGAAGATGATGATTTTGACCCTAAATCACTCTCCTTCATGCTTTTTCTTTTTCTTTAGGTCCGTTTTTCAGCTCCTAAGTGCTGGGGGTTAATGATGTTCTTCAACACCATCAAATTGTGCAATATTTAATTTCTTGGAGGAATTTCCCCCCATCACCCTGCTTTGAAAACCTCTCTCTGATCCTCAAGGTTTTTTTCACGCTGCATTACATCTACCCATTACCCTGCTGTTACTTTGCTCTAAAGGTGCATCTTGAGGCTTTTATGAACCATATTTGAGCTCCCTGACGACAGCACTCAGGCAGATGTAATCCAGCGTGACAGAGCGTGTGAATGCCATAAAGTGCAGGGATAGCAGGTGGAAATCTGGCCAGCAGGGACCTGGCTGGCCACAGCAGCACTGGGATTTCATGCCCTGATGAAGGGAGGAGGACTTGACCTGAGCTGGGGCACAAAATAAGCTGCCAGGCGGGCAGATGTGTGTTTGGCACTGAATGGAAGCCCAAACCATCGGGTTAAGGTTTTCAGGCAGGGTGTTCACAGCTCAGCTTACTTGGTCAGTCGCTCAGGAGAAAAGGAGGGGTGGTGCTTGTGGAGCACAAGGAGCTGTGGCCAGGGCTCAGCTTGGCTGTGAGGCTGGAAGTTACTGGGTGTGTAGGGAAGGTTTTGGGGTAAAAGCAATGTTTTTCCCCAGTCCAGGGCCTTTCCCATCCAGCAGAACTGTGAGGTGTGAATGCTCAGCCTCAGACTGCTCTTCACAGTTCACTGCATGGCTGGGGTTGAAAGGGATGTCTGGGGGTACCTGGTCCTACACAAGCAGGGCCACCCCCAGTCAGCTGCCAGCATCCTGTCCAGAGGGCTTCTCAATATCCCCAGGGACAGGATAGCCTTTCTGGTCAGCCCTTTAGTGGGTCACACTCACTGAGATACTGAAGTATCTCCTGATATTCTGAAACTCCTCCTGTGTTTGGGATTGTGCCTTTTGTCTTGTGAAGGTATGTGCTGGCTCTCCTAGAGGAAATAATACCGGGAGATCAGAGATGAAGTGGTGATTTGGGACTGCTTCAGGCGAGCTGCAGCCACGGGGAAGAGAAGTGCAGCAGCCCAGAGTGGGGTGTGCAGCTGGGGGCATCCCTGGACAACACCCAGCCCTTGGAAAAGCACTGCAAGATGTGGTGCTGGCTCAATGCTCTGCCGGCACTGTGGAAGGATGCCCAAGGGGAAAGCAACTGAGTGCAAACAGTGCTGCCTGCACTCAGGAAGGGAAAATAGCACAGCTACGCACCAGAAGAACTGTAGCACAGAATTGGAGCCTGAATTTATTTCACATTAGTCATCTTGTACCTCTTAACATCCTGAAGCAGTGCAGTAGTGAAGGGGAAGTGCACACCCAAAGCTGATGTAAGGATTTACCCATGCTGGGGAAAAAATTGGGAGTCCTTGTCCTTTTTAAGTAAATAGTGTAAAACTAAGTGGGAAAGTGCTTTTGAAGGGAGGTATCAGGATCTCCTCTGCACAAGGGGAGTTGCAGCGAGTAAGTCCAGGCAAGCACTAGTTATGAGAAAAAGCATCAAGCTGGCTGGATACTTGATCCAAACAACAGGCAGGGTCTGTTCTGCAGCTGAGAGAGTGGATGGAGCTGACTGAGTCATGTATGACTAGCAGTGCTGCCAAGGAAGTATCACAACAACAGGAATTGCAGTTTTCCAACTCCTCAGCTGGGGCAGGGATGGGATGTGGCCATTGGGTTGGGATGAGATACCTCCCTTCAGATATTAGAACAGGGATTTAAACTATTAAACAACTCAATTGCCACTGACATTTTCCCCCAAAACAGCTTGGAAGGTGGCTTTTTAATTTATTTAACTATTAATGACAAATGTATTTTTCAGCAGTAAAATCCTATACTTGACTGTGTCCTTCAATATACAGTTAATTCAGCATTTTATGTAGGAGGTTGCTTAGGGTATAAAATCATTGATAGCATAGTTTGAGTGCAAGCACTGGTAGGGGGGAATTACCCTTACAAGCAATCTCAGCTCATGCCCTCCTTTACTTTGGCTGTCATTTCCAGGGACGTGTCCTTGTCCCTGGATTTGGTGTCTGTCCTGCCAGCTGCAGCTTTTCTCTGGCCCCCAGCATTTGGCATTGCGACGCCCAGTGAGACAAATGTGGCATTGGAGAGGGAAACAGAAACCCCATCACCCACGAGGGAGCAGGGGCTGGCTCAGCTGGAGACAGCGTGTCTGTCAGAGCACAGCTGTTCTGCACACTGGCAGTGTTGGGGGAGCCAAAGGAAGGTGTCAGGCGAGCAGGGTGCAGAGCCTGCAACCAGGAGCAGAGATGGGAGTGGGCACAGGGCAGCCCACGGAAACTGGAAGAAGGTGATGGTGTAGCCAGAGTGGCTGGTGAGGAGTTTATTCATGAACCTGCTGACGGGTTAGCAACCACATCCCCAGCAGCACCAGAGCCCTCCCTGGGGCTTGGCTCCGTTCTGTGCTGCACAGCACTTGGGTGCCCGTGGACAATGAGCCAGGGCAGATGCCAGTGCTGGTACTGGGGAGCCACGGCCAATGCCAGGCCACTGTGGTGCCAATCCCTACCCCTAGGAACGATGCCAGTGGTCCTGAAGTCAGTCTCAGGATGTCTTCCAGCACCCGAGTGCTGCTGGAAAACACTGCAGGGCTGTTAAGACAACTCAGGATGAAACACATGTTTGCATATAGGCTTGATACCTGCCCCAGCAAGTCCTGAGATGACCAAAAGAGGGGAACATCCATCAGCACTGCTAATGCTTTAATATTCTGTGCGTCAGAAAATATGCGTAGGCTTAGCTAACAGTAATGCTGAGGTCAAGGGAACAGCGAAAACAATGAAGACATCCTTTTAAGCAATAAGAACAATAAATAAATAGCATGTAAGTTTAATTTTTGCTGGTTTTTGAATCCATCTCCTGGTGCCACTAAAATAAGATCAGGGCACAAATAGCAGCAGCAGTAGAAAAACCAGATGGTGCACTCAAGCAAGCAGATGGTGCACTAGAATGTCACACTTATCACTGTCACTTTTTTTTATTTCTATTACAGTGGACCTGTGGACAGTCCACACCTGTAATCAACATTTGTGGACTGGATTCTTTTAGTTCAGTAAACACTGTGTTTCACATACTCATAACAAATCTGTGTGAGAGGTGATGTCTCCCTGTAGTGCTGCCAGGGCTCATGAAGTCTTTGATGCAGTTAATGGGGTTTTTTTGTGTGTAGAAACATTTTTGGGAGTGATTAAAAAAAAATGGCAGCGTGTGTTTACTCTATCAGCGCACTGGGTCTAAAATACAGCGGGAAACAGTTTCTGTGGCTCTTCTCTTAAAGCCTTTCCTTTTGTTGTACCCTGGCCACGTTTCCTTACGCTGTGCTGGCTGCTTCCCCACTCCTTGGACGCTTACCCAGGCGCCAGAAGCTCAGTCTGCTTTGAAAGCCAGTACGGGAGATGCAGGCCAGGGAGAATTTGGCTTTTGCCTGAAAGCAGTGGGGGCCAGCAGGTGAGGGCGGTGCTTGTGTCCCCTTGGGCAGGGCTGCTGTCCCTGCGGGCAGGCACGTCGGCCTGGGTGCCGTCCGACCCCCGGCACGGCCGAGCTGAACCCTCGGCAGCGGCCGCCCGCAGCGCGACACTGCGGGGACAGCCCGGCCCGGCCCGGCTCGCTGCCCTGGCTCCGTGTCCCTGCCCTGGCTCCGTGTCCCTGCCCTGGGCTCCGTGTCCCTGCCCTGGCTCCGTGTCCCTGCCCTGGGCTCCGTGTCCCTGCCCTGGCTCCGTGTCCCTGCCCTGGGCTCCGTGTCCCTGCCCTGGCTCCGTGTCCCTGCCCTGGGCTCCGTGTCCCTGCCCTGGCTCCGTGTCCCTGCCCTGGGCTCCGTGTCCCTGCCCTGGCTCCGTGTCCCTGCCCTGGGCTCCGTGTCCCTGCCCTGGCTCCGTGTCCCTGCCCTGGGCTCCGTGTCCCTGCCCTGGCTCCGCGGGCTCCCTGTCCCTGTCCTGGGCTCCGTGTCCCTGTCCCGCAGCCCGGCAGGACCCGCTGGCCCCGCAGCTCCCAAACGCTCCCTGCACACACTCCATGTCAGCTGGGCCAGGCTTTGTAAAAGCCCGTGGATTTATCATCACTTCTACTTGCGGAAATTATTCTACCCAGAAATATACCTTGTTGGTCTGCCTGCTTTCTTTTATTCTCTTTTTCTTGCCACCTCTGTTCTTCATAGTTATCCCTCAAACCCCTTTCCCCCCACTGTTTCTCAGAGATACGCTGTATATAACTCTGACTATAAATACCTTCTGTATCTCTGCTGCTCCCCTGGGTGAATCCCTCTGCTCCTTGTCCTGCTCCTGCCCTTGGCCAGGGCTGCTGCAGCGTTTCCATCAGCTGGTGACAGACACTGCACGGCAGAGCTCCTGAGCTCCCCCCGGCTGGGGCATTTCTCCTCTGCCTGCTGCTGTCTGCCCAGCAAGCGTGCCTCGGGACAATCCGGGGTTGTGGCAGCTCCGACTGCTCTGTCCTTCACAAGAGGGGAGGGAGAGGGGACAGAGATGCATCCTTACACGTCTCACCACATGCATCCTATTGCAGTGTTTCACTTCTTCCCATGGATCTTCTCACGGCCCCTGCATGGGAGCTCTGATTGTAGTTATCTATATTTATTTAGACAGATATCTATATTTATTTAGCCATTTTCTAGGTGCTGTGTGCTTGCTACAGTAGCCTACTGCTGTATGCAGCCAGACCAGATGCTGCTGCCAAAATGCAGTAACAGTAGAGCTGCACCCCAGACAACTGCTTTGGTCTATTTTTAACTACTGGTAAATATTAGGAAAACTGTCTGAGCCCATAATATTCTCCATTCAGTCTCTTTTGAATGGTTTATGGCATAATTAGCTACAAAAAGGGAATGGGGGAGAGCTGCCTGCATGACCTTTTGTTGTTTTCAGCCTCCAGTATTAATTATTTTTCCTGCTACTCACACGGGATGTTTGATTCTTTCTTGTCATCCCAGCCAAAAGGATAAGATAACCAGAGCAGAGCCTTCTCAACCCTCCACTGCAGCCACTTACATCTGCTCCTTCCTATCTCGGAACAAAGGCATTGTGTATCTGCCACAAAGAAAGCTTTTCTCTGAAGTGTTTGCCAGTTAAATCTGAGTTAAACAGGCCTTTATAAAACCACACGGTCCTCGGAGAGCCCGATCCAGAGAATACTGGAGCAGCAGCAGCAGCGCTGGAGGGAGGGGGCTGGTGCAGGATGGCTCTGCTGGGAGGAGACCACCTTGCCACAGCCAGGCAGGGCAGGGACACCGGCATCCCACTGTCACCGGCAGGGCTAGGCTGCTCTGAGCTCTTTGGAATGGAGTACTGGGATACCTGGGCTTTGTTCCAGGCTGGTACCTCCAAGGAGGGAAACTGCAGCCAGCATGGATCATCCCAAGGATCTCGCTCGTGCGCTGCTCGGGAAGCTGTGCTGCTGGGCGAAACCCATGGGGAAATCAGTGGGTGTAGGCACAAGTACAAAGAAGCAGGATAATGTTAACTGCTTTATTATTCACCTCGATGCAGCCTTGGGAAAGGAAAGAAAGCAGGGAGAAGTAAGAGTCGGGAGAGAGGGAGAAGCTCTAAGGCTGCCAGGGCTGGGGGCTCAGGCTCTGTGGGGTTCAGACCCTGATATTCGACGTGAGGATGAAGGTGCTCCTTCCTCATCTAATGTTGCCTCAGCTGGCAGCAGCAGAGAAAGG
Source organism: Onychostruthus taczanowskii (assembly GCF_017590055.1). NCBI lineage: Eukaryota > Metazoa > Chordata > Aves > Passeriformes > Passeridae > Onychostruthus > Onychostruthus taczanowskii. The sequence continues at coordinate 9,022,215 of NW_024497629.1, read as the reverse complement.
CAAACTAGGTGACTTTGGTGAGAGTTCCATGGATTTATTTTAAAAACTTTAGTTGCCATTTTTAGCTCAGCAAGGCAAACATAATCAAGCCCATTTTCCCTGTGGCACAAGTCGGAGTACAGACCTGTAACATCACTTCTTTTAACTGGTCTTGCATCCACGAGCTGTAGCGGGGACTCCTGGGGAACTTGGAACATGTAGGCAGAGTCTGTGGTGTGTGACATGGGAAACACCCTGTTGGGAGTCAGGAGAAATGATTCCACTCTACTTCCCTGTGACTGCTTCTTCCCTGGCGAGGCTCTGTGCTGCCTTCAGATGCTATTACTCAGCTAAAAGTCTCTGCTGTCAGTGACTAAGGCTGTGCTTTGAGCAGGAACTGCATGTGTTACAACAGGCAGCAAGGAGAAAAACACAAGTCACTTCCCAGCTACAGCAGAACTGGAAAACATGCAAAACAGAACAGTATTTTCCTAGTTTTACAATTCCCTAAAGGTTTTTCTTGAAAAGGATCCATGCAATTGAGAGGCACTGGCCCTGTGTCCCCACTGTGCCGCCTCAACTGTGCTTATAGTCACCCATGGCATTTTCACAAACTTTTTTCATTCTCTGTCACACAAGTGATTCCCTTCTGCAATCAAAATTCTTTAATGTTAGAACTGGATTTGCAGTTTGAATTATCAGCATTTTCCTTACCATCCCAGGGCAGAGGCCAGGGCTCCAGCACAGAAAGTCTCAAGCAAATACGGAGAGAAAGCTGCTGGTGACCTACACACTGCACAAAGAGACCCTTTTAGCTTGCTGTGTGATGGGCTGGGATGGGCTGGTGCTGGGAAAGCTGAAAGGTGCAGTAATGGAGAGCAGGGATGAGCGCAGTGCGCTGAAGCTTTAGAAACTGCGTGGACAGCAGGGAGGGACGGGGATTTGGAACAGCTGGAATGGAAAAAATAAACTCCAGCGGCGAAATGAAGCTGAGAGCAAAAGGTGCCCAGAGATTCAAGATGATTCTCTGGGGGGACACTTGAGGATGTAATGTCTTGAGAAACCAGGGAAGGTACAAATAGAGATAATTCAGCAGGTTAAAATGTTTTTTGCTGTCCTCATTCTGTGTCAAGGAGGCATAAGAGAAGGGGCAGAGTGCACTGGGGTTGTGCTGGCAAAGCACAATCCATTGGAGGCCTGCAGGACCCACATCTGTCCTGTCCCTGGGGACACAGGTCTGACCCTTCCTGGGATCCAGGTCCTTCCTGTCCCATCCCAGATGCAGAGCGGCCCTAGCTGTGCTCTTGGTGCTGCGCGGTGCAACCACAAATCCTGCTGGGAGTCACAGGGCCAGCACACCTCGGCTGCCACTGGAAAATGAAAACAAGGGCTGGGGACAGGAAAAACCGAAGAACACACATTTTTTAATCGAATTTATGTTGTGACTTGAAGGCTTTTAAGAGCTACATTCTGGGCTGGCCCAGGAGAGGCCTTCCAAAACCGACGGATCCAGTGATCCATAACACTGAGCCTCCATGGACTTTGGGAGGGGGTTTAGAGCTCTTTGTGATCCCAAATCCTTAATCAGGCAAAGCAATGCACCCGACCCCTTCCCCATCGTATGCGGCAGGCAGGACCTGGACGGCAAAACTGGCGGCGGGTGCCGGGAAGCTGCTGGCCCAGGGGCGCTTGCCCCCAACGGGACAGCTGGCGGCGGGAATTGCCGGGAATTGCCGGGAATTGCCGGGGGAGCGGCGCGCTCCCCGCGCACGCGGGCGGCGGTTGCGCCGCCCTTCCCGCCGGCACGCCGCGATCACGCCGCCCGCCGTCGCTCATTGGCCGGGCGCGGGCCGCGGCGGGCGCTGATTGGCCGGGGCCGTCTCCCCCGCGCTGTTTGGCGCAGGCTGCGCTCGGAGCGCCCCCCCCCAGCGCGCGGCCGCGCCTCTCCTGGCGGGCGGGGCCGGGGGGAGGGGGCGCTGCCGGGTGCCGCTCCCGCCGCTGTGTGCGCGCCGCTGCCGCTCTCGCCGCTGCCGCCGCTGCCCGGGCGCACCGCTGCCAACGCCGCCCGCCCGAGCCGCGCCATGCACGGCTCGCCCTGCTCGGACATGGGAGATGCGCCCGCGGTGAGCACCGGGCGCGCGGAGGGAGGGAGGGAAGCGGGGCCGGTGGGGATAGGCAGCGCCAGTGCAGCCCGGGCACGTGCTCGGTGGCGGGCAGAGCGCGGGGACCGCCGCCGCCTCGGCAGGGACCGCTACTCGCCCGGCGGGGAGCGGCTTGGTTGGGCAGCGGGTACGGGGCGGCTGTGCCAGGGCAGGGCCCTCAGAAAGGGGTGTCGCTCCGGTCACCTGCAGGGAAGGGGGGCGGCCCTCCCTCAGCGACCGTGCGGGGGGGCGGCAGGGTGGGAGCTGCCCTCCGCCCCCTTCTCCTCCTCCTCCTCCCTCCTTCCTTTCGCGCCATCCTCCTTTCGATGGCACCGCCCGGCCGCGGGCAGCCGCCGTGGGGCGGGGAGCGGCTGGGGGTCCCTGCGGACGGGGGGAAGCGCTGCCCGCACGGCGCTGCCCGCCCGCTGCCCGCGCTGCCCGCACCTCCGTGCCCGCCCACCACGCTCCCTGCCCGTGCCCCATCCTTCCCGCCGGCGGCCCGCCCTGCCCGTCCCCATCCTGCCGGCGCCCCGCGCACGCAGTTGCCGGCGGGGTGATGTGAGGACAGGCGCCCGGCGCGGTTGGCCATTTCCCTGGCAGCAGCCGGGGAGCCCGCGCTGCAGCGCTCGTCTGCAGAAAGAGCTTTTTTTGTGAGGTCTTTTTTTTTTGGATTTCGGGGTGTTTTTTGAGGAAGCGAGGCACATTTATTTATGTTTCTTTAGGGAAAGCTGCTCTCCTGAAACGTAGGGCTGGAAAAAATAAGCCTGTGGGCTTGGCTACCTGCAGGCACACTTGGAGGAACACTGGCAGACTGTCTGCTCAGTGCAGAGCCTCGCCTGGCGTGGCCCCGTGTGACAGGCGATTGAGGTCCAGCCCTGCAGGCACACATCGCCTTTTCCTCTCACTGTTTTTCAGTGGAAATTCTTAGAAGTCTCTCTCCAACGTATTAATTGCTTTTGCCCCTTCCAGCCTCCAGATCATGACATCTCCGTGCCTGGTACCTCATGTTTTAGGTGAAAGTCCTCTGTGAGTGCAGTACCAATATTTTTGATCCATTACGCTTAGCATGTTTGCCTGCACATCCCTAGAGTGTAAACACAGCTTGCATCTTTGTGACACTGTTAAATAAGGATCATCCCACATTACTTAACTCAGTAACAAAACCCATTGACTTACAGTACGTGCTGTCACCCAGTGAGCAGAATTCCTTCTAGGACTTGAGGCCATGCTAGTGGTGTGCTGTTGCCTTTAGAGTTAAACCTTTTTCCTGCAGTACATAAACCTCTGTGTAACAGCAGTAGGCTCAAGAGGCTTGGTCCACACTTCTGAGTCTCAGCCTTCAGGTTAGTTGGTGTGTCTAAAGACTGGAGGAGCCTGGATGCCTAGTTGAGACTGAGCTGGCACGTGAGTAATAGCCCATCAGGCCAGCATAGCTTTTGGAGCCACTGCCAAGTACTGTGAGAGCTTTGTGAAGTTTGGATATCCTTGTACAGAGAAGTCAGGTGTTTTGCATGTGTACACATGCACACACGATATTCTGTGATGCTTGCAATTGGAAACAAATCAGTATGATTACATTTGTCTTTGTTTTACTCAGAGTGAGTTTTAGATACCTAGCACCTATGTAGCATCAGGCCTTTCTGAAGTACAGTGCAAACAGTTCCCACCGTACTTTGAAAACTATTTTCCTTCCATCTTTTCCCCATCATGGCTTCCCTCTTAAAAATAAGATTAAGAATCTTCTCTGATGTGCAGTACTCCAAGTCAGTGATCATGCCTTAAAGCATCTTACTGACAGCTGAAATTTATCTTCTAAATGTTTCCAGAATGAGATTAGTGCTGAATAGTCTTTTGGATTCAGGAAACAGCCTTCTCTAAACAAGGTTCAAAGTCAGGATTTTCCTCTTTTATGCTTGTATGCAAGCATGGGATGTGTTTGTTCAGAGCAGTGTCATCCAGGAAAGCTTGGAAATGTGAGCCACACACATATCTGTTCTTTTCCTGGAAAATCACATGTCTTCCTTTTTTTTTTTTTTTTTTTTTGGTAAAAGTCTTGCCGTGGGCATGGGATCTGTTTCATTTGACCTTCACTGTGAGCAGACAGTGAGTGGGTGGTGTCTGTTCTGTATTCTGACTTGTCCTAATAGCCAGTAATCCAATTACACTCAGGTTGACATTGTGGACATCTATGAGTCTATCCGCGAACGGCAGCGTCATGACAGTGAAAGGTCCACCTGCAGCACCTTGGAGCAGAACGACATTGAAGCTGTTGAAGCCCTTGTTTGTATGAGCTCCTGGGGTCAAAGATCACAGAAAGGTGACATATTAAAGATAAGGCCCCTCACGCCCTTCTCGGATTCTGGGGATTTCACAATGCACGCCGAGACTACGGCTGAATTACCAAAGGACTATCTGTCGACACTGGTAAGAAAAGCATGAACACAAAATAAATACACCCAGCACGTGGATGTCACATCCCTGCAATGCTTTAACTTGGCTGGAAAAGACAGGCTTGCTCAGGTGTCCCTTTGTCACAGCCTGTGCTGTGCACAGAGTTGTGAGGGGGGCATGTGGAGTTTGTTTTTTTGCTGTCTCTGGTATAGCAAATGTAGAGGCTTTTGTTAAATTTAGGTGTGAAAGCCCGTGCTGACAGGTTATTGGATTTGACAGGGATGTCGAGATGGCTGTTGTAGGTTTCTTGGGGCACTTTGAGTAAGAATGGCAGAGTGAGCCTTGGTGATTTGGCATCAGCATATTTGCAAGCGCTGTATGAAAAAAGGCCCTTGACGATGTTGTGCTTCACTGGTCATTGTAAGAGAAAGTACACGTTGCCATTATGAAATAGGCAATTTAATTAGTTTCTGTACTATGTGTTTGTACATGTAGTCTGTTATTTCTCCAGACATTGGTCTACTCCAGCTGACTAATGTTGGTTGAATCCAAATTTTTTTTCTTTTGTTTCAATTTATGTTGCAACAAAAGTAGGTATTAAAAAAGGGCTTGGTGCCATTAGGGTTTTAGATGGTTAAGGCCCATTTCAACCAGTAGGTTTCTAGCATGCAGTTGCCAGGAAAAAGGGGAATAATAAAGGAAAGAGGCTGAGATAAGAGCAGCCTGACAAGCAGCTGCCATAATATCTCCTGCTGCTCAGTGCTGACACTGTCTCTTGAGCAGCACAGGAGATACCTTTCAGTGGGAAAGGGGGAGGAAGAGGTGATGCAGGAAGACAGCATAGAGAGAAATGGTTGAATAAGAAGGGACAGAGCAGTTTCATTTGTCTTTATCTAGAAGGTAGCCATGAGACGTTGAGGTAATGATTGAGAAAAGATCTAGGGCTTGCTGGGAGCTTGAACTAGAAAAGTGGAGTATTGCTATCTATTGTTACTCTGTTTATTCTGCTCATAGCCTCTTACAGCTGTGCCCATTGCTGAAGAGAAAGGAATGAAAGACTTTTTTGTGGTGCAGTGAATATACTTGCAGTGTTTTGTGCAGGTTTACAGCTGCCTCATTGCCTTCCTTTTATTAATACAGTTTTGATCTTAATCAGAATGGCCATGAGATAAGGCAATGTAGTGTCCTGGTGTTGGCTAGGATCGAGTTAATTTTCTTCCTAGAGCTGGCACAGTGCTGTGTTTGTGATTTAGAATGAGAATAATGCTGGTAACATACTGATGTTCTAGTTGTTGCTGAGCAGTGCTTACCCCAGGTCAAGGACTGTTCAGGTTCCCACCAGTGAGGAGGTGCACAGGAAGCTGGGAAGTAGCATGGCCAGGGCAGGTGATCCAGACTGGCCAGGAGGCTATTCCATACCACAGAGTGTCATGCCCAGCATAAAAACTGGGATGACCAGTGGTGGTGGGAAGGACCTGGGCATTGGTTAGTGGGTGGTGAGCAATGGTACTGTGCATCACTTGTTTATCTTGGGTTTTATTGCTCTCTCTCTCTCATTTTGGTATCTCCCTGTAATAATAATTACAATTGCTTTTACTATATTTTACTTTATTTCAATTATTATCTTGTTCTGATGTCAACACATGAGTTTTATCTTTCTGATTCTCCTCCATGACAGATCTGACCAGACCGTGCTGAAACAAATTTGTTATCAGGATTCATCTTACTAGTTTATTAGTTGTTGATCACAGTGTTGAATTATTTGCTCTCAGAGTTGTTGTGTTATGTAACAATTTACTTCTTGTGTATGTTCCCCCTGGTGTTAGGGTATCATCTCTGGAGGCTGGGCTAAGGTTATCATTTTATTGTACTTTGTAACACTGGGTTATGTGATAGCACAGAACTGCTACCCTTGAAATGAACCTGTTTTTTTCATGCTATCAGCCCCTCTGTCATCACCTCTGTACTTGGGGAGCCAGCTATTAGAAACTGCTAGTAGTGACACTGTTTGCCTTTTTGCCTCGGAGAGCCAACCTGTGTAGAAGACACACACAATCTTCCCCTTCTTCTCCAGGCATGGGAATTTTGGAAATTTTGAATATCCTTGGGATGCTGAAACCATGGTCCGTGAATGACCAGGAACTGGGAATGTGGTTCAGGTCTTGTTTAGGGTTTGTGGCTGCTCAGACCCCAGCAAGGGATGGTGCAGCTGAGCCAGAGGATGAGCTTGTGCCATTATCAGTTGTCCTTGTACACAAGAAGAAATGGACACCAAAGTCAGCTTATTTAGTGAAGGAGGATGAAGCAGGGCCATCACAAAAACTGAATGGAGGAAGAGACAGAACAAGAGGTAGCCACTCAGTCCCTGTCCCTGAGGGATCTGTGGGATATGTGAAAAGGTTTCAGCTGCTGTCCAGGTGTGCACACTGTCACATGGCTGTTCCAGTGGGGCTAGTAGCCTGGAATTAGGAGATGGGGAAACCAGGCAGTTGGGATGACTTCCTAGGGAAGAGAGCATTGATGAAGTGATTGGAAGAATGTCACAAATCTTCAGCCTGTGGAGGCAACTTGGTCAAGTGTGAAGGAAATGTAATTACCTCTTCAGGAAAGACGTAATGTCACCCAGGCAGGTGGGCTACCACGGAGAGAGATACCTGGTACCTGAGGGAATTAGCTGTACCAGAGAGGGATTTTTATTACATGAGCAAGGCACAGTCACCCACAGATCCAGATGAAGTCAGTGTGCCCAACCCACATGGCAGAAAATTGAACCATTGGCCATGGACTGATCCAGTTCCAGAACACTTGCAATACATTGATGGTACCATTCTGGGCAATACAGCAGCAGAAGTTTTTGAGAAAGGGAAGAAGATAGTCCAAATCTCTCTGAAAGCTGCCATGAAACAAAGTAAGGTCCAGGAGCCTGCATAGCAGATCCAGTTTTTAAGAATAAAATAGCAAGGTGGATGTCATCAGATCCCAGTGGATTTGATTAGCAAAATAACAGCTACATTTCTACCAACTAGTAAGAAAAACACAAGCTTTCTTAGGCATTGTGGGTTTTTGGAGAGTGCATGTTCCAAATTACAGTCTGATTGTCAGCCTTCTCTGTCAAGTGACCCAGAAGAAGAATGATTTCAAATGGGGCCCTGAACAACAAGCCTTTGAACAAACTAAACAATTCATGCAGAAAATTAACTCTGCCCCAGCCCTTGGACCAGTCCAGGCAGGACGAGATACAAAAAATGTGCTCTACACTGCAGACAAAGAAAATGGCCCTACCTGGAACCTCTGGTAGAAAGCACAGGGAAGAATTGGGTCAACCTCTAGGGTTTTGGAGTCAGAGGATCTGAAGCCCACTGTATTCCAGCTGTAAAAGAGATACTGGCAGCTTACAAAGAGGTTCCAGCTGCTTTGGGAGTGATTGGTACTGGAGCACAGCTCCCCCTGGCATCCCGATTCCTGGCGCTAGGCTGGATGTGCAAAGGATGGGTCTCCTACACACCACGTAGCTGTGTGGAATAAGTGGGTCTTGCTGGTCACACTGGGTCCTCAAACAGGAAACCTCCGTCATTGTGATTACTTCTGAGACTCCTGGGATTGGTGAGAGGGCAGACTCCTGCATGCCATCTGATGAGATGACATGTGCTGGAGAGACTGTTGTATAATAAGTTACCAAGAAATGAGAAACAATATGCCGTGTTCAATTCCTGATGTATTGTAGGAAAGTATTGAAGATGGAAAGTGGCTGTATGGTGTATCCTACAAAAAATTATAGAAACTGCTGAAGAACTGCTGAGTTACTTTGCAGAGGTGAACACTTTAGACACTGCTGAACAAGAAAAACAGCCAGTGCTTTTATCTCTGTACTGATTCATGGTTGGTGGCAAATGCCCTGTGCTGGTGGTTGCAGTGGTGGAAGCAGAGCAGAGGTAAACCCATCTGGGCTGCTGCCTTGTGGCAGGATATTGCTGCCTGGGTGGAGACCCTGGTTGTGAAGATATGTCATGTGGATGCTCATGTACCCAAGACTTGGACCACCAAGGAGCATCAAAACAGCCAACAGGTGGATCAGGCTTCTAAGATTGAAGTGGCTCTGGTGGATCTGGATTGGCAAGATTCACCAGAGTGAATTATTTATTGCTTGGTGAGCCCATGACATCTGAGGCTATCAAGAAACTCAACATGTAGATGGGGTGGGGTGATCAAGGGGTGGACTTGACCATGGACACTCTCAGGGCTATCCGTAATGGTGAAACATACACTGCAGTTATTCAGGACGAGCAGTTAAAGCTTCTTTGGTGTGGAGGACAATGGCTGAAACACAAATAAGGGGACACCTGGCAGATGGACTCTATCAGACTCCCACAAACTCACCAAGGCAAGCGCCTGTGTGCTTATGATGGTGGAAGCAACCACTGGATAACTGGAAACCTATTCTGTGCCCCATGCCACTGCCTGGAACACTGTCCTGAGCCTTGGAAAGCAAATCTTATGGCAACATGGCACCCCAGAAAGAATTGAGCCAGACAAGGGGACTCATTTCCAACACAGCCTCACAGACACCTGGCTTGAAGAGCATGGCATTGTGTGGGTTTATCACATACCCTATCATGTGCCATTCTCCAGGAAAATTTAATGATAGAGCAGACTGTTACTGAGAGCAGTGGGTGGTGGGACCTTCAAACAATGGGATACACATTTAGCAAAGGCCACCTGGGCAGTCAGCACTAGAGAATCTGCCAGCTGTGCTCAAGCAAAACTTGTACATTGTGTAGAAGGGGATAAAGTCCCTGTAGTGCACACAAAAAAGCTTCTGGGGAAAACAATCGGAGTTGTTCCTGCATCAGGCAATGACAAACCCATCCATGGGATTGCTTTTGCTCAAGGAGCTGGGTGCACTTGGTGGGGAATGTGGGAGGATAGGGAAATCCAGAGTTTTGTTCCAGGGGATCTGGTTCTGTGTGAGAACAGCCAGTGATTTGGATTGTGTGATGTTAATTGCCATGTAACACATCTTCTCACCACTGCTGAGCTGGCTACACGCAACATCAAGGGTGTTACATTAGGAATCACCCAGATTAATGAAGAAGAAACTTTGATGAAACTGGACAAACACAGCAGTGATGGAATGAGAACTAACTTCAGTAGGCAGCAATCCAACATAACACACCATCTTTCCTGCCCTGAAGAACTGCTGTGAATTGGAGCCCAAAGCGATGCATGAATGAGCTCAACAGATGTTTTAGAGGGATGGCCACAGACTAAGGGAATGATACCTGTATCAAAAGACAAGAAAAGCAATGGTTAATTGGAATGTATTGAAAAGTGTGGGCATGATGTAAATGGCATAGAATGTGGGGTGGATATTGTCCTGTTTCCAGCTGGGATAGAGTTAATTTTTATCCTAGTAGCTGGCCCAGTACTGTGTTTGGGATTTAAGGTGAGAATAATGTTGATAGCACACTGATGTTTTAGAGTAAGCACTGCTCAGCAGCAGTTAAACCAAGGACTTCTCAGTGTCTCCTGCTCAGCCAGTGAGGATAAGCCTTGTGAGAGAGCATGGCTATGACACCACTGACCCAACTGGCCAAAGGGATATTCCATACCACAGAGCATTGTGTTCAGTGTGTAAACTGGGGGGAGTTGGCCAGGAGGGGCCAGTCACTGCTTGGGATCAGGCCAGGTGGGTGGTGAGCAGTTGTATTGTGCATCATTTGTTTCTCTTGAGCTTTATTTCTCTCTCTCTTTTTATCTGCCTTTTTTATATTTTTATTATTGTATTTTCCTGTATTTTAATTATTAACTTGTTCTTATCTCAACCCATAGGTTTTACCTTTTTCTGATTCTCCTTCCCATCCATCTGGGGGTGGAGGATGAGTGAGATTTATGGGACTTGGTTGCCATCTGGGATTAAACCACAGCAGTATACTTTATTCAGTTTGTCCTAGGAGGCACATTGTGAGATGCTGGAAGAGGGCGTGTAATTTTATTTTTCAGAGTAAAAATAGGGGAAAACTGTGCTATGGAATGACACTGATCCACAGTGATGTGGGTTTTTTTTGCAGTGCATGACCCCTCCGCACAGCCCTGAGTTCGTTGAGATGTCGGCAGCTACACTCCTGTCCTCACAAGTGACTTACTCCAAGCCCAGGACTGTCATGGCAAGCACAGCTGCCTGCTCGGTCACGGCAGCGACCGGTGCCTCTCCCATAACCCAGCCATCTGTTCCCAGCGTGGGCCGACCGTGCAGTCAGAAGCCACTGATCTCTGAATTCTCTGCACCTCAGCCCTGCAGGGCCATGGCAACGAGTGTCATACGTCACACAGGTGATAGTTCTGCTTACCATCACATTCCTGCTGCGCAAGAGAAAACAAAGGTAACTTCAGGCTACAGCGCTTCCAGAGACTGGTGTGGAGCAGATGACCGAAAACATTCCAGACTGCCACAGGACACGTGGGCTGCGGATGATTTAATCAGCAAAACCTCTCCAGTACATCAGCCTTATGCACATGACTCCAGTGATATTGTGACCAATAAAGGGCAGCTACCAGTCCGGCCTGTTTCACCACAAACCCACTTACCAAAGAATTGTGAGAATGACTTGCAAAAAAGAGCTACCCCAGTGACACCTGCCCCCGTCTCAAGCCCCCAGGTTCTCTGTCAAATGATCCCTTTAAATGGACAAAGCAGCATGATTAATGCCTATGTCAAGCCTTCAGCTCCAGCACTCTCAACTCCCATGAAACCTATTTTACCGCAGACAGCCCCGCTGTCCCAGCCTGTGCTCATGGGCCCTTCTGTGCCTCAGGGGACTGTCATGCTGGTTCTCCCGCAGCCCGCTGTCGCGCAGCCGCCGCAGTGCCCGCAGGCCGTGGTGACTGTTGGCAGCACCAAGTTACTGCCCCTCGCCCCTGCTCCTGTGTTCATCGCTTCTGGTCAGACCTGTGCCCCCCAGATGGACTTCTCCAGGCGGAGGAATTACGTGTGCGACTTCCCCGGGTGCAAGAAAACCTATTTCAAAAGCTCCCACCTCAAAGCCCACCTTCGCACCCACACTGGTGCGTACGAGAGGGCTCTGGCTTACCTTGGGGTGCTGAAATGCACGTTTTTTGCATGGGGGTGGGTGGGAAAGGGTTACGTGTGCGACTTCCCCGGGTGCAAGAAAACCTATTTCAAAAGCTCCCACCTCAAAGCCCACCTTCGCACCCACACTGGTGCGTACGAGAGGGCTCTGGCTTACCTTGGGGTGCTGAAATGCACGTTTTTTGCATGGAGGGGGGTGGGAAAGAAGCAGGTGATGGGGAAGCTTTCGCTCATCTCAGGGATGGAAGGAATGTTCATTCTCCACCGACAAGCAAAACAAGACATACTTTGTTCTGAGACCTCAGCTGACCCTGTAGTGTTAGTTGAATTTCACAGGCTTTAGTGGGAGTGAAGCTTTGCAATCTGTGTGCATGTGTTTAGATCTAAGTGGAATCCTGCCATCTGGACTAGATTGAAATGAATTGTGCAAGTCCCTTGTTCTGGAGCATGGGCAGGTCTGGTGTAAGCAAACACAGTACAGGTAGTTGTTCTTAATTGTTACCTGAGTAAAAGAAAATAGAAACTCAGAAACCGCTTTTTTTTTGGTTGGTTTTTTTTTGTTCTCCCAGAGTTTTGTGTAGGCTAAATGGGAATGCATTGAGATTTTGGGCTGCTGTGTTAGGAAGCAGAGCTTCTACAGGAATGTGACTGTTTATTCATTGCAGAAGGGGAATTTTAGAGATAAATGAAAATTAATTGTCATTAATATGAAGTGATTTGCTCCATAAATTGGGTCAGTGGGGAAACAGTCTATATGTGTTTTACGTACCCTTTTTCTGCTTCCAGGATGTTGTTAAACTAAAACTAACCTTGAGTTCTCAGGGATTTTTTTTGATGTTGAAGGATAGGCATAGTGGGAGATTGGTATAGAATAGTTCTGTCTATTTTTAGTTTTCCTTGACTTTTTTCCCCTACCTGCTGTTACCCCACAGTCACTGGTTTATTGGATGTCAGTTTGCATGACGGGATTTGCATTAGTTTGGCAGCTTGTCTTTACAGTTCCTTTGGGAAAAGAGCTTAACCTCTACATGAAGCTGATAATTCTTGTAAACCATAGTTCAGAGGTAGAATGATGCTTCTGCTCCTGGCTTGAGAGGCTGCTCCTTACAGTTCCTTTGGGAAAAGAGCTTAACCTCTACATGAAGCTGATAATTCTTGTAAACCATAGTTCAGAGGTAGAATGATGCTTCTCAAGCTCCTGGCTTGAGAGGCTGCTCAAGCTGAATTAAACAAGGTGCTCCAGGATAAACAGACTTATCAGCAAGTGCTTCGCTTTGTGCACATGGCTGCTGATCCATAGGGAGCCTGTGTGTGTCCCTGTATCTTGGTTAAGACATCAATGGCAGGTGAAACACACTGACCCCTCACTAGCCAGTTCCCATTAAGGATCAGGAGGATGAGTAGTTCAGCTTTCTTTTTCTGCCTTTTCTCTGCACACTGACTAGCTAGATCATATCACATCCAGAAGACACACACTTTACTCTCAATACCTGAAGTGAGAACACTCCTGTGGGGCTTCCTTTCTGTTTGGGCCCCTTCTCTTCTGCTCCAAAGCATCCCTCTAATTTTGAGCCACGTGGTAGATGTTTGTCTGGAGCCCTGTGGGAGTTGCAGGCAGTAGCTGGAGTTGCGGTTGTCCTGTAGGACAGGTGGGATGTTCAGCAGTGGCCCAGGATGAGCAGCAGCTGATGAGGGCAGCCTTGCTGACTCCTGCCATTCCTGGTCTCTGGGGGGCTGGCAGGACAGGCTCTGCTCAGGAGTGCTCACTGGTGTGTGTTTGTGTGTGGGACTGGATCACAGGAGCAGCAGGACCCCGAGGCTCCATTCCAGGCTTCCTGTTTGCCCACAGTATTTGTGGAATGACATGCTGCAGTAAGAGAGATAAGGACACAGGGGATGGGGGCAGGGGCTTGCTTCTAGTTAAGTCAGCAGATAAGGCAGCTTTATGAAGGCTCTATTTCTTTAAACTGGGATTTTGGACAACTGAAAAACCAGGCTTGATTAAAGAACACTTAAAGAGAGATACAAGGAAATAAGTAGAAATGATAGCTATTATTTTTCTCTGGAACAGAACTTCAGCTTAATGTTACGTTGACTTCACAGATGAGCAGTTCTGTGGGACTCACTGGTCTCTGCAAGGCAGATTTTAAGTTAGTCCTTTGATAAGACTGCAACACAGCTTCTCAGAAGTAACAAATGCGTCCTTTGTGTCCTGCAGGAGAAAAACCCTTCAGCTGCAACTGGGACGGCTGTGACAAGAAGTTTGCCCGCTCGGATGAACTGTCGCGGCACCGCAGGACGCACACGGGCGAGAAGAAGTTCTCCTGCCCGGTGTGCGAGCGCCGCTTCATGCGCAGCGACCACCTGACAAAGCACACCCGCCGCCACATGGCCACCAAGAAGACCCCCAGCTGGCAGACAGAGGTTGGCAAACTCAGCAGAATTGCCACAGCGGAGAAACCCAAGAGCAGCAGCGCTCTGAGTATGCTCATCCCCGTGCCGTCACCCGTCTGCCAGGGCTAGAGTGAAGAAGCACCTTCTGCAGGCTTTCTGAGGATCAGGAAGAGCTCCGATGGCAACAGCAGAATGGGCAATGGCTTTTGTTTTCCCTGTGTTTGTGTGTACTTTAGTTTCCTGCAGTTTAGGTCCTCTGTTGATAGTGCTATGTGAGAAATCTATCATATTTCCTCGTCCCTTCTCTGTTGGTTTTTTTTCAGTACTTGGGCAATTGCAATCACCAGCACTTCAGGAAAGTAGAACTCCTTGGAAATTACTTTGGCAATAGGTTAAAAAAAGTTCTAATGCTTGCTGTTAATATTTTGATGGACAGTAAAACAGGGTGGTTTTTAATTTTTATAGTACTATTTTCTATACCAAATATATTTTGTATTTGTTCATTTTGGTCTTGTTATGCAGGCAAATTACTTGCATTAGTAGGGCTGTGCTGGATGATACCCAGTTTTGGAAACTCCTTTTCAGTAGACCTAAACTATTGCATTCAGAGTGTTTTATAAACACCATTTGATAACATATTGGTTGGTTTTCACATTTGCAAATCCTGATCCTGGCATGGGCTAGTGCTCTTACACCCTCCTTATGCAGGTAGATTGAAGATCAAAGTGAGTCAGTAATTTTTAAACCAAACCAGAATGACCTTATTTGAGAATACAAGTGCTGAAATCCTCAACATTTTAGGAACTCATACCCTTTGCAAGTAGAAGCCGATGTGGCTGTCGGTAGAAGCGTTCTCGAGTCCACATTGCACTGAAGCAAAGTTCGGAGGAGCCAGACTGCTCTGATGGAGGTAGAAGCACAAACACTGTTTAGAAATTTTGACACTAAAAATTATGCTTTATTTTTGGTCCTACTAAACCAAAATAAACTGAAAAATGCGAAAATGGCAAGATAGCCCATGAAAAATTAATGGGTCTCTCTTTATATTTTTTTGAGTAGAGGAGAAATAAAAAATTAAAGGGTTTTTTTTGTATTGTGGATGCTTGTGCACCTTATAGTTCAAGGCTTTCTTTTACCTGTATCAATGCACCAGAGGAAATGCTAATTGTGTCTTGAGTTAAGAAATAGCCACCATGTCAACTTGATGATGCTCTTCATGTGGCCTTATACTTCTCCACAGTACTTTGTATAAAATCACCCTTTTCTATTAAACAATACACTCTCCCTGTTGAATGGATTTTCTTTTACATGAAGTGTGATGATAATTAAGAAATGGAACCAGTGGCTGCAGGAGTGCTGTGCTGTAATAGCATGGTGTGAGTAACAAAATGCCCGTGGCACAATTGGACTGCTCCATTCCCGAGGTGCAGCAGGAGTGTGTGGGTACTGTAGCAGAGCTGACAGTACAGCAAAGCACCAGCTGTTTTGCTAGGAGACAGCTTCCCCCCGAATGAAATACTTCTGGAGTTCTCATTCCTTCTGGACTCTTCTCCCTTCAGCCACTCCTGCACTGAAGCTTAGTTGAGCACTGAGGAGGATTGTTCTCCCTATATGCATCAGCTGTGGATAACTAGGAATGCACTCTCTCTTTTACTGCTTTGTTCTGAAATCCTGGTCTTGCTTCCCAGTGTGGGCAAAGCATGGATCTCATCTACGAAGTCCTGACTTGCCAACCTCAACTGGCACTCCCCTGAAACTGGCAGAGATCTGTTTCAGTTAAAGCAGATTATGTCATTATTTTTTACACTAAAATCTGCAGTTACAATTAACAGTAGTAAGTTTTCAAACTGCACTAAATTGGAGTATTGTGCTAGGTGTACTGAAGTTTTTGTGCCTGACCTTGGAGGCCCACAGCCTGTTGACTGACACGTGCTGTAATCCCACTGACCCCAGTGTCCGTGCCAGTGCGGTGTGTGGACCTTGCTTTGGACTTTCCAAAGGGCTCAGCTGGAACCTCTTTGCCTGGTGAAGTGGATCCTTGTGGTGTTGCTGTTCTCTGTTGCTACCTAGTTTTCCAAGTTTCTGTGAACAAAGAGATGTTGCTGCTCTTCCTTTTTTGGTTTTGTTTTATTTTTTTCCTCAGAAATCCCTTAGAACAAGAAGTCTGGCTTTTGGATGCTGTTTTTGCATGCTTTTAACCAGGGGAAGCATGTCCTGTCTCAGTTTAGTAGCCAGTTTAGCACTTCATTTTTTTACAGACTGACTATTTATGGTGCTCACCTGAGAAAACAGTTTGGAAACTCTTGTCATAAATATATAAATTGTCATGTTTTTTGCATTATGGAGGGGGAAACAGTGGACTTGGAGAATACAGACTTCTAAAAGTGTGTCATGTATGTGTGTCATGTATGTGGAAAAGCATCTGCTCCCTCCTTGTTTGGGTGTAGCTGGCCTGCAATTCCTGGCAGCCCGTTCTGGGATGTGTAGATCGTTCTCCTGTGGACGTGTGTGAATAGCTGTGCCGCAGTGTGGCTGTGTCTGCTCTGGCTGTTCCTTCCTGCTGTGTAAGGGTTATTTATGGATTAAGCATGACTGGCATAGCTGCTGTCTTTGCACTTTACTGCCTGAACTCTACTGTTCAGTCTTTTTATTTTGAGCCTATATTTTACGGAAATGGAACTGCATTTTTGTACATGTTTTTAACTTTTATTAAATAAAATGTATGTAATGTGACTGGTTTTAAGTCATAAAAAAAAAAAAAAAAAAAAAAAGTATGTTCAGGTTTCATAGGCGTCCATTCCAGAACCATGTAAGTCCTTCAGGACTACGTTGTGTGTCTAGGCCAGTGGAAGACTTTGGGGCTTGATAATTCACTTAGCTGTAAAGGCAGGATTTTTTGGATTCTGTTGTAAATTGACCAGTGCTCACTCATTTATGATTTTACACCACTCATCTCATGCTTTTCATAGAAGGTGCACACCCCCACCAGGCCTTGGGACTTCTCTCTGCTCTCTGGGAACAAGAGTTCACAGCTCCACACCACTTCCAGCCCGGCCTCCAGCAGCTGGAAGGGATGTGCTGGGTGCTGCTCTGTTAGTGTCACAAGCTGTGCATGGAGTGAGTGCTGGAAATAAGGCAGAGACAATAATTTAACTCAAAAGGTGGCTGTGCTAGCCCCAGTTCTTGCTCTGGTGGTGAGGACATGGCTCTGGCAGGCTGGGTGATATCTCTCAGTCTCAGCTGGCAAGGAGGTGTCCAGTGATGGTGACAGCAGCAGCAACTACCTACATTTTTATGCTGTTTCCCTCTGACCAGTTCCTGAGCTGCAGAAATGTTTATTTCCAGCAGAAAGGGAGAAGGTGTAATGATTCCAGCTTTTTGTCACAGCCTTTTTCTGCTGGTGGCTCAGTCTGTGCAGCCTCAGCTGCTCAGCCCTCAGGGAGTGACCTGGGAGCGGTGACTCAAGGCTTTGTCCACAGGAGAGCACATTGTTCTTGCAAGTGTGAGGAAGGAGAAAAGAGATCTCATGGGTGGTTCTGCTTCCCCCTCAGGAGAACAACTGGAAGGGAAAGCTGAGGTGCAGGTTTAGTGCTATGGCAGAACAGCACAAACTTCAGCCCCTGGGCTCTGCAGTTTTCACAATGCTTTTGTCTCCCAGGGGAAGATGTCTTACCTGTCCCTACTATTTTTCAAGGAAGATTTTTCTGAGCATCCAATTATATCCCTAAGACTAGTGAGGGTGGTCCAGGGAGTTTGCTGATTTGCTGATTTTTATTTTGTTTCCCTGGCTTTGTTTATGTGAAGAAACATGGCAATGGATTTCAGTCTGTGCTCATCTTTCTGCTTTTGCTTAGACCCAAGGTGTGGTCTGAGCTGTCCCGTGCAGCCAGGAGGTGAACTCAGTCCAATCCTAATGGGGCTGGAGTCTGGAACAGCTTCATCCAGGGAGAGAAAACAGCCTGCATACAAGAAGCCTTCCCAGCTACCCCTTTGCTGACACAAGCATTGTTGGGGGCAAGCTTTCTGTCTTGAAGCCATTCTAAATCCATGAAAAGGAATCATTTTCTGAAGGACAATGGATTTGTGCTCAAACATGTCTGTTGGCTTAATGCTTTATCTTGCAGTCAGAGTGGCATTGCTTGTTACACACAACACACCGTGTGGTTGTACAGCCAAGCCCTGGGCTGAGCAGCAGCTCGAGCTGTCTTGCAAACCAGTGAGCACTGATCCTCCTGGTCTGGGCACTGGAAGAGTGAATCCATTCTGATGCTGCAGAGGTGGCCCGTGCTGCAGGGTGGTTGCACGCTTGGTGTGCTCCTCCAGCTGAGGCCACAGCTCTGGCTAATCTTTCCTTTCCAGCTGTGAAAGCTGTACTCAACATCCTTCATCTGTCATCTCACGAGCCGAGTCCTGCCCCAGGGTTGCCTCTGGCTTGAGTTCATCTGCAGGGATAAATCTTCAGACTGGTTTTGAAGTTTAACCTGTGAGCCCATCTGCCTGTTTACCTTCCATTCATGTCCAGCAAGGCAGCTTGAGGCAGACAGGCTCTGGCTGTGAGAAGGCAAATGGCATCCATGTCTGCAGCAAGAGTAAGTCATGACTCAAAACCCAGCAACCTGCAGGCTGAGGAAATGGTGAAACACTCCAGGAGGAAGCTGCAAAGCCACATCTCACAGTCCAGACTGTCCTGTGATCCTCTGTCAAATGCAGCCTTCCTCCTCTTCTCCTTCAGTCCTCAGGTGTAGAAGGAAATTGATGACTTACGTGCTGATGTGTGTAGAAGGCAATGGACACATCTTAAAACATGCAGAAAACTTGAGGAAGCTGGAGCATACCCTTTCCTGGGAGAGTTTGTCCCAGATGGGAAGAATACCTTGGGTTTAATTGTTTCTCTTGTAGCATCTCTTGAGTTTAGAGTGACTTCTTCTCTGTGGGTTATCACTGCCCAGATAAATTCTCTTCACCCTGTGCAAATAATTGCCATGTCCTGTGTCCAGAGTGAGGTGAGGGGGAGCCCTGCTGTGGATGTGGTCTGTGCCAGGCAGCTGGCAAATGTGGTGGGCAGCTCCCTGAGGTTCCTGTGGCACAGCTCCAGGCCTGTGCCCCCCTTGCTTGGGCAGAGGCTCTGTTTCAGCAAGGCTCTCTTGCTCCTTTGGGACTAGTGCAAAATGCAGCATGTAGCATTTGTCTTTGTTAGATGAATAATGTAGTGATTTGGTTAAAAATAATAGCCTTTTGCTGGCTTATTAATGGAGATTAATAGTGTCAGCTCAAAAGCCATTGTCAGCTATTCTGTCTTATGCTGTGGGTATTGAACAGGGGGGTAGTTTCCAAAATGATGACTAAGAGACTCTCCAGAAACCTGCCTAATTCCAACAAACTGTTTTAGGGGCAGGAAGTACTGGCAAGCTGAATAATTTCTTGTCCTTCAAGCAGTTGTGATTTGATGGTGGTTATAGAGAAATACCATGAAAAGAAAACTAACTTTCCAATAATTCAGCTGGTTGGATATCAGCATTCACTCTCTGAGATGCGGCAAAGTGATCTCTATAGTACAATTGTCCTTTTTTTTTGAAAAACCCATTAATTCAAGAACTTTCTCTTGAAATCTGTCGTGGGCACAGCTACTGCTTCCATACTATTATTTACCTGCAAATGATCTAGTGTCCTATTTTCTGTGAGCAAAGGATGGACCAAAAGCAGAGTTACACTGACGCCAGGTAATTAGACTCTAGTTGTGGCTTCCTAGGCACCAGCCCCACTGCCACTGTCCCTTCTGGGCGTGCTGCTGGGTGCAGGATTGACACAGAGGGAGGGGCACAGTCCCCATCAGCTCTTGGGCAGACTGGGAACCTGGCTGGGTACCACCATCGTGTCCTTCATGGTGTGAGAAGACAGGTGACAGTGAGCTGTCTGTGCTGGCTGGCTCTGTGGTCTGAGCTCAGTGCTGAGCACACCTCATTTTATGGCACAGAGAAAGCCTGCAACAAGACCATACCACAGTTTGAGGTCCCTCCCTGTATCCCCAAACTTCTTTCTTGCACCTTTTCCCTGGTGCAGTGACTGTCCCAGCTGCATCACTCCCTTCTGGACCTTCCTGTGTTTCTGCAGCTCCTCCTTTTCTGTTGGTACTGAAAAGGTTATCTGTGAAACCCACTGCACCTTTGTTCCAGCCACAGAAATGTGCTTGTCTCTTGCTTGTTTTAGAAACTCATTTTATAAAGCAGCTCAGTGCTTTGCTGTGTTCAGTAGAGAGGTTTTTTTTGCAGTCTATCAGTATGTTCTGCTTAGGTGTTCTTTTTAATTAGTCAATTTCTGTACTTGTGAATACTTGGGCTCTCCTGTAGGAGAGTCTGAAATGGGTTGTAGAGCTGTTACCTGGGCCAGTCACCAAATGCAGCCTCAGAGAGAGCAGCTCTATAAGGGCAGGCAGGGCACGTGCAGAGTGACCTGGGGGAGGCAGAGCCCTGGTCCCTGCCTGCTCCTGTCACAGCATGGTCTGACAGCAGCATGGCTTTCCTGTTTGCTGTGTCATTGGAGGGCATCCAAAAAGGCAGCAATCCACTGGCCCTGTGCTCACGAAGGAGGAGCTGTGACTGAGCTCAGTGAAATATCTCCCCACATGTGCCAGAGACTCTGGGGACCTTGACAGAAGGAAGGTCTTAGTTGAAAGAATGAAATCCAAGTTCAAAGAAAATCTAAACCACTATTGTGATTACAAAAGAATATAGAGCACTGTGGTCCCCTGTGGTGCTGGGGTCACCGTGTTTTTTCAGCTCTCCACAGGCAGATTCTGTTCCTCCCAGTAGGTCTTTGAGAGCTGCTGAAAACTAACACAAGCTCTGGGAGATCTGGTGAGTGGGCTCTTGATAAACTGCAGAGAAACTGTATTCCTGCCACAGAACAGTGACATTAATAGGTCTAAAAATGACTGTTCCTGTGAAAGAACTTCTATTGTTCAAAACTGGATTTTTTCCAGGAGGATTAGAGAGCCATTGCTCCAGAGGGCCCACCTAATTTCCCCCAACAATGCAGGGACATCTGCTCTCTACTCAGCTATTTCTGGGCCACCAAGGTATCACAGAGTCATAGAACAGC
Organism: Onychostruthus taczanowskii; assembly: GCF_017590055.1. Taxonomy (NCBI): domain Eukaryota; kingdom Metazoa; phylum Chordata; class Aves; order Passeriformes; family Passeridae; genus Onychostruthus; species Onychostruthus taczanowskii. The sequence goes on along the minus strand of NW_024497629.1, from coordinate 9,001,125 downwards.
CTGGGTTGGAAGGGTCCTTAAAGATCATCTAGTCCCATCCCCCTGCCATGGGCAGGGACATCTCCCACTAGACCAGGTTCCTCAGAGCACCATCCACCCTGGCTTTGAACACTTCCAGGGATGTGGCAATCACTTGTTCCAGTGCCTCAACACCCCCACAGTGAACAATTTCTTCCTTATGTTCAACCCAAATTTAGCCTCTTCCAGTTTAAAACCATTATCCCTGGTCCTGTTGACATGCCCCAGCTGGTGTGCTGGGAGCTCCTGCCTCCAAGCATGCACAGCTTTGTGGGAGCTCGGCTCCCTTCCCCTGCCCATCCTGGCCTGCCTGGAGGCTCCCCAGCTCCCAGGCAGAGCACAGTGTCCAGCTGTGCTGAAGGCAGCTGCAGGGAAGAAAATTGGGCTGTGAGTCTGTGTGCCAGGGGTGTGATCTAGTGCCCCCCTCAAGGCATCCCACCTCATCCCACCTGCCATCCCCCAGGGATGCACCCTGCAGGAATCCCACCTGCCATCCCCCAGGGATGCACCCTGCAGGAATCCCACCTGCCATCCCCCAGGGATGCACCCTGCTTGGTCTCTGCAGGTACCACAGCATGATTTTTCATGTAAGCCAGAGAGCCTTTTTCAGAACATTTGATGCCTTTACTGAGGGCTTCAGGGTATAGATGCATTTATTTGTGTTTCACAGGTCCCAGGAATCACAAAGTACTTAAAATACAGCATCTTAAGAAGTGTCCTGCAGTTTTTTCTTGCATTTATGTGTACTGAAAATGTCATCTGATGCCTTTTATGCTTCAGCAGAAGATAGAAATAAGGTATTTTTCTACTTCTGATAATAAGCAGATACTCATAATATGTTAACACGCAGATATAATAAAAGCAGAAACCCAAAATACCAGGCTTCCCTGTCTGGGAGCACCGAAAATACTATTTCCTTAGGAGAGAGGATTTTCTGATTTACTTTGCAGTCAGCTAATGGTAAAATACAGTGATTTTTCTTGTAGGACAAGAAATATCAGGGAAGGGCCAGGAGCAGCAATTCTGAAAACTGATCCCAAACAGCTGCTCTACATGAGCAGGCAAATACCTGTTGAGAAGGATGACTGAAATGCGGATGTGCCTCCTGCTTTCACTCCCATCACTGGGATGGATCCATGCTCAGGTAGGACACCTATGCTGGGACCCTGCCCCAAAGGGATCATAAAAATCCTGTGTTCCCTGATGGCTCCCAGGAGCCTAATTTGGCAGTGTGGTGGGATTTGAACTCTGGGATTACACTGATTATGCACCAGATGGTGGGCTCAATCCCCTTTTTCTCTTATCTCCCCTACTGGGGAGCAGATTGAAAGAGATAGTACCAAACTCAGACCTGGACCTGAGGCTTGCACAAGCACAATTTGGCACATTTTAAGTGGCAGAAACATGAATTTCATTCAACATCCCCTTAAGTTCTGGATGAGATGATATTGCTGCAATTTTTTACTAGGTTCAAAGCAAGATCATCCTTCAAAGCACACATTTCAACCCCTCTAGTATGACACTTAATTCTAGTACATGTTCATTTAAAAATAGCATTTAGAAATGAGCTTCTAAATATTGATTCTTAAGATGAATTGGTCCCTCTTCCAGTGGCACCAACCAGAAATCAGCAGCTGGTGAGGATCTTCCTGCTCTCAGTGGGAGTGGATCAGGTGAGCTTTCTCCTCTGTGCTTCCCGAGCAGCCACGCTGCCCCTCGTGCTCCAGTCCATCCCCTGCAGCAGCCACCTCTCCCGTGCAGTCCCGTGGTGTCAGCAGCAGCTCTGCTCAGGGGCTCCCAGGCTCGTGCCTGACACTGTCCTGGTGGGGAGCTGGGCTCAGCGGCAGTACTCCCGCTCAATGCTGGCCATGAGCTCCTCCTCTGAGCAATCATACAATATTGTGGACTGCCCCAATGGCTTCTTGCTGCTTTCTGGGCACCTAGCATGGAAGGGAATGAATTATTGGTGTTATGAGAGAGAATCAGGCTCTGAAGACACAAGAAGATCCTTGCTTAGTTTTTTTTTTGTGAATGGAAAGATTGAGCTGCATGTGGCTCGCTGAGACACAGATACTCTGTCACGTCTAGTTCCCACACCCCACTGGCACACTGCCTGCTGACATTTGCTATCACTTGGCACCAGTTCAGTCTGTGTGTTCATTACAGTACAACCCTTACAGTGCTCCAGGATCAAGCTCCCAGAACCTTTCGAGTTAGGCTCCAGGTCCAGCTGAAGGACAGTGTAATCTTTATGCTACTTTTAAGGTTTTATGCAAAAAGAGATTATTTTTTTTGTATTTGTAAGGGATCTGAGTTTCAACCAAAATACCAATGCAGCTCTTTCAAACTGCTCTTACAGCTTTTGTTTCCTCATCAGCACAGCCCTCCCATGAGTGGGAACTCATGTATGACTCAAAGGGAACTGGTAGAGGGTTTATGGGTGTTATCAGAGGTGGTTTTTGTTGGGTACAAGAGAAATCTGTCCCTACCTGCATAAGGAAGAACAGCGACAAGTCTTCTGCAGGCTTTGACCACTGTACCTCATGCTACCAATTAAGCCTACTGGATCTTGCCCTCCAGGACAAGAGAGGAGCCAGCAGCTGACAGGTGAGTGCTCCTCCTTGGCCTTGTAGAGGTCTGGGAGGTGAGAAAGCCAGGCTGTCAGGCTTGGAACACATGACTCCTTGGAATGGAGGTCATGGTGAGGTGCAGAGATAAGTGGAGAACTGAGCTGGTAAATCCAAACTGTAAAGTGCTCTGCCATGCCATGTCAGCCAAGACTTTGTGACCATCCACCAGTGAAGAACAGTAAACAAGAAATAAATGTTTTGGTTTTGTGTGTCAGTTCATTGCCAAAAAGGAGAGATTTTCATATCCACTAGCATGGCTCCAGATCTGTCCCAGACTCATTATCTATTGAATTCCTCTAAGGATGTGATCTATCCCAACCATCACTCTTGCAGCTGGGATGAATAAAATTCATCCATTAGCATCCTTTAATGAAAAAAATGGAGGACCTGTTTACTAGACAAAATCACAGAAACTGCCCCAAAGCAGGTATGTAAATGCAGAATCAGAATTGAAGTAAAGAACCCTGAAATGCATTTCTAAGGACACTTTCTCCTGTAGAGGAGGTGATTTCACACTGCTCTCCTTGGGCCAGGCAGCATCCTCAGGCTCCTGTCCAGCCCAGCTGCTCTGACCACGCTGTTTGCCATGCCCTCTGTGTGTCAGAAATAGCCTGGTGTTTTTCCTGGAGTCACCTGATGGCCAGCTGGTGACACTGGGTAGTGTAGGTATGCTACAGTTACTTACACTGCTCTATGCCCTTGATGGCAAGTTCTACTAGCAGTAAGCAGGATTTAGCAACCGGACTCTTCTGCTTATTCCTTTTATTCATTTCCCTGCTGAGGGCTGCAGGGTATCTGATTTCCACTGCACTAGGTAATATCTGAGAAGAAAGCTACAGGTCCAAGAGCTTGAACCATACAGCAGCGTTTACAAAGCAATAATGGGAAAAGAAAGTGCAGAAATCTGAGTTAAAGCACACAATTTACTGATTTAAACTCTGCATTGTGACAATCCTCTAACTAATTTTATGTTACGTGATGAATAAGAGGCAGAGCTCCTGGCAGCTTGCTTGCAGGCCCACAGAAGAGCCATTGTTTCTCTTAGCAGTTACATAATTTCCCACTGTTAATTATTGTCGATGCTTTGGTTTGCATGGAGAAAATCTCCAGGTAAAACTCGTTGAGACACAGATGTGCTTGTGAAAAAAAAAAAGCAGACTCCACTTCCTATGCACACTCCAGAAATGAGAGGAAAAGAGAGGGCTGCATTTCTTTCAAGAGCAAAGGAAAAGCAAGCTGCTCTTCATAGTATTTCTTTATTTGCAGCAAAGTTCTGTATCATTTAATACAGGAAAATTGAAATAAAATAAAAAATGAGAGCTTTAATCTGGATAAAAGGAGAAACTTCTGTACCCTGAGGACAGCAAGCAGAGGAACAGGCTGTGTGGTTGCACAGGCTCTATCCTTGGAGGCTTTCAACACCTGATGGGACAAAGCCTGGAGCATTCTGCTCTGACTTCACAGCTGATCCAGCCTGGAGCCAGGGCTACGAGATTGGATTAGAGACCTCCTGAGGCCATCCCAGCCTAAACCTCCATCTCAAAGGCATGTTGGTGCAGCTATTTCTGCTGATCCTAGAATTCAGTGAGCAGCTGTGGCAGGGAAACCCCAAGCTCACGATGTGCACAGGACACAAGCTGGTGGACCACAGGCCTGTTCCCATGCTCCCCCAGCTGCTCCAGCAGCAGAAGAGGCACCTTGGTCCCCTTGTCACCACATGCCAGGGCTGCAGAGCCTGGCTTCAAACACTGAAGTCCACCTGAGGGCTGTTAGACCTCCCAGCCAGGAAAATAACAGGTCAGTACCTTGAGTGGAAAGATTTTCAAACCCCAGATGTTCTGGGGAAGGAGAGAAATCTGTGAAGGAGCAAAGCTGAGAGAGAAGGAGTTAGCTGAAAAGCATACAAGAGGGGAATTTGCAGTGTGACAGGACAGCAAGGAAAAAGAAGGCTAGTGCAGCTCCATCAGGATGACTGGGCAGGCTTCTGGGCACCTCACTGCTAAAATGTTCTTAACAGCTTGGAGGGAGTTTAGAAAGCAGCAATAAAAGTGATTTAAGAGGCTGGAGCAAAGCAATTTAGAAAAGAGGAAAACAAAAAATGTGAAAATGTGCTCCATTTCAGCTACAGGCTTGTCAGTGTTTAAAGGTTCTTAAGGGAAGCAGGGGTTATGGGTAGGTATTTTGTTAAGTGTAAAGACAATGAACCATGCAATGTGGAGAAGGAAATGCAAAGGATAAAATTAGACCAACAGTGAGCAAAACCACCTTTGAGCAAGATCCCAGCTATGGGAATGGCTGTCAGTGCTGTATCCCTGGTGTCAGGCAGGTGCCTGGTGTGGGGGAGAGCTGCCTGCAGGCTCTGTGACAATGGCCCTGATGGGTGACTGGGGTGACAAGCTCCCAGGCACAAACCTGAGCTGAGTGGCTGAAAACTAGGTTGGGGTGAATCTAGGCCAGTGTTTTTTATCATTTTGCTGAGGATGGACAAGTCCAGGGTTAATCATTAAAATGCCTTCTGCAAGACCTAGCAGCTGAAAAATGGGTCAGAACAACGCCCTGGTAACTCTGCCAGTGACACGAGCCTTGGCAGCAATTATAAAATCATTCCCGTGTGCCTGGGCTGTGTCATCCACCCATGAACTACCAGACGCTGGAGAGCAGTGCCCAAAAGATTTTGGGGGAGGGAGGATGAGAGGTAACAGCCCAACCAGGAGCACATCCAAAGTATTTACCAGGGGCTGGTCCAGATGCTCATGTGTGTCACACAGGCATGCTCTAGGACAGGAGTGCACGCCCACCTCTACCTCGCGTGACTGCGTATCTAGTTCTTCTTCTTCTTCCTTGACATTTGCTTCTCCTTTAATTGGCTTTATGGGAATTTCTTCAGTCAGCAACTCTATCAAGACAAGGCTGACTTCTGCTGTTTGTAAAGTGTTTACCTAGAATGATTCCAGCCACAGAAATGTGAAGGATGAGACACCTACGCATGCACATTAACCTCTGTTTCCATGGCTTGGTTTGATTTGACTTGATGTCTTCAAAAATTTGTTGGATGCTGGGCCATTTCCAAAAAAATGTTTGCATTGTTCTTGCCAGCAGAAATTGCAATTCTGCTTATCTCAGGCAGTACAGGCACTTCACACATGAGCTGCGCTATGGGACTCTGCAGCAGGTATAAAGTAAACGTTATCGAAATGAAAATAATCTCCTGCTCTGTCATCCCAGATCAGAAAACACGTTCTGCTGTCTCAAACCTTCCCCTTGCATGTCAAAGAGGGTGGGAGCAGGAAAGCCTTGGCAGGGTGTGAGGGGCCAATGGGACCCTGGGGCCAGGGAGCTGCAGAGGGGCCTGGCAGGGCTGGCTATGCACCCCAGGAGGAGACTGCTCAGTTCCCATCACAGCCCAAAGCCCTCTGAGGATGCTGGAAGCACAGGAGAGGTTCAGGTCCCTGTGAGAGCACCTGTACACACCTTGCCAGGTGGGGAGAGCAGCAGTGGGAGGGCAGACAGCAGCAGGGCTCTGCTGGCACATCCAGCAGCACTGCTGGGCGTTAGCAGCTCACAGAGCCCATGACCAGGATCTGCAAACGAGTCTGCTCCTGACTGCTGCAGGAGCACAGGGGCTGGATGACAGTCAGAGCTTAATGCTGAAGAGAGTGGCTCTTTAACGTAAGGAGGTGACATTTTAAGATGGTTTTTCAAGCCTGTGCATTTCACCTGGCTTTTTAGTATGTGTCCCCATTCCTGGTGCAGGCAGACTCAGAGGCTCACTCTGCTGGGCTGCTTTTGCTTATAGAAAATTTCAGATTTGTTTTGTTTGGCACCCAAAGCAGCAGGTCCCCACCATTCCGCCATCCCCGAGGGGGAAGTTAGAGACTCATGTCTCTAACTGGTGTAGCACTGGAGCACCTGATGGGCTTTCTCTCAAGATTCCTGGGGAGCAAAGAGATGTTATTCTCCTGTTCCACAGAGCCCACAGGTGAATCAGGGCCTGAGCTCTTTGTTGGAGCAATTCTCCACAGCTTTGCACTAACTGCTCCAAGGTGCCTCTCTGACACATGGACATCCCAAATTCTGATTGCTCACAACCTCTATACTATACTTGAGCTGGAGCCTGAGTCTTTTCAAGCAGCACCTGATTTTTTTTAATTTGCAAATAAGTAAAAGGGCAGAATATTTAGGTCTATAAACCATTTCACACCATTCCCAGCCCTTTTGCATAGTGAGGAATGCAGTAATAGCATAAAGGTCCCTTGTTTCTGCTTGCTTTTCCCCCCTGAAGATACCATGAAAGCAGGGAATACTCACTGCTGGTCAATGTTGTTGTTCTCTAGACCTGGTGGGTTCCTGGTTGACAAAGCCTAGGATAGAAGACAAGACAATTAAAACCCTTTAAAGCAGTGTTTTAACAAACAGTTAAAACACTTTGAAGTCAAGGAAGGTGATTCTCCACCTCTACTCTGCTCATGTGAGACCCCACCTGCACTGCTGCATCCACGTCTGGTGTTCTCAGCACAGGAAGGACATGGACCTGTTGGAATGAGTCCAGAGGGGGGCCATGAAAATGATCAGAGACATGGAGCACCTTTCCTGTGGTGACAGGCTGAGGTAGTTGGGGTTGGTCAGCCTGCAGGAGAGGAGGCTCTGGGGAAACCTTATTGCAACCTTTCAGTACTTAAAGGAGCTCTACAAGAAACACGGAGAGGGGCTGCTTACAAGACCTGTAGTGACAGGACAAGGCACAATGGTTTTAAACTGAAAGGGCAGATTTAGATTAGATCTTAGGAAGAAATTTTTCCTGTGAGAGTTGTGAGGCACTGGAAGTGGTTGCCCATAAAAGCTGTGGCTACCCCATCCCCGGCAGTGTGCAAAGCTAGGCTGGATAGAGCTTTGAGCAATCTGGTCTAGTTGAAGATGTCCTTGCCCATGATGGGGGGGGGGTTGAAACTAGCTAATCTTCTAAGCTCCCTTTCAAGCCAAACCATTATTTCTATGAAACCTATCTCTGTCTACAGTAAGGAACATGTCCTGGTTTCAACCCCCTGGTTTGGTTTAAACCCCCAAACAAGCTCTATGGAGACAATACAGGTACAAGAGACTCTCCTTTCCTAGTCCTGTTCTGCTGGTTCTGTTTCAGCACTCAGGACAGCTGGGGGACTGCTGGCTACAGAACCAAAATCCCTGAACGCTGACCTGTTAAACCTCTCAGTTTTCCATGAATGCCCACTGTGCCACCAGCTGCAGGTAACAGTATGAAAATACCTGCTAAAGGAAAAAGTCACAGTAACATCAATCCAATTTTCACCAGACAAAGATATTTCCTGGAAAAATTATCCATCTGGGCTGAAACATCCATCTTCCCTATGCTGGAATCCCCAGGCTTTTAATGGGATACGTGGGGAGCAACCAAAGCCAAACCTAAAGGTATTTAAAATGGGGGCAGGGATGGGACTGTTTCTTCCCTGCTGGGCCAGTAATAGAATGAACCCTCTGTAACCAGGCACTATTGAGAATAACACATCTATCATCTTTTTTACCTTTTCACTGTATTCTCGCAGGGAAAGGGAGTGGGACAGGGACATGGTTTTGCATCTTGGCTTGTCAGTATTGTTTCTGAGGTGCAGTCCTGAAGCTGGTGGGCCTCCTTCCTACAAGCTACCCTGAATCCCACAACACTAACAAGTTAAACACGTAGCACCAAACCAGGGCCTTCCAGAAAACAGAAATGAAAAGCTGTTCCATCAGTGTGGAAAAGAGGAAAATATTTTCTGTACAAGAAAAAAGGAAAGTGTCTTGGTTTGAAAGACAGGTGTTTACTAAGGACGGCAGGAATGGAAATGATAAATGTAAACCCCTTCTCTCTGAATTACTATAATTTTGAAATTAAGGGGCTCTCAGGCAAAGATATGAGGATAAGAACAGCAGTTCTTTCCTAGCAGGTATGATAAAGCAAATAAACAAACTCTGGCACTGACACCAAAGAGAGCCCACAGCCAGGCCCAGCCTCCTCGGCCGCGGCCCTCCCCTGGGTGCAGTTCCGGGCGCGGCCGGCAGGGGCGCTGCCGCTCCGGCGGCGGGGCAGGGGCGGTGACTCCCGCGCCTGCAGGGAGCGCTGTGCGCGGGGAGCACCCGGCAGTGGCGGCTGGGCCCACACGGGAAGGGATGGAGGAGAGGCTTTGCTCCACAAACCCTGGGGCAGCCGGTCCCGGTGCCCCGGCAGGACTCTGGGAAGCAGCAGGATGGGCCAGCAGGATGTCTCAGCAGGCAGGGGGTGCGGGGCTACAGTGCAGCGAAAGCTCAGAGCAGTGCCAAAGAGACAGCGGGGCAGCCTGGCTCCCAGCAGGGCAGGGAGAGCCGGGCACCCGAGCAGACGGTGCTGTCCCTCTTTTAGTGAGGTGGGGGATAATAAGGTCCCAGTGCAGTGGCTGCTCTCACGAGCAGAGGCTCACCCCACGGCAGAAGAGGCAGCTCTGGGCTGGCTCCGGCAGCAGCAGCGAATTCCCTTCCCCAAGCAGCAGCTCCGACCGTCCTCCGCAGCCAAGAGAGGGCCAGCAGCTGCCCCAGCCCTGTCCTTTACCTGCCCCATTCTCACAGAATCTCTGCCCCTCAGAGAGAAACTCCCAGGTAAGAGAAGTGCAGCCAAATGCCCTCCTCCCCTGAGCTTGGCCACCTTTTTTCTTTTTCTCAAGTACCCAGTTGTTAGTATTTCCTAGCAACTTATGGGGGAAAAAAAATCCCTAAGCAAAAAGGAACAAAAGGAAAGAAACCTAACCACCAAGAAGAGGCAAAGGAACCAGGGAGAAGTGTGGAAGAGCTTGGAATGCAGAGCTATTGCCTGTTCCTCTGCTGTGTTTCTGCAGGGCTGCATGGGATTAAGCGATTCCTAGTAAGATCATGTATATGCTCTTAGAATAACTCCGACCTGTGCTGCCTCAAGGTCATGCACGGGACTGCTGCTGGAAAGTGTGGGAGCTATGGAGGGGCAATGCCCCACCACAGGCCCTGCTGGTACAACAGTGATGGCTTCACACAGTTTTGTGCCAATTAAAATCCGTTGGTATTGGTCAGGCTTGTGTGTGCCACCCACTGGGTAGAAATGTCCACCTGGGCGTCTGCAGGTATTGCATGACACCTGATTTTAATTTGCAAGGACATTTTTTCACTACACTCCTTCCTCAGCTGCTTCTCATGGGGAATGGACAGGAGCTGAGGTTTAAACACTGTGGTCTCAGACTCTGTGAGGGAGATAGAGAGATGTCTGGAACCGAACTGCTCAGCTCTTCCCTGCCTCTTTCAAGGGCTTTGTGCTGCTGTGGTCACCTTTGGCTCCCATGCTTCAGAAGGTGAGGAGAGCTCCACCAAGGACACCTCTCTCATGGCTCTGGGTGAACATCTCTTCCAGGTGAGCCCTTAGTAGCTTCTGTTTCAGGAGCCAGGAAAGTTATCTGTTATACACAGTATTTCACATCCTAGCTGCTTTTGTCAAAAAATGACAAAAGATGTTGCCAGTCTTTCATAGACTTTTAGGACTTTCAGTGTAATACCTGTTTGTCAAAAAGAGTACCTTTCAGAAGAGTCCCTGCTCTTTGGCAACACTTTGTTTTCTCTGGAAGAGGCTGAACTACTCTAGAGATTCTGGGTCCAAGTGGAGACAAGAGTATGTGAGAAAGCTGACAGTGAGGTAAGACAGTTCTCTCCTGGTTATTTACGATTGTTTCTTGGCACTCTCCCACATGTAACAAGAGCAAGAAGCAGTGCCAGGAGAACAGCATGCCGAGCTCCAATGGCTGACTTCTCCTGGGACTGCATCCCACGATGCAGCTCCTCATCCATCATCCTCTGGACTACTGTAGCAGCCCGAGTTTCCTTCCACCAGGTGAATAACATTATTCATGCTCAGCACCAAGGAAAATAGAGTTCTTTAGGAGTGCTTTGATGATGTTTTTCCCACAGTGCGAATCCAGCTTCCAATACTTCTGTGCAAAGGATGGGTTTGGATCATTCTAGGGAGGGGTTTGGATTGTACGGTAGGTTGTCTGTTTTTTCTTCCCTTGTGGCTGACTCCTCCATATTACGAGCTGTACGTGTTGTGTGGGTGGAAGACAGAATTAATTCGTCATCAGGATAGTGCAGCTCTGGTTAGCAAAATCTGCTTCTCTGTGCAAAACCTGTTCCCACCTTTTCCAAGGGATCTGTCAGCAGCAATACTTATTTCCCAAGAGAATTTGGAACCGGCACACGTACGTTTCTACCAACATTTCATCCAGTGCGTGAATCAAAAATGGTGGCAAGTGAAAACAAAAGGCACCTCCAGCCTCTGCCTTTTCCCTGCCATGAGAGTCTCCACGTTTTGGGAGCTGCTCCCAATTCCTGCGGGCAAAGGAGACACCTGGCTGGCGGTGCCCGGGTGACACCGTGTGCCGGGCAGCAGGCAGGGCGCGGAGCACCGCTGCCGTGGGCTGAGAGACACAATAAAAACTGACCCCACCCAGCCGCCTGGGGATTGCTGTAATGGGTATCTTGCAAGTTCAGCAGATAATTAGTATTAGCCCTTTATGTGGGTTAGGATGATGTGCATGTCAGGACACTTTAATATTATGGGTTCCTATCCTACAGCTAAAGAAGTAATTGCTGGCCTGGTTGGCCTGTGTCCTGCTAAGAGCTAAATGAAGTCAGCTTCTCCTTTCTGCAGCTTGCAGTCATCTTTTTATTACTCATCTAGACCGTGGCGTGTCTCCCCGTTTTCCACCCCATTCTCAGCAGAGGCATCTTGTGCTGACGTCTGCTGTGCCACAAAGCCCCACATCACCCCCTCCTCCAAGTTTAAAGGCTTGGATATTAAGCTCACCCAGCACGTACCCACATTTAATTTAATGTCATGACACGTGGGGTGGAAGGGTTTGACAGTCATTGCTCACACAGTTCAGCCATCCTTTAGGGTGGCAGCTCCTGGGAGCAAGGCAGAGCTGAGAGCTGGAAGCAAGAGCTATTTTTCTCTGCTGCATGCATAAACTAGCACTCCTGGGGTGCAACTTCCCACTCCCCCGAGTCCAGTGCAAGTTCCTCACAGCCCTGTGAGTCCTTAACCCCCTACTTTCTCTGTCAGCTCCAGCAGCTATGAATAAGCTGGGTGAGAACAGCCTTTCCTGGAACCTTCCCCAGGGTGATCTGGAGCTGTGTACCTTTGGAGGCTCTAGAGCTGATCCCAAGCTGCACTGAAACCAGCCAGCTGCAGTCTTGACTACTAACATCGTCTCCAAATTCAATTTGACTGAGAGGCCAAATTCAAGCTCTCTTTGAGATGGTTCCTGTGCTGGTCCCTAAGCAACACCCAGACATTATTTGAGAGACTACAAGCTGGTCCTAACCAAAAATCATGCCAGCTCAGTGGGGCAGACCATCATGGTCCAGTGCCAGGCAGCTGCTATGGTACAGTTTACCAGTATGGATACAGCCCTGGGATGCAGTAGAAATACAGACTCTGCCTGAAGTTCAGGTGCAACTCACATCCAAGGAGTGACTGAGCCACGTTAAGTATCTACACAGGAGCAGTGTAGTCTCTGCCAGTGCTGGTCCATGGGGTGTGGTTTAACAGTGCAGCATTTCTGAAAAATGCATGCCAGTGCCTCTTTCCCTGCCTCCGCTCCTCCCAAGTCGCTCTTCACAAACACTCCATGAACTGGACCAGCGGATCAGTCTGAGCTGAAATGCCAGCCCGCTGCCGTGGCAGGGAGGAGGGTATCAGCTGGAGAGCCCTGCAGGCGCAGTCTGCAGGGAGCACGGAGGGCTGAGCTGGTACCGCAGCAGGGCAGCAGTCTCCAGCAACGCCAGCACAGGACTGGGGCTGAGACAGGCAGCACTGCTGGAGTCAGCCTCTCCAACCCACTGCCAGCTATTGCTGGCTAAAACAAGCGGCTTCCCTAGGGTGCCAGTAGGTACCAAACGTGACGAAAGGCCCCAGCTGCACCCCAGGCAAAGCACTCAGGCAAAGCACTTCCAGCTTTGCTTTGGTCTGCAGCAACATCCTCTGGCCAGCAAAGGAATTAGGAGCAGGCGGTGGACGGACAGTGGGCAGGGATGCAAGGAGTTCCCACGCTTCTCCTCTCCTGCCAACTAAAACAGCAGTCCCAGCTATTCTGCACGTGCCCTGGGCGTACTTTTTGATCACAAATAGTTTCCAGGGCAAAAGCCACCCAGGCTCTGCCAAGTGAAAGGGGGCAGTTGTGGAAAATACCTAGTCAGCAGTTTTCCAGGTCCAGGTGCAATATAGTTGTGCTGGGAGGGTGATGCTGGCTGAGGGGACAGCACAGCTCACTGCTTCTGGGCTCTGGTGAAGTTTCAGGTGCTCTGAACAAGACAAGAAATATAATGGGTAGAGAGGGAGACCTTTTAACTCAGCAGCCGCCAGATCTACAACTGGACATTGACTGCAGAATCTGAAATAATCTGACTTTGGGAAGTTCAGGGAGTCCCAGATATTCAGCTGGAGATGACATTTTCTAAAGGCCCCATGCTCCCTGTGAAAGTGTAGCACAATGTCTTGATTCAAGAGCATTTTTGACTATTAACACAACCAGGAAGAAAATGTTGAAATAAACTGCTAACAACGTGGAATCAGAAAGATCAAATTTCTGTTTGAGGGAAGCACATTTTAACATGAGTAGAAAAATAAATCTGAGTTCCTGTAAGAAGCTAATGGGGAATGGCATTTAATGTCCCTTCAGGACCCTTTTGTGTTTGCAGCTGGGGATCAGCCAGCCACGAGGTGACGCTGTGCCACATCAGTCTGCAGAAAAAAACATCTGGCTGAAAAAATCAGGCAAAGCTTTGAACACTTGGGTGTTTTAAAATTATCTGATAGTCCCTCTAGAACTTGGTGAATACACCCTCTATCCGTGTTGCTCCTGTGCTGCAGCTGAGGTGATTTCCTTCATGGAATCACATCCTGTCTCCAGTCAGGAGGAGAGATGGTGCCATAGAAAAAGCTGTTAAAACTGAAACCCTAACATGTCTGTATTATTCCTCCATTTCAGGAAACCAGTGGGGAAATGCCTGAGGCCACGGCCTCTGCCCTGGCTTCCACCAAGAGCTGCTACCCCTGCTCTGTGCTGCAGCAGCACCTGCAAAACCTCAACTACATTTTTCTGTCTTGAGCAAAGAAACAAGGAATAGCACATACAACTGTCTGGAATTGAGAGCAAAGCTGAAAATGGATGTTTGATGCTGACAAGAGGTGTTGGGGTCTGCTCTGAGGCATGTGCAGGTTTCCAATCAGGATTTGGTTCCCAGCCTGCTGCTGTGATATGCTTTCATCCTTTTTGCTCCCAAGCACTATTTGAATATAATAAAGGTTGCTCAGGTCTTTAAAGGCAGCTGCATGCTCCAACAGCCCTTGGTGGCCTGACTGCCCATCAGTGCTGCCAGCTTGCTGCTGGATGGCAAATTGTGCAGGGTTCAGCTGTGAAACACAACACTGATGCACATCATGCCCAGGAGAAACTCAGCTGTGACAGCAGAATGATGAGTCCTGTTTGCAATTCTGCTCCCTTCTGACTGGTATCAAAGGTCTCTTCTATTCCCTATGTCCAGAATCTGCTCCTCCAGGGGCTATTTCTCATCAGACTTCCTTACTGTGATACCTCCTTGTTGCCTTTCCTCTTCCTGCCTCACCTTTCCCCCATTAACTCTGTTGAATTAACTCATCCTTTCTTCTCTGAAATGTCTTTGCTTATCCTCCAATTTGGATGACTGAACAGGGCAAAGCAAGCAAGTTCCTACCACAAGACAGAAACTACAAATGACTTGAGAAGGTGGCAAGACTGAGAGAAATTGCCCTAAAATTACCAGCGATGCAATGAAACTGATATCCCTTTCCAGAAACCTCCTCCCCCAGCCTCCTGGGAAGGGTGGGACTGCAGTTTGCACAACAACCTAGAAGACTAAACTGCACCCAGTAAACAACCAAAGCCTGGTGCTGCCAACAGTTTCCTCCCTCCTTTTCACAGGCTAGTGACTTTTTAGGCCTCAAGGAGTCAGAATAGTAAGCCCATGACTGCTGTCTCTGCCATCTGAGGTTCAGGAAAATAAAGTGCTACCAAGAAAAGCTTCAAGTTTGCCCTGAAACTACCTGAGACTTCTCTTGGATGCCTTTTGTATCTTTGAAAAATACTGGTAGCTCTTTGCTGTCTTTGTCTGGGTGCAACCAGAGCTGTGAACTTTCTCCCAAAAACGAGGCAGCAGCAACAGCTGGATGAGGAGACACACAAGATGCTCAGCATCACTGCTGCCTCACTGGTGGCACTGCTGTGTGCTGCACACACTTGGTCTCACTGGATGATCAAGGCTCCACGTGCCTGTTCCTGGCTGAATTCTGAGGACCCTCATGGACATGTCTGTGCTGCAAAGCTTGACAGCATTCCCAGCCTGGGTCTGCACCACAGCCTGGGGTGGCTGAGGTGATGCTACAGGTTCCTCACCACCATTTCTGCCAGAGAGGGAAGTCTGAAGCAGGGAGTGGGGCACAGTGACCCGCACACTACCCCAAGGGCCACGTCTTACATTCCTCAGCCTCTATAGTTTGCTCCTTGTCATTAGTTCACTGGTATCTACTGTCGCAGTGAAACGTCTCTACTGGCATTAGAAAAGAAAGATGAGGGCAACTCCATTGCCTTTCTGGTATGTTATTACCCAGAATACACATCACTTCAGAACAGGGCTAAGATACTGATTTATGCACAGGAAAACTCACTGCTCATTAGAATTATTAAAGATACAGCCATGATATTCACATGTGGAAAAAGAAGGAAAATGAATACCAGCAGCCTCTATTCCCGTAAGTAAAGATAAATGGGAGAAGTCAGGAGGACTACTCCTAAATGACAGGCCCTCGGAGGAGAAAGTAGTGCTGGAGTAAGCTCCAGTCATTCTGCAGGAGGGTTTGGAGTTTAAAGAGCAAGGAAGAAAATATGTCAGTACAAGATCTCTATTTTTTTCCTTCAATTTCCAAACCTTACTTTGAGGATTTTCTTCAAAACCTGTCTAAATAAAGGGTTCTCTTACAGAACCCTGCCAAGTTTCCTAATGGAAAAGTTAGTTTGTATTAAAGTAATCCTTAACCCACGGATGTACAGTTCAGTGATGGAAATTATACCCTTCTAAACAGAGCAAAACTGAGGCATTCAATGCAGAATGTTCCTGCGTCCTAAATACTTCTTTCACTTTTTAAATTTGTTACTTTATTCTGACAAGTTTTGTGTATCTGTGGAGAGCAGTGTTTATATCTAACAAAAAACACATAGCTTCCAAAGCCAAGCTAAGATGAAAGATGTTGGTGATTTTTGACCTCATCACCAGCTGATATATAGGCTGCTGTTATTCTTGGACTGGAAAAAAAGCCCAAAAGATAAATCTCAACTCCCTCGGAAGCAAATCCATTATTTGTTAAAGAAACTGAAATGTGCCTTTAGGAAGAACCAGACTGCAGTTGCATAGGATTGGCAAACATTAAAGAGCAGCTTTATGTTCACATTTTAAACCTTCTGTTTACAAGCCCGACCCAGGAAAAAGCAAGAGCCGAACTTTAAAAAGTCGACCTATTTCTACAAGTCAGGAAAAGAAACTGCCAGTAGCACCGGGAGACCGAAAGACGGGATGGCCCCTCTCGGGACCGTGTTTCCCTTGCACCGGAGACTGAAAACGCAAAGAGAGCAGCAAAGAGAAGACGCAAAGAGAGATCGAGCCTGGCTCGCAGCGAAGATCGAAAGAATTTAACGCCGCTGATGTTCGGAGGAAGCCACGGGTGGCGCCGGCTGCGGCAGGGCTGCCCAGGGCGGCGGGGACACCCGGGCTGGGCGGCGCTGGGGGCCCGGAGCCACGGCCGGGAGGGTCGGGGGTCCCGTTCGGGACCGGCGGGCACTTACCGCCTGCTGCAGCGGGGCCCCGCCGCCGCCTCCCGCCGCCTCCGCGCTGCTCCCGCCGGC